>NW_026892598.1:6037500-7237500 GCF_033815535.1 Pezoporus flaviventris
TTATTATCTCCACAACATGAGGGAATGTTAACCTGTAATCTTTTATTTCTAAAACATACTCAGTCATTAGTGATATTTCAGGTGAGAAGAGAGCTCTTACCTATTAAACTCTGTTAAACTCAAAGCTAGAACAGGCAAGAGCTTAATCCAGGCCCTTTTTATTAGACAATTGTCCTAAAATATTTTTGCATTGTTCAAGGAGTACATCTTGTTATCTCATGAAGACTCGAAAATAGAGATTGGGGGAGTTAAAATATTTTTCAGGCAAATATGTGGCAGTCTTCTCTGATGGAAGGGAAAATTTTGATCCCAACTGCAGATATGAATTGGCTACCAAGTGGGCACTGTTTTGTTATTCACACAGAAGGAAGCTGAGTCAATGGTTCCTAGTGAAACCTGTACCTTTGTATCACCCTAATGAGAAAAAGTGTCCTGAAGACATATCACTTTCAGCTTGGTTCCTTGTAGCTACTTGATGAGTCTGGGAGATCTGGACTTGTGGGTAGGTACTGGGAGAGTGAGGGCAATGAATTATGCACTTCACCCAAATTCAAAATCTATCATCAAATTACACAAACAGTAAAGAATGTGCCAGGGGATTTTTTTTTTTGTATAGGCATCATTTGCATCTATAGAAGCTGTGTGACTAAATCCCTGTACTCAGCAATAAAATTCTATCCCTTAAATGAACCTATTAAGATAAATAAGGAATTAATTCAGAGGCTGAATGAAACTTCTGCAAGCTTATGGTGCTGTGATTGCCTTTCCCACTCTACAGGAAAACATATAGAAAATTTTAAATTGCATAACGTGTTATACAGCATCAGTCCAAGGCCAAGTCTCTCCTTGCTGCTGTTCTCATTGGTATGTAACACACCGCCCATACAGAGTTCTGGCTTTAAAAATAGTTGAATAGAATAAACGTCAACACTAAATAAACCCTGTTGCCAACAAGCTGCCAGGAAACATTTATTATGCTTCTGGTAATGTTCAAATAAGTTACTGCATAATGATGAATCATACCTTATATTGCACACATGTTGATAATAAACATTTATCAGACTTCTGGCAATTTCCACAATGCTGAAGAGACACTGTAGTTTGTTGAAGGGAATGCCTTTCTTGTAGACAGGCTGTAGATTTCCTGACTTAAAGTGCAAGCAAAAGATGTTTAAGTAGTGTTAGGTGGTTTTGCCAGAGATGAAAGAATGAGCTTTTTCTGATGTAGTGTACAGATACATAGAGAGGGATGTGTTAATTTTACTGTGTTATGGCAAAGTTCTTTTATTGTCTGCTTATTATGTTTTAATTAATTTTTATTTTACATTTCATTATAAATCAAGTCATAAGGCTTTCATTGGGGCAGTGCAAGAGTAAACATTACATGAATTCTTGCAAATCTTATTTATGAAACTTCAAAGTTAACAAAGGTTTGATTATGGATTAATTGGGTACAGGAACAGGCTGTAGTGTCTACTGGTACAGCAGATACCTACTTTGGTCAGACATTTTTAAACATATATATATTGAGCCCAATACACAAAGGCCACAGTAAATAAAACTAAGTGTATTGCTATTGGTATACCAGTGTAACATTGGTGACTATGTTGACGTTTTAACGGTTTGGAGAAGGATGAAATATACCAGCCAGGGGAATAAAAAATAAAAAAAAAAATAAAAATATAGGTTAAAACTTTCAGGTGGGGATCATGTTTCTCTTCCATTCCTCTGCAACATCATGCAAAATGTAGCATAGGTTCTGAACTACACTACGGAAAATTAAATGAAGCGTAAAATTAGCTTTGGTACATTTCAGTGTTGTAAACCTCTAAAGTTCTGATGTGTGTCAGGCATGTAACATTGTGCTACTGATGGGAACTGAAAGAGCAAATTAGTGGTCTATAACAGAGGAAAATAAACGTTTGACCATTTCTATATCCAGACTCATGCCTTAAACTTCTGTTCATTCTTTCATTTATATCTTTCCATATGACCCTTTCCATATGACCCAATTCTTGCTGCAATATAGCTATGAAAAATTCAAAGGCATCACCCTTTGAGGGCAAAGTGAAACTAGCAGTCTGTATTTTCCCCAGTCTGAGAAGAGTGACAAAGCCTACTCCACTATCCTTTGTTTTGATTAGAGTAGTAGGTTCAAATTGATTGTTCTTTTAGATGCATTTTTTTCTCTACATTTATATTCTGTATAAAGAGAATGGATTTGAGAACAGGATTGTGCTGCTAAAAAAGTCTCACACAATAAAAGTTGGAGAATTTTTATTTATGACACAAAGTGAAAAATAGAGAATTGTACACTGTCTTATTTTGGACAGCAAACAGAGAGTTTTAGCATATTTCACTGGCAGATTTTAAGTGCTATGTCCTAATACAAAATCATTTATCCAGTTATTAACCAAGAATTCTTACCTGGCAACATAGTTATGTAATACTTAGCATTCACATAATCGTTATTTTGAGATTTTCTCTCTTCAGAAATAAGGGCAAAATTTAAGGCATTAGAAATGGAAATTTCAAGACAGACTTTTTGTTGTTGTTCACCAGCTGCCAAAATTTTTTATTTTAGGAGTGCTTTGGGTTAAAAAAAGTCCTTCTCAATGACGTGTGTTCTTGCAATAAAACCAAAGGAATTTCAAAAAAATGAAATGAAAATGAAACCTCATAAAGAATTAGTACAGAAAATTAAAAAAAAGAAAACAAAAAAAGAAAACCACTCAATTCCATTACTCAGTTACTACCCACATTTTGAAATATCTCTAAAACCAAAGCACTCTGGAAGCCAGACTCTATACTCAGTTCCCAGACAAAAAGCAATACAAAGTTTTACACAACAGTGTGACCATATATTAAAAGCTCTGGGGCTCAAAACAACCTTTATCTCCTGCATAAGGAGTCTGTCTTGGGCAGCGAGGTAAAATTACCATGTTCCGTTACTCTTTTTCCATTCCAGTAAGTAGAGAAAAGAATAATTTAGTAATGGCTCTGGTAATAAGCCAAAATGCGTTTTAGAAAGGTACAAAAATACATGCTAGGATTTGCTTGCCACATCTGAAAAGAGTAAGTTAATGGAACCTAAAGTGATTCAGTGTGGAAAGAGCTCTCATGCTTCCTCTTTAAAGGGATGAAAGAGGGAAGACAGAAGGTTGTAGTTTAGGAGACATATTTTATGTGTGTTCAAGGGCTTCATCTAAGGTTTACCCATAGTACATTAGGTTTGTGTGGCAAGGTTTTGGAAGCAGGGGGTGCAGCAGGGATGGCCTCTGTGAAAAGCTGCTAGAAGCTCTCCCCATGTCCAACAAAACCAATGCCAGCCAGCACCAAGATGGCTCTGCTACTGGAGAAGGATAAGTCCACCAGTAACAGTGGGAGTGCTTCTGGGTTAAGAGCGAAATAAAACACTGCAGAATGGCAACTGTAGCCAAAAAGAGGAGTGAGAATCTGTGAGAGCAAAAGCCCTGCAGACACCTATGTCAGTGCAGAAAGAGGGGAGGAGGTGCTCCACGCACCAGAGCAGAGATTCCCCTGCAGCCTGTGTGCAGACCATGGTGAGGCAGCTGTGCCCATGCAGCCCATGGAAGTCCATGGTGGAGCAGATTGCCCCTGCAGTCCATGGAGGACCCTACACCAGAGCAGGGGGATGCCCAAAGGAGGCTGTGACCCTGTGGGCAGCCTGCACTGGAGCAGGCTCCTGGTGGGAGCTGTGGCCCCATAGAAAGTGGACCCCACACTGGAGCAGGTTTGCTGCAGGACTTGTGACCTCACAGGGACCCATGCTGGAACAGTCTGTTCCTGAAGGATGAGCCCTGTGGAAGGGACCAACAATGGAGCAGTTTGTGAAGAACTGTAGCCTGTGGGAAGGAATCATATTGGAGAAGTTTATGGAGAACTGTCTCCATGAACTCTCCATGGGAGGGACCCCATGCTGAAGCAGGGGAAGAGTGTGAGAAGTCCTGCCCTGAGGAGGAAGGAGCATTAGAAACAATGTGTGATGTGATGACTGCAAACCCCATTCCCTGTTCCCCTGCACTGCTGGAGGAGGGGAAATAGATAAAATCAGGAATAAAGTTGAGCCTGTGAAGACAGGAGGGGTAGGGGGAAGATGGGTTTAATATTTGCTTTTATTTCTTGTTATCTTACTTTGATTTGTTTGGTGATAAACTGATTTTCCCCAAGTCAAGTCTTTTTTGCCCATGACAGTTAGCTGTGAGTGAAATCTCTCTGTTCTATCTTATCCCTGGACTCATGATCCTTTCATTATATTTTCTCTCTCCTGCACATTTGAGGAGGGGCGTGACAGAGCATCTTCGGTGAGCACCTTGTGTCTCAGCTAGGGTCAACCCACCACAAATACCTTTGCAGTTTTTAAGTTACTTCATTTATTACAGCAGCCAAGAGTGAGTATACATCATGAGTATACATAGTAAAGTATAAACCATGATGCAAAATGCCTACAAGCTGAAAAGCGTTATGTGAAAGGCAAAGAAAAATAATGGGTGTCTGGTTTTCAGATTAAGAAATAAGGTCCAGAGAAGTTAGGAACAAACCTAACAGATTACTTAAAAAAAAATCATCATAACTGAGAGTTAAACTGACTTAAGTAGAAATTAAGCACTCCTGAAAATAACTGACACATGCTGTCCTGCACCCAGAAAGAGCCTGGATCCTCCTACCAATTGTCTTGCCAGGTCTATATACAGGAAATGCACAAGTTAGCATACAGAACTATCAAAAAAAGTCATGATTTGTTATGCATGCCACAAGGGTCACATGCAAAATTACATAAAAAGACTATGATGATTGCTAATCATGTTCAATTCTATCCCTAGCTGCATAAGGAATGCAGAGAAGAAGTCTTTATAAGGACATTTATATACATCCTACAAAAATAGTACAGAACATAAGAATTAGCTTTGCAAATAACTTCTAAAGTGTGGTTTCAGCCATCAAGAATGGGTTTGTTAGATTGATCTTGTACAGCCTGAAAATCAGCATTTGAATATCACCTTTAAACATTGCTTAAAACTTAATGTTTCTTTGTTTTTCTTGGTTTGCTTCTTCATAACTCTGGTGTTAGTTCAGTGTAACCCATCTGTGTTCACTATACTTCTATATTTGATTGCTCAATAAATGCTTTTTTTTTTACTAATTTGCTAAATAGTCTTGGCTTCTACATCAAATAGTAGTTCATGAGTCAGCTGCTGCGATTTCAGGTGGCTGGAAAATGTCAAGATACAATATGTTGTGCATGTAAAGCTACAACTGTGAAAATGAAAACTAAAGTAATTTTTTTGAGCACAATATGGTAACTACATGGATATCTAGGTGAAACTGAAAAAAACCTAACTATTTACTTTGTAACCACACAAAAAGGCACACTGTCTTTCAAACATTGAATTGAACTCACATAAAATACTAGTAAAAGCAAAAATGTATGTATATAAGGATATTAATTTTCACACGACATTGTCAAATGTCCTGAGAGCTGTCTGCGGCCTTTAAGCTTAGCATTTTAGCCTCTGAATAGGAATATTCTTTTGTAAAACACTGCAGACATGGACAAAATATTGGTAAAAAATGTTAGCGTATTAAAGTGCCAGATTGGTCCTATTTATTTGTTCTTGCATGTACAGATTTATATACCATCACTTACATATATATACCTAGACATATATACCTGGACTTGTGCGGCGTTTGACACTGTCTGAAGACAAGCATATCTCCAAAATGGAGAGGTGTGTATTTGATTGATGGACCACTCAGTGGATAAAAATTGGCTGGATGGTGATACTCAAAGAGTTATGGTCAATGGCTTGATATTCATGTGGAGATTGTTGGCGAGTGGTGTTTCTCAGAGGTTGATAGTGGGACCAGAGCTGTTCAACATCTTTGTCAGCAACATGGAAAGAGGGACTGAGTGTGCCCTCAGCAAATTTGCTGACAATGAAGGAGGGAAGGGATGCCATCCAGAGGGACCTTAGCAGGCTCTAGAGGTGGGCCAGAACAAACCTCATGAAGTTCAACAAGTCCAAGTGCAAGACCCTGCACCTGGATTAAGGCAATCCCAAGCACAGAACCAGTCTAGGCAGAGGCTGGACTGAGAGCAACTCTGAGGAGAAAGACGTTGGTTGATTAGAACCTCAGCATGATTCTGCAATGTGTGTTTGCAGCTCAGAAAGCCAACTCTATCCTGGGCTGCATCAAGAAAAACATGACCAGCAGGTTGAGGGAGTCGGTTCTCCCTCTCTCCTTTGCTCTTGTGGGACCCCACCTGCAGTACTGTGTTCAGCTTTGAGGCCTCCAACACAAGAGGGATTTTGACCTATCAGAGTGACTCCAGAAGGGGCCATGAAGAAGATTAAGAGAGCTGGAGTACCTCTCCTATGAATGCAGGCTGAAAGTTGGGCTTTTTCATTCTAGAGAAGAAAAAGCTCAGAGGAGACCTTATAGCAGTCTTCCAGAACCTAAAGGGGGCCTAAAAGAAAACTGGAGAGGGATTTTCTAGAAGTACATGTAGTGATAGGAAAGGGAGGAATGGTTTTAAGATGAAAGAGGATGGATGTAGATTAGATAGAAGAATGAAGTTCCTCTCAAAGAAATTCTTTAGAATGAGGGTGATGAGACACTGACATAGGTTGCCCAGAGAGGTTGCGGATGCCCCATCCCTGGAAGAGTTAAAGGTCAGGTTGGGTGGGGCTTTGAGCAAACTGGTCTAGTGGAAGGTGTTCCTGTGCATGGCAGGGGTCTTGGAACTAAATGCTCTCTAAATTGTCTTCCAGCACATACCATTCTATGTACAATATACAGAGATACAATCAATCCTTCTACTCTGTTCAACTTATCATAAAGTTAAGAGTGAGCTGGAAGAAAGAAGAGGGAGGTTGGAAATCAAATGAAAATTTAGCCTTAAAAATAGAGATAACAGTCTATAGAGGTGCATTTGGGCTTTTGACTACAAATTGATTAGGCAATTTAGAATATAAGGAAGACTTAAAATTTAGGAAGATATCGATATTTCTAGAGAAGACAAATTTTCAGTTGCTTAACTTGGATTCTCCAAATATGTCTTTCAAGAATTTCCATTTATCTGGGTACACCTAAAGAATAATTTAGCTTGTTTATGAGAGAAGTTAATTTTCAAAGTGGAGATAATATTTTAGGAAAACAAACCAAATAAACATCATTCAAAACACCTCATTTGGACAGAGAACATAAACAGGATTTTAGTTTTGAATTTTGACTTTTATTGTTATATCACTTCTTTTTCTTTGAGATTTATGAAAGTTTTATATTAAACTTATGAGAATGCATTGCTTTATCTCAGAGATGTGCATCAAAGAATGAATCCAAGTCCCCCAGCTAGTATCTATATGCTACTGTGTCAGTGCTGAAAAGGCAATAACACCATGGGTAATCTCATAATCTAATCTTCGCCTCACTCTTCATAGCCTTCTTTGTACTCTAAGGAGAGAATACCAAGTAGTGAATCACAAGTCTTGCTCTTTTAAGACATGTAGCAGTGCTGCAGTTGCTCCCCATCCCCCATGCTCACCCCTATTGCTGGAGGCCTTCATGTTCTGCACCAGCAGTAGGGCCAGAACTTCAAAAAGTTGTTTTGGTCACATGTTATGTAGATATTTCACAGGCTTGGAAATGGGTAGGGAGGACAAGACATTTGCAGGCTCTCATGTCTGTGAATTTCAGAGCATATAAAGATATCTGAGAGTCTTGCTGTGATAGCATTGGAGAGTTGTTTTGGGCAGTGGGAACAAAATTTGCAGTTGCCAAAGTTTATACTGTCTACATGTCTTCCAAGAGAAACCTGCTCTTTAGCATGCCTCTGCTTCTTTGAGAAAGGTTGCATTGGATTTCAGGAGCAAAATAGTGCTTATGTGTCAGAGCCAAATAATATCTAGCCAAGTTCTTTTAGACATTCCAGATGTCATACACAGACATGTAATATATAATATAAAATTTACTTATTTGAAGATATTTTATTTTAGATGGAATTTCTAATTTAGTTGAGTTTTACAAGTCATACTGAAAACACAATACACGTGTAAGTTACACTTGGCAAAATACATCTATTGCAATTTCAATGTGACTGTCATCACTGATCTCTATAACATACTCACTGACATGATGCTGGTTGTTCCCACCTGTCAGGAAGGAGCATGTGGGTATGTCAGAGCCCACTGTTCTCTTTGAAATTCTTTTGTTAGTTGTTCTATTATTATATTCTATGTTTGGTTGAGAGACATATTCAGTCACTCCCCCCATGCTGGTCTGGCTAAATCAGGGAGGTTCTCACACTCTTTTAATGACCTCAGGGGGAAACATTTATATCACCAGTTGATCTGCACAACTGTTGATAGCTCTATCTAAAAGACAGGTCACTCTCCAACCTCTTTTCTGTCAAGATAAAGTCAGCCTCTTTGCAAGAGCTGTGGTCAGTCACAATCTGTATTATTGCTCGAGCTTCATGGGCACATCAGCCTTGCTTATCTTCTCTAAGCCTTCTTTAATTTTAAGAGTTGATTGGTCAGTCACAGTATAAAGAGTATGCACACAAGTACAGAGAAGTGCCATATGTCAAGCAAATACTTCTTTTGTGGTTTCTTAACTTTAAATGTGCTAATACAGAAGTACAGTTTGCAAGAGGACACTGGGTCTTACTCAGTGCATAACTTGGCAAGTGTTGGGGAAAGTGCTCCCTTTTACGCTTCTTCTTCCAAATTCCTTTTGGTAAATGTTATATCTGAGCTATCTGGGGAACTTTCTTTGTCCACAGAAAAATCCTTTAAAACATAACCACGGAGCTGCCTAAACAAAAATCAAGAAAAAAAGAAGGAAAAAGACAAACTATTGTTAATGCTAAATTATCATCTAATTCTATGTTTTTAAACATAATTTTACAGTGCAAACAATCCAATTGAAGGTCTTCAAATAGCTTTATAAGTGGTACATAAGCAGTGTTTGAGAGGCCCCAGCTATGAACAGTGGCTTCTCCCTTTTATCCTGTACTGAATATAGAGAAAATTATCTTCAACAACATCAGTAAGTCTTTTGACCTAGTGCCCCTCAAAATCCTTCTCTCTGAATTAGAGAGATATGAATTTGATGGCTGGACTGTTCAGTGGACAAGGAATTGTTTGGATGATTACATTCAGTGGTTAATGGCCCTATGTCCAGATGGAGACTGATGGTGAGCAGTGTCCCTTCAGTCTCCCTACTAGGACCAGTACTGTTTAATATCTTCATCAATGACATGGGCAGTGAATTGAGTGCACCCTCAATGAATCTGCAGAGGACACCAAGCTGAGTGGTGGGGTTGACACCTGAGGGATAGGAAGCCATCTAGAGGAACCTGGACAAGCTGAAGAAGTGGTCCCATGTGAATCTCATGAAGTTAAACAAGGCCAAGTGCAAAGTCCGGTACCTGGGCCAGGGCAAATCCTTCTACCAATACAGGATGGGTATGAAGGGATTCAGAGGAGCCTTCAGGAGAAGGGTGTACAGATAGAAGTAAAACTAGACATAAGCTGGCAATACATGCTTGCAGCCCCAAAAAAACAGTCTATGATAGGCTGCATCAAATGAAACATGGCTAGCATGTTGAGGGAGGTGATTCTGCCCCTCTGCTCCACTCTTGTGAGGCCCCACCTGCAGTACTGCATCCAGTGCTGAACCCCCAGTGCAAGAAAACATGGACCTGTTGGAGCAGGTCCAGAGGAGGGCCACAGAAATGACCAGAGGGATGGAACAGTTCTCCTGTGAAGACAAGCTTAGAGAGTTGGGGTTATTCACCTTGGATAAGGCTCCAGGAAGACCTTACTGAAGCCTTTAAAGACTTTCAGGAGGTTTATAAGGAACATAAGGACAAGCATTTTAGTAGGGCCTGCAGGGATAGGATGAGGGGTAATGGTTTTAAACTGAAAGGGGATAGATTCAAACTAGACATAAGGAAGAATTTCTTTACAATGAGGATGGTGAAACACTGGCACAGGCTTCCTAGAGAAGTGCTGGATGCACAGTCCCTGGAGATATCCAAGGCCAGCTGGATGTGGCTCTTTCTGGGCATTCTGATCTAGGTGAAGATGTCCCTGCTCTTTGCAGGGGGCTGGACTAGGTGACCTTTGAAAAACCCTTCCAACCAAACTATTCTGTGATTGCGAGATTCTTCTGTTAAGCTATTAGCTTCTTACATCTTTTGCTGTCTGTATTACAACTACTTCCTATCACCGATAGGCTGTAAGAAGGCATTTTATTTTTGATGGGACTTTTATTGACAGTGCATTTTCTTCATCAAGAATGCTCTGTTTTTTACATTTCAAATTATTATATTTTATGGAAAAATATTACAATTTTTACTCAATTCTCCCATAGGGGTCTGTTGAACGAAAAGTCTTGTTACATTCACTAAAGATAAAAATAAAAGCAATTACAACATAGCAGATTATGTCTTTTTTTAGGCTGCATCTTAGACCTTTAATTTTCCTGTGGTCGTCATCCCAAACTCCATTTTCTAATAACTTTCACCATAGGAAGGAAAGAGCTTTAAAATCTGTTAGCAGCAGGAGAGTGCTAATCAGCTATAAATTAGCTCTAGCCATTCACAGACATTTAGATTAGGTTCATTACATGGAAAGTAATAATAAAAAAGCTACTCTTCTTGCAGGATTTAATTTCACTAGCAGAAACTAGTATAGATGATAGGCCAGAAAAGGCTGAGAAAGTGTACTGTAAAAAATATTAGGGTATTTTTTTCTCCTCTAAGATTAAGATCTGAGTAAGATGCCAAATGATAGATAATTTAGGGTGTATTTTTTTCTGAAAGAGCCCATGGCTATTTCTCATGGTGGATTTTTCAGACTTTAGAGCTACCACATAAACCAACTCTAAATAGTTTGTTTTGACTGGCTCCATTTTATACTTCAAAGTGTAATTTTTGAAGTATTGTAATGTTCCTGCAAAATACAAGATCTAAGTGTTTAGACTCAGATCCTTCTTGTCACAGAAGAGAAAATGTTGTTGGGTTTCCATGATTTTACTGATCATTTTTAACAGGGCTTTCAATTTCTACTGGTAAGGAATGAATCAAAGAAATCTGCTTTTAGCCTAAATGAAATTTAACTTCCACTTTCAAGTTAAGTATTATCTTTATAGCTTTTGTTACCATTTTTACCTTAGAGCTTTAGGTACTCAAATATTAAAAAAATGTACATAGTTTTAAGTTAATATGCAAATACCTTTTTTGATTAGAGCAGTATTCTTTAATACTCAGCATGGTGGAAAACTGGAATATTTTTACTCAAATAAGTGTCATAGAAGTATGCTTTAAGATACTGATTTTAATATGTATCAAAGTACATTTTTCCTCTAAACGTAGAGTCAATAGAAACTATATCTAGTTATAAATATGAATGATACTCTTACACAAAAAATGTCATTCAGTCACACCCAGTTTTGGCCTCTGCAGTACAAGGAGGATACTGATATACCAGAGCAACTCACTAGCGGATGTTGAAGATTGTTGGTGGCTGAAACCAGCACAAGTGGAACCTGTGAAAGCATGTCTTGTTCAGTCTGAAAAAAAAAATATAAGATTTGTAAGGCTATCTAATGGGGAAATGTAGAGAGGATGGAGGCAACTCTTCTTGACAGAGTAGAAGGTCAAAATGCAAAAGACACAATTTGCAAGAATGTGAATTCTAATATATTTTTGTCTATGAGCGTAATACAACATCAGAACAGGCTCTCAGGTAGGTGATGAATCCTTCCTGGAGATGTTCCAGCTTCAGAGGTACAATGCCTGAAAAACATGGTATCACTGGACTTTCACTGCACAGGAGGTTGGCAGATTACATCAGGATGTTACTTCCAACTTTCATTACAATGATTCTATGTTTCTACTTAATGAAGGCTTCTAAAGTATTTTACAAGCATTTGTAGTTTATTCCAGTATGTTATTACAGTGTGTACAAAAATATTTTATCTCTTTTATTTTATGAGCTGGAAGCACTTCCTAGGCATTGACTGTATAAAGTATATCTGTGTGTGCTTGCAAATCTGTCCATCTCTCATTCTTTCTGCCCTCCTCCCTCCCTTCCCCCTCTTTTCCTCTCCCTCTCTCTTCCCCCCTCTTCCTATCCCTTCCTCTCTTCCTCTTTTCTCTGCCCCCTTTTTCTCTTCCTACTTACCTATGTACCTCCCCACCCACATATAGCTAGGTATCTATCCACACAACCATATATATCTGATGTTCTGGGCCCATGGACTCTGACTATTAAACAATACTGCCCTTTTGTCATTAAAGCAATTGAGAACAGTGTGCGCAGGACTGGCCTTACTCTTTACGTCTGAGGTTTATATGCCACGGCCTAACTAGCTAGGATGATGACAGCAAAGTCCTCAGGTTGTAGGCTTTGTAAGGTCACTTTGCTTGTAGTAAGCATGGGTAAAGCCCTTCCCAAATCTTTGCTCGTGAAACCAAGCCATCAATTGAGAACATTTTACGATAGTCCAAATCTTTTAAAACAGTGAATTGAAATGGCACCCCAGTTTACTCCCTGTACTTATACATTGTTAGGTTTGGTTTACAGTAAGTAAGCTTTCCAAGTGACAGATAATAAAGCCATGAGAATCTCAGACACAGTGATACAAGGCTTCTAATGGGAATTGTTGCCTTTTATTTCTAACATATGTAAATGAAAATTCTTGTGGTGTACCACAGAGCGCATTTGCTCCTTAGGTTCACGCTCTACATGGGTAAATGGTTTTAATATGCAAGCTACTATATGACAATACAAATTAAAACTACGTTATTTCAGATACCTAGTAACATACAAATAGCTCAAATCGCTGATTGCAGAAGCATATATAAGTGATATTGATAAAAGTAATATTAGAAAATATGCCAATAGAGGACCTTTCCAACCCTCACCGTACTATGATTCTACAACTTCATGGTTCTTGCAGTTTTGACCTCCTTTTCTGGTTGGAAATTATTCACCTTGAATGCTTTCAGAGTCATACATGGCTTTTTAAATTTGGTGTTCTGCTGCAAGGTTTCCCTTACATTCTCTCCCACAGTAAATTTTTAAACTTCAGTAAGATAAAAGAAATAAATATTTCTTACCTGGATCATACTGAGTGTGTTCCAGGAGTATATATGGAATTTCATGTCTCTAGCACTCTCCACATTTAAACAGGTCTCAGAGTAAAGGATATTGTCTTTAAAATATTGTGAATGTAAACTGGTGACAGTGCATGGCAAAAAGGCAAGTAAGTTACTAAAGGGTCTAGTTTCAACTTATATGTCTTTATAAAATATGTATATATAAGCTATATTCACCTTCTTAGATTCCTGTACCATAACTCTTATACTTTCCTTAGTTATTCAATATTACAAGCATGTGGTTATATGTTGTAAAATTACTGCTTTAAATTTAAAGTTTTTGCACTTCACAGAGCAATTCATTAACATGTGAGGTCCCAGAAATTGGAATACAAAAAAATACACAAAGAAACATATATTTTTAAGCTTCTTTATGTAAAACAAACTTTGCTAATTTGAACTTAAGGGTTGGCTTAAGTGGCCAATATGTGCTAAATACGTGTGAAAAATGTCCTTGCCTCAGCAAAAATAAATTTCTCATCCCTTTCCATGCCCATTTATTTATATATGTAGTAAACAAAACAATCCATTAGTGTCAATAATGGTGATCAGTACATTAGAAACACCAGAAAATCTGCTAAAACAGAAGCAGTAACAACATAATGGACTTTTGCCAGTTTTATATGGATTTGGGTCATTGTTAAAGATTCTGCTGCTCATTATCATATTCTATCAATGTACATTTTAGAATTAAATGATAAAAGTCAGATTTTTAACACTTTTCACAAGTTACTAGATAAAGTCTACAAAGTTGTAATTTAAAGACAGGTTTTGTGCTCTAAGATAGAGACATATCTTTATTACTCTCTAAGAATATGGCTTCCCATTCTGTAGTCTCATGGCATCATGACATGGGACTTGCCTTGCATTTAACCATAAAGAAGGAAAGTGTGTCTATGAATTCACTGGATGGACCATGACGCTCAAGACTACAAAGCTGTCTTCAAATTGAAGGAATATAGGAGCTTTGTTAATATGCAATTAAAATCACTCCTAGCAATTAGGCCGTAGCAGAATACAATTTGCTTTATGAAGCATTGTCAGTGATTCACGTCTATGGTGGTATATTACCTGCCCTCCACCCCCTTCTCCTGGACTCTTCTGCTTCCCCAAGAATTCATGTTAGGCACGAGCCTTTACACAGATGCAAAGCTGGGCGCTCCCTGGCCATACCAGGAGTTCTGATTGCCTAGCTAAGGTAGGGAGTAGCACACAAAGATAACAAGTTTGGATACTCTCTGATAGCACCTGGAGTTCTTTTGGAAAGATCAGTCATTCTCTGACAAGATGGAACATAACCGTTGTGCAACTGGTGAAACTGACACAGAGCTGAGGCGAGGATGAAAATTTGCAGATGACTAAGGCAAATCATCTCATGGTCTTACAAACAGTGGTCCTAAGAGAAAGACCCTTCGAATTCTCCTGGCCTGCAGCGGGCTGTGACCAGTACTTCCCTCTGAGCAGGACTCTTCTCAGAGCCAGTAAACTCTCAAGTTTATTAAATAGGGAGATTGTTTACCTGGGCTGTTGTTTTGGTTCACTGGCACTCAACCCTTCGACACTGAGGAGTGCTGAGAAAGCTGCTGAATTTTATTATACTTTGACTTCTCATTGCACTCAAAGGAAATGTTTAACATACGTGTGTGTGTATATATATATTTATTTCTCTCTCTATATAGAGACATATATATCTCAGTGTGTGTGTTAGCTTATCTATTTAGTCGTATCTGTGAATATTAGCTACAATAATTCAACCTTCAGGTTTCTTAGATGTTCTCGAACCTGATCTCCTACAGCAGGTGCTTTTTCATTCTCCCAGTCCTTTCCTTTGCCTTCTGTGACTTGGGCAGTACGGCTGCAGCTCTTGCTGGTGAAGATCAAGGCAAAAATGTCACCTCAGTACCTCAGCCTTGTCCATGTTTCAGGTGACCAGGTCTCCCTTTTCCTTCCCGAATTCTCCGTTGTTTTCCTTTTATCCTCAGTGTACCTGCAGAAGTATTTCTGTTGCCTTTAATGTCCTTGGCCAGATTGAGGTTTGTCAGGGCTTTAGCTTTCTACCTGATCCCTGGCTGCTCTGACTATTTCTCTATTTCTCCCATGCTACCAGTCCTTGTTTTTACCCCCTGTAGATGTCCCTTTAACACTGGAGTTTATTCGGGAGCTCATGTTCATGTATGTAAGCCTGTTGGCATTCCTGCCTGACTTCCTTTCTGTTGGGATGCATCACTACTGAGTTTGCATGAGGTGATCCTTGAATACTAACCAGTTTTCTCAGGCTCCTCTTCCCTCCAGGGCTTTATCCCATGCATTCCAGCAAGCAGATCGCTCAAGAGGGCAAAGTCTGATCTTCAGAATTACAGGGTAGAGAGCTTGCTGCACACACTCTTGGCTGCCCCAAGAGACTCAAACCCCACCATTTCGGTCATCGCAGCTGAAGTTGGCATCCTTTCCCCACCAGCCCATCCCTGTTGTGAGGACAAGGTCTAGTATAGCTCCCCTCTTTGTTGGGTCCTCTAACACTTGCAGAATGAATTTACCATCAACAGATTCCAAGAACCTCCTGGATTGCCTGTGCCCTGCTGTGCTGTCTCTCCAACAGATACTGGGGTGGTTGAAGTCCCGTATGAGGGCCGGAGCTTGTGAATATGAGGCTGTCCCTATTTGTCTATAAAGGCCCTCATCCACTCAGTCTTCCTGGTTTGGTGGCCTGTACAGACTTCCACTGTAATGTCTCCTGTCCTTGCCTTCTCTTTAATCCTGACCCACAAACTCTTGGTTGGCTCCTCATTCATCCCCAGTCTCTGTGCAATCCATCTGGTCACTGACATAAACAGCAACACCCTTTCCTCCTTTCCCCATCCTGGTCACAGTTAGGATGACCTACTTTATGGCTTTCCCTGCCACTGAGGTCAGGCTGACAGGCCTGTAGTTTCCGGGGTCCTCCTTTCTGCTGTTTTTGTAGAGAGGCTCCAAACTGGCCTAGTAACCATCAGCTGAAACTTAGTGTATTGGCCTCTGACTCTGGCAATCCCATTTCATTTGTGATTTAACATGAATCAGTTCATAAGAATTGATGTATTCGTTCTTAGCACCCAGGACTGTGATGAGCAATGTCCTAATTGAGACGATGAGAAATCAAATTTCTTACTGCATACTATGTCATTTTGCCATTACACAAAAGGTGTGGCATATTCTATTCCTTGTTATAAAACTTCAAATGTGTTCAGTATCCTGTTAGCGTGAGAGCAGAGTTAGGTCTTCACATGTCCTCAGTGAACATGCATGGTAGAAATTATTGAGCACAGCAAAAGAATTGCAAAATACAACCCTCTAAAACTTTTACATTCCAATCATCTTTAAATGAATGTAGTTCACTATTATTGACAAAAGACCAGATTCTAATATGTTTATGAGAGTTAAATATGTGCTTGACTCTACACAAAGACTTATTTTTCTTGCAATTGTTATCTTCAATGGTTATCTTACATCTTTTTTAATGAATGACCTTGAGCCCTTATAAAGAAAAGGCAAGAGAAATATTTGCAATTCTAAAGATGTGCAATAAATTTTCAAAATTCCATATCAAGAAGAAGGTGGCCGCCTGGTCCTTTGAGTTCAGTCAGGTCAAGAAGAGATAATTAATCCCATTGTATGCAGTTAATAAAAGAGAAGTACATAGTGCATAAACCAGTATTTGTTTATCCATCTGCCTTATTTTCCTTCCCCATCTAGAGATTAAGGCTTATACGCATGCTACATTAAACATCCTGGAGGAACAACTGCAAGTAGCAATCTTTTTTTAAGCATTGTCAATTTCCTTTTCTAATTACTAAAATAATTAAGAGTTTGTGACAGTTATGTTCTGAATTAATGGCAAAGAAATGAGCTGTAACGCATAGAAATGCTCTGTTCTATTGCCTACAACATGCTTTGGGAGCATTTGTGTTATGCTTATGCTCATTTCTGCAAATAGCATGAGCCTGACTGCGTGCACTGATAATCAAAAAGTGAACAAACTTACTTATCTGGCTTATCTGAGAAGCAAAAGAAATCAAAAATGCGCAACTTGAAAGAGGGTATACTTCATTTACTATCACATGATGTAGGCTAGGCACTGCATGCCCATATAGTGACAGCTTACTCTTAAAGTAAGCCATGTATCTGGAGAAGGATTAAGTGCACTGTGGAAGACAAGAAAGTGAGAAAGGTAACTGGTTAATGTTTATAATTTGTAGGTTTTTTTGTTTATTTTTTTTTAAAGTTAAAAGATCAGATTTTGCTTTAAGGAAGTAACTGGCACTTCCATCTCCACCTAGGTCTTTGCTCTTCCTTTAATGGCAGAAAAATTAGAAATAAAATCAATCCCTGGGGCAAAATCTTTGCAGTGGCCTTGAGGTCCAAACTGACATTTACTAGTAATACATAGTAGTTATCCATACTAGTTGCTTTGGTGAGCTTGGAACATCAGGGTCCTCTGTTGGAAGATATATATATTTCTGTTGCAAGTCCTATTCAGTTGCCTAGGAACATTTTCTTTTTATTTCCTTTCCTGAAATGAAAGAGGGAATTTACCAAGTCAACACCTATTTATCCTTCTGAATGTCAAAACTGTCAAAGGGAAAGCTTATAAATTATCCTTTTTTAATATTACAATTTTTAGCCACTAGTCACATGAGCATAAGTAGATACTTTAAAATGAGGATGATCTGCCAACTCCAGAAAAGAAAACAACATTTTAGTGGTAAAATGTTACAAACTAAGACAGACATATTTTTGACATTTGCTGCTGCACAGTTGGTGTCCTGGGTTCAGCAGTAGCAGTCATATTTTCCTCCTTCTTAGTAACTGGTGCAGTCCTGTGTTTCTGACTTTCAGCCTGGGAACAGCACTGATAACACCAATGTTTTTAGTTACTGCTCAAATGTTTAGTCTGACCAAGGATTTTATGAGTCTCATGCTCTGCCAGGGAGGAGGGGAAGCTAGGAGGAAGCAGAGACAGGACACCTGACCCGAACTAGCCAAAGGGGTATTCCATACCACAGCACGTCATGTCCAGAATGTAACTGAGAGTTACCCGGAAGTGCTAGATCACTGCTCGGTCAGGCTGGATATCGGCAGGTGGTATTGTATTCTCTTCCCTTGTTATTTCCCTTATCACTATTATTTTTGGTGGTAGCAGTAGTGGTTTGTGTTATACCTTAGTTACTGGACTGCTCTTATCTCAGTCCCTGGGAGTTACATTCTTTTGATTTTCCTCCCCATCCCTCCTTGGGGGGAGAGTGGGGGTGGGGGGTGGGTGCAGAATGGGGGGGGGGTGGGGAGGAAGGGAGGGAGTGAGTGAGTGGCTGCTTGGATCTATGTTACTGACTGCACTTAAACCACGGCAGTTGTAAAGGAATTCATGAAGCTGACTTCATGGCCATTGAAGTTCAGGAATGACAGTGAGCTTGCTGTCTTCTGACAGAATGAAAATTTAAGTTTGACTGGAGACATGAATGTCTTGTGATTTCAGAAGTGGCATTGCATTCGCAGAGAAGAAAATTTTCTTTACACAGCTAAGTTCAGATTGGGTAGCAGAAGCTGAAGTCTGCAACACGAGAGGCAAAGTTCAGTCTACAGGCTTTATTGGAAGAAAGAATCAATGGGCCTGTTGAAAAGTTATTGAAAACTTAGCTGAGAAAGTTGAGACTGTTCAGTCTGGAGAACAGAAGGCTGTGTGGAGACCTCGTAGCAATCTTCCAGTATCTGAAGGGGGCCTATAAAGATCCTGGGGAGGGACTCTTCATTAGGGACTGTAGTGATAGGACAAAGGGTAACAGGTTAATACTTAAACAGGGGAAGTTTAGATTGGATATAAGGAAGAAGTTCTTTACTGTAAGGGTGGTGAGACACTGGAATGGGTTGCCCAGGGAAGTTGTGAATGCTCCATCCCTGGCAGTGTTCAAGGCCAGGTTGGACAGAGCCTTGGGTGACATGACTTAGTGTGAGGTGTACCTGGCCATGGCAGGGAGGTTGGAACTAGATGATCTTAAGGTCCTTTCCAACCCTAACTATCCTATGATTCTATGATTAATAATAACAATAACATTAGGAAATAGATATAAAAAAAACCAAACCCCAACAACCAATCAAACAAACAAAAAATCCCAAATAATACACAATAAATCTGCTCACTACCTAACAACCGATGCTCAGCCCATCCTCAATCAGGGATCAGTGGCTTTGAGCCAACTACCCCCACTTTATATACCAAGCATCGTCTCTATATTATGGAATATCCCTTTGGATAATTCAGGTCAGGTGTCCTGTCCCTGCTCCCTCCCAGCTTCTTTCTCCCTTGTCACTGACAGAGCTTGAGAGACTGAAAAGTCTTTGACCAGGGTAAACACTACTTAGCAATAACTAGAATATAGGTGTGTTATCAGCAGTATTCTCTGACTAAAGCTGAAACACATCAACGCACCAACTACTAGGAAGAAAATTAACTCTGTCCCAGTCAAAACCAGGACACTGCCTCTATCTCCAGGTAATGACCAGAACAGAAATAATGCAGTGAAAGATTTATGCACCCAAAGAATTAACAGCTTCTGGGAGCATGTATGTATGTCTTTATGAAAGCCATAACAACTCTTTCTGAATCATATACATACATATTCCACATTTCAGGGGAAAGTTCTCTACATTTACAAAGACTTGTCTGCTTCTAGTGTGTTGACCATAAATATGTATATAAAGGAGGGGTAAAGGTTGATATATGAAGGAACTGTTCGCAGAATTTAAGTGTTTTTTTTTTTCTTTAGAGGTTTTTTGTGGTTTTATTTTTTATTTTTTTACTTTTTACTAGGTTCATGTCTTCTCAGATCTCCAAACTGCACTTACAATTAGTTAAAGGTGTCTGTGTAAGTTCCCCTATGGGGTGAATTTTAGCAAGCTGTTCAAGCCAGCCTTTGATCAAACCCAGTTAAACTAATACCTGAGACAGCTGGTAAAATTTGGTCTGCTTTGTTGTCATTAGTTGCTGTCATTTTCTTACCTTTGTCAAGGATCTGATTTTTAAGACATGCTTTAGCATTCTGCAACAATGATTCTGCACATCCATGTCACAGGTTTACTGAGACAGAATTCAAACATTGAGAAGAAAAATGCCAAGGCACTTTTTTCTTTGGAAAATGGAATAAACATTCATGAAGTAATTAAGTATTGCAGATTAGAGTCTTTTGAAAAGAGCTTAATGCTTATGGATGTGGTGTCTATCAAGGTTGTATATTGGTGGACAATTCTTAAGTTAAAATTGATTTGCAGTCTTTGACTAACTAATGTGGCTTGCACTGCAATTTCTGAGAGAAAACAGAATCAAAACCAACCAACCTTCTCTCACCCAACCCCCAAATCAAAACCAAATCAACAACCACACAATCAAAAAATGCAAAAGAAAATCCCATACCAAAGCTGCAAGCAGTATGTGGCTTCTTTATTTCATGCTACGGGATAAATGTGATAATTTAGATTTAATTTAAACAGCAAAGTTTAATTAATGACTTTTGGTAGGAAAAAAAAACAAATAAATTGGCAGTGGCTGTCACCACCAAAACAAGAATAGAAAAGCAAACAAGAAAGAGAAAGAGTTAGGGAAGATGTCTAGAGTATTTTCCCTTAGGCAAGAGTTTGATCATATATCCTAGAGACCAAAAAATGTCACAGGTTCAGCTTTTATTATAAGGATGGACAGGACTGAGATATGAAGGAAGAAAAAAGGGAACTGCATATTAAAGCCATCCAATTATGTGTAAAACACTTCTTCACAAAATGTTCACACGTGCCTGAAAACCACTACCACCACTGTTTTGATGCCACCACCACTTTTTTTTCAGATGTTCCATTAACATTAGTGAACCTTTTCCAGATCATGAGAGATCTGTGTTTATAATTTCAACCTAAATGTAATACATTTCCTGTTGCATTTCTCAATGGATTCCACTGTTTGTCTTTAGGATAGAAAAACTAAGAACCTGGATTTAATACAGAAAACATAGATTCTAAGACGAGATAGAAATGCAGTAACTCTTTAAAATATTTTAGGACCATCAGCACTACAAGTTGAAAATAATTTTTATCTAAAAAGATCATTCAGATCTTTCCTGTTCTCCTCAGAGAACTGGATAGTGTTGCTTAATGCCGCTCATATTAACTGTATTCTATAGCCAGGATAATAAACTAGGGATAACACTGACAAAAATATTTTGTAAATTATTTATGTGAAAACTTATATATTACCTCAAAACTCAGATACAAGACAACAGCTTTAAAAAGAAAGACTTAAACCTTTAAAACAAGGGTGCTGTTTGTTGTGGTTTTGGTTTTTTTTTTTGAGATTTCTTTTTAAGCAGATATCTCTTGGAAAAAGATAGAAGTGTTGCATCCCAACTAGAAGGAAGTGTAGCAGGAGGGCCAGGAGACCTCCTTGGATGGATAAGGAGTTGCTGAGGAACCTTCGAGGGAAAAAAGAGGCTTACAAAATGTGGAAGCAAGGACAGGCGGCCTGGGAAGAATACAAGGATGTTGTCCAGGAAGTTAGGTATCAGGTTAGGAAAGCAAGGCCCAGTTAGAATTAAACTTGGCTAGGGATGTTAAGGATAACAGGAAGGGATTCTATAGGTACATAGCAAATAAAAGACAGACTTGATACAACGTAGGCCCCCTCTGGAAGCTATCAGGAAAACTGGCTACCCTGGATTTCGAGAAGGCTGAAGTTCTTAATGCCTCCTTTTCCTCAGTCTTCACTGGCAAAGGCTCTGACCACATCACCCAAGTCTTGGAAGGCAGATGCAGGAACTGTGAGAATGAAGACCTTGTGCCCCCTGTAGGAGAGGATCTGGTTCGAGACCATCTTAGAAACCTGAATGTGCATAAGTCCATGGGACCTGATGAAATCCATCCTCAGGTCCTGAAGGAGCTGGCGAATGAAGTTGCTAAGCAACTGTCCATCATAGTTGAAAAATCATGGCAGTCAGGTGAAGGTCCCAATGACTAGGAAAAGGGAAATATAACCCCCATTTTCAAGAAGTGGAAAATGGATGACCCAGGGAATTACAGACCAATCAGTCTCACCTCTGTGACTGGCAAAATCTTGGAGCAGATTCTCCTGGATGGCATGCTAAGGCACATGAAAAACAACGAAGTACTTGTTGACTGCCAGCACAGCTTCAATAAGGAGAAGTCTTGCCTGGCCAATTTGGTGGCCTTCTATAATGGGGCTACAGAACTGATGGACAGGGGTAGAGCAGTTGACGTTGTCTACCTAGACTTTTGCAAAGCATTCGACACTGTCCCACATGGCATCCTTGTTTCTAAATTGGAGAGACATCAATTTGATGGATGGACCACTCGGTGGACAAAGAACTGACTGTATGGCCGCACACAAAGAGTTGTGGTCAACGGCTCAATGTCCAGCTGAAGGCCAGTAACAAGTGGTGTCCCTCAGGGATCGGTTCTGGTATCAGTCTTGTTCAACATCTTTGTTGGTGACATGGACAGTGGGATTGAGTGCACCCTCAGCAAGTTTGCCAATGACACCAAGCTGTGTGGTTCGGTTGATAAGCTTGAGGGAAGGAATGCCATCCAGAGGGACCTTGACACGCTTGTGAAGTGGGCTGATGCCCACCTTAAGAAGTTTAACCATGCCAAGTGGAAGGTCCTACACCTGGGTCGAAGCAATCCCAGGCACAGCTACATGTTGGGCAGAGAAGAGATTCAGAGCAGCCCTGCAGAGAAGGACTTGGGGGTGTTGGTCAATGAGAAACTTCATATGAGTTGGATTCAGTGTGTGCTGTCAGCCCAGAAAACCAACAGTATTGGGGGCTGCATCAAAAGGATCGTGACCAGCAGGTCAAAGGAGGTGATCCTGCCCCTCTACTCTGCTCTATTGAGACCTCACTTGGAGGATTGTGTGCAGTTCTGGTGTCCTCAACATAAAAAGGTCATGGAGCTATTGGAGCAAGTCCAGAGGAGGGCCACAAGGATGATCAGGGGGCTGGAGCACCTCCCATATGAAGACAGGCTGAGACAGTTGGGGCTGTTCAGCCTGGAGAAGAGAAGGCTGTGTGGAGACCTCATAGCAGCCTTCCAGTATACGAAGGAGGCCTACAAGGATGCCTGAGAGTGACTCTTCGTCAGGGACTGTACTGGTAGGACAAGGGGTAACGGGTTAAACTTAACCAGGGGAAGTTTAGATTGGATATAAGGAGGAAGTTCTTTACTGTCTGGGTGGTGAGGCACTGGAATGGGTTGCCCAAGGAAGTTGTGAATGCTCCATCCTGGCAGTGTTCAAGGCCAGGTTGGACAGAGCCTTGGGTGACATGGTTTAGTGTGAGGTGTCCCTGCCCATGGCAGAGGAGTTGGAAGTAGATGATCTTAAGGTCCTTTCCAACCCTAACTATTCTATGATTCTATGATTCTAAGAAAGATATTTTATACCTCATTTATACATTTGGTTATATTTATTTCTTAATTAGGTGGGGGGGTTGTGTTTTGGGGTTTGGTTAGTTTTTTTTTTTTTCCTAAAAATTTAATTATGTCATTTAACAATTTTTTAAATTGAAATGTGAAACTCCACCTTACTTCGTTCTTTAATTTAATTGCGCTTGTCTAGTACCTGGATTTTTGTTGTTCGCATCTTTCACTGGTCTGTATCTATGTTAATTTCTTTGAGTCAGTATCTCCTGCACCTGATTCCTAATGAAAGTCAGTGATGTTTATTTATAGACAAGCTGATAGTAGTGATTTTAATGATATTTAGGTGCACAACACTTACAGTGTCACAGAATAACAATCATAAAAAAGGGTTCATAATCTACCTATCTTGTATTACCTTTGTTCATTTAGGTATTTGAATGTCGTAAGAAGCTGACCATTTTCAAGTTTTTATTTCACTCAGACATCCAGACATTCAGCCAAAAGACACTTATTTCTGTAGTGATTCTGAAAGTATTTGTACATGAAGCCTAGAAATTAAACAATACATTCTATTTCTAGATGTTTAAGCTTGGCTAAGTACTTTTTTAGCAATAATTTTTAAGGCTGTTTTTATTTGAATATGTACTGAAAATACATATCAGAAAATCACAACACAGAAGCAATAAAAAAATTAAAGTAAAAGCTACAACACTACAAAATCAAATTATTGCCATCTTGTTTACCATTAACTTATTCAGTTTTTTGCCAGTGGCACAGTGACAATAATACTGTATCAACTTCACATGGGTTAAAAACCTTTTATACCAATCTCTGAACAGTGTTTAAATGCATCTGCCAGGAACTTATTTTACAAATCAGCAATAAAAGGTGAGATGTAGAATGAGATGTCATATGTAGTGATAGGACAAGGGGTAATGGGTTTACACTTAAGCAGAGGAAGCTCAGGTTAGAACTAAGGAAGAAGTTCTTTACTGCGAGGGTGATGTGGCCTTGGAACAAGTTGCCCAAAGAAGAAGTAAATGCTCCATCCCTGGCAGTGTTCAAGGCCAGGCTGACCAGAGCCTTAGACCACATGGTCTAATGTGAGGCACCCGTGGTCATGGCAGGGGGCTTGGAACTATATGATCTTAAGTTCGTTTCCAACCCTAGCTATTCTATGATTATATAATATCTTCTGGAGGTAGCAACTTGAGGTGTACAGCACTGGTTCATGATAAGTAGAGGCAATGGGCACCTGCTGTTCAAGAGGGCACTTACTACAGAAACCTGCACAAGAAAGCACAATGACTTCATTTTCAGGATTGAGTACTTTTTAATCCAGCAATGCTCTAGCAACTCCCCACAAACCAATGGTACTACAATCATTGAGCCACAAACAAAAAAGTAAAAATAGCTGTCAGGCATAAAGGTAATTTGTCTTAGAATGGAACACAGTCGGCTTTTGCTACAGTCCACCCTTTCTTATTTTCAGCCAATCTACTGCAACAGTGTCAGGGACTGAAATACTGGTTCTACTAAAGTATGAGTTCGGCATTCATCTTTGTCATCTCATAGTTTCAACCAGCATGAGCTGTGGGTTCATGTTTGTCTTTGTTATTCTCTCATTCGTGGTGAACATACCTGTCAGTAAAACAAACTTCCAGAAAGGGAATGTATCTGAATTTTTAAACTTTGAAAACTAATCTGAAATTAGAGTGTGAAAAAAATGTCTGCCTGAAAAAGTACTGAGAAAAGTTATTGGTGAACACACAATGGTTTTACTTCTTTCAGGAAGATAAACATAATAAAATCTTATAGAGCACTGAAAATGTGAAAAGAAGAATGAGTAGGAAAAAAAACCAGCTTTTTAGTAATTATTTGAAAAAAATGAAAATATTTCATGAAATTTCAAAGCATTTTTCTATAATAAGTGATTCATTCGCTTTTGCAGACTGTTTCTACATTATGTTGCAGCTATTCAAGGGAAGAAACAGTTCCTAAAAGTATTCCTATTAATGTCATGCTGAGGCAGTTTAGTTCAGCCAGACATTTAACTCATGACAAACTTTCTAACTTGGAAGAACTAAACTAAAAAGCATTACATGATATCATAGCACTCTTTGAAACAGTGTTTGGAGATTTAGTGTTTTAGTGAGGAGAGTTGAGTGGTGATCTGATTGCTGTACACAAATTCTTCACAAGGGGAAGTGGAGAGGGATCTCTTCTCTCTAAAGTCTAGTGATAGGACATGAGCGAATGGCATAAAGCTTCATCACGGGAAGTTCAGATTGTATATTAAGAAAATATTATTTACTGAGAGGGTGGTCAAGCACTGGAATAAACTCCTCAGAGAAGTGGTCATGGTCCCAAACCTTTTGGTGTTTAAGAGTGTTTTGACAATGCCCTTAGATATATGGCTTAACTTTTAAGTTTCCCTGTGTGGAATCAGGAGTTAGACTTAATGGTGCTTTTAAACCCATTCCAACTCAGGATATTTCACGATTTATAGAATCTGTGATCTAATTGTTTATTGAGGGATGACATTCCTGCATAAACAAGTTACTTATGAATTAATAAAATTATACTATTAGCCAATTTTTATTTGATATATAATTTAAGTAAATGATAAAAATTAAACTTATTTTTTTTATTTTTAACATTGTCGTGGTTTAAACCCAGTCAGGTAACTCGTTCACTCACCCCCCCCCTTCTTTCCCTCCCCCTACTCCCGGTGGGACAGTGAGGAGAATCGAAAAGAATGCAACTCCCACAGGTTGAGATAAGAACAGTTTAGTAACTAAGGTATAACACAAATCACTACTGCTACCACTAATGATAATAATGATAAAGGAAATAACAAGGGAATAGAATACAACACCTCACCACCAGCCAAACGATAACTCACCCCCCAGCCCGACCAAGCACCGACCCATTCCTCCTCCAACCCTGCAGTCCCCCAGCCCTTCTGGGTAACTGCCGGTTACATCCTGGGCATGACGTGCTGTGATATGGAATACCTCTTTGGTCAGTTTGGGTCAGGTGTCCTGTCTCTGCTTCCTCCTGGCTTCCCCTCCTCCCTGGCAGAGCATGAGGCTCACAAAGCCCTTGGCCGAACCGAAGCATTGCTATCAGCTCTGTTCCCGAGCCGAAAGTCAAAACATTGCACTGCACCAGCTACCACGAAGGAGAAACATGACTGCTACTGCTGAACCCAGGACAAACATGTATAACTCTAGGAACAAAGAGAGTTCACCAAAGGAATGACGGTTATACTCCATTTCAGGAGAAAGAATAAAAAATTCCTATGAGGTTTGCAAAGTTTCAAAGCTTTGGGGTACTTCTAATTTTGTTTGGGAAACCTTCCTTCTGACTCCTGCAGAATAAAAAAGAACCTTATAAAATATCTGTATACATGTTATATTTGTGTAGGATATTTAATTCTTGCCTTAATATGTTAAAAGTTAAAAATTATTGAGCTTTCTGTATCACCTCCATAACTGTGTGCATGTATGGCCAATGTTGTATTTGAGGAGTTTGAGTTTACTAAGCAGAATAATCTTTTCTGATTTTTTTTTTTTATCTTCTGTAAGTATCAGGGTATAATCCTTACATTATTCTTTTTAGAAGTAATTTCTTTCCAGATCATACAACCAGATTCCTGATTAGTTTGAATTAGTGTTATTCAGAACAACAGCTTGCATAATAATGTGTCTAGGAAACAAAAATCAAGTAGAAGCAGACACATTTAATAGCCAAAAATGTAAGTATTCCAAGTCACTCCAAGTAAAACTTTGTTCTTCCTGCATGAAATGGGAGAATAATTTTTACAAGTTAATGTCGTATTTGAGTTTGTTTGATAATCCCCAAGTGGACATTAATGCGTTCCTGCAGCTGCTGCCCTACCATGTTGTTGTGTGCTTCTAAATCAGCCTTCAAACAGCAAATACATAGAACCATAGAATCATAGAATAGTTAGGGTTGGAAAGGACCTTAAGATCATCTAGTTCCAGCCCCCCTGCCATGGGCAGGAACACCTCACACTAAACCATGTCACCCAAGGCTCTGTCCAACCTAGCCTTGAACACTGCCAGGGATGGAGCATTCACAACTTCCCTGGGCAACCCATTCCAGTGCCTCACCACCCTTACAGTAAAGAACTTCTTCCTTATATCCAATCTAAACTTCCCCTGTTTAAGTTTTAACCTGTTACACCTTGTCCTACTGCTACAGTCCCTTCAAAATTCAAAGCTTACACTAGTATGTTTCTCCATTACAAAGCCTGACAGAAATCTCATTTCACTTTCAGCATGTTAAAAAAAAAAATTACATTTTTGAAGGTTCTGCTAGATATTTTTATAGTAAGGTTTGCTCATCAGGTGAATTTTCAATAATGTAACTCACTTAAATGTAGGTGTTTGTGAGTAGCTAGTTGCTTGTAGCTACCTCAGAAATGCACTAATTACCAAACTAACCAAAATAAATACTTTCACATAATTATCCTTCACTGTAGTAAGAGGTTATTCTTAAATATAATATGATGAAAGAGACACACTGACTTTATCCTTAAGAACTGCAATATCTGCTTCACAGCTGCTGCACAACTTTTGCGTTGTCCTTTTGCATCAGGCAGGTAACTAGAACTCACCAACTCAGAGACTCTAGAAAAAAGGAGATAAAAAATAGGAATATTCTTCATATCAGTGCTATTCACTTATCAGGAAAAAAAAAAAAGGAACATGCTTTTCATTTATTGAAGCCTCGAACGTGCCATCTCAGTAAGTTCCTGACCAGTACCTTCTCTCTCTCTTTCTCTTTCTTTTTTTTTTTCTTTTTTTCATCTCAGGGCTGTACAACCTGTTCTGTAATTTTTTTGACTCCAAAATACAGAGTTTGTCATCAGGGACAATTGCCTTCCAGCCCTTGCTTTTTCACTTTTCCAAGAAGAATTGAGTTTGCTATTTCTCATTCCCATTTTGAGTTGTGAAGGTTAAATAATTTGATTTAGAATTAGCTCTTTAGTTAATTTGAAGTTATTAGTACATCTTTTTTAATGTAGTCCAGACTTTAGAGGGAAATTCTATTTTGTCTAAATGGACTTTCTGGCAAAAAAAAAATGTGTTCGATTGTGCTTTTCTTCAGTTTAAAGGCAACTTAACATAGAGCTCGTCATTTTGGAAAACACATTCTCCTTTAATTACCAAGAGAATTTCAGTCATGAACTGAAGTTTTGATGTTACAGGTAGCAAAACAAGGCAGATAAAAACACTAGCTTCAGTGCTGTTTTTTTCAGCAGAAATGCCCCAATTGTATATGACCACGCAAGAATCTAGTATTTCAGTGTCTAGGCTGAGTACTCCCAGCTAAAAGCACATGCTTTGTTCGTAGCTAGCTTTTAAGATCAGTTTATTTGCCTCATTTTTTTCAATATAGTTACTCAAACAAAATAGCCTTGAAAGTTCATGAAATTGGAAGTTATAGCTCATTTTTTTAAAGCAAGCTGTATCTTGAAAACGGTTGATTGTGCAGTTTCTTTTGAAACGTAAATACCCTAATTAGACAGACTTAATGATCAGTCTTCTTAGGACATAGGCAAAGGATAACTGTAACCTTAGAAGACCAGTTATAATGTTTTATGCGAACTTTACAGCTTACTTGCAATGCTGCTTAGTACTATATAGTAGCACTTAAAACTCATCAAATTAATTGGAAGACCAAAATATTTTTGTCACCTTTTAAACTCTATTATATTCTACATCAGTTGAACTGTGTCCTTTATAAGTTTTTATAACTGGTCTAGGTATTAATTTGCCTTTCAAAAATGTTTAAGATCTTGAAGAAAATCATATATAGAAATATGGCAATAACCCTGTGCATCAAGCTGCTTCTTACCCCTGAAGTATAAGGCATAATTTGACAATGAATGCACTAATGTTTTTTCTTTGAATTTTGACCTATTTGTGGTTTAAACCCTAGCCAGACAGCTTGTTCACTCACTTCCCCCCCTTCTTGCCCTTCCCCTACTCCCAGAGGGACGGAGAGGAGAATCTAAAAGAATGCAACTCCCACGGGTTGAGATAAGAACAGTTTAGTAACTAAGGTATAACACAAATCACTACTGCTGCCACCAATAATAACAATGATAAAGGAAATAACAAGGGAAGAGAGTACAACATCTCACCACCAGCCAACCAATAACTCACCCCCCCCAGCCCGACTGAGCTCTGACCGATGCCTCCTCCAACCCTGCAGTCTACCAGCCCTTCCGGCTAACTCCCAGTTACATCCTGGGCATGACGTGCTGTGGTATGGAATACCTCTTTGGTCAGTCTGGGTCAGGTGACCCGTCTCTGCTTCCTCCTGGCTTCCCCTCCTCCCTGGCAGAACATGAGCCTCACAAAGTCCTTGGTCAGGGTAAACATCACTTAGCAACAGCCAAAACCATCGGTATCACCAACACTGTTCCCAGGCTGGAAGTCAAAACACAGCACTGCACCAGCTACCACGAAGGAGAAACATGACTGCTACTGCTGAACCCAGGGCATGGTGATTGTAGGCAAATACTTTCAGATCTCAACCTTTTTCATTTAAATTTGATCTGTACTAAATGAGGTTACTATTCTCATCATTATGCAGGAAATTTCTATGCAATACTACCACAGAAGAAAAATATGGGAACTGAGAAGTCGCTGCAAAAACCACCATCACTACTGGCATTGTTGTCTAATACAAAAGATTTGTCCAAAACAATGTTGGTGTTAAATTTACCATTCTTAGACTTTCTGTCTGCTTCTGTCTTCCATCAGAATGCATCAGTATTCATAAATACAGACATTTTAATGAAGCAAGTATGTCTTCTGCACAGACATTGAAATTTGCTTAAGCTGCTATTTATATTAAAAATACTAAAATATCTTTATAGTCAGAGACCAGAATAATCCAATTCATTATGACATAGATGTAATTCTGGCACTCAAATCCCGTTTAGGACTGCAGTTTCACTGCTTTTTTTGTCTCACCAGGCCTTCCCAGCCCTCCCTTCCACACTCACACCCCCAGCCAAGAAAACTACTAGAACTTTTCCAGTGCTTGAAATTCACAGAATTAAGAAGTACGTTATGAAGTTGGAAAACATTATCATAGAGTTTTGTACAACTGTTCTTCCTGAAACTGGTGGGTTACAGAAAAGTCATAATTGGACTTGTAGAGTCTTTGGCTCTTTCTATGATTAAAAAAGACTGAAGTACCTCTACAAAACTTCTTATGACTGTACATTCAGACACTGAACTGATTTCAGATTTAAAAAAAAAAAAGAAAAATGTTGAAAAGAAAAGCCCACCTTAAGTTGCTTTTTTTTTTTTCTGTGGCACCAGCTACCCATATATTCGGTGTACATACATTCATACATTTAATGTATGACTAAGTGTAATTGGCCAGAAAAAAAAAACTTACAGCTGCTCTGAATCCCTATGGACTAAAATCTACCAGCAAATGCTGGATAGTTTAACTTTCAGTATCTAAATAAGGAAGAATGTCACTTTCATTTTTAAATAATATATAGATTTCTGCACATCACAAATACATACTCTGAAAGAACTGTCGTATTCAAATGACTTGGTCTAAAACATAATTATAAGCAAGAACAGAAGAAAGTAACATAAATATTAGTGACTTATTTATTTTCAAATCCTAAAATCCTACCATAACAGCATGGACAGCTGCAGTGCCAGTAGGAATGCATTATTGAAAATAGCAGTAGAGGCTCTGCTTTTATATTCCACAAAGTTTAAACTGATGTACAGTGGAAAATCATACAAATTTTGGAGAGGGATGGTACAGAAAAATTGACAGATAAAATAGTTTGAACATAAATGCAGTCTGAAACACAAAGAGAAACAACAAAATAAAAAAAAAAAAAGATAAAAACTACTCTTCTTCATAAGGTTGTTGAAGTAATTAAGAATAATTTAGGCTACTACTGTTGTAGAGTCATTCATGATTAGTAAAAATCTTACTGTATTAAACTTAACATTAATCTATGAGTTTATTAGCCATTATGCTACAAAAGCTAATACACTTTGGATTAAATTCCTTGACTTTTGCTGATGCAAGGCAGTTTCAAAACACTGCCTAAAATGAGTGATTTTTTTTTCTCAGACTTCACTCAAAGTGATCAGCCTATACTGTTGTTTCCTTAAAAATGAATTAAAACTTCCCTAAAAAGAGAGATCGTAAATAATTATTATTTTTTTTAACGATTTCTTTACTCATCTGTGTTAGGAAATATTTCCAGGGTTTACCCCTGTCCTTCATTTGTGCAATAGGGTCTTATTGAAGAGATATTCATGAAATTCTTATTTATGTTTTCCATTCAGGACCTTTGGTTACAACTGAATAACTGTATGCTTTTTTCACTGGTTCTGGGTTAAAACTAAAATTCAGCTCTCTGGACTCTACTGTTTTCCATTCTTGATTCTACAGTCTCACAACACTCTGCTTGCACAACATTTTCCATGACATCAAAGGATTGTTTGCTAGTCCAAAGCAAACATACATGCATATGGATTAATGTCAACCTACAATTTGCATTATTTACTATTTTTGAAAAAAAAAAACAACAAAGCCAACGCATTATAACCATGCTTTTTTTTTCACCTAGTGAGGGTTAAGTTTTCTTTAACCTTTGTATTGACTGTTAGAGTTGTTATTTTTAACACCCCCCTAAACCAGAAAAGCTCGTCCAAAACTGAAAGCATAGTTCTCCATGTTTACCTTCGTGTTTATTTTGGAGTTATTTTTTAATTAGGTTCGTGGGGTAGTCTGTCTTTGCCTTTCCGTTTCCCTTTCTCTTTCCTTTTCCCTTTCTCTTTCCTTTTCCCTTTCCCTTTCCATTTCCTTTCCCTTTCCGTTTCCTTTCCCTTTCTTTTTCTTTTCCCTTTCTTATTCTTTTTCCGTTTCTTTTTCTTTTTCCGTTTCTTTCTCTCTTTCCATTTCTTTTTCTTTTTCCCTTTCTTTTTCTCTTTTCTCTTTCCTTCCCTTTCCTTCATATTTGTAGCTCTCTGGGGCCTCAGTTGAGACTTCAGTGTTGTGAGAATGTAATTCCTGATGATTAGCACCAAATTCAGTTAAAGAAGCCATTCATTGATTAATTTTCTTTGTTTTCAAATAACTTGATGTCAAGTAGCACTGGGATAAGGCTGACCTGCCTAAAACTGTTCAAAAGTACAATCCAATCTATGTGTACAATTTGTGTACAAACTATGTGTACAGTTGACGTCTACAGGGCAGTAGGAGAAGACTTTCAAAGTGTACAAAGCAAACTGTTGTGTATCAAAGATAAACAAAAATTTTGTCTTTTCCACTCTACCATAGGTAATATTTTAAGGAGATCTGCATGGCATCTAAACCTATAAAGGTGGATTCTGAGTAACGATCTGTCCTTTTTGACATTAGTGGTAAAGCTGGAATGAGGACATCCAAGCACTTCAGTAGCTTCCCAGATTTTGACTGAGTAGGGCATCCACTGTGGCACATGAAACCAGACCAGACCTGTGGCTATAGTCTTAAATTTTAACTGCAAACACGTCCTTCCAAAGAACTGAAAACAATGTAGCACAAATTTAGCCCTGTAAGCCATGCAGATTACAAAATGATGCAAGATACTTCTGTTTTCAGATGTAGTATGTTTTGATGATATTGTGATGACTTCAAAGCTTCCACTCATTAAAGACATTATTCAACTCATTAAAGACATATCAGACAATAATTACATTATTGACATTATATGGCAATAACCATCAAAGGAGTAGATACATATAAAAATGAAAATAAAATCTTACTTTCTTATTTATGATGTAGTGATGCTAACAGTTCTTCCTTAAACAGATGAAGAAGTAAGACAGATAAGCTAAAATGTAAAAGTTACTAGATTTTTACAGTTTATATAGACCAGATGTCATATTGGAAAAGTTGTTAAATAAATTTCAAATGTATTGACTTTATCAGAATTTTTTAAGGGTGGATTTATACCTTTAGAGCAAATGAGTATGCTAATCTTTGAATTCAGTGGGTGAATTCAGCAATAAATTTATAGAACTTAGGGTTTTTTTCACCTTTGAAAGATAAAATACCATGAATACCACATATCATGGATTTGTGAATTTAATTCATACATAATACAGATTTAACCTGAGATCTTGGTAATGGAAATTGGCCAATCTAACTACAAAACTCTGCTCTTAGTCAAAATTTTCCCTGATCCAAGATTCAGTACGTGACATAAAAAGAGGGTTGCACATTATTATTTAGCTTGTTATTTCTGACAAGAAAATTAAAGTGGAAGTAAGTAACCATGAAAAAAGGACATATCTAAGGTTTTAAAGTTGAATTTGCATTTGTAAGCTGCTTTACGTACATGAGCAGTACTGTAGGCTTACTCATACAGCTGGGTGGAGGACCACAGCCTGAAACTGCAAAAATAATCTTGCCTTAAATGGGACTAAAACCACACCCCAGTCACTAAGATTTTTAAATGCTTTGTAATCTTTTGGGGTTTTTTTTTTTTTTTTTTTAAAGAGGCAAAAAATTATTGGAAGTTCGTAAAACATTTTTTTCCAATACATCTCACAGAAGAGATTTTAAGAAAGTTGTTTTTATACAAAAGCTAACCTAATTAATAGTGTTATTATGTATCCAGTAAATACTTTCCCTAGAAAATTGACTGAGTAAGCTAAATAGAATTTACTTTCATTTACTGTATAAAATATAATGTACTACAGGGGTCACAAAAACCAGACTGCTAGCTTAGACAGAGGGGCTCAGCTACATAAACATGAATGTTCAGTGGCAGTTGAGATGCCCTATGATATCAAAGACTGGCAGATATAAACAACTCAGAGCACTCCTCCTTCTGGAGCTGGTGGTGAAGGCTGTGTGGTGTACACACTGAGTCTAATATAAAACAAGTTACTTCCGCTTAATCAACTGAATCATGCCCAGCTACCAAGAACTTCAGAGCATGTAAGACAGAAAACATATGAGTATATTTGACACAGGTACTGACTCCAGATTAACCAGTTCTTACAAGATATTGTATTACCATGAACGCTTACATGTCAAATCAGCAAAGGCACAATAATACTTGTTGTTACATTCACATAAAAATACATTTTTGTAGAAGGAATATCATAATTTCCCATATTTGCCTGAATACTTTTCTTCTTAAAGGGAATAAAAATGAGATATCACAGCAAATACTAATACCTTTGCAGGAAACCCACCACATAGTGGAAAATGAGACTGTCTTGTGAATACTTTTTGTAATTTTTGTCATGATTGAAAATGCTGCTGAACCTTGAAAAGGCTGCTGTTATTTGTACACATAAAGGGCACAGTTTCTCCTGATTTGATTTCCTAAAAATTCTTGCCATTTCATCCTGACAGGGATTATGAATAGCTGGTTTATGAAATCTGTATTAGTGAAATTCCTTTTCATCACTGAGGTGGAGAAATTATTGTTTCTGATATGAGGAGAAAAGAAGGAGATCATTCGTCTTGTCTCACATACTCATTGCTTACAACAGCTGTGAGAGCCTAACTTCGTTGTTGCTCATGTATTAATCTGTTGACTTTGTTCATAGACAAATTTTAAAGCTGTTGATCCTTTCTTTCATCAGCACTTATTTGTCACTAGTACGGCACTTTTTCTAAAATGGTTTTGTCTATGACCTTTAGCACAGACTTTGTCATGAGTCAAAAGAGAGTAAATGAGGAAACAGTACAGATCTGGCCATAACTTCTATCTTACTTCCTGTATTGTAATGGAACACAAAAAATTCTTTCCTAACTAGGGAAGCAAAACCGTAGTTCAGACTTAGAGATATGGGTGCAGCTCTTAGAGACTGAGCCCTGCAGTGTAGCTGTGTTGGAGAGAGCCAAAAGGCTGAACATTCATCAGTACAGTTGCATATTTCATGCCAAAATAATACATCATATTTTGCATGGTATAACCTTAAAAACAATTGAAACACAGGTAGTAACACAAATTAGCCTCTGAAAAAAAGCAATGCCTACTAGATCAAACACAAAAAATGTGTTTAATTCTATGCTTCTAGAATACTAGCTCCCATTCAGCATCTGTGTGAGTTAAGTGACTTTTTTTTTTTTTTTTTTAAATAATGTCAGAAACATGGCCCACATGCAAACATGTTTTCCTTCTATCATACCCAAATTTTCCAAGGAGAAAGAACAGGGAACTTTTTATATAATAAATCCTTTCAATTACTTGTATTTCTCTGTCATTAATTTAAACCTGTTATGGAGCTCTTTGTCTATAAGTAATTTTGTATGTCTATTCACTTGTAATGTGGACAAAAGTTTCCAAATATTCTCTGCAAGTAGTCCAATTCATTATTTCTCATCACCATAGAACTTGATTACCTCTTAGCTGTTCCATTTTTTAATGTATCTTCTCCTGCACAAGTAAAAGAAAAATGTTTTTATTTAACAGAAGTTAATACACAGATTGGTTTTCTGACATTCACTGAATAGATAGCATTTATTTGCATAGTAATATTTAGTGGTACACGTAAGTGTCTTTCTGAAGGAATCTGCTCAAATGAATTGTTTGTGACATTAGACTGATAACCAATGGGGGTTAAGAACATTTCAAAATTACTGAAGCAAGTCCTGAAGATGATAAACTACAGGGGTTTCTATATGGTTTTAATTTCTTGAAATAAGCCATGGAGAATGGCGCTCATCAGTGATCCCTTAGTAACAAGATGCATTAAGTAAGTTTGAATTCTGGTTTAAAATAAGACTGCCAAGGAGATTGTATAAGATGTTCCTAGAATCACTATAACCAAAAGGAGACAAGAGAGAGAGGGGGAAGTAGCTAAGATAATTAAATTTCAGTGTCGTACCCTGTGAAAACTCTTACTGGGTTCATTTTCTGGTTCTACTTTTTTTGGCAGTGACCTGCCAATTTTAAAATTAATTCTTACCAATACATAGATATTTAATTTTGATTTTATGCTTTCTTCAAATCATACGTTCAGAAATAGATCACATGAGAAAAGTTCTTTTCTGAAGGATGTGAAGCTCACAATTAGGCAGTTGGTTTGCAGATGACCGAGGATGATCTAAAGCTGATGAGAGGATAAAATATTACAATACCTATTTACTCTTAGAGAAATTGTATTTTATAAATAAGGAAAATTACTTTTCTGCATCTTTGTTTTCCTTTCTAATAACCCGTAACTTTTTTAGTTTTTATTGCGTTTTGGGGAGCAAAAAAGAATCCCAGGTCAAGTTTATACCTCATGAAACACAACAATATTTGTCCTAGGTGTGCTGCACACATGCATAAAAACAGTAAAAAAATCTGTCCCAGACTGAGCTAAATATAAGATGCAGTGTTTGAATATTTGATCCCAAAATAACTCCACATTATAAAAAATAAGGAAGTACCCTTCAATGTGTGGGCAGATTCCTCTGCTGCAATAGTGACAGAATCTGATGAATTAGTCTTTGTGGTTTAATGATAGCATTGCCAGATTATTCACTTTGGTTTTGTCATAGCTTATATGATGTTATTCAGAGATACCTGCCTGTCTACCTAAGACCTCTTCAGTTTTTTAGTTTTATATGTGGCTGCTCCCAAGGCAAAAAGATTAGTGTGTCAAATGTATTGTTTTAAGAAAAAATTAGGTTGTTTTATGATAGGTTTGGCTTTGCTTTTTGGTTTTTCTTTTCTTTTTTTTTCAAAGGTTTCCCAGTTTTTAGTCTCATATCATTGTAACTATGGTTGGAACTTTAAAAGAAGACTGGTCCATGCCAGTATGCAATATATTGATTGAATAAAAAGAATAATTATAATAAATGATTTTAATGAATGCTAGACACTAAGCATAGTCTCTCAAGGGTATGCAATGATATTACACTTTATAAGCACAGTGCCATTGTCAGCCTGAAGGCTAATCTGAATCAGTCACTGCACTTTGATCTACCTTCTCCCTTCTGCCCCACTACATTCCCTATATATTTGGCTTCTGCCACAAAGGGACTGTTCATACTCCTTCATCTTCCACTGTTAACCTAAGAAGGTAATGATTTAGAAAACTTACTTAATTATTGTTCCTTCATTGCCTCCTCCATTCATTATAATAAACAGTACATTGTATAGCCTGCATTTATAGTCATGAGGAGAAGAATTAGTCATGAAGCCGAGTAATTCAATATGGCAAATTTTAATGATTTATACTAATGTGTATGTTAATTAGATCAAATCAACCTTTGGAATATTTACTTGAAGGAGGAAAGAATACCCATGTTTAAAGGTCTGCATCCATTCTCCCCATACAACACTTCACTAAACTGATACACAGCACCCACACCCCCATGAGCGTTAATCGCGTCCTCAGATGAGTAGACGTCTCCTGTATAAAATTGGATGAGAATTTTAAGTGCAAATTTAAATGTAAAAGATGTGCGTGGGAGTGCAGAAAAAGACCTTTGATAAATAATCATGTTTCTATCCAGGTAACTGATGGACTTCCTAAAACTCGATCTGTAACTTATTTCTGGAAAAAAAAAAAAAAAAGCAAATACCAAATACAGTGGCAGTAAATTAAAAAGCCATTAAAGAGACATAAAACAAGGGTCCTATTTAAGATCCAGCTGTGTTCTCCTTCATGTCATCCCTCCATTAGACAGGATGCAGCTTGCTGGCAGTCAGCTTTTTGGCTGGGAACATGATGGGGATCTTCTTGAGCTCACTGACTGCTCAAGGATGAATGAAGTGATAACACTGAACTCTGTGTTTAGACCCATAATGTACTGTCCATGACTATTAAGTCTGGATCTGGCTGGAGTATAAAGTAGCTTCTTTTTTGTGTTATGTCCTCATGTAATCCTCCTATGGAAACTGTTGTGGGAAAGGACAAAAGGATTGTTTGTACCTCTTTTACCCCAGCATTAAGTTAAAAACAGATGTCACCTGTGTGTACAGAGGCCTGGGAAAACACAGTCTGTACTAGGGTTAAAACTTTGGCCTTACTTTAAATTAAGCAGCGTTAAGGTTTTTGAGTTCAGATTGTATTTTCTAGGGATACCCTTAAAACTATGTGAGCCAAGTATTATTTTGTCATAACTTATGCTGTTAAACAAAGAAAGGTGAAGTAACACTTGAATTGTGAGAAAAACACAGTTCAGCTATTTCATGGCAAACATGACATAATGTGCAACTCTGAGGAAACTGACAAACAGCCATGGGCTTATGCAATAGCAGCAACATCATGATGGTGTCAACAAAGCGTCTGTTAAGGGTGAATGAAGGCAATGCAGGCTCAAGATTGCTTGTGTTCTGCAGTGGTAGCAGCCACAGTAAACATCTGGAACACAATGTGCTCCCTCTGATTGTAGTGCCACTACCTTGACTCCATGGATTTTTGTCACCGCTTTAACTGAATGTGCCTTCTAGACAGATTTATTTCTTGCTCTGTCTACCTGAAAAATGTTGTTTGGTCCTAAAAGCCTGTTGGGAGGGCTCCACTTATGCTGTTTTCTGCTTCTGAAACAAACAATGAGAGTTAAATTTTATATAAAAGCTCTGACATCAAAGCCCGCAGAAAACATTTTACCTTTCCATGGTAGTTCTCTGTTCTCCTTTGCCTGCAGACTTGGCAAGGTAAAAAAAACAATCTATCAGGCAGGTAAGATACATTATCCCCTAATATATGAGTTAGGCTATCAAACCTTAAATAAACCTTACTAGAGAGTTTTAGTATGAAAACCTTGAGTTTTACAGTATAGATTTTACAACATTTTCAAAGTTAGCTCTCTTAAAATACAGGTATATTGTTTTGTTCCGTCACCTCTCCTCTCTCCAAACTGGTCTGGGTTTTTCATGAAGTCTACTGATATCCAAGGCCCAAGAGCCAGTCCTGCTAGCCTTACAGAAGTTCCCCATTTGCACCAAAATATTTTATTGAGAGTATTTGTTTGCTTGCAGATATTCTTTTACCTTATATGTACACACCCTGTTAAATATGTTTCATTAAATGATTCTCTGTAAGTAATGGCACTTCACTAGAAGCATTTAATTTATATTTCACCTTCAGCACAGTAAAATCCCAAGCTAAATATTAGTGAAGGAGTGACAGTTCAATTCTACTTAATTTAATATAAGGTCTCCAACTCTTTTTATCACAACAGCATGAAGAATGAGCTGTAGTTGCTCTTGCGGAATTTATATTCTGAGAGAACTCTAGATAAAAATAATCAATCTCACATTTTCATTATTGTTTTAGTGCAAGGCTTTCTTAAATAACAAAAAGTTTATGAAGGACTTTAAAATATGCTCCTGGCACAACCAAAAGGTTGTTGGAGATTTTTTGCATACGTCAGGCAAACAAGCAGTGATTTATTTATAGCCACAACCAAACACAGCCCACTTGGTTCACTTTTGCTGTGGAGAGGTTTAAAAAATTCCTAGTTAAAGGTTATTTTCTTCCTTCAGAGATTCTCACATAACCAGCCATTGTGTAAGAGAAACATTTAGTGAAATAAAATAAACTATTGCTTTCTGGGTTTGAAATCTGTAAAATCCTGAATAATGGAAACACTGCTCAAGATGTCTCATAACACAAAAACCAATTAAAGTTGCAAAATAACTTGATTAGACATTAGGTTTAAAGCTTGTTAAGTAAAACGAAGTTTTTAAAATGAATAATTAATCTTTGGAATACACTGCCACAGAACACTGTGAAACCCAAAAGTTTAATACAGTTCAAAAAAAAGATTAAATCATCTAATGGAATAATAATTAACCAGAGGCTAGAAAGTGTAAGAAAGTGAATAAGCTCTTCAGCACCTAAGCTCATATTTTCATGATCTGCTCGCATATTTTTTGGAAACATGACTGTGCACTCGCAGCTGTTGTCAGGATCTTGATACTTATGCTGGAGAATTTTTGTTTTATAAAGCATGGCCTTTTTTAAATTATTAACTTTTTCCCACCATAATGGAAAAAACAACTTGTACAATTTCATTTAGCTGTCTTTTATGTACCTCCCTAAATGCCAATAAATTAGTATTTCTCATGTAATAGACTATTCTGCTTTCGTCTCAAGATCAAGTTTATTGTTAATAGTGCCTTTTCTAGCTAAATTTCTACCAAATTGCACAATTTTTCTTTTTCTATTGAAATTTTACAGGAGAATAGCATAGGTAGAAATATCTTTATTACTTTCAATGATAAATTTAGTTTTCAGGTTACAGCAGGGTTTGATTTGGTTATATTTTGGATGAAAAGATATTTTTTTAAGAGTTGAAATTAACAGCAAATGCAATGTGGATGTTCTCATGTGCTTCCTATTTAAAGGAAGACCAGGTTTATTATTTGTCACAGCTACATACATAGGTTAATAATTTTTTCAAGTGAGTGTATTTGTTCTTTTAGAAGATATCGAAGCTTTCAGGTAACAAAAGTATCCGGATGATGTGTGATATCATGGAAAGTACAAAGCACATTTTATGAGTGTTATGTTTGTCAGTCCATAATTAGTATTTTTAAATATAATTTTTAGTATGGTCACTCTCAGGTACTGGTAGTTGCAGGAAGCAACATTAAAGTACTGAAAATAATTTCAATGGATGTCAGAGTCTGCTAAATAGCTGTTTGATGTGTGTTTTTCAAGATCTGAAGATGTAGCTTGCAAGTGACAAATGCCCATCCTGATTCTCTTCCTTTGTTACCTTACCTTTTATTTCAGCTTTTTTGTTTAGTTAAAAGCCACTAATTAGCATCATTTTTGCTGCTGGGGTCAATGTGTTGATGTTTAGAAGCCTGGTATTCTGAATGAGGATGCCTGGGATTTTTTCTTTGCTGCTTATCTGTTAATTGATTTCAATCACCTCTTTGAAACACTTGGTATCTCTTTATGCCTGCCTATCAAATGAAGTTAGGAGATAATTTTTCTGAAGTCTTTAAATGACTGAAGTGTCCAGGTGAATTTTTTCAAAAGCGGGGTAAGTTCCTACGGCCTAAATGTCATTGAATGTAATAGTAGCAAAATAGCTAACTTTGCTTCTCAGTTACAAGTATTTTTGATGGTATCTTCTACATTATTGTGGATGCTGCTGCAGTTCATTAATTCCAATCAAACATTAGCTTTTGCTACTGCCTTCTAAAAAGAATCAAGTCAGAGTGAGATGTGGTTTATAAATTCCACCTGCATCTTCCAGGCACAAAGAGGTTTTTCCCATAATTTCCTCCTGTGTTTCTGAATAAAACAACGTGATTACTGATGCTCATGATTTCAGGATACTGTTATTCTTTAGGAAGGACTATATTTCTGGGTATTCATACATCTTCCCCTAACGTGCAAAAGTACTGTAATTCTGCGTGTGACTTCAGCAATTACAGAATTTCAAACATTAAAAGCAGCAGTCTGTTGGTGATCCAGACCATGATTTTGTGACGCAAACAGTGATGTAGTTATATAGTAACTCCCTGTGTTGCACATTGTGAAAATTTTTGTCAATATTTTAAGGTTGCCTAAGAGACGTAGGAAGATTCACATGTAGGCATTGTCTAGACTTGAAACACACCAGTATTTCTCTTTGAAAGTCATTCTTGTGTGAACACACAAGGACTGGTCCATGATATGTGGGAATGGTTGACATCTATTAATGCCAGGCGAGTGGAATAATCTCCTGGACTGTGACAGCTTCCACAGCTCCTTCCTGTGCTGCCCTTAATTAAAAAAACCTCATTAAACACATAGCTGATCACTCATGCATTTACTCATTTATCTACCTCTTTGTGCACAGAAAATACATAGTCAGAAGCTGTTTTATTTGACCAATCTAGTACTTAAATTAGAGATATGGACTAAATGTCATAAAATTTATATTTCTCTTGGAAACAAAAATATCTAGTATTAGTAACTTTGAAAGGCATATAGTTTACACTAACATTTCATGCACCATTGATTTTTTCATGATAATGTTTAACCTACCAACACTTTCTAAATGCAACCTTTTCCTGATAAATAGCACATAAATTATTGCACCAAATACCTTACTCTGGTGGTTGCTACCCTAAGATTTTTTCATTTTTTTTTAAATTTGAAATTCTTCTCAGTTCTTGTCTGTGGAACATATATATAATCAACAATGGAAGGCAATCAGGGTCAGGTTTTGCTATTCTTATTCTAGGTTAGATACACGAATGACCTTGTTATACTTGTTATAGGGTGGTTGTACAAAAGACAGATGGGCATTCACCTGCATATGATTTGCCTCATAATTCATCATCTTCATAAAAAATAAAAAAAGAAAAAAAGAAAAAAAAGGGAGGAATAAAATTCTATCAGGAATTTTGTTCTGACAGTCTAATATGTGACCTTGTGATCAACCTGGCCCTACAGCATAGGCCTGGATATTTGGAACTGGAATTGGAATATTGTTCTACTAGTCTGGGATTCATCTAAAAGATAAATTTTGTTCTCTGGCTGGTGTTAAATATATTGGATTTTTGCAGTCTCTGCGAAATAGTTTGTTAGCTATTTTGTGAGTCTAGAAATATTTCTTGATATAGGCTGGGTGGCTAGAAAACAATAGCTACGTAAAGGAAAAATCAACTTTATTTTTTAACCTTTTTCTAGGAAAGTTGCAATGCAAACCTTGTGAACATAAATCTTAAAGAACAAAAAGGCCAAAAACAATTAAAAAATAATTCCTCCTCTGATTACATTTTAAGCAAAAGATATTGGACATTTTTTAAAATTATTTATAAATACTGTGGTCTGGCATTTACATAACAGTCTCCCTGATAACCTCATCAGATGTCCTGCCAGACTTTATTCTTTGTCAGTGATATAGACTTATTAATATCCCTTGGGTAAAACACTACAGGAGTCTCAATACAATATTCGGATAGCAGTTAATTACCTGGCTTTTTTTGAACTAGTGTCTTTTATAGCTTAGAAAACCAACATACCTACTGGAAAATCCAGATATATGCAAACATCTGTGTATATTTCGCCGATGGTTCTAGGAAGTAGAAAAGGTTCTAATTAATTAGTTAATTGCCCTACTTATGGCTAATTAAAAACCAAAGTCAGGATGATTTTTGTATGCTCCTCTTTTAAAACACTAAGGAGAGAGTGGTCTTAGGTAGCGTGAGAAATCTAACCACAGGAAGATTTTTCTCATGGAGAGTTTATAAATGAATACAGGAGCAGCCTGGGGTCAGAAGACCTACAGTCCTTTTAGTAATAACATTTTAAAGTTAAGGATTTAAAAAAAATTGCTGTGATTCCTTACTAAACTAATTTTTGCTGATCTCATTAATCTATATCCTGATTCTACACGCAGAGCATTTCTACTATAATGCAGTCATACACAGGCTCCACAAAGTATCAATTCCTTTCACAAAAAGCTAAGCAGGCAGTATTTGCCTTGAGAAATGCAGTAGTCTACTTCATACAGGAAAGGCACTCAGCAGCTCACAGAAAATATTTGCAAAGCAGGATATTTTTTTTGCCTTTAAATTTCCGTCAAACACACTGGTAAATTATATAAGGAAAATTAATGTTGTAAAAACTGCAGAAGGAAAAAGTAGCTGGGTGATCAAAGTCTATAAAACAGAAAGAAGGCCTGCCACCAGATACATCTATGTGCAAACAGTGACTCTACAAGTACTGCATGAATGGTTTTTATCCAGTTAGAAACAGAAGAAAGTTACATCTGCTTCCCCTAAGGCTCATTAAAGTACATCTGTGCTTAGAGTAGTTCAGTAACTATGAGATAGGAATAATTTCTGTGATTATAATAGATAATGGCACCCTACAAATTTCTGGCATTAAAGTAGAAAGAAGAGCTCAGCCAAGAAGAGGAAACTAGATGCACTAAAGAAAAAGATCTCCTTTAGGTTCTAAAATTTTACTGGCCAGTAACAATTTGTATAAGAAAACTAACTAGTGTGTGTTTGCCTTATTTTATTCTCTAACGCAAACAGTTTTGTCTTAATCTTTTTTTTTTTTCATTTTTTTCTTATCAGAACACAGCACCCAGATCTCATTCATATTCTACATTCCTGTAGAGAATGCATGAAAGTTTACATGATTTATCGAAAAAAAAAATAAAATAAAACCAGTGGCTACAGTGCTCTGAAGGGAATTAAAGAACTAGTTTGAACAGTGCAGATGGTTTCTGTTTTGTCTAAGCTTTCCTTCCTTCCACTTCTTATTTAGTTTAGTAATTCAAGAAAAAAGACATACAAAATTATCCCTAAGCAGTTCATTAGTTTTGTACCTGTTGTTAATCACTCAATTACTGCATTATACAGAAATTACGTGTTAGTTTCAGGTTCATTGTTACCTCAGATTCTTAGAGATTTCAGGGTTAGCAAGAAAGAATTCTGGTAAAATCACAGAATCATAGAATCACTGAATAGTCAGGGTTAGAGAGAACCTTAATAAGATCATCAAGTTCCAACCCCCCTGCCATGAGCAGGGACACCTCACACTAAATCTTGTCACCCAAGGCTCTGTCTAGCCCAGCCTTGAACAACGCCAGGGATGGAGCATTCACAACCTCCCTGGGCAACCCATTCCAGTGCCTCATCACCCCCACAATAAAGAATTTCCTTATATCCAATCTAAACTTCCCCTGTTTAAGTTTGAACCTATTACCCCTTTTCCTATCAGTACAGTCCCTAATGAAGAGTCCCTCCCCAGCATCCCTATAGCCCCCGTTCAGATACTGGAAGGCTGCTATGAAGTTTCCACTCAGCCTTCTCTTCTCCAGGCTGAACAGCCCCAACTTTCTCAGCCTGTCTTCATATGGGAGGTACTCCAGTCCCCTGATCATCCTCGTGGCCCTCCTATGGACTTGTTCCAACAGTTCCATGTCCTTTTTATGTTGAGGACACCAGAACTGCACACAATACTCCAAGTGAGGTCTCACAAGAGCAGAGTAGAGGGACAGGGTCACCTTTGACCTGCTGGTCACGCTCCTTTTGATGCAGCCCAGGATATGGTTGGCTTTCTGGGCTGCAAGCACGCACTGAAGCCGGCTCATGTTCATTTTCTCATCAACCAACACCCCCAAGTCCTTCTCTGCAGGGCTGCTCTGAATCTCATTTTTGCCTAACCTGTAGCTGTGCCTGGGATTGCTCTGACCCAGGTATAGGACCTTGCACTTGGCTTGGTTGAACTTCATAAGGCTGGCATCAGCCCACCTCACAAAAGTGTCAAGGTCCCTCTGGATGGCATTCCTTCCCTCCAGCATATCAACCAAACCACACAGCTTGATGTCATTGGCAAACTTGCTGAGGGCGCACTCAATCCCACTGTCCATGTCACCAACAAAGATGTTGAACAAGACCGATCCCAGCACCGATCCCTGAGGGACACCACTTGTTACTGGTCTCCAGCTGGACGCTGAGCCATTGACCACAACCCATTGCATGCAGCCATCCAGCCAGTTCTTTAGCCACTGAGTGATCCATCTATCAAACTGATGTCTCTCCAATTTAGAGACAAGGATGTCATGTGGGACATTGCCGAACGCTTGTGTACCACCAACATTTTGTTTTGATGTAATAACCCAACTTTTCCATCCAAACCTTCTCTGACACAGAAAGACATACCTCACAGTGATGTTAAGATAAAGAGATATTACACTAACTAGATTTTATTATTTTTTTTTATCTCTGTCATAGAATTATGTTTTTCTATTGTATTAGCAAATGTTAAAAAACTTCCACCGTAGACAGCCTCACGCAACCTGCTGTTTAGGTTAAAGAAACAGCCAGGTAGAAGAAAGATAAAGACTGAACAATACCCATCACTGCAGTGCCTCAAAAGGTAAGAGTACTTCCAGAGATTTCTTTGTCAACAGTTGCCTTCTGCAGGTTTTATGTGCAAGGAATAACATGTTCTCAGAAGTTGTAATATGCTGTTATTGGTATCATATTTTATACTGCTCTTCAGCTAAAATCATTGCTTTAAATTTAGGAGGACATAAAGTAAGAGCAATTAAAGATAATGCACTTTTCATAATTTTATGCACTTTAATAGCATTTGAAGGCCTTTGTCAAGGTTTCATTATGTTGCTATGCAAATGTATAAAGTTGGTCTATGCCCTAAAGAACTCACATTCTATAAACTGAAACCAGGACCAGTAAGTGTTATTAACCTTATTTTACAGCTGAGGAAGCTTAGATTGAAGAAAAGAAATTAAACTCCCAAAGTTACATGGAAAATTCTGAAATAGACAGGCGTGAAATTCAGATCTGCTCCTGAATGAGATACTTAAAGCACATATCCCCCTCAGGTCAATCCTCAAGGAAGCCTGTTGACAGAATTCCCTTCTAGAAAGCAAATTGTTTAATAGTTAAATAGTTGGATGTAAGACTCTTAAAAGTGGAATGAAAGCTTACATTGGAATATGAAAACAATTATTGACAGGACAGGGTTTTTTACATTTTTGCTCCTTTCTGGGTAAAGTAATTGAAAATTTAAATTGACACTGCACTTTCAACATTCTTCCTTAGTATTCTCCCTGCTGCATAGTCCTGCTAAGTTCTTCAGCCCTGCCCTAACCTCCAAATAAACCTACAGGAACAGATATTTAAACAACATCCACAGCACATTTCTCATCAAGTCTTTTACTATTAAATCTTGCCAAATATCTTCTTATTGCAACATATCTGAGGCAAAGTGAAATTTCAGCTACAAAGCAAACACAGTGACAGGCAAAACTGTGGGATGGATCCAGAAGAATGTGTTCTAGCCAATTTTCCCTTTTGAACTATTTGATTATATGCAAACTAAATACTGCATGCAAGCATGTATTTGTATAAATACACACATAAACTTTAGAAATGCAGAGTTTGTTTTGCAACAATTAGTAACTAAGTAAAATGTGTTTCTGTTAAAGGTGGTGGAGTACATGAAAATTAAGTGTAATAGTAATTAAATTTGTTGATATAAAGTGCAATGTCCTCACAGATTTTCTTCACCTAACTTCCACTGCTTTAGGAAGGCTTTAGGTGTGTTTGTCTTCTCCTAAAGCAAGCAACACATTATAGGAGTCTGAAAGAGTGACTTCTTTACTCAAAATAACATAAAATGTTGTTTTTTCATCAAGTGTGGACTCACTGAGAAAGAAAACAGTGAAGTGGACAGTTAAGTAATTTTCTACCTAAGCTAGCATTTAATTGTGTCATTCATTTTAATAGGGTTTAGATGTGTTACTAAAGAATAGTAAATCATAAAAAAAATATTTTGTCTTTTTTTTTAGTTACACTGAAGGCAAATAGCATTGGATTGGTTTCTCCAAGGTAAGCTTTTGTAGATCCATTTCTTTTTTAGTTAAGAGATGAAATCAAATGTATAATTTTCTTAACTGCAGTAATGTATTTATATTGAAATGTTTCGAAAAAAAGTTATCCTAATATCTTGAAATATACAGATCAACATTCAGTCTTGCATTTTCTTATTAATTAATCATAAAACTCTCAAAGTTCTAGTATTCATCAAATAAATTATTAAAGTGGTTGGAAACAGTATTTGATGATGTAACAAATTGCAGAATTTGCTAATACAGACTCTTTTAAAAGAAAGACCAGAGGAAAGAAATAATAATTTTAACATAATAAATTCAATTTTTTTTTACTGGACTTTTTTCTTCTTATTTTACCATATTTCCTACTATTGCTACTAAGAATGGTTTTGGCTGAGATAGTTAATTTTTTCATAGTAGCTGGTATGAGGCTATGTTTTGGAATTGTGCTGAATTATTGATGTTGATAATTCAGGGATGAGAGCAGTGGTTACACAGAGTCAAGGTGTTCTCAGCTCTTCACCCCACCTATCAGTGAGGGGGCTGGGAGTACCCAAGAAGAGGACACAGTTAGGACAGCTGACCCCAGCTGACTATGATCAGCAATAAAGTAGAGGGAGGATTAGCAGGGAGGCTGTTGCTCAGGGACTGGCTGGACATCAGTTGGTGACTAATTGTTTTTATTCGCATCACTTGTGTTTTTTAGGTTTTATCTCCTTATTTTTATTATTTCCTTTTCATTATATTATTAGTGTTAATGTTAGTATTAGTATTATATTCTGTTTCAGTTACTAAACTCTTATTATTTCAACCCATGAGTTTCCTCACCTCTACCTATTTACATTTTTCCGTCCAAGATGCAAGGGGTTTTGAACAACCTGGTCTAGTGGAAGGTGTTCCTACCTGTTGCAGGGTGGTAAGAACTAGATGATATTTAAGGCCCCTTCTAACCCAAAACATTCTATGACTCTATGCTAATGATATGCAAGTATTATATTCTTCACTTTTTTTTTCCATATTTGTGAACTTTTGTTAAAGTGGAGTGGGACATTAACACTTATTGTCATTCTTCAGTCAATTTATCTGACTTAGACACACTGATTCTTAGTCTTTTTTGTTTGGCTGGTTGGTTGTTTTTTTTTGGCTGCCTTTTTTTTTTTTTTTGTTGAAACCAGGTTATCTTCATAGAATGGGCTACTAGTATAGATGGCTTGACTTCTGGATGGGTTCTCCAGAGTGACCTTGACACGCTTGTGAGGTGGGCAGATGCCAGCCTCATGAAGTTCAACCAAGCCATGTGCAAAGTCCTACACCTGGGTTGGGGCAACCCCACGCACAACTACAGGTTGGGTAGAGAAGAGATTCAGAGCCCTGCAGAGAAGGACTTGGGGGTGAGAAACTGAACATGAGCCAGTTTCAGTGTGCTCTCACAGCCCAGACAACCAACCGTATCCTGGGCTGTATCAAAAAAAAAGCATGACCAGCAGGTCAAAGGAGGTGATCCTGCCCCTCTACTCTGCTCTTGTGAGACCTCACTTGGAGGATTGTGTACAGTTCTGGTGTCCTCAACATAAAAAGGACATGGAGCTGTTGAAGCAAGTCCAGAGAAAGGCCACGAGGATGATCAGGGGACTGGAGCACATCCCATATGAAGACAGGCTGAGAAAGTTGGGGCTGTTCAGCCTGGAGAAGAGAAGGCTGTGTGGAGATCTAATAGCAGCCTTCCAGGATATGAAGGAGGCCTACAGCGATGCCTGAGAAGGACTCTTCATCAGGGACTGTAGTGATAGGACAAGGAGTAATGGGTTTAAACTTAAACAGGGGAAGTTCAGGTTAAATCTAAGGAAGAAGTTCTCTACTGTGAGGGTGGTGAGTCCTTGGAACAGGTTGCCAAAAGGAGTGGTAAATGCTCCTTCCCTGGTGGTGTTCAAGGACAGGTTGGACAGAGCCTTGGGTGACATGGTTTAGTGTGAGGTGTCCCTGCCCATGGCAGGGGGTTGGAACTAGATGATCTTAAGGTCTTTTCCAACCCTAACTGTTCTGTGATTCTATGAAAAGAATTGTATCAGTAAAGTGAGAAATAAAAAATAACTCTCTGCTTAGGGATTCAAAGACAAGTATCATAATGGGAAATGTAAGAGTACCATTTCACGTGCTGCTTATTCTGAAATACGAAGTGAGTCTGAACTCAATGATGGTGTCAGCATAATGAATGACATTTTGTAGTGACACAAAACCTTTCATGCAGTAATAAGAACTATAAGGATTGAGCTATAGAACTATGCCAAAAGTATTCTTCATGTCTGCTGAGTGCTCATAAAGATACACGTCAGCCAGGAAAGGAATATTTCTCCTTTGGGAAAATGATAAGATTTAAAAAAAAATAAAGTTGGATATCCTGACTCTTTCTCTCATGCACTTCCTCAGAAAGGTGGAGACCATCCAAATTATCATAGAAACAGTGCCACTCAAAAAAACATTTGGTGATATTTGCAGGAAACGTCTGTGACATTTTCAACTTGTTAAAAAGCAATGAAACAAAGAAAGATATTGCCAAACTGTGAGGAAATGAGCCTTTGAAGAACTGAACTTCTAAAACCTAATATAACATCTCTATACTTTTCTGTGACACTGTGCTAGAAAGATAAACTCCTTTCTGCTCTCTCAAGCAAGATGTATGTTGTCATAGAATCATGGAATCGTAGCTGACTGAGAAAGAGCTATAGGTCATCTGGTCTTCCACCCCACATTTCAGACGCTTTCTCTCAGTTGCCTCTGCACTGACTGTATCAGGGTTTTGACCAAAGTGTAATTTCTGTAAAGATTCCAGTTTAATCTAAAGTTCCCAGAAATGGAAAAAAAAATCAACCTTTCTTTTAATATTCTGTTTCCATGGTTAATCGCCTTACATTTAAAAAGCTATCTTTTAGTTCTAATTTCAACATGTTCAGTGCTACCTTCAAACCATCAAAGGGCCCTCTAAAGCCTTTTATTGTCTTCTTATGAAATTATCAATTACTAGTATGTTTTGGTTTTAATATTCTTCACATATAAATAAATGCCTTCAGGCCTTTTGCGTCTGTTCTCTTTCTGTTTCTATTAACATGCAGCTACCTGAATTACACAGAATGCCTTACTTAGAGGTGAGGTCCATTCCTTGAGTCTAGTCAGTGTTCTTTTGCTTTGTGTTCATTTTTATCACAGCAGTTCATCATACATATGCAGTATGGCATATTAAGTAAACCATTGTACTATTCTCAGTCACCATTTTCTGTATATCATCTCCACTTCTATGCATATAGCACATTACACTCAAAAAATTAAAAATTTGCATATATATATATTTTCACTGCCTATTGAACAAGATTTAACCTTTTTTTAATGTCATCTCTTCCTTGTTTATAATTCTGAGAAACCTCTGTGTCATACTTTTTTTTTTTCCTTGGCAATTTTGTATAATTTTCTAAATCATTGATGACAATCACTCAGTAATGTTATAAGCTCCTATAAAAACAAAGATTTGGTAACCATCAGTTCTTGCTGATTTCTCCCATGATACCTACCTGCCCTTCATTGGGTACAAAAGGCTTGTTTTACTTTATGTTACTCCCCTGGGTGATTAGGTTCTTGTCAGTGAAGTATGTATCATGGTATTGTTATCCACACACCTGAAAAAGAACTTGATGCAGGAAAAAGCCTTAAGAATTATCTAAAAAAGTGGGTGCAGCAGCGTTTTGAAAAGCAAAATCCTAAAAGCAAGGACAATGAAAATCTTTCTAAAGCAGGCAGAAAAACTAAAAGCTAAACTAAATCTAAACAAGCCTAATGGAGACATTTCACATCTGTCCTGGGTTCAGCAGCAGCAGTCATTTTTCTCCTTCTTGGTAGCTGGTGCAGTGCTGTGTTTTGACTTTTGGCTCGGGAACAGAGCCGATAGCGATGTTTTGGTTTGACCAAGGACTTTGTGAGCCTCATGCTCTGACAGGGAGGAGGGGAAGCCAGGAGGAAGCAGAGACGGGGCACCTGATCCAGACTGACCAAAGAGGTATTCCATACCACAGCACGTCATGCCCAGGATGTAACTGGGAGTTAGCCAGAAGGGCTGGTAGACTGTGGGGTTGGAGGAGGCATCGGTCAGAGCTCGGTCGGGCTGGGGGGGGCGAGTTATTGGTCGGCTGGTGGTGAGATGTTGTATTCTCTTCCCTTGTTATTTCCTTTATCATTATTATCATTGGTGGTAGCAGTAGTGATTTGTGTCATACCTTAGTTACTGGACTGTTCTTATCTCAACCCGTGGGAGTTGCATTCTTTTAGATTCTCCTCTCTGTCCCTCTGGGATTAGGGGGAGGGCAAGAAGAGGGGGGGGACAGTGACCAGAGGAGCTCTGCCTGGTTTTAAACCATGACAACATCCTTTCCAAAGATTCATGTTCATAGTGCATTCATTATAGTTGGGAAGCAGTTTGTGAATTTCATTATTCCAATTAATTCTTTCAGGGACATTCCAAATTTAGACTGAAAATGATGCAATTCACATTTTGCAGCATGAGCATATTTTCAGTCAGATACAGAGCATGCAAAGGCATATTGGAAGTCAGATACTTCTTTCATTATCCCACATAAACTACAGTTTCCAAAGTAACACATACATATTCCTAAGTTTTATGTATTTTTCAAACATGCCTGGCAAATGTAATGAATATTCCTCAGTCCTTGACATTTTCCTCTTTCTCTGAATAACCTGGTGGAACAGTATTTGGACTTTGAATTACCTTTGAAGGACAAAATTTGCAACCTCTCCCACTAGCCGTGTGTCAGATTCTTCAGTACTGTAACCATGGAGAATTCCTGAGCTGTCTAATGAAACTTTTCTCAACAGGCCTGATGCTGTGGTGTTCCTATCAATGTCAATATTTCTTACTGTGGTATCAGAGCCTGCATATACAAGGTAATGATTTCCAAGTGTTAAAAGAAAGTTATTTTAAGATGACACCTTTTTTTTCTTTTTTTTTCTTTTCTTTTCAGAGTGAGTCTTGTTTTCCCATTTTTGCCTTTTCCTTTGGAGAGTTTTGCAGCAAGTATTTTTTTGCAGCTACTGAGCAATTTTCAAATCAGTCCTCCCATTACCACAACCAGAGCGTCAAATTGGTTCATTATATTCCAGACACTGCAATCACTCTCACCTTTGTCTTTCATAGTTTCTATAATTTAATCCAAATTCTTTTAGACTCTTCTTTTCCTTTTTTTTTTTTTTTTTTTTGTACCGTTGCAGCCTAGGAGCTGCGTGGGAGCTGTGTGGTTCTGACAGGGACCTGAGGGTCCTGGTGGACAACCAGCTGAACGAGTCAGCAGTGTGCCACTGCAGCAACGAAGGTAAATTGGTAAATTAGATCCTCGGCTGCATACACAGCGACATTTCTAACAGCTGTAGAGGTGTATTTATCCCATTCCACTCAGTGATTGGTAGGATGAACCTGCAGTCCTGTGCTCAGTTCTGGCCCCCATAATTCAACAAAGACACAAACAGAGAGTGCGTCCAGGAGAGGACTACAAAGATAATCAAAAGGCTGGAAAACCTGCCCTATAAGTAAAGGCTGGAGGAGCTATGTCTTTTCTCCCTGGAAAAGAGAAGACTCAGGGGGACCTTGTCCTGGGTTTAGCAGTAGCAGTCTCCAAGAAGGAGAAAAATTGACTGCTATTGCTAAAGCCAGGACAGACCTCAACATAGTATTCCAGTGTTGAAGTATACTTCAGGGGCATCTACAAAGAGAACAGAAGCTCTTGCTTCACAAGGAGCAGTGTGGAGAAGAAAAAGGGTAGCACCTACAGGTTACACAGGTAGAAGTTTCAGTTCTACATAAGAAAGAATTTCTTTACAGCAAGAGCAGTCATTCACTGGCGAATCACCCTCACTGGCGATGTGGTAGAGTCCCCATGACTGGAGATTTTCAAGATGCAATTGAACAGGGTGCTAGATAATCTCCTTTCCCACAAATGGTTTGACCATTTGATCTTTGGAGATCCCTTCCAACATGTACATTTCTATGGTTCTATGATTTTATGATTATTATCTGTTCCTTGATCTAGAACCTACAGGTTAACTGCTAAGGAACATCAATGAATGGGTGCAGCAGAGGCACAGCTGAATTTTAAATACAGGAAATGGGAAGTGCAAAGTAATGACACCATCAGAAATTCTAATACATTTGTGGGAGCAAAACATAATCACAGACAAAAAAGCAGATTACCAGATTTAGAGCTATGGTCAGTGTGGTACTGTTTGTACTAAAGAACGTAGGGAAAAATTGTTAACGCTTTCTTAAAGCAACATATCCTGGAACCTTGGCTTTATATTTTAATTTTTAGAGTCAAAAACCCCAAGAAAAGATAACCACTAAACCCCAAAACAGTATAACCTCCCACCCACCCCGAAAATGTAGACTCTGAAATGGATTCATTTCTCTGCTATATACATAGGGCAGCTGGTCATGTTTTCTTTCTTTTTTCTTTTTCTTTTATTTTTTTTTTTTAATTTATCACCTGGATTTTAAAGTATGTATGGTTTGAAACTTTTCACCGAGGACCTTTCATTACCTGCATTACTGCCCAATTTATTTCATGGTTAAAATACAATTGTTCAGTCACACTTCATGTCACATATTTATGGTTTCTTTTTTCCATTCTATTTCTCTGAACCCTAATCTTCCTATAATTGAAAAAAATATGCAACCATCTTCTCTGCTGTGATGAGGTACAGAGAGCTTTTAAATTCTTTTGAAAAGAAAGACCTGGTGCAGTACCTTTAGGAAACCAATAACAGCCACTCGTGATGGACTTGACTGAGGTATAGAATTCTTTATAGTAGGCAGTATGGGGCTGTGTTTTGCATTTGTGATGGAAACAGTTATGATAATTCATTCATAAAGGGATATTTTCTTTATTGCTGAGCAGCGGTCACACAGAGCCAAGGTCTGTTCTGCTCCTCACCCCACCCTACCAGTGAAGAGACAGGGTGTACAAGAAGCTGGATGGGGACACGTTGAGGAAAGTTGAACCCCACTGACCCAAGTGATTCGCACATCATATGGTGTCATGCATGTAAAGCTGGGAAAAGGAGAAGGAAGGGTGAGGATGATGTTCAGAGTTATGGCATTTTGTCTTCCCAAGTCACCATTACCTGTGATGGAGCACTGCTTTCCTGGGGATGTCTGAATACATGCCTGCCCATGTGAAGTGGTGAATGACTTCCTTGTTCTGCTTTGCTAGTGTGCACAGCTTTTACTTTGCCCTTTGAATTGTCTTTGTCTCAACCTGTGAGTTTTCTCACTTTTGATTTTGTTCTCCACCCCATCAGGGAAGAGTGAACAAGTGGCTGTGGGTGCTTAGTTGCTGGCTGGGGTCAAACCACAAAACAACTTATATGGAGAAAAATACACACTCCCTCCCCATATTTTTTCCCTTACTGGTTTGTTAGACTAGTTCAAACTCATCTTAAAATTCTTTAAAGAAAAAAATCCAAACAAAATTAAAATAAATGGAAACATCCCCATAGTTCAGGTAATTTACTGTAGCTTCAGAATTATTTCTTTACAAAGGGAGAAACATTTGTGTATTTTTATACCTCAGAATAAGTTAACTCATTTCAGCATTGTAAGCTTGTTTAATTCTAACCAGGTGTTCTATAAAACTGCTCGTCCCCAGTGGATAAACCAGAGAAATGATGCGCTGAACTCACTTTGTATCTATCACAGAAAAAGAATTTTGATTCTTTTTTTTCAAAGGAGTTGTAGTCAATTCTCCTGAAATCCACAAATTTTGCATAGCAGTAAATTAAAGATTGCAAGAAAAATTCCATTTTTCTAGACTTTTTTCCCTGAATGTCATCACATTGCTCTTTCCACAGCTATATTTGAAAAGGCAAGGTAAGTAAGATGTAAGGTAAGTGAGGAAAATAAGATGTAAGGTAAAGCTTAAGAAGATTTCTCACAATCCTTGGAGAAAAAAAAATCTTCAAATAACTTTCTACTATGGGAGTGTAGTATCATTGTTATTTTTATAGTTATAGCTATCATTGTATGTATTGTAATTTTATTATCATTAATATAAAATACAATACAATACATATTATATAAATCATACATCATACTTTTTTTTATAAATAATATAGAATACGTATTTTTTTCACAGAAATAGAATCTTATGTCACAAAATATCTGGTACTTGCATTATGAGCAGTTAGATCACTATATGGAAAGTTTGCCTTTTCATATCAAAATTTGTTTCCTGCCTTTTAACTTCCTGGGACTGGATGGGAGCCCTCTGATTCAAACCTGCATGAAAACAGAACAGAGATGTCTCATCTAGATAGATGTACAGTTTTCTTTCTCTTCTTTTCAGTGATGTGAAGATAAACATATGCTTCATAAAGGGAAGATAAACATTCGGACATCATCTCTGGAACTGAAGGAGAATGAAGGCAGAGAATATGAAAGAAAGACACAAGATGTTGGACTTTCTTTCTTTGGGCTGTTAACTGGAGCATTTCTTGGAAGTGTTCTGGAATGTGTAAATTACAGGGGGTAAATGGGAAGGTAAAAAAAAACAACAAGAGAAACATTTTTAATTTCTTACATAGAACTCTTTCTCTTTCATATTAAGGAATTTTGTGAGATATGAAAATGAAAGGACGGGTGCAACATTCTGTCAGCACTCACATTGGATAATTAGCTGATCGTCTTTAGGCGTTGAAATGGGCCATGTGGGGGTATCTCTGAAGATGTTTCTGTCAAACACTTCTGAAAAGATGCAATAGTATTGAAACCTCATTTAAAATAACAACTTTTTCTGACCACTACAACTCTTATACTTTTGCCAAGGATTCTGGGCACAAAGGATTGTATTTAGAAAACAGAATAAAAACAATACATGTTGGGTTGCAGAGCTTGTGTTGATTGCCTAAAGGTTTACATTAACATAGAATCAGTAAGAAAAAAAGGTCACATATGTCATATTATCTCTGTCTTGTTTAATGAAGCTAAAATCATGAGGAAAAAATTCTTCACAAGATAGTATTAACATTTATTTTGCACAAATATCAGCAACAATAGACAGCGTCTTATTTGTATGGAAAATGTCTTGCTGAAAATATCAGATTGCTCTCAGCTGTTTTTTAGAGTACTGTACAGTGATTTTAAATAGACAAAGTCCTTGGTTATGTAAAGCACAAAAATTGTCATTTGGTAAGTAAAATTGGATCAGTTTATAGTAGACAAGTTTGTGGGGTTTGTTTAGTTTTGGTTTGGGGTTTTGTTTGCTTGTTTGTTTGGTTGGGTTTTTTTGGTTTGGTTTTGTTGGTGTTTTCTTGTCCTCCTCCCCTCCCCCCCTTCCCCCCCCCCATCTCCTTAATTCTGTTGAAGACAGTGATTGTTTCAAAGTATTTCAAGGATACAACCATGTACAAAATGGATATGAAGCATTAGACATTAGTTCATGGGTTTTTTTTAGAATAGTTCTAACTATTCACCTCAAAGTGCTTTCTACATGTCAGTAAATTACAGTAACACTTGCCACAGTTGTGTATGCCGGTATTTTACACACAGTTATGCTGGGTTAGAGGAAATGTTATGAAACTGAAGGTGTAATATACATACAGGTGTTTTGGGACTTTCCTTGTAGAAGAGTCAGCCTTGAATCTTGTAGTCCTAACGTCTCACCAAGAACTTCAAATGCCATTGTTAAAACCCATGAGGAGAGAGGATAAAGGTTAGATGAATGTGCTTTGTGCCATGTGTTTGTTCATCTTCCAGGCCCCTGGGTGATCATGCTCCTGCTGGTACTTTTTTTGTTTGCTTGCTTACTTTTAATTCATCATGACTTTATCTTTCCTCTCTTCTATAAATCCAAGTAGCTCAAAAAAGTGAGAGTAGGAGAGTGGCAGGAAGGAGGGAGAGAAATTCAAAAGGACCTATAATCCATAGGATGGCAAACCTCAGATAAAAAAGCAATATTCTTAACAAGGACTAGCAGGGAACAATCATTTCTGCATATAAAAAACCAGCAAGGTTTTTTTTTAGTGAATCAGTAGTTGTTTCATAGTTTTAAAATTTATTTCTGGGCCTATTTGTATTATCTTTTCTGTCTCTTTAACTGGCTAAAGAATCAAGCTTGTGTTTTCATCTTTCTCTCTTGTTTGTTGCCACCACCATTCTTGAGGCCTGATAGTTACCTGAAACAGTAACTGAAATAATTTGAACAACTGCATCTTAATTAGATAATCCTGTGGCTGATATGAATATGTTGCTCTAGAAACAGCAATGATAAAGCTGAAATCCCATTAGAAAATAAAAGCCAGTATGTTGTATAAGTATTTTTAAAGAAAAGAAAATTTAACTTTGTTTTATAAAATATGATCTGTACTTACCTTGGGGAACAAATTTGGTATAGGGAGAGAAAACACTTCTTAAATTCTTAGGATTAAGGAAACAAGTTCAAAATGTCCTGTGCACAACACAACAATTACAGTCTAATTTTAAGTCTGTTAAAATATCTTGGCTTAAACACAGTAAACTGTATAAAGGGAAATAGACCCTTCAAGAAACCTATAATATTGCTAACACATGCTTTCCATCTGATGCTTCAGTGTTATAGTTGTGGTATGGAATTTAAGATTCTGGAGAATCCAGAACACAGTTACAAAATAGCTATGAGATAGAAAGAAATGCTCTGGGAAGAGTTACATGTATCATGAGCTTCATTCACAAAGAATAAAAAAAGCCTTCAAGTTGTCATGGTAGTGTATTTTCAGTCTTTGACAGAATCCAGTTCCCAAGCTCTACTCTTTACTTTGCAACTCCAGGTCCCTGTTCTGAATACATTAAAATAAAAATACATACTGCTGTGAACAGCTAACAGGTTTGAGCTCTCCCTCTATCTTAGCAGAATAAAAGGCTATGCTCAAGGTCAGAGAAGAGGTGAAGAACAGCTTCCTGTGTGTGAAATGCTGCTGGTATTCTCAAGACAATACAGAGGCAAAAAAAAAAAAAAAAAGTTGTAATCTGGCTTTGGTCTTGTACATAGGCTTGGTCTGGCTCAAGATATCCAACAGCCATGACAAAAGTCTAATGCCAGAATGAAACCGGTCACAAGCATGTGTGTGTACGTGTGGGTATAGTACATATATACGTATATGTGAAAAAGCTAAATTAAAATTAGATGTCTTTCAAACAGCAAGGCCTGTTACATGCCATATTAATTCTCAGCTTTCCCAAGACTGCAGTCTGTCCCTCAGTTACTGGCAAATGTACATTTTCTCTGCCAGTTTCTCTTCAGAAATGTGACCCTGAAATAGCAAAGAAATATATTTCTAGTAGGTGTGATGACTTCTTGTTGACCAGAGTGGACAGTGGACATCTGAACAGGAGCTTGTCACTTCATATGGGAATGATCAGGTTGCAGGATGCTATTGGATCAACTAGGAAAACAAGCTTTATTCCAAGATGGATAGTATGTGCCAAATTTATCTGATGAAATATTGGTGTTCACTTATCCAGATGATGTGAAGGGTTAACTGATGTACAGGGGGGTTAGGGTTAAGCTGTTTGCTTAACAATGTTATTGCTTACTCATGCTTACTCAACAAATACATGCTCAACACTTATCGTGCTTGCCAGAACAGAGTGGGAGGACCAAGGCTATTGATAGAAGGAAGGAACAGTAACTTCTGTTCTCTGGACCCCTAAACCGACTGAAATCAGCTTTGTGGTTTGGACAGTGACTAAATCACCAGTAAACATGTACAACAACTAGAGATGAAAAGTTCAGGGAAGACTCGTTTACTTCATCTTGAGACCCCTGTCCATGACCACCAGGAGACCCTACGCAAGCAAGGACCTTTTACCTCATTATAATATGAAGTGGGGATAGGTCACGAATATGTATAAGTGTGTTGTGTAACCTCATGAATATGTAATAGTTTAGAGGATAAATATGAAGGAGAACAATGCTGAGGTGCGCATGCCTTTGGAGGAGAGAACCCCCATGTACCTCAGCGCTGAATAAAAGCGTGCTTACTTTACAACTTTAATGAGTTGTGGAGTCTACCCGTATATCACAGAGGAGTCCTTATTGCAAGAAGATAACTTCATGTTTATTATTCAGAAGAAAAATGCTTTACAGCACTTCAATTTAGTAATTTGGTTCACGTCAGTTTGGAGAAAACCTCAATCAGAGAACAAAGCAGAATGGCAGGAGTCATTTGTTCTCCTCTTTTGTTTCCTTAATGGTAATATAGCTTTCTGAGGAATTATGTAACCAGGAGAACTAAAGGTTACCTCTTTAATCCACAAAAGAAACAGATGGGCACTGAATGACTAGAAGGGATGCTAGTAGCAATTTATGGCCTCCTCATTTGTCATTTGATGTGAAAAGTCCTAAAGAAGGTGAACTCCAGTTGTACATTAAGACAACTGGATGAAATGGATATTTTAAATATTTTTATTCTCTTTGGTCAAAAAGTCATACCTCTGTAGAGTACCTGACTTTATATCCAGTGCAAAGGTTTTCCTTATAAAGAACATAATTTATTAGTTTGAATTCATGATTCCCACCTGTTTAGATATATATGAAAGAGGCAACTTCTCAGTGATGGGCTTACTTCATCTTTGCAGAACCATTGATGCAGCAGAGCTACAAGCCTTGCCTAGGTGTGGCTTCAGAAAATTTGCAACTACAAAGAAATTCCCATTAGTCCTTTCTTCAGGGAGTCTGGGCATGATATTCAGTGTAATTTTAGGCCACCAGTTTTGAGAAGCCATCAGAAACTGGAGCAATCTCCTTTTCTATGATTGTGACAATTCCAGTCTATGGTGACTGAGATGCTTAGCACCCTGTCACAGTCCTCTGCCACCTTCTAGTCTAGAATGTGAGAAGGAATCCTTGGAAAGCAGACTATCTTCCAGGACAGACTGAAGGTGTTTTCAGCTATACTAGTCTTCAAACATTTAACACAAACATTCCCACTCTGTCCTCTTTAGCCTCCCACTTGCTTTTCAACCACTGACTTCTGCTTTAGTTTGATTTGGAGTAAGCATTACATCTGCAGGGATAGTTGCTACCCTGTGCTGTCAGCTGGCGGTTAGCTGACACTGAGACACTGAGAGTCTTTCTAAAACCTTATATGTATCTCTGCTGCATGAGAAATAAAAACAGAGACATCACTGACACAAGCAACAGGGAGATGTATCAATATATAGCAAGTGAATAATGAGTAAGGTCAGCTGCTGTCAGACTGGGTTTTGCACATACCCTCAATCTTCTGATAGACTGAAAAATCTATGGGATCACGGGTCCTGCAGCTCCAGCCCTCACTCTTGGATTTTCTCAAAAGTAGCACAACTACCCCGAGGAAACACAAAGAGAATTTTATTCCAGAAGTGACAGACTCTTTGAATAAAAGGGTAAACCTGGGGGTGTCCTGGTACATGCTGGCAGAATGAGGAGCATTTTAGGACAAGAGGAAAGTGGGGCGCAGAATGACAATATTTCTGAATTTGTTGTACATCCTGTCTCTGTCTCTCTCTCTCCAAACATACATTCCAAACATGTAATATTCCCAGGGAGGTAATTTTTCACTCAGGAAAGGTGAAAATCTGGATTCACCTATTTAGGATGGGGTCCATCTAGCTTTTAATGCAGCATAGCTTGGGAAGGAGGTAGTGTATTGTGTTTACATGGCAAGGTTTTGGTAGCAGGGGAGGTTACAAGGGTGGTTTCTGTGGGAAGCTGCCAGAAGCTTCTCCCATGTCCAATAAGGCCAGTGCCAGCCAGCTCCAAGGTCGACTAGCTGCTGGACAAGGGTGGGAGAACCTCTGGAATAATACAGTTAAGAAGAGGAGAAAAAAAATCCTGCGTAAGTGCAACTGTAGACAGAGAAATAAAAAACTGTGAGAGCAACAGCCCTGCACAGTCAAAGATCAGTGCAAAAGGAGAGGAGGAGGTATTCCAAGCACTGGAGCAGGGATTCCCCTGCAGCCCATGGTGCAGCCCATGGTGCAGCCCATGGTGAGACAGCTGTGCCCCTGCCTGAGATCCACAGTTGAGCAGATTCCACCTGCAGCCCATGGAGGACCCTACATCAGAGCAGGGGGATGCCTGAAAGGGGCTGTGACAACATGAGCAGCCCATGCTGGATCAGGCTTCTTGTAGGAGCTGTGGCTCCATGGAGAGAGGAGCCAACGCTGGAGCAGGTTTGCTGCAGGACTTGTGACCGACCTCACAGAGACTCGCACTGGATCAGTCTGTGCCTGAAGCATGCGCCCTGTGGAAATGACTCACGCAGGAGCAGTCTGTGAAGAGCTAACTACAGCCCATAGGAAGGACTCATACTGAACAAGTCTGTGAACTCTCATGGGAAGAGCCCCATGTTGGTTCAGGGAACAAATGTGATGAGGAAGGAGCATCAAAGATGTGCAGTGAACTGACTGCAACCCCTGTTCCTTGTCCCCCTGCTTTGCTTTTGGGGAAGAGGTAGAGAAAATCAGGAGTGAAGTTGAGGTTGGGAAGAAGGGAGAGGTAAAGGAAGGTGATTTTTATATTAGAGTTTATTTCTAATTATACTAATCCAATTTGATTGGTAATAAACTAAACTAATTTCCCTCATATGTCACCCATGATGACAATTGGTGACTGGACTGCCTGTCCTTATCTTGAATTTATGTTGTATTTTCTCTCACCTCACCTCACCTCTCCAGCTCCAGAGGAGAGTGTCACAGTGGCTTTGGTGGAGTACCTGGAGTTAAGAGATAAAAAATTTAAAGTGCAGTCATTATGAGTGTCTGTCCTGTGTTCAGCAGTAGCAGTCATTTTTCTCCTTCTTAGTAGCTGGTGCAGTGCTGTGTTTTTGACTTTCAGCCTGGGAACAGTGCTGATAACACCGATGTCTTTAGTTGCTGCTCAGTAGTGTTTACTCTGACCAAGGACTTTGTGAGTCTCATGCTCTGCCAGGGAGGAGGGGAAGCCAGCAGGAAGCACAGACAGGACACCTGATTCAAACTGACCGAAGAGATATTCCATTCCACAGCACATCATGCCCAGGATGTAGAACTGGGGCAGTCACCCAGCAGGGCTAGATCACTGCTTGTTTGGGCTGGGTAATGGTCAGGGGTGGTGAGCAGTAGTAGCCTCCTCCCTTGTTATTTCCTTTATCATTATTATTATTGGTGGTAGCAGTAGTGGTTTGTATTATACCTTAGTTACTGGACTGTTCTTATCTCAACCCATGGTAGTTACATCTTTCGATTCTCCTCCCCATCCCTCCGGGACCCGGGATGGGGAGGAAGTTGGGGAATGGGAGAGAGACTGCGTGGCTGGACTTAAACCATGACAGTTTTTGGCACCCAACATGGGGCATGAAGTGTTGAGGTAACGACAGATCTGACTGGAGTGTGTCTAATCATATTTTTGATAAGCATTCATTGTTTCAGATTAATAGTCACTCATCACAATGCTGATATATTGGCTGTCCAAGTTGTTACTCTTGATCTCACAGTTTCAGCATGTCGCATCTTACTTACAGCTGGTATTTGCTGTGTTAGTGTTTATTGGCTGGGAGCCTTGGGATAAGGTTCTTGTTTCACTATACTTTATGGTAATGACTTGTAATACAGTAGACTCATTGATCACAAAACTGATCTGGCTTGCATTCCCAGTGTGGTCACAACCTCTATACTTTGGGAGGTATATAACTGATGTGTTTAGCAATTACATATCTTTTTTCCCCTCCTCTGGTGGTCAGCCTATGTGGGAGACATTCCCACACACCCTGGTGACAAGTACAGCAGCTACTCAAACTCCTACATCAGCAGACAGTGCAGCTACTCCAGCTCCAAGCACAGCAGCTACACCAGACCCAGTGACAAGTGCAGCAGCACCATTTGAGAGTTCTGAAGGTTTTGAATAGCCTTTGGGTATCCTTGAGACCTGCTTGCTGATTGTGTTGTAGATCACCATGTTGGCACACATACAGAGTGTGTTTTATCCATGACCATTTCGTCTGATCTCAAAAGTTAAGCAGAGTCATATTTGAGTCTTGTCTAGGATTAGATGACAATATAAAAGGACCAAGAGATTTTCCCTGAGGCTGGACAGTCATGAGTGTCAGGGTGTGTGGGGGAGTATGGGCAGGTATCTAGTCCACTGGGCCCCTCCAGTGCTTTGGAAGCATCGGAGATAGAAGTCAGCTGTATGGAGTCCCCAGAAACAAGTTGCAGAAACTGCTGAAGGGGAGGGCGAATTATTTTGAGTCTGGTGGGCCCATGACACCTCAGGCCATCAGGGCAGAGATGCGACACAGAGATGGACTCATGATCGAGGGGTGGACTTAACAATGGACACTATTGCCCAGGTCATTAATGAGTGTGAACACTGCACACAGCCTCTCCTGCTCTAAAAGACTGTGACAAGACATGGAGCTCACCATCATGGAATGAATGGACTCAGCAGCCTTATAGGGATTGGTCCATTCACTAAGGAATGATCTGTGTGTGTGTGTGTGTCTGTGTGTTTGTGTATGTGTGTATGTTTATGTATATATTTGTATATATATAAGAGTGATGGTATATTGAAAATGTGGGATCTGAGCATGATGTGAATGGTAGGGAATAAGGGTTGGATACTGTCCTGCTTTCAGCAGTAGCAGTCATTTTTCTGCTTCTTAGTAGCTGGTGCAGTGCTGTGTTTTTGACTTTCAGCCTTGGAATAACACTGATAGCACTGATGTTTTTAGTTGTTGCTCAGTAATATTTAGTCTGACCAAGGACTTTCTGAGGCTCATGCTCTGCCAGGGGGGAGGGGAAGCCAGCAGGAAGAAGAGACAAGACACCTGATTCAAACTGACCAAAGAGGTATTCCATACCACAGCACATCATGCCCAGGATGTAGAACTGGGGCAGTCACCCAGCAGGGCTAGATCACTGCTTATTCGGGCTGGGTAATGGTCAGGGGTGGTGAGCAGTAGTAGCCTCCTCCCTTGTTATTTCCTTTATCATTATTATTATTGGTGGTAGCAGTAGTGGTTTGTGTTATACCTTAGTTACTGGACTGTTCTTATCTCAACCTGTGGGAGTTGCATTCTTTTGATTCTCCTCCCCATCCCACCGGGGTGGGGGGAGGAGGGGGGATGAAGGACAGGGAGAATGAGAGAGAGACTGTGTGGCTGGACTTAAACCATGACAGTGTCAAAAGGGTAATCAAACTTCTGTTCATGGTATCTTGAATTTACTGAGGTTTTACTCAGTAGAAACAGTACAGGAAACTGCTATGTAAGTCTTCATAAAAGAGCTGGCAGTACTCAGCTCATTTGTCTCCCCTAGTTGCACTTTGTTAATAGTAATTTATAACCTTAAGCATTTTTATCACACTTTTTATTCACTGAATTCAAAATCGAGTTACAAATACTGGCTAAGATTCAAGGTACCCATAAAACAAAAAAAACAGAATTATCAAAATCTTAATTCTGTAGTTGCATAAATGCTGTGTGAAGTGAAAAGGTAAGGAAGAGAGCCTGTGACACTTCTTCCTCATTTTGTGGTTAAATGTTGAAATCCAGCCATGAGGAAGTATTCTCTTAACTATGATTAGAATAAAAGTATGACACTGGTATAACAGCTGAGTTATTAATCTGACAATTTACTTCCCAGGACTACAGACTTGTGGCTGCCATATATGAAGTGGAAAGCAGAGTCGTTTTTAGGAAATAGTGATAATCTGTTAAACAACTGCTTTCTCTATTTGTATATAATTTATTCTATCCCTGCAAACACTGCTTCTTACTCAGAAGAGAGAAGCTGTCAATAAGAAACTCAAGAGCATGAAACACAGAGAGGAATTCCTGGAGGACATTTAAAAACAAACCTTAGGATGAAAGATGATAAAAAAGACCAGGAAGCAGCCCTTCAGGAAGAAGGCATCTTGAACTTATTGACATAGTAAGAAAGTCATTGAAGGGAAAGTTTTGGAAGCAAATGGTAGTGGCAGAGATGGTTGGGAGAAGAAAAGAAGTTATGAAATGAATGTATGAGGTTTTACCTGTAAGTGTTCAGGGAAATGGTTCCTGATATAAAATTTAAACTGTATTATGAAATATCTCAAGAAAACAAAATTGTGTTTTGACTTTTCACTGTAAGAATATGAGGGGTTTTACATGTGTGGTATACATGCTATTTTCTTTTTATTTTCTTTAATATGCACCATTATTTGCATTAAAAGTTTTCTAGCTGTCAGTGCCTCATGTGTTAGCATTAACAATTATATATATTATTTTAATTCACTGGTGTGTTAAATACATTCAGAAGTGATTATCTTTAAAGTTGTCATTGACTTTTTTCTTTTTTTTTTTAAATGTAACTTATCTACTTTCTGCCCTTTACTTTCTCCATGTATGAGTAATGGTTTGATTTCCTCAGGAAATATCTGTAAGAAAAATTTTATTGTCTAAGCTTTTGACCAGGGACTGACTGTCTTTGATCTAATCTCAAGGTGCCAAGAGAGCAAGTCACAGAGGCATAAGATGCTTTCTTTAGATATGGAAAGTGCTCATCCATCACTTCAAGTATTTGAGGTACATCCACTCTCTCTTGTAATTTTATTTCTTTTATGACTAATGCCTTGTCAAAATGCCATCTCTTCCAAATTAAACCCATTTTGACTAACAACTGAAATAAAAGCCTCTTCTGTGGTTACTTTTCAAACATTTGTATTATATAAAAATTGTTAATCTTTTTTTTTCCCCCCTTTCATTTAAAAACATGAATGGCAAAAGCTTTCTTTCTAAGGGCTGTTTACAACAGACAAGCTTTATTGCAGTAGCTCTTTGAAAGGTAAAAATGGCTTGAAAAGCACAAGATAATGCTCTGAGCATGAAACCTGGGGCCATAAGTATGGGGAACAAGGAAGAAATTGTTTTAACAGTAGTTGAGAATAATTTTGCAAAGTATGGAAAGGAATATATTATTGTAATATATTGTAATAGTTGTGAAGTATGAATTTTAGGGATATGCATTTTGTGTGTGTTTTTGATGGGTTTTGGCACCATTTTTAAAGAAACTGCACTCATTGTTCATAAATTATTTTTCATTGAAGTATAACACTGTTAATGGAGTCCTGCGTAGTCAAAGGACAGCCTATATCTAGGAGTCGGTTTGCTTTGTATAGTTCACTTTGGGACTATCCCTATAGGACTGTTGGCCTTGAATCATGTAGTCTCAAATGTCTCACTGAGAGCTCCAAATGCCACTGTTGAAAACCAGGATGAAAGAGGATAAAAGTCAGATGGATGGCTGTGTACCATGTCGTTGTTCAGGTAATATTCATTTACATTTACATTTAGGTCTGTGACTAGTGGAGTCTCTCAGGGGTTGGTGCTGGGACCCGTGCTGTTTAAAATTTTCATCAACGACCTGGATGAGGGAACTGAATATACCCTCAGCAAGTTTGCTGATGATACTAAACTGGGAGGAGTGGCTGACACACCAGAGGGCTGTGTTGCCATTCAGTGAGACCTGGACAGGCTGGAGAGTTGGGCAGAGAGGAACTTGAAATTCAACAAGGGCAAGTGTAGAGTCTTGCATCTGGGGAAGAACAACCCCATGTACCAGTACAGGTTGGGGGCTGACCTGCTGGACAGTAGTGAAGGGGAAAGGGACCTGGGAGTCCTGGTGGATAGGAGGATGACCATGAGCCGGCAATGTGCCCTTGTGGCCAAGAAGGCCAATGGCATCCTAGGGTGCATTAGAAAGAGTGTGGTTAGTAGGTCAAGAGAGGTCCTCCTCCTCCTCTACTCTGCTTTGGTGAGGCCGCATCTGGATTATTGTGCCCAGTTCTGGGCCCCACAGGTCAAGAAGGACAGGCAATTGCTTGGAAGAGTCCAGCGCAGAGCCACAAAGATGATTAAGGGAATGGAACATCTCCCTTATGAGGAGAGGCTGAGGGAGCTGGGTCTCTTTAGCTTGGAGAAGAAGAGACTGAGGGGTGACCTCATCAATGTTTACAGATATGTAAAGAGTGAGTGTCAGGATGATGGAGCTAGTTTTTTTTCAGTGATGTCCAGTGATAGGACAAGGGGCAATGGGTGTAAACTGGAGCATAGGAGGTTCCATGTGAACATCAGGAAAAATTTCTCTATTGTGAGAGTGACAGATCACTGGAACAGGTTGCCCAGGGAGGTTGTGGAGTCTCCTGCATTGGAGAAGTTCCTGCCTGGACAAGTTCCTGTGTGATGTACTTTAGGTTACCCTGCTCTTGCAGGGGGGTTGTACTAGAAGATCTTTTGAGGTCCCTTCCAACCCTTGGGATTCTGTGATTCTGTGATATACTGAATTGTATACAATGTATTATGTATACAGACAATATTCACACTGGTAACTGGACATTGCTAAATCCACAGTGCTAAGTGATGGAAGTGGAAATGAACGCAGTACATCTGTTCATTAAAAAGCTGATAAAAACATCTGGATTTGCAAAATAAGTATTTTACTAACCCATGCGTTTAAATGTGAAGGTTGCTAAATGGCATACATATTGACTTAACTATGCAGATAACCAACAAAACTTTGTTCTCATAAATACACCTGGCATTCAAGGAACCATTGCTAGTCAGTCTTTTCAATATAAGAAAACATGAATAGGAGAGGGAATCTATGACAGGACATTCTGGATGTCATTGATTGATGTAACCGATGCTCTTGATGTTTATGGCTATAACAAAATGAATCTGACATGGTTTATTATGGAATAACGATAGAACAGCATTAGAGTGATCAGGAAAATCTTCCACTTACTATCATGCTGTTATAGCTGAGAAGTATTCAAAAATGACTGTAAAATGGAAGCTGAAGTTACCTGTCCTAAAATTCTTAGTATAAAGAAGTATAACTTAAGAATTCTGTAATTATGAGGAAGAAAAAACATTAATAACTTATTTTCTTACATCTGCCTGCTCAAGCAATTGACATTGTAGTAGCAAAAGTATATTTCTGAAGTATTGCTACCATCAGGGAACTGAAAACTCAGAAAAGTTTTCATGTAGGCTAAAATGTGCAATCTTCTAAATCAGTGTTAATCCATAAAAAAATCTCTTGCTTGGCCAAGTATTTTTTTTTTTTTCCTGTATATATGGAAACAATGGGAAGTTCTGTCTCTGTGCTGACAGTAGACTCAAATGATTCTTGAGTCTTAGGACTATTCCATTGTAAGTTTGTATAAGGACTCTTTCAGGATATGCAAACTGTATTACGACATATAAAACAAAAATAAAAATAAGATTGCCAAAAGACACACTGTGTAAGTAACAAGAGGTATGGTCAGAATATATGTCTAAGCTCTGAATGTGTTATTTCCACAATATTGGCTTTGCGGCTAAAAGGTCTTGATTACTCCTGTTTTATACTTTGCATAGGAATAAATAGATGTAAAACAAACCTCTAAATTTCTTGTGTACAGCTAAATAAAACAAACAGAAAATAGTTTTTCTACATGACAGTCTTAAAACTAGGGAAAACTGAAGTGATACATTCATTTCTTCATAAGAAATTCACATTTTATTAATTCTTTTAGTGTTCTCTGGATGTTTAAAAGAATGAAACCATAAAGAATGATGGATTTTGTATACATATTTATAAGCTAAAATATTAATTGTCTCAAGCACGATGGTTGGGACCCTTCAGTTGTTCAACTGGTAAGGGAGAAGTGGCCAAGAAAAGAGGCCTCTTTCAAAAACTCTATTGTCTAGTGTTTATTGGTTTACTTGTTTCATTACAAACCTATCTAATTTGTTGGGGTTTTGTATGTCCTTTCTTCAATATTAGTCAGTAGCAGGTGCTGCAGAGGAACACATGACAATTCAGTGGTGAGTAGTTAGTGCACGATTTGTTCATTAGGAAAGATAATGCTACCTCCTGTTATCACTTAGAAGTTACATTTGGAGTAAAACATAAACGTGTCACATAGTTTTGAGTTTTAAATCTGAAAACCTGTGTGAAATGGAGGATTAATTTTTTTTCTAAGATTTCAGCATTTTTTTCTTTTTTTTCTTTTTTCTTTTTTTTTTTTTTTTTTCCAGTACAAGCACTTCCATATCTTAGACTGACAGCCTTGTCTGTGTGCTGGCAAAATGTCAAAGTAGCTTGAAGGGACCATAGGTGTCTTGCATATTGGGTGTAAATTTTCTGTCTGTGTATCCAGTACCTATCTGTGAAAACACTGCAATAAGATTTCTCTTGCCTTTCTAATCCACAAGAATAGCCTTAGATCAGAACAGTGTAAAGCAACGTCAGTGTGGTACAACTGGGAGTACCACAGTACCCCAGTACTAGGGTACAATAACATCTCCTCTAGCTTAAAGCTCTGCAAAGCTAACAAAGCTCTAATATCATCATGAGAGGGCATCTTTTCTAGTGCAACTGTTAAATATTTGTTACTGTTCATCTCAACAGCCCTGGAAGCAGCTAGAACCAGCTGTGTATGAGAAAAATCATAGAAGATTGTCACAGCATCATGCATATCGGAGAGATCCCAAGCACAGCTACAGGTTGGGCAGAGAAGAGATTCAGAGCAGCCCTGCGGAGAAGGACTTGGGGGTGTTGGTTGATGAGAAAATAAACATGAGCCAGCACTGTGTGGGCTCGCAGCACAGAAAGGCAGCCATAACCTGAGCTGCATCAAAAGGAGCGTGACCAGCAGGTCAAAGGAGGTGACCCTGCCCCTCTACTCTGCTCTCGTGAGACCTCACCTGGAGTATTGTGTGCAGTTCTGGTGTCCTCAGCATAAAAAGGACATGGAACTGTTGGAACAAGTCCAGAGAAGGGCCACCAGGATGATCAGGGGACTGGAGCACCTCCTGTATGAAGATAGGCTGAGAAGTTTGGGGCTGCTCAGCCTGGAGAAGAGAAGGCTGCGTGGACACCTCATAGCAGCCTTCCAGTATCTGAAGGGGGCCTATTAGGATGCTGGGGATGGACCATTCATTAGGGACTGTAGTGATAGGACTAGGGGTAATGGGTTAAAACTTTAACAGGGGAAGTTTAGATTGGATATAAGGAAGAAATTCTTTACTGTGAGGGTGATGAGGCACTGGAATGGGTTGCCCAAGGTAGTTGTGATTACTCCATCCCTGGCAGTGTTCAAGGCCAGGTTGGACAGAGCCTTGTGTGGCATGGTTGGTGTCCCAACCATGAAGGAGGTGTCCCTGCCCATGGCAGGGGAGTTGGAACTAGATGATCTTAAGGTCCTTTCCAAGTCTAACTGATCTATGATTCTATATGAAGAGTTTTGCCATCACAAAGTTGTAGGCCTAATTTCCAAAGTGACAGCTTGTGTTCACAAAATTGGATCATATCGGGTTCAGATGAGCTCTGTGAAAAAGACCTATACCAGAACTGCTAATCTTTTCTTCAAACTTTTATAAATCTCTATCCAGCAACCTATTAGAGTGAGCTGTTTTACAAACACTTCCTTGTGAGCTTTTCTCTTGAATGTATTCATAGAGGTTTCATCATGCCTGGATAGTAGTTCTGCTCTGTTCTATTTTGGCATTACAGTTTGGCATTGACTTGCCACACTGTATATGCACTATAATGCTCTATGCATTGACAATTGGTGAAGCCACTGAACAGTTAAAGAACTAGTGAACTAAAAAACTTACTTGCTAATTATTCAAAAGCTTTTTAAACTAGTTAGTTTAGGAAGAGTACAGTGACAGAATAATCTCCAAGACTGAAAATGAGCCAAGATATGTTAACTAACATAACAAAACATTCTTTATCTTGGCTAACAAATCTACTTTTCTTTTTTTTTTTTTTTGTGGCTGCTTTCATTTGCAGATAAAACAACTGCTTAAAATGAGACAACACTGGGAGGTCTCATTCTTGTATTTTAGCAGAAAAAAAATCAGTGAGACTGCAGGGGTTTCTAAACAAGCTTAGGCCTGTTATTCACAAGTCTAATTTTTTTTCCAGCTGTATTAAAAATTATCTCTTGTTCTTTTTCTAGGATTCATTCACATGATGACTAAAAGATCATAATCCTGCATTATTCCATGCAGAGTGAAGTAAGATTAATATATGGAAGAAACAGAATAGGCTTAGATTTTAAAAAAAAAAGGTTTGAAGGAGCAAACCTGCGGTCAGTCATAAGTCTTAGGTATGTTCACATGCACATTTATATCTGTACTAGATAGCACCTAGCAGCAGGCTTTACTCTTTTTAAATAAGCATAAGAAAACTTCAGTATCAGCCTCTCCATGTCTTCACTGTTCATGTTTAAAAATTAATCTTACTAGGCATGTCCGCAAAATAACAGCTAGAATTTAAAATCTAATGGAAAGTGGAGAGTCAACAAAAAAAAAAAGTGAATAAATAAATGCTATCTGTCTAAATGGACTTCTAAGCTTTTAGATTAAAAGATATGTGGAGATAGTTAGCTCATGTCAGTTAAAATGTCTGTGTCAGTAACACTACACCTATTAATTTTAGCTGAAGTTGCTTTTCATAAATTACTTTCAGCAGGCTAAACTACATTCCTCTGGCTATTAAAGGAAGAAGCTTTTTCCTATTTTTTTACTCTATATTTTAAAAGATACATCTGTGCAGGCTGCATGCTTTTCATCTTACAAGCTACATGCTTTTTTTTTGACCTAGGTATAGGTCAAAAAGAAATACTAGATTAAAATTCTCTAGGTTCCAGATAACCTGCACATATCCTTGCAAATGAGAAACCACCATTTTTCCACGAGGTATTATAGATTCTAGCACTGACAATGAGAACACTCTATTGTCTCAAAACAGATTTGTCCTTAGCATCTGCCCACAGCCCTCTTAAGAAGCTGATGCAGCTTATTTTAACTGAGCCATTGAGACAAAAGAGAAAATGAATGGAGATCGAATGAAATTGATGTCAGCTAGATGTTCACCTGTTGACACACATACAACTTTTTAAACACGGCGGGCTGACCAGTATTATATTGCATGACTGAAAATAAATCGAATAATGAATTGAATACTCTAACCCAGCTCCAGGGATACTTCACTTTACCTCTTTAGCCTCAGTCTCCATGTAAAGGGTGTTCAACACCCATGAAGAAATTCAGTTAATAAGTTCAGGTAGTATCTTCCGTTGGTTAGAAGATTCCTCTAGGCAAAGTGCTGGTTCTTTTATACTTAACGTTGAGTGTCAGGTTTACATTTAATTTGGCCAAACAGAACTTTATTATATACATTTCTCTGGGGGCACCATTGACATTTTTCAAACCTCTGTGCGTTAATTTAATTTATATACCTATAGCAATATTTTACAGGGAAAAAAGTAATACTAATCTACTTTGTCGTTGTAAATACAGTCTTCTGCTACAGTAAAGTTTCCATTAGTCCACTGATACAATATACTGCAGTTGACATCAGTGACAACTTTCATGCTTCCACACTAGTGACTGTTTAAGCAGTGAACTTCTGTACATGGAACCAGACTTGATGGATGGATATTAATTTGATTCCTATAAAGTTGCTTTTGTGAAGTATACAGTTACAAGCTGCTGATATTTGGATGTTGACCTTCTTGCTCTTCCTTAGGTTTTCAAGACTCAATTTTTTCTTTTATTATTTTTTCCTCATTTTAAAAAATAAACAAGAATAAAAAAAGGTTTAATCTTTATGTTTAACACCGTGCTGAGATCTGTGAGCTTTTACCATATGCAAGTTAACCATGTGTTCCGCCTCAAACATATATCTGTAAAGTCAGTCAGTGTAAGTTACTAACTTTAAGTTAAGCATTTGAATAAGGTTTGCAATACATACCTTGCTAGAAGAAGCAATCCTTCTCATTTTAGGAGTACAAAGTGTTTTATCTGACCTAATGTTGCAGTGATTAGTAAATGCAGAAAGCCATCTTCCGGTGGTGTTAAAGACTATAATATTTTTATAATTTTTTTCTGCTGTAAGATCTCTCATTAGAACTTACAATGTTGATCCACCTCTGGCTTTCAGCTATGCATGTAAAAAATGTATATTCTTTTATCTTTTTTGATGAAAACTAAGCAAATTCTCTTGTAAATGTTACATTCAGAAAACTTTCCACAGGAGTTTAGGAAAGCAGAGAAGCTGCACAATTTCTAAGCAGAGAATCTGTCAGCTGCGGCTTTCTCTACACCAATTGCGCATAGACCATGCTTTTTAACTGTGAATAGCCAATTTTCTCTGGAATCTCATTTTAGAATTATAGCATGCAACTTAAGTATTGATATCTGTATTTTACTGTAGCAGGAAAAAAGAATACTGTAGCAGAAAACTGTATTTAAAAGGACAAAGTAGATTAGTTATTTGCTCTTGGGTTTGGGCTGGGATTTTTTCTTTTATTTTTTTGTTTGCTTTTGTTTGTTTTGGATTTTTTTGTTCTGTTTTCTTTTTTTTTTTCCCAAAGAATTGCTGCAGGTGTATAAATTAAATTCTCACAAAGAGGTTTAAAAAATGTCAATGATACCTCCAGGGAAATGCATATAATGCATGTCTGAGCAAGCAGATATCTTAAAACAATAATCCCTTCTTCAGCTCAGTAAAATGTTAGTGCAGATCTTCAATCACACTCTATTTCGCTACTGACTCTTAATACACAGGGACAGGAAAACCATATGGTTTTCTCTTGTGAGACACCGCTTGGAGTACTTTGTGCAGTTTTGGTGTCCTCAACATAACAAGCACATGTAACTCTTGGAGATGGACTCTTCCTCAGGCACTGTAGGGATGGGGCAATAGTTAACTTAAACAGGGGAGATTTAAGTTGGATACAAGGAAGAAATTCTTTATGGTGGGAGTACTGAGACACTGGAACAGGCTGTACAGAGAAGTTGTGAGTGTTCCATCCCATTCAGTGTTTAAGGCCAGGTTGGACAGGGCCTTGATCAACCTTCTTTAGTGAAGGCATCCCTGTCTATTGAAAAGAGTTGGAACTAGATGATCTTAAGTTCCTTTCCAACCCTAACCATTCTATAATGATTCTATGATTAAAGTGACAAAGACAGTGTAAATACTTCAGAGCAAACAGGATGCGGTGTTTACCAGGGGAGTAGGATAAGACATCTTTATTTTCTCCAAACCAGCAAACCCATCTCTAACTTTTCAAAAACACTATTGTGGTCAAAATCTTATAGGGGAAGTAGAAAATTGGAATGGCTGCAGTGTCCTGTCCAAGAGGGGCAGGATCATCAGGGAAAATATTCAGAGATTACTCCAGAGATAAAATAAGGTGAATATTTCTTCTTTCTCAGCTAGCTTAAATGGTCCAAGGGAGTTGTACAGAGAAGGCTAGAAAAGCAGAACAAAGCCTAAGATCAATGAATGCCTCATTTTATTATTATCTGGATAATTATCTGAAACATGTTTAATTCTCTGTTTTCTTACTTTAACAGTATTTTCTTACAGACTGGTCAGACTGTACTTACTGGCTGAGAAAACTGAATTTAGATAGAGGTGGGGAAGCTATGCAGAAGGGATCAGCTTACCTCAGAGGAATTCCCCTTAAAATAATTTGTGGATCTCAACAGCATCTACTCACTTGTAACTATGAGATACACAAATATATCAGGGTGAATTAAACAGCTCCTTCATTAAGAAAAATGTATCATCATAAAATGTCAAAATTAAATAAGAAAATTAATTAGTTTTTTAACAGTGATTTATCTACCTAAAGCAGAAAACAATCTCCTCTACAAAATTAATTAGAAGATGATGCCTCCTTTTAAGACTAACAAAGGCTAAAGATTCTGTGTAAGGATTGCACCCCGAAGGACCTATGAGGTCAGAATAACTTTACATACAAAACAAGAACAAAAAGATAAATCTGAGATTTCAACTCCTACTAAATGTTGCTAAACCAAAGAGGAAATCTGAGTTTAATTTAGACATAAGATACTTTTGAATGTATTCTGGAATATCTTATCACAAAGTCAAAAGTAGAAAACTTTCAAGCCGAGGAAAAATCATTGGCGTAAATGCATAGAAGCATAGCATCTATCCATAAGTTAAAAGTGGCAAAGCAATCTCATAAAGGTGCTGGGAAAATAAAAGGATGACAGGCACAGATATTTTAGATTTCATAAGCCATGACAGAAATATGCTTTCCTTATTCCAGAAGAAAAGCATATAGAATGTTCAGCAATGAACAAGCAGCAGCATGCTCTGATCCCATCACTCAACTTTACAGCTCTTTCCTGCTCATCCCTGCCAGCAAGCCGCTAACAGCAGCATTCAGACCAAAGAAACAGAAGAAGAGAAGATCAAGAAAAAGCAGCCTTCCACTTCAGTGCCACAGAAAGATGAATTTTGCCATACTGCTCCTAACAAATGAGGTTAATGTTTTCATTATCATCACTTTAATTTGATACTGAATTGTTTATAGCGTACTGATGGCTTATCCCACTAGTAAACTGTCTTTGACTTTGTTGTGTCGATAGGGAGGCTTATGATAAATTTTACAAATAAAGAGAAATGATAAGATTGATTGGAATTCAGCACTCTTAATGATCATTTTTGTCCCAAGAGTTTTTCTTGATATATTCCTTCTGAGAAAGTAGGATGGATCATGTTTCTCAACCTTAAAGACTTAAAAATTTTACTTGTGTGATCCTCTATCAGTTTTGGGATTACGATTTTTTCATTTTTCCCAAAAGCAAGTCTGCCTTGAAAAAGCCTAAGCTCTACTGAAGGCTTCTACACAGGAAGACATAAGGAAGATTATAACTAAAACATTTTTTTATGTACCAATGTTCTGTTTTTCTTTTCTCCTTTAATAAGTACGTAGCCATGATTAATGGCACCTGTGTTTATTTTCCTTTGTTTTTTCTTTTAATCACATTGTCTGCTAAAGCATGATAGAGATCTTGCTTTAGCTTGTGCTAAAATCTGTGGATTGGTAAAATTTGGCTCCAGATTTTTGACTTCCTTCACATTATGAATTATTGTTGGTCTTTTAAGATTAAAGCATTTGTCTGTCAGGCTGTCAAGTTGCACAGATCATGTTGATGTTACATTTACTTTGTTTTAGTAGCAGAGTAGACTGATGTGACTCAACAGAAAGATCATAGCCAGCTGACTTGCATTTATAACACTGCTTTCACCATAACAACAATAAAAAACCCCTAATAATTCATTATAATTTCTAGGTCTAGTAACTGCAGTTAAACATATGACCCATGATTCCGATGAATCATATGACCTATGACCGATGAAGCACATTTCATGCTTTTCACTGGATGCCATAGGCTGGAATCTTCAGACCATTAAGCCTGAGTAGGAATACTATGACAATAAATTATCGGGCTCAATACTAGAATAGCTGAATTCAAGGAGAAAGTGAAAATATCATTCTGTCTTCATGCATTTTGGCACAGTGTCTTCTAAAACCAGTAGTGTGCATTTAAGTCAATATCTGATACTGACTTAAAAAGATGTTTAGGAATTTTTCTCCAGCTTAAACTTTAATTTTAGGAATCCATGCAAAATTGAAAAGTGATGCCATTCATTGTCTCAGTGCTTTTGTAGGATACATACAGTTTATTGAATGCTTAAATGACATAAATTAAAAGATACACTACATTATTTTCTCTATTGTTAAATATTGCTAATCAGGAAAGTTTGGGCATTTTATTAAAATCACATCCAAGGAAGTGGTATTATCTTCCTTAAAAGACACAAAGGAAAAACAGTGTGCAATCAATTAAACATACCTGATATAAGTAAGTTGGTTTTTAAGTATCTATAAGTAGCTTTGGTTTCTCTGTCCCCATTAATAGTTTATTTTCTGGTCAGGTGCATTATTGATTGTTCTGCACTGAAGCTATTTTTTCCTCATTAGCTTTCCAAACTTTTCCTTGCCTCAATTTTCTTCAGCTACAAAAGCTAAGCAAGAGTATGTGAGACTTGTTGCTTAGCAACAGTCCTATTCCTAAAACGATAATGGCTGAACACTCCGTGTCAGCTTCTCATGAAAGAAGTCAGATAGTCATCCCTTTACTTCACTGTTTCAGGACACCTCTCTCCATCCATGTCTCCACACATTTTTGTTTTTTTTTTGGTTTTTGGGGGTTTAATTTTTTTTTGTTTGTTTGTTTGTTTGTGTTTTAAAGAAATAAGATGATAATTATTCGCAATTTCTGAAGTTGTATTATGTTGCCTCATGAAACTTACATACTGTTTAAATTTGAGGTGTCTGTGTTTGTCTATGTGAAAAAAAGTGTTTATATTTTATAATACCCAGAAGCTTTTTCTACCAGGAAAATGAATGGTGGGGTGGGAGAAAAAAGAGAAGTGGTAAGTTTTGAGGGAGAGGAAATCCTGTTCTTTATTACTCTCAGAAAAATTCTTGCCCTCCATAAAACACTTCTGCCACTTCTAGGAATAATAGATGCCTAGTACCTTGAGTCCTACAGAATTAAAACATGCAGAGGCTTACAGAAAAAATTAACTTTCTATTTGAGAACTGTTATTTTTATATAAAAGAAAACTTGTGGGTTGGGATAAAGACAGTTTAATAAGTAAAGCAGAAGACACACACACAAGCAGAGCAGAACAAATAATTGATTCACCACTTCCCATGGTCACGCAGGTGTTCAGCCATCTCCAGAAAAGCAGGGCTTCTTCATGTATCATGGTGACTTGGTGTCCTGGGTTCAGCAGTAGCAGTCATGTTTTTCCTTTGTGTTAACTGGTGCAGTGCTGTGTTTTGACTTCTCACTTGAGAACAGTGTTGGTGAAGCCGATGTTTTCGGTTGTTGCTAAGTGATGTTTACCCTGACCAAGGACTCTGTGAGGCTCATGCTCTGCCAGGGAGGAGGGGAAGCTGTGAAGAAGCAGAAACGGGGCGCCTGACCTGGGCTAGCCGGGGAGGTATTCCATACCACAGCACGTCATGCCCGGGGTGGGGGGTAACTGGGAGTTACCCGGAAGGACAGGGGCTTCCGGGTGGAACTCGCTTTCTTGGCCGGTGGTATCGTATTCTCTTCCCTTGTTATTTTCCCTTATCATTGTTTTAGCTGATAGTAGCGGTGGTGATTTGTTGCTGGACTGTTCTTGTCTCAACCCGTAGGAGTTGCACTCTCTCGATCCTCCTCCCCGTTCCTCCGGGAGCGGGGAAGGGGAGAGCCCCGGTGCGGGGGGGGAGACGGACACGGACCTCGATTGTTGTCAGCTCGGCACCACTCACTGGGAGTGAGTGAACAAGTTACCTGACTGGGTTTAAACCACAACACTTCTTTTTGGCGCCCAACGTGGGGCACGAGGGGTTGAGATAAGAACAGATCTGACTGGATTGATAGTCACTCATCACAATGCTGATTTATTGGCTCTCAAGGTTTTTCCTCTTGATCTCACAGTTTCAGTATATTGTATCTTACGTCCATCCGGTATTTGCTGTATTAGTGTTTTTCAAGTGTGGGGCTTGGGCTAAGGTTTTTATCCCATTGTACTTTATGGTAATGACCTGTAATACAATAAAATCATTGATCATGAAACTGATCTGGCTTATGTTCCCATTGGTCACCACCTTTATACTTTGGGAGGTATATGATGGAGGTGCTTAGCAATTACACATCTTTTTTCTCCTCCTCAGGTGCTCAACCTGTGAAGGAGACATCCTTTTACCCTCCTAGTTGTCCCCCCAGACCATTTACATTTGAGAGTTTTGAAGTTTTTGAATGGCCTTTTAATGCTGTTGAGACTTGTTTGCTGATGGTGATGGGAATCACCATGCTAACACGCATGCACCGTGTGTTTTGCCCACTACTGATTTCAAGAGTTAAGCAGATTCAGGTTTGGGTCTTGTCTGGGGTCAAACGACGATGTAGGAGGACCGAGAGATTTTCCCTGAGGCTGGACAGCCATGAGTGGCAGGGTGTGTGGGATAGTATGGGCAAGTATCTAGGTCAGTGGGCCCCTCCAGTACTTTGGAATTTCACTACCGAACAACTGCAAAATCCAGAAGAATTAGCAAAACACTTAAATGAGGTGTGTGGTCATTCTGGCCATACCAGAGATGGACAAATCACGGCAACGTGCTGGGGCTTGACCTATGCTTACAGGGCCTTGTTCAACACTATCCAGCACCTTCAAAAGGAAAAGAATGTCGGCGGATTTGAGGGCAAAGTGACAGTCGCTACTCAGACTTTGGCTGCAATGAACTGCGCAGCTACCCCAGTGGCAAGTACAGCAGCTGCTCAAACTTCAACTGCAACAGACAGCGCGGTTACCCCAGCTCCAAGCACAGCAGCTGCACCAACCCCAGCAACAAGCACAGTTGCTACTCAAACCACAGTGATAATCACTGCAGCCAAACCAGAGGACCAATTCGTACCAATATCAGTTGCCCCTGTACGCAAGAGAACAAGCAAAAAGGAGGCAAAAAGGGTGAAGTGAGATGAAGAACCAATGAATTCACCACCCGACCCAGAATCTGATCAGGAGTCATCATCACATGACGAAGAAGAAGAAGAAGAGGTAACTTCTCGACCTCGGACCTCAACCGAGCTGCGGAATATGCGAAAAGATTTTACCCGTCAACCAGGGGAGCACATCATCACCTGGTTACTCCGATGCTGGGACAATGGGGCCGATGGTCACGAACTAGAAGGTACAGAAGCCAAGCAGCTGGGATCACTTGCTAGAGAAGGGGGAATTGACAAAGCAATTGCAAGAGAGAAAAAGTCCCTCAGCCTTTGGAGGAGGCTCTTGGCAGCTGTGAAAGAAAGGTTTCCGTACAAGGACGATGTTACGAGTCGTTCGGCCAAGTGGACTACTATAGACAAAGGCATCCAGTCTCTGAGGGAATCGGCCATCGTAGAGATGATCTATCACATCAAGCCGAATAACGGGGATACACCTATAGATCCAGATGAAGTTGAATGTACACGACCCATGTGGCGAAAACTTACACGGAATGCACCGTCATCATATGCCCATTCATTGGCAACAGTAACCTGGAATGACATAGTACCACTAACAGTGGATGAAATGGTTCATAAACTCCGAGAGTTCAAAGACAATCTCACTCCTTCCATCATCTCAGCTGTGAAAAAACTGTCCCAGGACCTCGACAAATTGAGGGATGATGTATCTGATTTATCCAGCTCCTCACGTGTACCAACACACGTCTCAGCTATTAACAAAAGGCGTCCTATTGTTCAAGAGAGGAGATACAGAAGGTATACGCCACGGGGTACCCTCTGGTTTTACCTGCTGGATCACGGAGAAGACATGACAAAGTGGGATGGAAAACCTACTTCAGCTTTGGAGGAACGGGTGAGTGAACTGAAGAGGGGAGCAAGGGCCAAGACTGATCGTCCCATGAGAGCTACGGCTTCAGTCTCTGGTGAGCAGTTTCCCAGATGGAGTGGAAGAGCTGATTTTACTCCAGCTCCTGTGATAATGAAGAATAATCCCTTTCAACACGACTTAAGTGTCCAATGCTGTGACGACCATTAGAGGGGCCCTGCCTCCAGCCAGGTGGAGGTAGGGGACAATCGGATTTACTGGACTGTGTGGATCAGATGGCCTGGCACATCAGTCCCACAGAAGTATAAGGCTCTAGTAGATACCGGTGCACAGTGTACCCTGATGCCATCAAGTTGTCAAGGGCTGGAACCCATCTATATTTCTGGAGTAACAGGAGGATCCCAAGAGTTGACTGTGCTGGAGGCTGAAATCAGCCTGACTGGGAGGGAATGGCAAAAGCACCCTATTGTGACTGGTCCAGAGGCTCCATGCATTCTCGGCATAGACTACCTCAAGAGAGGGTACTTCAAAGACTCAAAAGGGTACCGGTGGGCTTTTGGTATTGCTGCTTTGGAGACTGAGGAAATTGAGCAGCTGTCCACCTTGCCTGGTCTCTCAGAAGATCCCTCTGCTGTGGGGTTGCTGAAAGTTGAAGAACAACAAGTGCCAATTGCGACCACAACAGTGCACCAGCGGCAATATCGCACCAACCGAGACTCCCTGATTCCCATCCATCAGTTGATCCGTAGACTGGAGAGTCAGGGGGTGATCAGCAGGACCCGCTCGCCCTTTAATAGCCCCATATGGCCAGTACAAAAGTCTAATGGAGAATGGAGACTAACAGTAGACTATTGTGGCCTGAATGAAGTCACACCACCATTGAGTGCTGCCGTACCGGACATTCTAGAACTTCAGTATGAACTAGAGTCAAAGGCAGCCAAGTGGTATGCCACGATTGATATTGCCAATGCATTTTTCTCCATTCCTTTGGCAGCAGAGTGCAGGCCACAGTTTGCTTTTACTTGGAGGGGTGTCCAGTTCACTTGGAACCGACTGCCCCAGGGGTGGAAACACAGCCCTACCATTTGCCATGGACTGATCCAGACTGCACTGGAACAGGGGCAAGCTCCAGAACACCTGCAATACATTGATGACATTATTGTGTGGGGCGATACAGCGGAAGAAGTCTTTGAGAAAGGGAGGAAAATAATCCAAATCCTGCTGAAAGCCGGTTTTGCCATAAAACGGAGTAAGGTCAAGGAACCTGCACAGGAGATTCAATTTTTGGGAATAAAATGGCAAGATGGACATAGACAGATCCCCACAGATGTGATCAACAAGATAACAGCAATGTCTCCACCAACTAATAAGAAAGAAACGCAAGCTTTCTTGGGTGCTGTGGGGTTCTGGAGAATGCACATCCCAAATTACAGTTCGATTGTAAGCCCTCTCTATCATGTGACCCGGAAGAAGAATGATTTTAAATGGGGCCCTGAGCAGCAACAAGCCTTTGTGCAAATTAAACGCGAGATAGTTCATGCAGTAGCCCTTGGACCAGTCCGGACCGGACCAGATGTAAAAAATGTGCTGTACACTGCAGCTGGGGAGAACGGTCCTACCTGGAGCCTCTGGCAGAAAGCTCCAGGGGAGACTCGAGGTCGACCCCTCGGCTTTTGGAGTCGGGGATACAAAGGATCTGAGGCCAGCTATACCCCAACTGAGAAAGAGATACTGGCAGCCTATGAAGGGGTTCGAGCTGCTTCGGAAGTGATTGGCACTGAAGCACAGCTCCTCCTGGCACCCCGGCTGCCCGTGCTGGGCTGGATGTTCAAAGGCAGGGTCTCCTCTACACATCATGCAACTGATGCTACATGGAGTAAATGGGCTGCACTAATTACACAACGAACTCGAATAGGAAATCCCAGTCGTCCAGGCATTCTAGAAGTCATCATGGACTGGCCAGAGGGCAAAGATTTCGGGATGTCACCAGAGGAGGAGGTGGTGCGTGCTGAAGAGGCCCCACCATATAATAAACTGTCAGAAAGTGAAAATCAGTATGCCTTGTTTACTGATGGCTCTTGCCGTATTGTGGGAAAGCATCGGAGATGGAAGGCAGCTGTATGGAGTCCTGGACGACAAGCTGCAGAAACTGCTGAAGGAGAGGGTGAATCGAGTCAATTTGCCGAGGTGAAAGCCATCCAGCTGGCCCTGGACATTGCTGAACGAGAAAAGTGGCCAGTACTTTACCTCTATACTGACTCATGGATGGTGGCAAATGCCCTGTGGGGGTGGTTGAAGCAATGGAAGCAGAGCAACTGGCAACGCAGAGGTAAACCCATCTGGGCTGCTGCACTGTGGAAAGGTATTGCTGCCCGGGTGCAGAACCTGGTGGTGAAGGTACGTCATGTAGATGCCCATGTACCCAAGAGTCGGGCCACTGAGGAACACCAGAACAACCAACAAGTGGATAAAGCGGCTAAGATTGAAGTGGCTCAGATGGACTTAGATTGGCAACATAAAGGTGAATTATTTTTGGCCTGGTGGGCCCATGGCACTTCAGGCCATCAGGGCAGAGATGCAACATATAGATGGGCCCGTGACCGAGGGGTGGACTTAACAATGGACACTATTGCCCAGGTTATTCATGAGTGTGAAACATGTGCTGCAATTAAACAAGCCAAGCGGTTAAAGCCTCTTTGGTATGGAGGACGATGGTTGAAGTATAAATATGGGGAGGCCTGGCAGATTGACTATATCACACTGCCACCAACCCGCCAAGGCAAGCGCCATGTGCTTACCATGGTGGAAGCAACCACCGGGTGGCTGGAAACATACGCTGTGCCCCATGCCACTGCCCGGAACACCATCCTGGGCCTTGAGAAACAGATTTTGTGGCGACACGGCACCCCAGAGAGAATTGAGTCAGACAATGGGACTCATTTCTGGAATAACCTTATAGATATTTGGGCCAAAGAGCATGGCATTGAGTGGGTATATCACATCCCCTACCATGCACCAGCCTCTGGGAAAATCGAACGGTACAATGGGCTGTTAAAAACTACACTGAGAACAATGGGTGGGGGAACTTTCAAGCATTGGGATACACATTTACCAAAGGCTACCTGGTTGGTCAACACCAGAGGATCTGCCAACAGGGCCGGCCCAGCCCAGTCAGAACTTTTACATATTGTAGAGGGGGACAAAGTTCCCGTGGTGCATATGAAGAATTTGCTGGGGAAGACAGTCTGGGTTATTCCTGCTTCAGGTAAAGGCAAACCCACTCGTGGGATTGCTTTTGCTCAGGGACCCGGATATACTTGGTGGGTAATGCGGGAAGATGGGGAAGTCCGATGTATACCTCAAGGGGATTTGATTTTAGGGGAAAACAGCCAATGAACTCAATTGTATGCTGTTGCCTGCTGTGTAATGCTTTTATAGCCCATCAACTAGATGTCTCCAGGTCACCAGCGACTGGCCCTGACTTCCCTCCAGCCATCATCCCAACAGAGAATGAACTTGGAACATCATGGACCGAATGGACTCGGCAGCATTATAGGGATTGGTCCATGCACTAAGAAAATGATTTTTTTCCTCTTGGTCTGTATGTATATGGATGTATATATGTGGGAGAGCGATGGTGTATTGAAAATGTGGGATCTGAGCACGACGTGAATGGTATGGAATAAGGGGTGGATAATATCCTGGGTTCAGCAGTAGCAGTCATGTTTTTCCTTTGTGTTAACTGGTGCAGTGCTGTGTTTTGACTTCTCACTTGAGAACAGTGCTGGTGAAGCCGATGTTTTCGGTTGTTGCTAAGTGATGTTTACCCTGACCAAGGACTCTGTGAGGCTCATGCTCTGCCAGGGAGGAGGGGAAGCTGTGAGGAAGCAGAAACGGGGCGCCTGACCTGGGCTAGCCGGGGAGGTATTCCATACCACAGCACGTCATGCCCGGGGTGGGGGGGGTAACTGGGAGTTACCCGGAAGGACAGGGCTTCCGGGTGGAACTCGCTTTCTTGGCCGGTGGTATCGTATTCTCTTCCCTTGTTATTTTCCCTTATCATTGTTTTAGCTGATAGTAGCGGTGGTGATTTGTTGCTGGACTGTTCTTGTCTCAACCCGTAGGAGTTGCACTCTCTCGATCCTCCTCCCCGTTCCTCCGGGAGCGGGGAAGGGGAGAGCCCCGGTGCGGGGGGGGAGACGGACATGGACCTCGATTGTTGTCAGCTCGGCACCACTCACTGGGAGTGAGTGAACAAGTTACCTGACTGGGTTTAAACCACGACACTTGGGAGGATAAATTGCCATCTGTATCCCTGGGACCTGGGCGGTCCACAAAAAAAACAAGTTTGTCTTGCACCTAACAGGCAGCACACATTGTAAAATATTACAGGAGTTGCTTTTGTGGTGAGAATACCTCTGGCAGTTCAGGTCTGCACCTTTCTGTAAAAGCACCTGAAAAATCAGACATTTATAAATTGCATCCTCTTAACGTTAAAATGTGATTATTTGTCTAGTCATCAATCTTTATACGCTTTTCTATAAATCTGAATATATCCTTTAAATTTCAAGTTTTCCCAATTAAATCTTAAAAGTATTGCTACACAATATTCCCACTGTTCTACAGTTTGTGGCTGAGGACCATCATTTTATTATTAACTCAGTAACTTTTTTGGTCTTTCTCAAACTTTTCTCAGAGCAAAATTATTAATGCTTTCCTTGGCAGTTCAGCTCTGCCAATGGAGTGGTAGGCTACAAGAAAAAGGAAGAAATGCTTGTGTTGTAGGTCAGCAGCTGTGACACCCTCTACTTTTGCATTGTTTAGCAGTATTTTGCCATATTGATGTCCAGTATTTTTAGTGATTTTGTCTTTTTGCATTATGTCTAATGGCAAAGACAGGTATCATTTTTATTCCACTAATAGTACTTGCTGAGGAAAACCTAGAAGATAAAAACACCTTCACCAACCCAGATACAAGAAGTTTAACATAGAACCTGTGAAATACAAATCACCTAGAGCTCATCTTTGGAGGCTGCCCAGATCCAACAACCAGTGTTATTACTATCTATTTCTGAAAGAGGTCTACAGATAATCAAGTTATAGGTTTGATTCTTTTTTTTTTCTTGCTTTCTTTTAATCTCCCCCTCACATGTATATTTAGAATGAATCCATTTGCACTGTGGAATTCATATGGTCCTTCTTACTTTTTGAAGAATTTCTAGTGTCTGCTGGAATAGGACTGAATTAGATTTCTCCTACTCTTCCATTAAGGGACAGCATTTCAGCCAGGGTCCACAAGAGGGAAATAAAAGAGTATGTTGATTTTGGCTGGGGTAGAGTTAATATTCTTCATAGTAGCTGGTATTGGGTTATGTTTTGGATTTGTACTGGAAACAATGTTGATAATTCAAGGATGTTTTCGCTATTTCTGAGTAGTGCTGACACAGAGCCAAGGCCTTTTTTGCCTCTCATCCTGTCAGTGAGTAGGCTGGTGGGACACAAGAGGCTGGGAGGTGACACAGCCAGGACAGCTCACTCCAACTGACCCAAGGGGTATCCCATACCGTACAGTATCATGCTCAATATATAAAGCTGGGGGAAGAAGAAAGAAGGGAAGGGGACATTCAGAGATATGTCATTTTGTATTTCCAAGTCACTGTTACATGTGATGGAGCCCTGCTTTCCTGGACGTGGTTGAACACCTGCCTGACCATGGGAAAGTGGTGAATGAATTCCTTGTTCTGCTTTACTTGTGTGTGCAGCTTTTGCTTTACCCATTAAACTGTCTTTATCTCAACCCACGAGTTTTCTCACTTTTACCTTCCTCTTCTCTCCCTTGGGGGAAGGTGGGCAAACAGCTGTGTGGGGCTTAGGTGCCAGCTCGAGTTAAATCACAACAGAAACACAGGATAAAGGTAATCTCTAGAAAATAGAAGAAGCTTTTCTTCAGACAAACCTCTATCAGAAATTTACTGGTTTAATATAACAAAAAATTAGAAGACTTGGGCATCATCTGCACTTGCAGCAGGTTTTGAACCAAAGGCTTTCTTTCCCAGTTGTAAATTTTTCTTATGAAGCTTTTGCAGTCAGTCTGTAACAACAGAGTATTTGTCTCCTGGACAACAAAGAGATTTGGATGGTACAAGTCAGTCCACAGTATTAGTAGCAGATTTTGTTCTAGCTTCCCAGCACTTCTAGAAGATTGCACGGACAAGAGTTGACTCCTATAGCAAATCAGGCATCCTGCCTGCTTGTAAAACAAATAAGGACCTTACTTTTACCTATAAAAACTATTTAGTAGATCTTGCTCCTGCATATGCAACCTTGAAAATGATGTTGTTGATTTTGAAATTACATGTTCTTTACCTCCATTTCATTTAATCTCTTTATCTACTTGTACCTGTACAAATGAAACTCAACAAGATGTTCTTGAGGCATATAAAATAGGTGAACATGTTAAATGTATACTTTGAATTTTTGTACATCTTCAGTAATTTCACTCCTTTATACTTTAAAGTCAACCATTTTGCTCTTGGTGTAAGTTCTGGGCATGCTAGTTTTATTGCATGTGGAATAAATCCTGCATTTATTATTTCTTTGCACATTTTATGTTGCTTCCTTTGGAATTTAGGAATTATCATGTTAATTTTCTCTTGGTTTGTAAAACTATTTTTAGTTTAATACATTGTCAATCTAATTTTAATTATAATTGAATTATTTTATTCTTTCTTTAATTTCATTTTTACAAGTCCTGCTTTATCTCTTCATGTTTTTTTCCCCTTCAGCTTGTATAATGATAATTTTTGTTTCATGCTTTCAAGGTTATTTGATTCAGTGTCTTGCTGAGTGTATTTTTACATGATTTGTTCGTTGGGGTACATCCTATATGCATTCTTTTATTTTAATCTGTTCTATCAGTTCTTATTCTACTAATATTTCTTTTTCCTTTATAGTCAAAATACTATTACTTTCCCCACTATGATGATCCTGCTGGTATTTCCTAAAACCATGGATCATACTTATTGTAGAAATGCAAATAGTTACCCATTTATTCTCCTAATATAAACACCAGGTCTTTTAGAAGAAACATATCTAAGAGTCTGGATGCATATTTTGTTTTCTTTAAGTCGCTACTTCTTGTGTTATATTGCTCCACATAAAAAATTGCTCACACATGTGGGAATCTGTTCTAAACCTGCATAGTGGTAAGATCCATGGTCCACTCAGAACTAATACTCCTGCCCAGTCCTAGTGTGATCATGTACAAAGCAGACAGTATGGCTTCCATCACTGTTTTTTCTGTGGAACAGTATAGAAAATGATTAGGTTAAAGACACAGTTAAAAAAAATATGGAGCCCCTTTTTTTCCATTTTCTTAATAAAAAGTTTTGGGGAGTGTTGCTGTTAGCAAAATTGAATGCAAACAAAATAGACGGACAGAATTAGGAAAAGTGTCCTTTTTGTCTCCAAGGTGAACATCAGTCAGGAAATTCCATATCCACTCTTCTTCCACAGGACCAGAAGTTGAAACTCTAACAGCAAGACACTCTGGAGGAGATCCAAGCAATGATTTGCTTATCCTGAGCTTCATCTCCCAAGTTTTCAGCTGAGACAATGAGATTTGGCTGTCTATCTTTAGGTTTTTATAGAACTAAAGGAATTTTAACTCAGTTTAATATGTCCAGGACCCAATTAAAACTGTCTGATGCTTCTACTAATTAATTAATCTCCATATGTTAGCTCATATGAAAGCAGCATAAAAATTTAAACCTTTTCTTATTGCATGGCAGTTGCACTGAAGTTGTCCTGTAAATGAAAGCTTGGGCTTCTCTTGGACTTTTTGATGAAAGCTATGCAGAAATATCTCTCACTTTTCCAGTGCTCCCCTTTTCCCTCCCCTGCAAAGGCGATTAAACTCCAAAGAAGTGTATTTTGCATCTGCTTTTTCAGGCCTGCTGAAGTTGAAAAGTCCAGGGGATATTCTGAAGAAGATACATTCACCATCAGCTCAGCTCCTGCAAGATTAACATAGAACAGATAAGTCAGGTTTCTGGAACACCTGAATGACTATTCACCTCCAGCTGAACCTTGGTGTTTTCCCTGTGGCAAAAAAAAAGAACTCAAGATTGCCCAGTTTAGCTGTGCCTTTGGCTAAAATTCCTGCTTGAAACTTAATTACTCAGCCTGGGTAACTGTGGCCACTGTAGTGGCTGTAAGGAAGGAGAGACCACAGGAAATAACTTAGAGAATTCCCTTCCCTTTCTCCTCCCCCTTCCCCTTCCCCTTCCCCTTCCCCTTTCCCTCATCCAGTTCTCTGGGTGCAAGATGCCACCTTCCATTTTCCTTTTTCCTCTTAGTTCAGCTGTTGAACCAACTTGTCTTTCCTGGACACAAGGAATTGCCAGTTTCTACCAGCACATGCCTTGATTTCTTGCACATAACTGAGTCCCAGAGGCACTGCAAAAGTACTGCATATACTGGAATGATGCACCAAGTTATGCTATGCATTAGAGAAGGAAGGACAAAAAGCCACAACTCTACACTTCTGTTGTCAAATTTCCTGCACCAGCATCGTCATAACAACTCCCCTACAGTTTTTCTGCTTTTCTTTGTCTTTTTCTAAGCCCTGTAAGGAAATTGGATCAAGTGACTTGCCAAGGCCTTATAATGAGATTGCAACCCCTATTCCCTACAGCGGGCTCTTGTTGACTGACAGTCTGTTGATCATGTTGTATGCTCTCTTTCTGCACTACAGCATGGTTTCAGGAAGGCAAATACTCGAAGAAGAAATGAGACTGCTTTCTGTGATGAGCTTTGGAAACATGCTGCTAATTGCCATGGCTGTGATTCTCAGTTTGACTGATAGCTCTAGGAATCAAAGCACTGTCTCTGGAGTTCACAGTGATTTACAAGTAAGCCCTCTGGCTTTCTTACTGAGTCACCATGCCAACCATTAGTAGCATTTCTCACTAAATGCATAACACAGTCTGCAAGCATTTCCACCTTCAGCACATGCGACTGCAAATGGTTTAAAACGTTTTAATTTAAGTTTACAACAGAATAGTTTTCTTCCCTCCTATTTTTCAAACCAGGCACCTACATATAAATTGTGTGCATAGCAATCATACTGCAGTGTAATGTCCTTTGCACACTGTAATTTTTTATATGATTCACTGTGATATCTTTTATGCTTTTACTGATGTATATGGATTTAGTTAAAGAATGTATTGTAACTGCAGATATTTAAATCAAAACCGGGTTTGTTTTGTCTTCAGAATACACCCTATATGACAGTCAGTTGTTTTATTTCATTTTCTTTTTCCCCACAAGCTTTCAAGATTGGAACCATTTCTATAAAACAAAATACCCACAGCGTGTCAAATATAAAAAAGAGAAATATGAAAAAGATGGATATCTCTATGATGATAAGTAATAACAAAATTATTGGTATTTTTGAGAAGCTTATAAGGATTCTTTTTTTAACATTTTTATCAGAAAATTAGTATGTTTCCCAGTGTGAAGTTCTCTCTGTTATGCATATGTTTGTGGAGTGTGGGGTTGTATGTGCATGTATATTGTGAATGTGTGTTGTGTCTCTACATAAAACACAGACTTCTTGTAGTATAGATGTTATTTAACAGGGATTTTTATGTCAGAAAAGCCTCATGCTGTTCTCTTGAAAACAGGCACCTAATTAAAAGAAAAAAAACAATTTTCATCACCACCTCCAAGGTGATTAGAAAAATAGTTTGAGAAGGACCAACAGTACATGAGGGTTGATTCAGGCACTTCTACATGAACTCAATCCATACAGTTCTGTGGGACCTAAGCATGGGGGCTACACCTGAGTAATTTGACTGGCATCCTTGTAAATGCCACCATCCAATATCTTTGAACAACTGTGGATATTAGAGGAGATTATCAGCAATTTGAGAAAGACAAATGTCACACCCATCTTCAAAAAGGACAAGAAAGGTGGTGTGTCGAACAGTGAGCTAGTCAGTTTGATTTCGGTCCCTAAGATAATCATGAAATGAATCCTCTTTGGAACCACTGTGGGCACATGAGGGAGACGAAGATGATGGGAACAGCCAGTGTGGTTTGAATAGGAGTTGGTGCCTGCTCAACCTAACCTTGCTGCTTTCAGTGACAAAATGGCTGGATTTGTGTGTAACTGAAGAACAGGGGATGTCAGGAAAGCTTCCAGCATTCTCCCACAATGTCCTTGTAGCCAAGCTGAAAACTAGGGTACCTTTGTTGATGCCTTGCCAGGTTGTTTAGTACAGTTGGGTTCGGAGGTGGTAGGCACTAGGTCGTATCTATTGCTGCTGTCTCCCTCCTTAATGGGTTTCCAGCCTGTGCTGGATAAAGCCCTGAGCAACCTGGTCTGACCCTGTGGTTGAGCCTGCCTCAGAGAGGGTGTTGGAGCAGAGAAATTTTGAACAGCTGAGCGGTCAGAAATATATATTTATATATATATTATATATACTATAACCTTCTTGAAAAGTTTCTAAAGGTTCTAAACATATGGTATCTGGAAAATATTTCACCCTGTTTAATGGCAGCTGTTTTCCAAACTTATGCAATAAAAGAACATCTGGGAGAGAGGGATAGAAATGAGATCTTAGTAACAGGTGACATTCAGCCAGTGGAGAGAGTTGACACATATTTTCAAATTCGTCTGGGAACAAGGATTGAAAAAAACTGTTTTTTTTTTTTGTGTGTGTGTGTTTTTTTTTGTGTGTGTGTTTTTATTTGGTTGGGGTTTTTTTTGTGTTTTTTTTGGGGGGGTGTGTTTTTTTGTTGTTTTTGTTTTCTGTTTTCGTTTTGTTTTTCATTTTGTTGTGTTTGTTTTTTTTTTTACAAAGTGTATATTAACTGCTAAAAACAAAAACTTTCTCACTTGGCTGTGGCCCAGATAGCCTCTAAATAAATCATTATTGTGAGTCTTAAGAAAAAATTTTGCTGTGACAGAAATACTCTTCTGACGATGAAGAGCTCTTGTCCTACCTCCTCATTAGTTCAAGGCTCTTTTTCAAGAGGAGATAGAAATCATTCATAATGTAGGCACAGAGGGTTGCAGGTGGGATGGGTCACACCAGGGTATCTGAAAGTCATTGTAAAGAATCTCAGTCTAGTTGTGGTTTTTTTTTTCTATTATTCTTTTTAACACTTGAATTAATCTGAGTTTTGATATGGTAGTAATATCGTGAACAGATTTACCACTACAGTTTTATCACTACACTTGTGGAAAGTTGTCTCAATCTGTAATTTAGCAATGCAGATATTTTAAACGACAAGAGTTCTAAAGAACAAGACTTAGAGTTTGGTGGCTTTTTTTTATTATTGTGTTCCTAAAGTATAGTTTTAAATATATTCCCTCTGTGTTCCTGGCAAACTTGCTTCCAATCAACTACCATATCTTTTTTCTAAAAGAAAACCAAAACAAAACAAATACAACCCACAGCCCAAAAAAGGCACAACCAAAACCATTTCATATGCATGATTTTTAAAGAACTGTTTGATCATATCTGAAGTCTTGTTGCCATTCAGTCTTCTTATGTCTGGGACTCCCTCCAGGCTCATCAAGTTGAAGGGTTGTGGAGACATCACTCTAGAGATTCAGGTTTTTGTCTTACTGACAATCTTCAAGACAATAAAGATTTGGATGCACTTTCATGCACCATGGAATTTGTTTTCTTTTAATAATGAGCATGGAATTTTATTTGAATACTGAAAACAATATTAGCTTTGCAGTTTCTTTCTCTGCATCATTCATGAAGGCTTTTTGTCTCTCTTGTTCCTTGGGAGACTTGAAAGTCTCAAACTTTAAAGTCCAGGTTTTGAATACCATAAACACCTGCAATGGAGGAAAACCAAAAAAATCACCAGGAATGTAATGAAAGAAAAACAAATATGTCTATATGGAAAAAATAAGTAACTAATCCCCTGACTTCTCCAAAATAGATCTTCCTATCTTAGAGACATAATAATAGAGAAAATTTGGTAAAAAATATTTCTGCAACTCAGACGTCTAGTGTGACATACTAGATAACAGTTGGACAGTAAACCCAAGTTTTACATGCAAAACAAGAATCTGCAAAGAGAGAAAAAAAGTATCAAGATTATAAGAACAGAAGTAGTTGCAAAGTATGTTTCCTGGGAAATATAATGATTTAAAATATTTTTTTCTATTTCTAATAAATTAATCTTTTTTCCTTTCTTTTTTTTTCTTTGATATGCTGAACAAGAGAGCTTGAGGACAGGGAGCAGAGACAACCCAGATGAATTACAACAGAAAGGGAAACATATAATTCCATATCCATTATTTTACTTTTCTTTATGTTTCTTTAGATAGAAACCTATTTGGAAATTAATCATTGCAAAGTTCCATGCTTTAGAATGACATGTCAAATGCAGTAAGTTTACAGTACGCAAACAGTTCTTAAAACTATTTTAATAACATTTTTTATGGGTGCTATTTTCAATTTTTTTTTTTTTTACCCAGTTAAAAGTACCTTTTTTTTGTCTTCTTTTTTTTTTTTTTGTTAAAACAGTATTTCAGTGGAAAATTTAATTACAAAGGAAAGATTCCTCACCTAGTAAAAAGACGTATGTTTCCATACGCTTATTCAAGATTCATGCCAAGGGCAGATTTGAGCAGTGAATGATTTTTTTCTATTGGAGAATAATCATAGCTTTACATATAGCAGTCAGAGTTTTGAACAATGTCAGTTTAAAGTTCAGGAGGTTAATAGTGGCCAGATCTCCAAGATCAAAATAATTACCTGTGGGTAAAAATCATTGTGGCTTTTTTCACAGTTAAAATGCAAGCTTGAATGTTTAGTCCTCAGAGTAGTATAACAGTATTAACAACAGGCTGCTAAAGAAACTGAACAAACAGTCCACTTCTACACCCGTATTCATTAGGACCATTCCTGGAACCTTCTATGGTACTTAACTATGACACTTGGCTTTGCCATAGCTCTACTCATGTTCTAAATGATTTATTTTTCAGCCCAGATTTCACAATTACCTCAAATTGTAACACTTTCTATTTTCATTTTGAATAACATTTAGATTTGAACAATGTTGACTGCAGCCACTGAGATCTTTTGAAAAGCCACCAGTGGAATTTTAAAAACAATTTCTGGGAGAATCTAAGTATTTCATGTATTGAAGTTCATTGTCAGATCTCATTAAACGAAGGACTTACAATTTTCATGACCTGAGATCTACAATAGGGAGTGGTCAATTCTGATGTAATAGAACCATCTATTGACTTGACCATTAGACCTTCTTTCAAGAGATGCCAATGAGGAAGAGAAGAAAATTATTTATTAGAAACAAAACTCTTAGCGTCATGATAGATCCATTGTGTCTTGTGTGTGTGATGCTCAAATGTCCAATAACTGGCATTTTTTTTTTTAACTTAATAGAAAAATGACAAATAGGCTGTTGTATGCTACGCATAAGTATCTTAACACAAGGACCCAGGGGAACAAGATTTTTAAAGGTGAATGAAAACCAACATCAAAAGCCCTATATTCTCTCACCTGAAGAGTGATGCAATCTCTTGGTCTGTTATAGTGCACACAATTACATTTGCAGGCGCACCCCCACCCTGCAATTGAAGGACTATTGAAAACCAAAGGTGCTGCAGCTACAGCAGCTGTCCTTCCCATAAATTATAATGCTTTAGATGTTTTATGCATAGTTGTAGGCTATTCATGAAAGAAATGATTGACAAAAAGAATCATTCACAAGGGAACAAAAGTCAAAACTGAGCCCTTCAGAGCTGATTTGATATGCCTATAAGCAAGAACTGTTTTGCTTAGTTCTCAAGCCAAAAGAAAACAAAGATATTTAAATCAAGGACAGACTAAAGAATTCTGTGGATTTTATTCCATTCAAAAGATAACTATAGGTCCAGTCTCCTTGACAAACAAAAATTTCTCTCACTATACAGTTTTAATTCATAAATGATCCTTTTTTTTTCCTTTTCTTCTTTCCAAGTAAATTGAGGGAAAAGCAATTCAAATTTCCTGTAAGAAAAAAAAAAAATAAAAAAATCTCCACTATCTATTTTGTGAGATGCAGCAGAACAGAAATTTCTCCTAGCTGTTTTGTGACAAAATTTCCTCCTTGACTTTTTAGTGAATACAGAAGGATTGTCAACATTCATTGCTTACTCCACCATTTGTGTCTATTGTGGCTCAACTTTGGTAGAAAGTACTGGAAAAGTAAAAGTTAACTCTTGGGTTAAAATAAAGACAGTTTAATAAGTAACAATCCCACAACAAACAAAACCCCTAAACCCTAAGAAAATAAACAAAACAAAATAAAACCACAAGTGATGCAAAAAAATTCCCTCCAATTGCTCACTACCAGCCAACTGATGTCCCTGAGCAATGGCAGACCTGGTATGCTTCCAGCCCACCCACTGCCTCAAGCTTTTGCAGCTAAGCATGACATCATAGGGTATGGAATATCCCTTGGGTTCAGCTGGGGTCAGTTGTGTGGCTATGCCCCCTTTCATCTTCTTCCTAAGCCTGCTGACTGGTAGGGTAGTGTCAGAAGCAGAGAAGTCCTTGACCCTGTGTAAGCACTGCTCAGCAATAGGAAATCATTGGTGTGTTATCAAGACTGTTCCCAACACAAATCCAAACACCACCAAACAAGCTACTATGAAGAATATTAATTTTATCCCAGAGAAAAACACTATAGCACCTTTGAAAAATCCCACCTGCCAGAACCAGGTAGAAAAATAAATAGTCAGAAGATGTTTATTTTCCTAACTATTCATCTTACAAAGTGTCCATAAGAATACTGTGCTTTTCACCTTCTCCTTCCTTCCTTCTACATATAACAGGTTTGTCACCTTCTGCCAGAACACCTGTCCGTGCACTGTTCCTGTACCAGTGTGAACAGTTTCAACAGTAATCTGAACTTTGTTCAGAAATCCAAGTTGGCAGGATTTGGCTGGTGTAAAATCAGAAAGCTGTAACATTTGTGTACTACATACCAAAACCATCTTATACACAGGGGAGGACTTTACCTTCCTATATACAAGAATTATTGCTGTTACTTATTTTAATCCATGTTAGGTTATTTTCCTCTCTCTTTCATCTTTCATCCTCATCCTCTCACATTCTCTGTGTTTGCTAGATTTTCAGGTCCACATTCTCAATGGATAGTTTTAGCAATTTTTCATTTTCAATATCTTCTTATTTCCATTGACAAACTCAGTATATTAATTGTAATTCACCCTGACAGACTTTCCCAGCTTTCAACCCTCTTTGCAATGCATTATCATTTACATGAGTAGGATCAGCAGCTAAGGTAATTCACCAGTTTGCTGGCTCCAACAGCAGTGTGCAATGTAAAGCTGCTAGGAGACAAAGCTACAGACCAGAATAAAGCATTGCTACCACAGAATACAAAATAAATCCCATCCTCACAGATTAAGATACAATTTAAAAACTAAAAAAAAAAAAAATAAAAAAATTTGAAGATGTACAGAGTATAACATCATTGCTTAATTACTGAGACCATTTCTCTAATTCTGAGACCGTGTAACATTTGTTGCTCTGATGTATCTGTCTCAGATACAGCATGATTTCATTATTCTTTGTTTGTCACAATGCTGGAGAACCAAGGTGTAGTGTTTAATTTCCAATTTAGCAGTACTTGCGGCAACAATAATATATCTTTTGAAAGAACATCCTCAAAATTCTCATTATTCCTCTTTTAGAAAAAATACATTTGCTGTACCTAAAAGAAATAAAATGTTTACAAATCATGTGAGTTTTATCTTCATTTTAAAGAGAAATTAACTGAATTTGATAGCAGAATAAAAAAAATAATTATCTTAACACAATAAAATTGCCACTCAGCAGAACACATTTTACCCTGTGGGGTTTGTGATTTGTTATTTTTTGTTTTTTTGTTGCTTTTTTTTTGGGGTGTGGGGGTTAATTATTTATAACCTGTGTTAATCAACATCTCTTTTTAGGATCATAGTTACTATCTCTTCCTTCTGACTTACTGTCATCTACTACAGAATTTTGTAGTTTGTCATACTCCTTCTTCCTTTGTACTGCAAAAAAGGCATCCCTTTATCTGTTTTAGTGAGTTTCAGACTCTGGTTTTGGTCTTTAAGTAAATTGTTTCAAATAATTCCAAGTTAAATGAGCCTTCCCTTAAAAGGAGGAGAAGCAAATGCTTTCCTATGTGGAGCAATGGAAACCGGCTAAGCAATTCCTCGTGACTTCCATTTTGCATGAGAATCACTGTGTATGAAATATAGTCACGTTTATCACGAAAGGAGCTGAAGCAAATCTGTTTGCTTGCTATGATCTATGAAATAACGTAAGCACATTCCCAACACTAAAATCATCTCAGAATGTGGGAGGTAGGATTCATCTGCTGTAATGTATGAAATGATTAATCTTCACTGTTTTTCTTTTCTTTGAATTTCTTTGTTTTATTGTTTTGTTGTGGTTTGGGAGGGGGATTTTTTTTTTTTTTCTTTTCTCCATGGGAGTAACTGTGAAAGTATGGCGGCACATTCAATACACAGCTCCACCTGACAGAACAAGTTAATAGGCAGTACCTGAGTTTCTCACAGTCAGTACTCATCAGAGGCAGGCTTTCACTGTAAATTGCAAAACCACACATAGAAGTAGTTTTATTCAAAGGATTTTAATATGCACAAGGAGAACAGTAAGCAAACACCTATTAAGGAGCTCTGTAAGATAAAATCTATGGATAATTATGTTTCTAGTTCACACAGGTAATGAAAATGAACAGACATTTTTGCTATGTAATATTTTATACGTAGAAGACACTTTTCTCACAAGGATGAATATGTCAGTCAAACTTTGTGCCTTTCATAGGCATTTATTCATTAAGAGTTTTTTTGGCTCATGATAGGACCTGCTGAGATGCTAGTAAAACATTTGAAACTTCAAACCAGTTTCTAATGATGCGGAGCTATGACAAATGACTCCTCCTGCATATACCTTCATAATGCTTAAGGTCACACATGTGCCTGACACACATCAGGTTGTTTTGGTGGTTACCTCTAGTTTCCCAGTTCCAACAAGCCACATCCAGATATGCTGCCATTGCCAAAGGTATTTGTCTTGACAAAGACATATTTCAGTCTATTAATGAATGCTTATTAGTCTCATTTATAGGTCTATATGATAAAACCAACCCTAACCCAAACATTTATCATTTAGAGTCATCTTGTGTTAAGTTCAGATAAAATCTAGCTAGCCAGAACAAGAATGTTGAGGTTCCTTTATTTTGCAGTAGTAAAACACTAGCAGCCAGCCAATGGACACTAAAGCACGAGTTCAGTGACCCAAACACTGATCTGTGAAACTGTTTGTGCATTGATCTTGGCTGATTGCCAGGTGTTCATCAAGCTTTTCTCTCAACCCCCTTCACCACAAGACACAGTACAAAAAGCTTGTGGGTGAAGGTAGGACAGTGAGGTCACTCAGCAATTACCATAATGCGCAAAACAGACTTGACTTGGGGAAATTAATTTAATTTATTGCCAAGCAAATCAGAGTAGGATAATGAGAAATAAGAACACATCTAAAACCCCTTCTTTTCCCCCTTTCCCTTCTTCCTGCTCACAATTTCACTAACTTCTCACCTGAGCAGCACAGGGAAAGAGGGACCAGGGGTTGTGGTCAGTTCATGACATTGTCTCTCACATTCCTCCCCTGCTCCAGCCTGGGGTTCCACTCATTTGACACAGTCTTTCATGAACTTCACAAATGTGGGTCCTTCTCACAAGCTAAAGTGCTTCATGACCTGCTCCAGAATGGGTTCTCTATGGTGTCACAGCCCTGACAGAAAATTTGCTCCTATATAAGCTCCACTGTGTGGGCCACAAAATGGAGACTGGTAAAACAGGACCCACATTTGAATTAAAACCTAAGTTCTATATACTATTAAAAAATTCTGGCAGGTGGTTGTGTAGAGCAGACTCAGCAAGTCTGATGTGACTGTACTGAAATATCCTGGCAGTAACACGCAACTTAATAAACTGGAAGTGTATTTCCCATTATAATAAATCCAGTAACATCTGTTGTTTCAAGATATACGGTGCCTGTATAATTGCAAAAACACTAATAGTGACAGCTAGTTTTAATAAGCAGAAGTCTTCTCATTATGCTACAGAGAACAGTTCTGTAGCTGTAACAGAGAAGCTTATAAAATACAAAGACAGGATGCTGGCCACAGGCCTTTGCAGTCTGTGGATATGCCTTATCTGCCTACCTGCCCTTTTCCCACAAAATCGTAATTCTGAAGCTCTCAGATTGTCAGAGAGTTAGCTCTCTCAAAATTTTTCTTTATTTTTAGTAGTGATAAACACCGCATTACAGAATGACCTACGGCTTAACCTCAGATGAAGTTGACCTCTTATTATTAGCAATCTGTATAGGTAATCCTCACCTGGGAAAGCTTGATGCCTACAAGGACAGAACAGGAGTTTTTGCACAGGCTGAGATCAGACAGCTTGACTAGAGCCAGATAGCAATTCAGCTGTAGCGTCATAGTAAAGAGTCAGTCAGTGAGTCCTGATTAACAGGAATTTGGTTCCCCCTGTACAGGAATTTAGAACTTCCAGACCAACAAAATGGCTGAAGATCCACCCTTACTTTTTTATTTTAATTAATTAATTAATTAATTTTTTTACTAAAGATATATTCTGAAAACATCTCTGGTTGTATCACTTGTGAATTAAGAAATTCTGTAGATTCTTGGAAAGATATTGTAAGTGTTATTGCTTCCAGGGTCCATTGTAAACTGAAAAATCTACATTCCAATGCTGCTCAGCTTTCTAATCTTTTCATTCTTATTTAAAAAAAAGTGAACAGCAGAAGAGATAACATAGCATATAGATGGTATAAAGGCTATAAAGTCTTTCTATATCCATTATATTCTGGAATGTTTCACTATACACCAAAGAGATATCATTTTGTACCAGTCTGACACAAAAAGATGGGAAAATAGCCATCTGATAGCAGAGAAACACAGCTTTTTATCGCTACTCTTCTTATTTTATTTTTAAAATACTATGAAATATTCAGCCCAATGAAAACCTCTGATTTTATTGCTTTATGTATATCTTAAGCTCAAGTAATCTTACCTAAATATTATAAATTATGCTGTTGTTGAGTATTTTTATTTAAATTGATTATGTTTATGAAGCCTTTTTGCTTCCTGTATAAACATCTAAGATACAAATATTTATAAAAACATGGAATCAAAGTATTACCGTGGTTATGGCTTTTATTAATTTATTTTTGCTATTATATGCGTTATAAATACAGGCAGGCACAGCTTTCCAGTATAAATAAGCTGTCTCAGAATGAAGTTTAAACTGCTGCTCTGGGTTGCTTTGCAAATTCTGATGACAGTTTTCTTGTAAGCAGAATTTTGTGAGGGAAAAAAATCCCAACAAAATCCTAGTGCCATGCTGCCATATCTCTCACTGACAAAAATAAGTCAAGAAAACTATGTTATCTCCCTGAAGATGGCACCATGGTTACTCGGCAGCCCTCAATGGGTAAAGAGATGCGACCCATCTCCCTGTCAACTCCCACTCTGCTGTTCTTCCCCACTTTAAGAGGTTTCGAGATTCCAGTGTATTCTTCTGTTTTGCTATTTATCTGTTACGTTAAGTTACATTACAGTGTGTTGCATTACATTGTGCTGCTTTACGTTGTTACATACGTTGTGTTGTGCTGCGCTATGTTATATTATGTAATATGTTATGTTACATTCAAGGCTAGGCTGGATGTGGTACTGAGCAATGTGATCTAGTTGATGATGTCCCTGCTCATTGCAAAGGGGTTGGAGTAGATGACTTTTGAAAGTCCCTTCAAACCCACACTATTCTATGATTCTATGATTCTATAACTGGTTCTATGACTCTATAATTCTATAACTGGTTTCACTATTCTATGATTCTGTCTTTGAACGGGGGGTAACCAGCTCAAGGAAGGTCCTGTCATGACAGGGTCAGCAGTGGCAGAAGGTATGTCCCAGAGTGGCAGAGGTGATGTTTTCCTTGAAGCTCAGCTTGTTTTCATTCAGTGCAGTTCTTGACTGCAAAGTGAGTCCTCTGTTTCTTTTTGTGGATTCTGAATTTCCAGGGGAATTTGTTTGGGAAGTCCCAGGGCTTCCAGTGGAAAATGGTTACATTGATTAGAAAACTGTAGATGAACTGTGAAGAAAATAAATTAAACCAAACAGAAGTCTCTTTTGAAGCATTCTTTTTCCTTAAGTAAAAATGAGAGTATCACCTTAGATATGATTGATTGAAACTTTCTGTGTAATAGAAGATGGTAATATCACTTCATTGACTTTCAGACTCCTGCATGTTTACGTATTTTAATTAGGTCTAACAGGTGAAGAATAGCACTGAGCTTTGTATGCCTTGTGTTTAAGGAGCTTTTCCTTTTGCAAAAAAACTGCTTACATTCATAGATTACATCTCCTTCTTTGTTTTTCTACTGGATTGCAAATTACAATTTGTTTCATTTATTGCTCTTTCACCATTATGATGAAGGTGGTTTTAAGGTTGTAACTTCCCCATTTGTTTACCCTGATACTGTGTTTGAAACTTGTTACATATATCTTGTTAAACCTCAGGTGTAAAGGGTGGGGCCAGTTCTGTGCATGCTGTGCCTCACCTAAAAAACCTACTGTGCAGGCTGGAAGGGTTTACTCTCACTTGTCTGTATGGACAGGCGAGGGTTGAAACGGTAGGTGACAAGGGGCATGGGAAGCTGCAGATCCAACCTTGCATGCGGGTGGACCAGCGCATGTGTTGCTCAAGATTGCCCCAGGAGTTGCCAGTCCTGGTTGGAAACTTCCTGATTGCCTAAGCAGCCTTTTTTTCAACCAGATTTGCCTATGCCACATGCCCTTAGTCATCATGTTTGTAGTAAGCGTGGGTAAAGCCCTTCCCAAATCTTCGCCCGCGAAGCCAAGCCATCAATCCATCAATCAGTATCTTGTTATTGGAACAAGATGGGGCACTGGCAGTGGGCTAATCACAGAATTATAGAATCATAAGATAGTTTAGGTTGCAAGGGACCTTTAAGTATCATCTGCTCCAACACCTCTGCAGTGAGCAGGAACATCTTACAGCAGATCAGGTTGCTCAGAATCACATCCAGACTGGCCTTGAATGTCTTCAGGGATGGTGCATCCAACCACCTCTCTGGGCAACCTGTGCCAGGGTTTTACCACCCTCATTGCAAAGATTTTTTTCCTCACTTCCAGCCTGAATCTTCTCTCTTTTAGTTTAAAGCTGTTACCCCTCATCTTATCACTACCTGCCCTGCTAAAATGCCTGTCCCATCTTTTGTATAATTCCCCTTTAAGTATAGCAAGCTGATTGTAAGGTCTCCTCCAAGACTTCTCTTCTTCAGACTGACAACTCCAAATCTCTAAGCCTGTCATGTGAAAAGAGATGTCCTATCTCTATGATAATTTCTGTGGCCTTCTCCAATGGGTCCATGTCTTTCTTGTGCTGAGGACTCCAGAGCTGAACACAGCACTCCAGGTGGGGTCTCACAAGAGCAGAGTAGAGTGGGAGAATCACCTCCTTTAATCTGCTGGCCATGCTTCTTTTGGTGCAGCACAGGATATAGTTGTCTCTCTGGGCTGTGAGTGCATGTTGCTGGGTCATGTCCTGTTATTTATCTGCCAGTACTCCATAGGCCTTCTCTGCAGGGTTTCTTTCGGGTGCTTTTATAAATCACAATAGCTTAAACTGCCTTAGCATGCCTATATACCTCACATTGCAGCTCAGATGATCTCAATTACCAACTGCTTAATTTCTGGTAATTAAAGGGTTTCACACTTACAGAGTTAGATTATGAAAATCTAGCTATTTTTAGTGAATAACATTGAGACTGTCCGAAGAGGTGTTTCTTCGCTTAGAAACAGATTTGTCCTCAGTTTTTACTTCAGCAAAAGTGACTAGTTATTTTCTGAAAAATTTTCCCTGATGAAATGTTTTCTAGCACTGAAAATCTGAATAAGCTTTTTCTATAAACCTGCATGTTTCAGCTTACTAAAATATATAGCTACTAAGGGGCTCCGAAGTACTACTGATACTAGTAGCTACATCTTTATTTTCTCTTCATTTAGTAAGGCAGAACTTTGCTTATACATTTTTTATGAGATAAAAAAATGTTGAGTCCTTCAGTGACCCTATCAGAAAAAGGAGCTTATTAACTAAGGCTGAGGCTGAAAATGCAAGAAGAAACCACAAGCATTAAAGAAGGAGTATGTACTTCCTAAAGACATCATGCTCTTTGGAAAGGATGTTCACTAGTTAAAAGTTTTAAAGAGGAGTTTTACCAATAACTTACAGATATGGTGGGCTTCTTTTTCTTTCTATCACCCCTGAGGTTTGATTTGATTTGAACTGGCCCCCATATAATTGGAATTTATCAAATAATTTATCAAATTTAGGAGAAACTAAAGGGTCAGAGAAGTATTTTGAGGACAAAAGGAAAATCAGAAACAAGGCCTTCAGAAATCAATAAGCTTTGAAGATAATAGTAAGTTCTTTCACATATATGGCTCATATATGGCTTCAAGTTATGAATATAATATTTCTAGAACAGTTCAACGAAGCAGATGAACTGAAGTGCATGAACTGCTGCATGCACAAACATAAGTACATCAAACAAAATATTGATACTCTAACATAGAAAGAAACCAAACTAGCACTTCTATAATATTCATATTCCCTCCTTTCCTGTTTTGGATCAGCAATGTGGCACGCTAATGAAGGGAGGCTGTAACACAGCTAACTAGATTCCCTCCTTAATTTTCTACTGAAATTGCAGGCAAAGACCATAAAGACCTAAGCTGTGGGAACAAGTAATTTCCTCATCTGGAAAAGCAGACAAAATCCACAGATATAGTCAAATAAAAAGGTATCTCTAGCTACATATTACCAATGACCATAAGCATAGATTTAACAATGGCATTACTAGCTGTCTGGAAGTTTTTAATCGACAAGTTGCTTAAAACCTAATGTTTCATTTTCAGTTTACCTAGATTTATATCTTGATCAACCAAGCATGTTAGATGTTTTATCATTGTTTCAGTTGTACTACAGTCAGGACTTGAGGGAGATGGTCACTCCACACGCAGAATCATGTTTGTACAAAACCCCCAAATGCTTTATCTATACCACCTAACAGGGAAGCATGGGTAAGGAAGGATTCCTGAGAGAAAGGAGGGCTAAAGGCAGAGAAATTACTTGTCAGTTTAAGAATCTGGATACAATTTAGCTCCTGACCATGACAGCTGAGATTTGAATTCAGGAGACCAAATCTTATGTTGTAGTCTTCCTTATTACTCTCTGTATGAGTCCGGCTATGTATCAGGGAAAATGCAGAAAAGTAATTAATCATCTTCTGACAGTCCTTGTATCTGTACTCAGCAGAGATATATTTGTGTGGGAGTTCAAAATTGATCATTGATCGTTACCGGACATGTTTTGACTTGGGAAATGGAATAATATGGCAAGAATGGCTATGTCTGTCATTCTAAATAATACTTCTATTGATCCAGGAGTCCTGTCCAAAACTCCATGTCCTGCTAACAGAGTTTGTGAATGGATTAGTGAATGTTCTTTTGTTTATCAGTTCTGAAATTCAAGAATGTGAAGAAAAGTGGCTAACAGTGTAAGTGATGAATAATGTCCAAACACCTGGCTCTTCCTTTTTGCGTAAAAGGATACAAATATAGAGAAAGATGGGTTTGAAGGGATTGCTTAGGCACAGTAAAGTGCTAATATAGGCTCAGAACTGAGTTCTATTGCTTTTAGTGGAATACTTGAATTCACAGCAGGATAGCAGAGGACATCCTCAAAGGAATGCATTTATTAGAAAGCCTCAGGAAAAATGCAGGTATTCAGCTCTTGTTTATTCTCCTTTCCAGGCTCTGTAAGCTGCTAAGCAGTTTAATCTTGAGTTTAATAACCGAGTTATTCAATACTAGCTGCACAACTTTGGTCCCTATACTATTTTAGAAACTATCTGAAGAATGATCTTTGTTTTACTAACCACATAGTCCTTTATGTATTTAAATATTTAAATCTTCAACAGTGACTTTTTGCTTAGGATTCCCATGGCAGTCTATGGCTTTTAGAAACTGAATAATCTGACTTTGCACATTTCCTAAGTAGTATGTCCACATAAGAAATGCACTGCTCAGGCCAGCTCTCTTCCTTTCCCTGACCTAAGAGTGCCTCTTGAAAGGATTATGAGAGTGTTAAACACAATATCAGGGTATTACCGTCAACTGCAGTAACATGTGAATCCAAATTAGTATTTCTTCACAGAAACCTATCATCTATCTGACCTTTAGGACAGTGCCAGTGTGAGGGTTATGGTTCTTTAGCAAGCAAATGAACAATCCCATAGAAAGTCTAAGATAAAATGAGGGAACTCTGGTGGGGTAGACAAACCCAGGAATTTTCTACCTAGAAGATTTTCTAATTTGAAGAGTTTTTAAGCAGAACAGGTTGATGTGCCTCACTCTCCCTGCTGTTGTTGACCCAAGCTGCTTTGCCACAGCAAAAACGAATCCTTCTACCATTAGTCTCCCATTAGTATCTTTTCTATAAATGAAGGTAGAAGAAATCAGTTTCATTCTACTTTATCAAAGCCCACTTGTGAAAATGTTAGCTGGAAATTCACCCATACTTCAAAAGCAACCTGCAGTTCCAAGGTTCAATGAATTCTGAGATGCCTTTACCTATCTATATTAATCAATGATTAAAATTTTATTTTTTTTATCAAAATAAGTTGCAAAGTAAAGACAAACTGGAGTCATAGACAATGCAACAGCAAACTGCCCCATTAAATTTATTATGCTGTAGCAGTTGTTTTACTTTTAGTCTATCAGCTACTCTTCACTTTAATCGTCGTGTAACTCTCAAGAAAAATTCCAGTGAAGTAAGAACATAGATATATTTCAACATGTGGAAGACATTAATTAGACGGAGGTTGAAAAACAAGGTGCAGATACTTTCCATTAATGATCTTATTTTTATTTTTTTTCCATATTCAATAATTTCTCTGCCTTATTATAAATGTAAAAAGCAGAAAATCAAAGAATAGGAACTGACTTCTGAACTTCCTATTGTACTGAAAAAAATAAATAAAATAGGCTATTTGAAATATATTAGTAAATTCATGCAAATTGCATGATTGACAGAAAAGAGGTAAGGAGCACCATAGTGGGGCAGTCACATTGTAATGTGTATGAGTTTATCATGTTTGTAACCTTTAGAAAGGTGCACTAATGCAGAAATTAAAAAAATAAAATTGTAAGTTAAAGTGAATCTCTAAATCCTTACAGGGCTGTATAGTATTCACAAATCCTATCATCCTACTTCTGTTAATAAAATGCACTGTAGGTAGATGTACTGTAGAAAAATTTGAATATATAACTGAAACAGGAAATACTAAATTCTGGTTAGCTGTAAACAAACATTCATTACTGCTGATGAAGGAAACCGAGACATTACTCAATTACACTATCAGTAAAGAATGGGAAATCTTACATGTCTACACTGAGAATGACAATTCCGTATTTTCTTGTTCTGTCAAGGACACTTCTGTTTCACATGGGAACAAAGGCTATTTTTCAGTCATTCAACATCCTGGTGGCTGTGGTGCCAGCCAGCACAGGAATAGCCCTAGCTTCAAATTCCTTTTCATTTTGTAAAAAAAAGATCTTTTACCCTAAATGGTGCTAAAGCAGACAAAACAGAAGTCCCAGTTTTCTCTCTTTTCTAGACAAGTCTTTGTTAAACAGTTCAAGTCTGTGAGAGCAGTGTCCTGCTGATAAACTCTCCTTTTGCCAAGTACTTTTAGCGTTTCATTAACTCTAAATGCCTTTCTATAATGATATATGTATTTAAGTATATACATGTATTTAGGTACATAGATATGTAAGGCTGCAGTTAGCTGTGTAAATTTTAGTTCACTGGGAAGCCAGTTTTTTGGCAAAATCTGATCTTTCAAAATTCTGGACAACTCACAGAATTTCTTGAAGGCCCAGAATTATGTTGATTTTTAATAGGAATAAAGTGTGTTAGATGACATTCCACAGTGTTAGATCTCAGGTGAGATTAGAGAGTTCGTATAATTTCAGGAGTCAAAACAGAATCTGAAACACAAAAAAAGACAATGCTGCTTTTTACAACTACTTTCTTTGTGTTTCCTAACTCATTCTGTTATTTGAATACTTATAATAACTTCTTATCTGAACATTTTTTTTTTTTTTCATATTTCCACAACTGAAAATTGTGTTGGTGGTACAAACAAGAGCATGAACATGAGCAGAAATTCAAGTACATGTCTATGAAGTATAAACAAAAAAATCCTTGCCACAAACAGTGGCCAAAATCACGTGTCATGTTAAACCATTTTTTCTAATTAAGATGCTTTTGAACAGATGTTAATTGACTTTTACTGTCTTTCTATATTTCAGATTTACATTTGTTACTTCTTGGTATGTAGCCAAAAATACATTGATACACTTTTTCAGGTAACATTTATACAATATTTTGCAAGTGTTCTTGTGCACTGTTCTCTTAAGGGGCTTCATTTCTGTCTCTCTAATTGTGCAAGGTTGCTACAGTGGTAGAACATTTCAGTGCATTATCCTTGTGCTTTTGGTTGAGTGCCCAAGCTTTAGGCTTGTTCTGTGTAAGAAGGGCAAAGTTTGGTTCAACTACTGCACCGAAATATTTTTCTATACCTCAGCAACCCAAGCTATTCTGAACTTAAATGTGATAAAGATCCAAAATGCTCTATGAGTATCCTGTAGCACAGGGTATGAGGTGTGCCTCTGATGTAAATAAAGAATTAATGGAAACAACATAGTTTCTTCAAGTTCTCCGTGTTTTGTTTGGAAGCTTATAAAAATTCATCTTCCTTGTCAGTGTGTCCATGTAAGTTTGGCAAGAGTTGATGCTTAGTAACTTAGCACAACATCAGAGCATTCTTTGATGTATAGTTAGACCGGATGCATGAAGACTCCATTATGGAGTTTTGGCAAGCAGCAATGAACAGCCTTACATATTTTTAGTTCACAGCAACTCAGAAAGCTCATAAAGAATTTTTATAATAGTCTGTGTCAGAAATTTATCATTATAGAATAAAATATACTTTATATACATATTTTTATTATAATTTATTATAATTTGAATGTTGACAAACATTCATCCACAAGTCTTTAATAATATACTTTGTAGAAGGACATGTATTTTCAGTGTTATCAGTAACGACCTGCTCAATATTTTAATTGTAAGAATCTAAAATATTCCTATGATTTTTGCACACTCTTTGCAGAAATTGCTGAAAGTTTTTTGCTTAGCCTGAGTATAAGATAGTTAATTATTAATCCACTCACTGCACTGACCACTTAACAAAAACCTCAATAACCTCTAGCTCAATCTCTCAAATCTTGCCCAAAATATTTGCCTTTTTTTGTTTTTCAAAGAGATGACTACAGTAAAGTGAACACTGTGTTGCTTGTTGTTAAATAAGGGCTCAAGTGATATGTAGTTTAGCAGTGTGTGTGAATGAGTGTTGCAAACACAAAAAACTTCATATATTTCTTTGCCTGAGAACTGCTCCATAACCTTCGGTATCAAATTTTTCCACTGTCATTCAAATATTCTTACCAATACATTAATAGTTTTTACACCAGTCTTAATACATGGAAGATTGTAAATTAATCTCGATTTTGGGATAATCTTAAGGTCCTTTCCAACCCTAACTATTCTGTGATTCTACGATTCTATGATTCTGTGATTCTATGATGTAAACTAACTGTCACCCAAAATATCAGCCCACATAGGTATCCGAATAGCAAAAGGTTTAGGCTGAAAGCAGGAGTTTTCTGCAGCAGTTTGAGCTGTCCAACCAAGGGGAAAAAAAAAAGCAACCCAACAAAAAACAAACCTACTTTCAGACACTTATCTCTTCTGAATCCAATGGAAGGCCAGCAAAAGAACTATCAGATCCTTTAAGTAAGAAAATCAATCTGTTTATAAGACTATTTGAAAGGTTCTAAACTGTGTGGTGTGGTGGATTTTCTCAAGGTTTGCAAAGGATACCCACACAGTTTCAACTTGATTAGAAGTAGAAACTGTGGAGAAACTGTTACGAAGAAGCAGTCACTCAAAATAGCTTGCACAGAATGGACAGACATGGGGGATTTGGGGTAGGAAAGCTGAGGTATTGGTTTGTTTTTGGAAGAGGACTTTTTTTGTAAATGACTGATCCAAAAGCAAACACTAAATACTGGACCTCTACTCAGACCAGTATGGTCATTTTTTTTTAATACCAGAAATATTGGAATAGCACTACATTTCTTACATTTACCTCTTTCAGCCAGATACTTTACAGAACAAGACGAATACTGAATTCACATATTCCACAGAGTACCTTCTAACATGCAGTAATTACATTTTGAAAATTAATACTTTTTCAAAAGTGAAGTATAAAGTAGATGTGTCTCATTAAGATTTTACTCAGAATTAGTTTCCCTACAGCAGTACAAAGTCTGGCATAAGATAAAAAATGTACCTGAGACAAAAGGAAATACTCAGGAAATAAGATTTGATAGAGCATGTCTGTAGAGTGTTGCAATCATAAAAGCAATGGCATACCTGCAGATGTGTGTCTTAGTTTTCTATGATGTAACCTGGACGTGAACCGTCCTTGTTATTAGGTAAAATTCTGGAGGAACTTCCAGTAAGAAGAGGTCATCTGTGCATGAGTAACTGACTGCTTTCTGCAAATTCTTCCTGCCTGGATGACTGTGTCTTAAGTGCCAATCAAAATGAACAACTGGGTCAGAAGTCTAAAGGTGTGTAGTTGCTCTAACATAATAGCAGACTGCGCTCTAAGTGCTTGCCACCAGTGAGAGCACAAATTGCTGTAGAACTGCCCTAGATTCCTTAGTAGGCAAAGTCCACATGGTCAGTGAGCACACCAGTGTCTCTCCTGCCCCTTTGTCAAGCAGGAAGATAGCATGGACAGAGCACTTGTCCTGAACACTGTTACAGCTCCCACGGATCACTGCAGTGCCTTGATTTATTTTTTCCTATGTTCTGTACAAATTCAGTAAGTTATAAATGATGTGACATTGAGTAAAAAAATCTTTCAATTATTTTGATCCATTTAGTTTATATCTGCGTTGGGCTTGGCTGTGTGCTAGCATAGTAATATCGATACACTAGCACCAGTAAAACTAAGCAGGAGTTTGAAGTCAAATTTTATTAACTTTCTGGATTTTTTAACCATATCCATTAAACAGTGCAGTTTTTCATCTTATTAAATAACAAAATAAATAAATGGATTTTTAGTAATTCTTCATTGATAGTTGGTTTTTAAAAGTGAAAGCCTTTAGGTACTAAAAGCATACAAAATCTTTGTCTTCTTTGGAACTCTGGAGATATTATCTGTACAAAAAAAGTTTTTATGCCTCTGAGTAAATTAACCTACAAAATGGCTACTTAGATTGCTCAGAAAGCCTCAGTAACATTGTTATTATTAGTAGTACAAATCTCATTGTTCTGAATACAATTATTTGAAACCAGTGTAAAATATATCAATTTTCTACTCTAAAAATTTCTGGGTACTTGAAGTACCAATGATGTGTCTGTGTTTACTGTAATGTGATAGGACAAGTGGTAACGGTTCAAACTTAAACAGGGGAAGTTTAGATTGGATATAAGGGGGAAATTCTTTCCTGTTAGGGTGGTGAGGCACTGGAATAGGTTGCCCAGGGAGGTTGTGAATGCTCCATCCCTGGAGGTGTTCAAGACCAGGTTGGACAAGGCCTTGGGTGACATGGTTTAGTGTGAGGTGTCCCTGCCCATGGCAGGGGGGTTGGAACTAGATGATCTTAAGGTCCTTTCCAACCCTAACTATTCTATGATTCTATGATTCTAATTTCTAGTGACTTTTCTGGGCTTGGAATGCCTTATGGATTTACTGCAACAATAATTACTCATAGTGGGAACAGGTATGAATTTCTGTGTATTTCTAAGAAAGTGCATTAACAGAACCAGGTTTTTAATTCATGAGCAAAAAAATGCTGGATTTATTTTCATATGGAAGAGGAGGAAAGAGAAGGAAAGATTGCCTTGCATACATCTCAAGAAACCAGCAGCAAGCTTTTAAAGTGAAAATTTGTTGTTCAAAACTTTTTGTGAAAAAATAGGTTAATATACGAGCTTGTTTTGAATGTTATAATAACATATGCAAAAAATAAAGTTAAAAATCTACCCAGAAAGCTTGCTGACCAGCATCAATTAATTTCAAAATATGTGTCATTCTTTTTCCATAAAGAAAAAACTTGCACAATATTTTAAAAACTTTTTCATAAATTAACATTACAATAACAAATATGTAACTATTTTCAGTTTTGAAAACAACTCACATGAACATTAGGAATAATTAGCTACATTTCATCTTTATTTTCCTTGTGACACTACCTTTTGTATAGCATTATCCAGCATGATGGTGGGGCAGGGTTGTAAGCTAAAGAGGGCTGAAGATAGGAATCGGTATTGTGGGCATGAAATGGGAACTGAAGCCAAGAAAAAGAGGGAAAGCACATGAAATGTTATGGGTGGCCAGCTGGTGTACTTCAGCTAGAAAATGTCATGTATATTATGGGCACAGGGTAGGAATCACTTGAAGAAACTTGTTAAAATTTTGGCAGTATATCATATCAGAAACCACTAACTCGTCAACCATGCACTTTAAGTCACGGCAGTCATTGCTGTCTCTGTTTTATGTTTGTACCATAGCCTATTCTAGGTAAGACAGTTTTTTACCTTCATGAACCCTTTGTCAGCTTAGTGAAAGGATATGTTGGTTTGGTTTCTTTTTCCTATAACAGGCTGTAATCTGTTGCCACTGCAATTCACTAGTACCAACCTCAGCATTCTGGAGATAGCAGCTGTTGCTTCCATGTAGGAGGTCAGGTATGCCTCCCTGTGAATTTTTAAGTTATTTCTCAACATCTGTATCATCTATGTTAGAGAGGCTTTATTGCCTATGCAGATAAAGTGTGTTTTCTAGAAAGATGTTAAAAGTAGCAAGTCTGCTATTTTGTGGACATACTGTACTTGGAACAAAATTAATTAAGTGGTAAAAAACCCCACATGGTTCTAGAGGGTGAGTACAAACTAATTATACTCCAGTACAAACACGAAAAAAAAAAAAAGGAGGGGTAGGGGCAAAAAAAAATCCCTACCATTTTGTTAATAAAACCTAAAATCTGATGAAGCAACCTAAATTAAACATTCAAGCCTGAATGCAATTGATTTGTGCTGGTTATCATAAAATGTCATGACTGTAAAATATTGTGTTATCAAAAGTCACCTTTTGAGAAGACATATTAGTATGTACACTTCCTTCTGAAACCAAACACTTCTGAAAATGGAACCAACATGGAAATAGTCATGTGCCACTTCATTCTGCAAGGTATTTGAACATTTCTTTCCTTCCTGACTTTCCTGATGACCAGTTTTGACTTTGGCTTCTTTATAAAAGTGTAAGCCTATTCTACTTGCCAACAATAATAGGGGAAATTTCACTGAAATAGTTTGGTGTACTTTTGGGAAGTGCTTACACCCTCATCTTGCAAGGGTTTCACCTTGCACAAATGTATGAATGACTGTCATACATCTCTCTATGGTCATACTGTTTTGCTATCTATCCCTCTGCTGCTCTCTGTGCTGGTTTTGGTTTATTCTCCTATACACACGTTTAGACAGTGTGAGAACAACTGAGTTTGTGATGGGGTGAGGAAGGTCCATCTGCCTTCTTGTTGGTGCTCAGAGCAATAGTAAGTTGTTGACAGGGGAATGCTCTACGGGTGATGCTGATAGGGCACAAACCAGAAAGATTTCACCTTCTTACATGAAATCCTGTGTCAATGAAAGTCCATTCTAAACCCCCTACAGAAACAGAAAAAAAATTAATTTTGAAGAGGAATGAAGGTCTTAAGAAAAGGGTACAGACCTTCCCAGGATTTCGGAAATACAGCAAGAAAGTTTATTCTGGCTGTAGTTGAGGATCTTGTGAGGGTCCCCTTACTGAAGACAGGGATTTGCATTCAGACTAGAAAACCACATTCGTCATGGTGTTTACATACCTAGAAAAATGTTTGGGAGAAGAAGTAGGCAACTCAGGGCCCTGCAGTTCATTTGGTAGTCCTTGATCACTGCACAGAGAGTTTAGGAGAAATCCTGAAGTTTCCACAAGAGGTCTGAGGTGTGGAAGGTGGCCAAATTCCAGTGAAAAAAAGTTTGCTTCTTTCATCAGCTGTGTCAAATTGTTGCCTCAATAAATCTTAAATAGTCCTTTTTGGCTTTTGTTTGTTCATTTTGTCTTGCTGTGTTTTTCATTGAGTAAGAAACTTTTTGGAGTTTTATCCTATTATTAACAGAAATTCTGAAACATTTCTGAAAAGCAAGATGAGATATCAGAATATGTACATGCAGGTATATTTTCAATGAAATTCTAAAGAAAATTCTAGATAATTTTGTTCTTCAGACAATTCTATAGACTTTAGGTGCTTTAGTAACCCTAAAACTCTCATTTTATAAAACCACATCTTTTTTGTTTTGTTTTAGTTTTGATATTTTCCCCTGTGTATAATCAAGATAGCCATGGCCAAGAAATGGTGCATTTGAAAAGGAGTTCTATGGATTAGTCCTGAAAATGTCCTGTGAGAATATTTGCTGTCTCCACTCACACAGACTCTCAGAATTACTGGGGGATGTCACGTTAATCAGATATCTGAGCAAGGATGTCAGTCAAATTTGTTTCTGTTGATCTGAACATGAAATGGCTTTCTATAACCTTTCACTTCATAGGTTACTGAATGTCCCTATTATGCTGTAAGTGTAGATGGTTTCTTACCCTTTTCCAAAAATTAAATAACATAAATTTTTTGAACATTTGTATTATCCTATTATTAAAATATTTGTTGCAAGAAATTAATGCTAGTAGCAGCAGCAACATTTGCCATGTGCTGGGAGGAGTGTGAGGCCTGTGAGATCCCCAAGGTGCTTCTGGGTCCCTGTCTCCCCTAGGTTGTGTGTGTAGGGGCAAACAGGCAGCAAAGAGTTCTTGCAAGAGAGGCATCTAAGAGCCAAACAGTGCCAGCAGTCCTCATGGACAGTTCAGACTGCCAGAAGCTGCTTGTAATCAGCCCATAGCAAGCACCAGCAAACAGGCTGTGCATGCAAGCAGGGAGCTGTGTGATAGTCTTCATGGCAGGTGTGGAATGGTGTGCTGGAAAGGCTGTTCACTCTGCCAGTTATCAGGCTGCTGCCTGCTCTGCTCACCCACAGGCTTAGGCTGCAGCCCTAATTGTCAATTCCCCTAACTGGTGGCTGTGCAAGTCTACCCAGCAACCTGAGGTCTCCAGAGAATAAAGTGCTTGTTATAAGAAATCTTCTGATATTGTCAAAAGCATGGCAATAGAAAACAGACAATGGTCTCTGCAGCTGACAGAAACTGGCTGCCTACCCAGGCTAGCATGAAGGTGTGCTCTGGTGGAGGCACTCAAGCGGTATTAAGAATGTTGTTCAGAATGATAGATAGTCTCACCCAAGATCCCTTTCTCCTGCAATGCTGGGCAACATGGCCATTTGAGGATTGTTCCAACAGGGGTTGTTCTATCTTTCTCTCTACCTATATCACGTCTCTATTATAAACAGAGAAAAATGTGGTAAAAAACATCGTCTGTTTTCCAGGATATGTTTAAAAATATGTAAGAAGAATTAGTCCAGCATACTTTTCATAACTTCAAATGACAGATCACTTTACTGTTTAACATTAATAATTCAGGCCTGCCAGACTAGGTCTACTTTTGTATTTTATTTAAGACTGATTTGGATACTTTATTGGAATTTGAGCATCTGAAAAAGTGTAAACAATCACTGAAAGCAGCATAATTTGTGTCTTTAGTCCTCTAATAAGATTGCCTAAGTCTGGGAGTCAGTTAAATATAATTTTAATAGAATCAATATGGAAGAATCAATAGAAGAATCAAGGTTCATGGAGACCTCCTCATTGGATCAGTGAGGTTTTTTAACAGGTGGAAATTTATGTGTTTGTCCGAGTGATTAAACTCCTTCTGCAGGATTTTAATATAACAGAATTTAACACTCATTTTTGCATGAGTAAACTTATCCCAGTGTATCAAGCAATGCTTCCGTCATTCTACATTCTTCCTCACTGGGGAATGGAGGTATTGTCTATACTTATATTTTGCACCTATAGTTCACTGTTTAGCTGATCTAAACTGTCTAAGAAGTATCACAAATGCCTCTTTAGGTAGACAGTTGTCAGAGAAGTTTGTCTCCACAAGCATACATTCTTTGCTGTTTACTAATGACCCTAATATTTTTATTTCTATTTAAAATATTCCTTTGCAAGATCCATCTATAGGCTTCTGACTATATGAACCTGACTGTATGAACCTAATAATTCCTCTAACATTTTCAAAATCAGCTGATGAAATAAATAAATATGTAACAAATAAATGGTGACAGAAAATTGCACTCTGAAATTAAAATGTGATATGTATATGAACCTGCTGTGGATATTGCCGCAATTAGCATTTTCCTGTAAATGCTGTAACCCAGGGAAGTTAATTAGAAATGATGCATGTTCAGTCTTATAAATATTTAAAGATGGAAAGATTATGGAAAGGTTTAATTGCATTTGGAAAAGTCTATTTTTTATATATAAACAACATACACATACTGCAGCACTTTTGATGCTAACAGAACTCTTACATTTTTAGTACTTTTCCAGTAGTTTTCTAGATTTTGACCATGGTCGTTGGTAAGATATAAGAAATTTTCGATTTCAGGCATATCTATATCAAAGCAACAACATAAGATACTCCCCATTCATTTTTTAGTAATTCCATTTATTTTCTTAATGTCTAAACTTAATAATGGAGGGTATAAAACAAAGCACTCAGAAATTTAAAAATGAATTCTTGGAAATCTGAAAAGCAGTTCCACCTATCTTTCTTGTGAACATTATTATGCAGTTTTTAATCACAGTATCCAGTTACTACTAATGCCCTTTTCTAATATAGTTTAACCAGGCTGCCTCACTTTAAGAATAAAACAGAACTGCTGACTCCAGGAAGATATTGCCTATATGTTTTAGGTTAACTTGTGAATAACCCAGAGTTTATGAATGAATGGGGCAAACATGTCTTTAGTCTGGTAAAGGAAGCAAGGAGAAAGAATAATGCTTCAGCTGAAGCAGCTGAGCAAAGTCTTGTGGCACTTCTGCCACAGAGCTTCTGCAGGAGCCTTGACAAATTAAACTGGTCTTTGCAGCATACATCACAAGTAGTTTGTTCTGCTCCAGGATATGATTTGTAGAAGTGTTTGCTAGGGAAAGACACAAAGTGGCTAAAAATATACATAACTTGAACAATCAGCGCACAGTTCTTCAAAAGACGAAAGGTATATTAAACAGCACTGAACTTTGTGCTTTTGAGGAGAGACCACTGACACAGATGCCTGCAGTTTGGATGTAAGCCTGCCTGTTAACATTCTGTGTTTTTTTTATTTTGGAAGGCAAGTGAATTTTTTTTCTGTCTAAGGACCAGTGTAGATGTTCAAAAGTTATCAGGAGACTATTTCATTATAAGACTGATAGAGCTAGATGAGAATCAAATTACTCAGAATAATTTCTGAAGTCTTGGTCTGTAAAACTGAACAGGTGGAAACGGAAAACAGCCACCAAATTCTTACTGGTATTAGTCACAATTATGTGGAGTCCCATAGTCTATCTGTGTTTCCTCAAGGTGTAAGTGACTATAAATAAGGACTAACATTATCAGGGTTAAATATAGATGACCCATCATCAGATTTATAGATGAAAGTATTGTGCAAAGTTTCATGCCTGGGCAGCATCTAAATAGCACCTTCACATTATCTAAAATCTAGTAACGATTTTATTCTAATTTGGCTGGAGAGACTTTTACTGTTACAAAGACAGTAGTACACACCTCTAATAGAACAAACAACTACACCTCAGTAGTAACCTGTTTATTATAACATTAAAAACTAGAAGAAACTCGTTCTGAGAGGGTACCTCAGCCTAATATTGGAGTAGAATTAAAACATACTATGTCCTCTTAAGAGTATAACCTCACAATATCTCTGTATTCAACCCTCTTTCTGCCCCAACCCTGTCTTTTTCATAGAGCTCATTTTCTCATTGTTATGTGTGGGAGAAACATTGATCTCTCATTTCTGTAAAACCAATTCAATTTTAACCTTTCTTTGCATTCAGTTCCAGTTGCAACTAAGTTCATCTGTGCCATAGTTCATGCATGACAAGCCCTCATCTAGCTGCAGTAGATTCAGTCATGTGTTTTGGACATTTTTCCTGATCCTTTCTGACAGTTTATGCACAGCAGCTGACAGGGAAATGGGAAGGTCATTTTGGTGTTGTCCAGGTTCTAGATATCAAAGTTTACATTCAGTGTTCTTCAACTATGAGAGGTTCATCCTACGGCAATAAAATATGCTATTTCTAAACTGATCAAAACTGTACATTGCAGTAAATAATAATGTTCCCCTCAAGAAACTGCAAAACTAAAGTCTCCAATACAACAAGATAAATACTTAGAAAAGAAAATCAGATCTCAAATAAGATAAAAAAGGAAGGGAATTAAAAAACACTGTCATCACAGTACTATCTCATCCATGTCTTGAAAAGTCTTGAGAAGAGTGCCTTCTGATCATGTACCACACCTTAAATGTAGTTAGCTATCCATAGATGTTTCTTTTTGTTTACACTGAGACAACCTGTGATATGCATTCATCTATCAATGTTGTACTGCAAAACAATCATGAAGCTTATCTAATGAATAGTAATGACTTTCTTATTGAAAGAATAATAAATCTGTATGTCATCAGTTTAGCTAAGGTAACTTAATCCACAATTAATTTAATTAACTTTGTCAATTAAGACAAAGTTGAAAATCATGCAAGTTGAAAATCTGATGTTGCAAAAATACTCTCCAATCGTAATGAACAATTAGTGTGTGATAGTGTTTGATTAGGATGATTAAAATATTAAAATCAATCTATACCCACAAAACAAAAGCTTAATTGAGGACAAAGGTTATTATAAGCAGAATAATCAACACACAGCTAGAAAAGTTTACCAGCTATATTCAATATACACTGTACCAGACACCATGCAATCATCAGTAGGTGCCTGGTAATTTTTAATTTGGGGCAAGGGGAACACACATCAAAAACATTGAAATGAAATCCTAAAAACAGTCCAGGTGTAGCTTGTTTATTTGGTTTACACAAAATTAAGATATACCTATAACAACTTATTTTGACACATGCATATGCATGTAGCTTACACAGACACATGCTAGAGAAGCTGAATATTAACCTTTGTCAGGTAGACTAGGTAATTGATATATTGAAATAAAAATCACAGAATCATAGAATCATAGTTTGGGTTAGAAGAACCCCTTAACCTTGTCTAACCCCACTACAATAAGCAGGGACACCTTCTACCAGACCAGGTCACCCAGAATCACATCCAGTCTAGCCTTGAATGTCTCCAGGGATGGTGCCTCCAACCACCTTTCTGTGCAACCTGTGCCAGTATTTTACTGCCCTCATTGTAAAGAATTCTTTCTCCAGCCTGAATTGCCCCTCTTTTAGTTTAAAACCATTACTCCTTGTCCTTTCACAATAGGTCCTGCTGAAAACTCTTTCCCCATCTTTCTTTAAGATCTGAAAGACCACAATAAGGTCTCACTTCTTCTCTCGAAGCTAAACAACCCCAACTGTCTCAGCTTTTCTTCATAGGAGAGGTGCTCCATCAAACTGATCACTTTTGTGGCTGTCTGGACCCTTTCCAACAGGTCCATGTCTTTCCTGTACTGAGGACTCCTGAGCTGGATGCAGTACTGCAGGAGGGGTCTCACCAGAGCAGTGTAGAGGGGCAGAATCACCTCCTTTAACCTGCTGGCCACACTTCTTTAGGTACAGCCCAAGATACAATCCACCAGTACCCCCAAGCCCTTCTCCTGATGGGTATTCTCAATCCATTCATCTCCCAGCCTGTATTGATGATACTAGGGGTTGCCCCACCCTGCACTTGGCTTTGTTGAATCTCATGAGTTTTGCATGGGCCCATCTCTTGAGCCTGTCTGAGTCCCACTGGAGAGTTTTTTATCCCTCGGGCATTTCAACTGCACCACCCAATTGGTTTCATCTGCAAACTTGCTGATGGCACACTCAATCTCACTGTTTATGTCATTGATGAAGATATTAAAGGGAAGGGGGTTTGTATGTTATGTTGTGTCTCCGTGTTTAGATGTTTCTGGTTTTCCTTTCCAAGGAAAGCACAATCCATGTTCTTTCTCCCTCACTCAAACCTATCTTATTAGTAGAATCATAGAATAGTTAGGGTTGGAAAGGACCTTAAGACTACCTAGTTCCAACACCCCTACCATGGGCATGGACACTTCACACTAAACTGTGTCATCTGAGACTCCATCCAGCCCAGCCTTGAATACTGCCAGGGATAGAGCATTCATAGCTTCCTTGAGCAACCCATTCCAGTGCTTCACTACCCTCACAGTAAAGAAACTTCTTGCTTATGTCTAACCTAAATTCCCTCTGTTTAAGATTAGTAGATTAGTAGATGCATTTAGAATGGGGATTCTCAATCCTTTTATCTCCCAGCCTGTATTGATGACAGTAGGGCTTGTTCCATCCTGCATTTGGCTTTGTTGAATCTCATGAGTTTTCCATGGGCCATATTCAATAAAATCTGTTATTCAGCAAAGATCAAAAGAAAGCATTCAATGGATGTCACAGTATAAAGAGACAAGACAAACAAATTCCAATGGTGACAAAAAGGCAAACACGCGGGTCATACATAAAATTTAAATATTACAATCTCTAACAAATATGTTCATTTCACCTGAATTTTTACTAAAACAAAACAAGTATTTTCATAAAACTTCATACAGAGGTACTTGCCATTTATGGTTTGTATCACAGTCCTCAAGATCTGATCCTATGATTTTTTTTATTTTTAGTGCAGAACCTCCTAGTCATAGTCTATAAAGAGATTTTTCCATCTCCTTCCCTGATGAGTGGTCTCAAGGCACACTCTAGACTATAGAAAATACTTAAACAAGTCATATGTCTGAGTCATCAGGGGTCTTTTGTGTACCATTTTCCTTCATTAAAAGCGTGCATAGTTTCTTTTGTTCTGCCTCTGAGAAGCACAAAACACTGAGTAAATTTGTCTGCCTCATTCTGCTATGTACACCAAGGTCAGTGCTCATTGCAACTGAAGCAATTGTATAAAGTACTTTGCTGCTTACACCCTGTTCTGGGTACTGGATTCTTCTGAAAAAAAAAAATAAAAAAAAATTCATTTATGTACAACCATACACACAGAAATCCATGTGCAGCTAAAAGATCAAAACTCACTTTCACCTTTCTGAACCATGTTAGGACATTTTGCTGCATTTATATTACTGACCTGTAATTTCACACTGGTTTATTCATGCTGCATGGATTGCTCTCTTCTCATCTGGGTCATATTTGCTTGAATGTAAATTACTGTGCTACACTTCTCTTTTTTATTTGTTTGTTTGTTTGATAAATTTGCATGTTCGGTATTGTTTTCATAACCTTTTGTCATTATTGTTGCCTGAAATATATAGCCTTTCACTCCTTTCCTCAATATACATGCTACAGAGAACAGTAGAATAGCTTTTGTTTCCTGTGCAGGTAAGCTTTCTGCTTTGAGGAGGAAGCGTCCTATTTGCATTAAGCATAATGCTGTCAAACAATAAGAACAAAAGTTTTTGATACATTGATTAGGTGCTTGCTTGTTCATGTACTTGTGTGAGAGAAAAACTGATTCTCACTGCCAAATTGATAACATATCATTCTCAACTCAAATAAAATGCTAAACAGGACAAATCTTGTCTTCTGTAAATGCTTGATGACATCTTAAAAATTTGCCATGAATATAATAAGAATTATTCAACCATGTTTGATCTTAGGATATGTGAATCTCCTGCTTTCCCACCTTTTTCAGGTTTCCTTTGGCACATGCTCAGCAAAGCACTTCAGCCTGTGCTTCCTCACCAAGAAGTTCCAGCTGGAAGAATAAAAAATTAGAGACTTTTACTTTGTTTCTTTTTTTCCTACGAGGGCCTGATCCAAAGCCCACTGATACCTAAAATCCTTCCTTCAGTATCATAGTTCAACAGTGTTTTTTACTGATCTCTACTACTGGTGTCAGCTTGCTGCTTGGATCTATCCTTTTCTCAACAACACTGTTTACTATCTCCTTTCCTCCACTATCTTAATTTCTTGTTTCCTTCTTTCACCACGGTTTATTGGGCCCTGCCATTTGTTGTGGGAGTAAAAGCTGGACTCAGACGCACAATTAAAGTATTTTAGTTAAAACAGAAATGCTGCAGTTGCCAGCTCCATGTTTGAATAATTTATGCACCAGACCTTCCCAAAGCCATGTAGGAGATGTAGTGGAACTGAAGCTGAATTCCAAAGACATTAACTTTTGTGTAAGGCCCTTACCACAGCCGGCACACTTTATTGTAGTTATACTATACTTTCAAGGAATCAAAACAGTTTGGAAAGTATGAATTTATTCATCCCTTTTTCCTTGTTGTTCGAGGGGTTTCTTACCTTTCATTTTTATTTCTCCAAGCTTTATCTCCCCACAGATGTCTATGAAGCTCTTTTCTGCTGTGATACCTTTTTCAAGGAAGAATAACTGAGTTTCAGTGAAGGGTTCAGTCTGAACCTAATAAACAATTGAATTAAGCTGGATATGCATAAATAGGAAAAAAAAAGTAAACACCATTTTTTATGCACAGTCTACTTCAATAATAATAATTAATAATAATAATAAACCAATAACAACAACCAACTACCACCAAACAGTGCCCACTCGCTGAAATAACATTTTCTGTAGATGTTTTTGTTTTGTTGTCTCTCACTAGTTTTGTACATGATTCAGAGTTCTTAATCCTCCTAGGCATTCAAGTGATGCCAGGGAAACTCCCTTCTTGCTTGCATTGTACAACAGTTTTGCTTTCACAAACCCCAAAACATTTCAATCCTCCAAGTTAGTATATTGAGCTGTTTACAAAATAATTGGATTGTATATGTGCCTTTCTGTCTTGAATATTATACTGGTAGAATATCAGTAGTGTAATATCATATACTCTTGAGACACAGAAATATCTGTTAAATAACAAGTATAGAAATTGGATTGTCACATGTAATTAAAGTTCACAGATCTGCCTAACCATGAAAAGCAACATCTGAGTTTATTGTGTTTCATATATAGTCATCCTGCCATATAAATATATTACAGTATCATACCACTCTTTTTAAGGCTTGAGAGTGTGATAGTAAAAGCATTTGTGAACCATTTTGTATGGTTTTCTTTGAATTATATCTGTTGCAAGGTGCTAGGAAAGTATTTCAATAGTATCATTTTAAATGACATATGCCAATGACACAATATTTGAATATGCTATGGTATTTTGATTGACTGAAAGACCTTGAGATTTTAAGGCTCAAGACTTGAAAGTTTATGCAAAAAGCAGCTATTAATTTTCATTTATTGTTCAGAGGTAAACATGATCAAACCACATAGTGAAGTCTTTTGCTTACACATCATAAATAAAGACAGAAATAAGAGATAAGAAAGCAGATCTAAAGTAGTTGGTTACTTATATTATCCCACAAAAGTATCTGGAGTTCAGGGTTCTTTCAGGTACTGAGACGGATTAAAAGACGTTTGAAATGTCCATAAATTGTCAGGTTTTTGCTTGATTAGCAAAATTTAGAAAGTAAAACTGATTTTCACCTAATGGTCCACCATTAAAGAAGACATCAGAATTATAATGACTTTTGAGCTTTATTACTTGCAGCAATAATTCCTACATTTTCATTCTAGAAAAAGTAGTAAATCTCAGAAATCCTCAAGATAACATTTAGAAGAGATTAGAGATTGCTAAAACTTAGATATTATGTATCTGATATTTAAGATTATCTGATATTTAGAGTTTTAATGATAAAAAAGTAAAAATACGCTTCCTGTATTAGGTTTGAGAACACTGAATGATTTTATTCTATGTTTTTCTCCCACATCAACCTCTCTAAATCACCCTTATCTTTATGCACCATTTTACCAAAATTTGCGTATCAGCGTAGATGTAAACAATATTTTTTTGTAGTGTACTACTTGATTTGATGGCTGAATAAAACCTACATCAATATTTGTATTTATTTTGGTGGTACCAAAGAGTACCTCAATGACTAAATACTTGTAATACACTCTACTAAATAGGGAGCTTTCAAAAGAAAAAAAAATGTTTTCTTGATATTGTTTTCATACTTTCTTTTTTAAACTATATTTTTTGTATTATTGTTTGAATTCTAATATTGCTGTAAAGGGTATCTGAATAAAAGAAGTAAAATGATCAATAACCAGTGAGCAGTGCTTAACAGAAATAATTATACTCCATATGCATAAAACTTTCAAAGTGAATCAATTATTGGTTTAGTCTTTGAAAAAAAGGTAGTTTGAGTTCAGTGTTCTAGTACATGGCAGTACTCCAGTATTTCAGTTGTGGTTACAAAGAGAATGGAGGCTCTTTCTTCACAAGGAACTGCATGGAAAAGACAAAGGGCAACTGGAACAAGCTGCACCAGGAGAAGTTTCATCTCAACATAAGAAATTTTTTTTACTGTAAGAGCAATCATTCACTGGAACTTCCCAAGTGAAGTGGTAGATTCCCCATTACTGGGGGGGTTTCAAGTATGATTAGTCAACGTGCTAGATAATCTCATCTAGGATCTCCGTCCATTGAAAGGCTGGACGAGATGAACTTTCAAGATCCCTTGTAATCTGAGCTATTCTATTATTCTAAAATATGATTCTCTGATTTATAATTAAGTGAAGTTTTGTAGGTCTAGACCACAAATGCAGGTGATGATCCATACAACTAATGCAATCTATTTCCTGATAACAATTGAATATACAGGTTTCTACAGAATATAAATATCCTGGTTTACCATTACTGTATGTTGGATCTTTCACTCTTTCTTCCCATCCATCTTCATATGTATAACTAGTTCAGCATATTTAGCCTGTCAGTTTTATTTTACTTTCTCAAAACCCATTCTTTATTTATGAAAATATTCTTCATAAGTATGACTTGTTACAAAATTATTATGATAATATTTTCTGAAAATGTGGCAATTTTCAGAGACAGAAATAGTTAAGCATGTTCCTCCTCTTGAAAGTGCCTCTTTCTCTTGTCTTTTCAAATAGAATGTTGTTTTCTCATGGTTTAAAGTATTTAAAGTGATTTTAACTCTTTTGTCAAGAGTTGAGTTTTATCCCCAGCCCTCCTATTAACCCATGTGCTTAGGTACTTACCATCTGAATTGACTATCATTGTTCTGGCTATACAAATGCTTACACATACACGTGTCCATACCCTTGCATCAGCAAATGTGCTAGTATGATGTCAGATCAGCCACATACTAGTGCGAGCATGTCAGAAATTACCTGCATTTTTATAGGGAAACAGATTGCAATGGTCTGTCAAGCCTAATAGGACTGTTTTCAACCTCAACCCCTTCTTCCTGTTATGTAGGTTATGCATGTACCTGGTATATACCTGGGCAAAACATAGCATGATACCACATAAAACCATAGACTGGTTAGGGTTGAAAGGGACCTTAAAGATCACTTTGTTCCAACCCCCCGCCATGGGCAAGGACACCTTCCACAAGATCAGGTTGCTCAAAGCCCTGTCCAACTTGGCCTTGAGCATTGCCAAGGACAGGGCAGCCACAGCTTATCTGGGCAGCTTGTCTCAGTGTCTCTCCACCCTCACAGTGAAGAACTTCTTCCTAATGTCTAATCTAAATCTCCCTCGTCAGTTTAAACTGTTCTTATTTTCCTAACACTGCATGCCCTTGTAAAAGTGCCTCTCCATCAGAATACCATGGTTATATTCCAGCACAGAAGTAAATGGCAGGTCAAAGCCACACAGAAGTAGAAGCTCCCATTGCAGGAGGATGTAGAGCATGAGAAAAAGTTTCTGTAAAAGCTGTTGCTTCAACCAACTCTGGCTGTCACAAAAAAGATAAAGGATGGTTGTGAAAGATCATTTGTGCTCCTCAATTCAATTTACCTCCATTCTCCAAGAACAGAAAAATCAGATGAAATTTGATGGCATTGATCATAGTTCCCAGTAAATGGTAAATATTATGCTATGATCAGACTAAAATAAGGATTGATATGCCTGTCTGCACTTTTTGGTCTTTAATTTATGCTCCTTTTTCAAACCAAGAAAAAGCAGACTCTGCAACAAAAAAATATTGAAATCTCTTGATATTTTATTTTTAAATACTGATTTTGAAACAGCATTAAAACCCGAGGATTAAAAGAAAGATTAATGAGTAGCATTCAGTCTTTAGAAAAACAGCATTTCAGTGCATGAGTGTGAGTGCAGATGATGAGTATTAGAAAAAGACAAAATGTTGCCATAGGGCAGGAAAAGGTGTCTGTGAAAGATTGTGTTTATGCAGTCACTGGCATAGACATTCAGAAACATGATCATTAAGACTGTGCTCTAGGTCCTGCCCCTTCTGCATCCCCTTTCCCCCTCTTTGATACTGTTACAGCAAAGTAGTAGTTCCATAGACTTTTATAGGGAGTCTGGTCTACAACAGGTTCGATTTATAGACTTAGCAAAAGAAATAGAAGTGAAGTAATGCAAGAAAACGCATGTTTTTCACCTTTCTGGGTTCAAGTGCTGCTTGCTATACTATTAGGAAATGAGACAGTGCGTCCATACAATAAATATTCAATAATTTTTCAATTTTCGAAGATAACCACTTATGAATCCAATGTCCTGGATTCTTCTCTTCTTATCCCATTTACAATACCCGTTATGTAGACTAGTTAATAGTTATAAACTAGAGTTAACTTTGAGTTGGAGTGTTCGGCAAGCAAACCAATGCTCACAGTTTCAGTTCTAGTTATAGTGGGCAGATCTAAATCATGAGGAATGCTTATCTTGAGTTGCTTTAGCAGTTTTAAGTACTTAATTATAGACTATTTCCTAAAACACACCTAATTCACATTACAAAATGTTTGGAGGAAAAAAGAAGGAAGGGGATAGGGGTGGATGACAATGGTAGCTAGCATTCTCCAAATGGGTCTCCAAGTTGTTAGCAAATACAAATGTTTTCCTACCAATCACCTGATGAATGCTTCACATACCCTTTGGAAGTAGTCTGCTAGCAGCAGGTTAAAGAGAAGCTGCATTGTAGAGTTTTTTGCATTGCAAAGGTTACATTTTATAGTTACACACGCCTGCCACCTTGATATTTTAGAGTGTTGTTAACATCAGCATGTGTTGAATCAGGGATGCTACATTAAGGAGCGAGGAAGAAACAGAGGGAAAAGAAGTGTATCATTGGTAGCAGGAGTTTGTTTGGTAAATATTGTCCTTTAAAAATGCTTGTGTCAGAAGACTGAAATCTTACATAGTGTTGGTGAAAGCCACAATCTCTATGTTGGTGTAAGGCTTTAAGGCTTTACTGTTCTGCTTTATCTACCATACAGAAAGTGTGAAACTGATCTAAAATTGGTCTCAAGCTGTGTCTCACAAGAAAACAGCCAAAACAGGGTAATAAAAATAGGGGCATGATTATGGTCTGTCCTTGGGGAGGAAGCTTAATTTTCTGTAGTTAATGTCAGAACATCACTGTCAAAAGGGGTGTAACAGTTCTGACTTACTAGTCTCAAAGGACCAGAGGATCTTCTTTGTATATTCTCTTCCTTCCTTACTTCTCACAAGTCAATGAGCTTAGCTTTAACTAGCATCTCACTTATTTTATATTGTAATAAACAAGATAACCACAAAGTCTTTTTTTTGGTGCATGCATAGTTTAATGTTCTATTAGAACTCTTGATTAATGGATGTTCCAACTTCAAAGTTCTGACAATGTGTTAATGAATATAATAACAAACCAATATGAATTGCAGAGAAAGGAAAAATAATCAAGCCTCTGAAATGAGGAGATAGAAATAACCTGCTTTCCCCTGAATAATGTACTTGTACAAGTTACAGTCAGACTATACATGTAAATGATTAAAATTTAATAAGCAATGATCAGAGACTTTGATTTTCATCATAAAACTTTACAACGAATACAGGCTAATTTAGACTAGAAGCATAAATGATTTGTGTGCAATTAGCAGCTCCTACATAGAAAACCTACTCTCTCTTCAAGTTGTATAAAGTGCATTGCATTTCTGCATGCAGCAATTAGGTGGCATAAATGCATGTAATTTTTAGGTTGACACTGCGTATTACTTCAAAAGTAACACTTCACAACTGGGTGGTGAAAGAAGGAGAAGATTGTGACTGGTGAGATGGGTAAAATATGTAGCACATGTACCCCCTTCTTCTGAAAATGAGACCACTCCTTTCACCTTTTCCCTCACAATGTAGTTTCTTTTCCTTGTCTGCTGCTGCTGAACTCTATTTGTCTTCCAGATACCATTAAACTTGTAGGGTTGCACTGTTTTTAGCCAGGATCTGGGACTTGGCTTGTCCTGGAAACAACATATGTTGCTTTCCTTAAATAGATCATGCGTTCTTCAGCTTTATGAGAATAGAACTTGTTCATATCATCTAGCTGTCAAAATGCATTTTTACCTCCAGAGCAATGGATCTATGTGTTTTATTTGCATTGGATCTATGTCTTTTATTTGCTTATGGGATGAGTATGATTCTACCACTAACAACCTCTGTGTTATCCAGATGGTTCTAAAATAAAAGTTGTGACATGTTTGTACTGCAGCAAATGAAAGGGAAAAGCCATGCTCTGTGAACGTCTGAATTTTTATTTTAATCATAGGTGTAAAAAGTCTGAGAGCATGTCCAGTTGATATTATTTCCAGAACATTAGACTACTTATAAATGAATTGTGGCTCTGTGTGTATGGAAATTAAACCTGACTGTGTTGTTGAAGACAGTAGACAAAGACTGCAGGTTCATATCTTATTTGCAAATAAGCAAACACATGACTCATGAGGTCAGGATTGCCTGACCTCATTACCATCTGCCATGTCTGTTTTTTCCCTCATAGCAGCAGAAATAAAAGAAGAAAGGAGGGACATGCTTGCCTTTTGTCAAAGAATCATCTGGTTATACACTAAAATTGGCCTTGCTCTAAAGCCTGGTTTCTGTCCTGTCCTTGCCAAGAACCTTCACACTGTCATAGAAATTAACATGAAAGCAACAGCTCTCACTGACTCATCAAATCTTTTTCATTTGTTCTCCTGTCCCTAGAGCCTCTCTATGTCTTTCTACAACCCTCTGCCAAGTGATTTTACATCAGAAGAATACATAAAATTACACTATGGAAGTGGAACATTGCTGTATTACAGGTTGTCATTGCACCAAGGCAGACCAAGATATTAGTGTAATGCATTCATTTGGGAGGACTCAGTGCTCCTTTTACCCCTTTTTCCAACGTTGTTCACCAGTAATTCATTGCATTTCTCTCTTTTTTGTGTTCTTGTCTCTTTTTTTCCCCTCCCTCTTCCATTGTTTTCTGATTCCCCATCTGGACTACACGTTCCCTGCGTTTTTTGTTTTTTTTTCCCCAAGTAACTCCTGCTCACTTATAACTGTTAATAATAGAAAAACTTTTCTCTAAATGCTTTAAGAGTTGTTTTACACCAGAGACTTACAGCTACTCAGACATTTTATTCACACAGGCAGGGAAGAACAATTGAGTGCTGAGAAACTAACAGAATGAAAAAAAAGATTAAATTAAATTAAATAAACCCCAATAAAATCAAATATAATATGATACAATGTAATATAATATAAAAGTATAACACAAATATTTTCAATATAACAGAAATACAAATGTATAGGCATAAAATATATTTATATAATATGACATAATAAGTGCCATATATTCCCTTTGATATGTAACTCTATCTTTCATCAGGGGTGTTATTTGGCCAGCTTGGGACAATCAGAAGCACTTGAAGCATGGAGTAATGAAGGTAGCAAAGTCATAAGTCACTTTGCAAAAGTAAGGCACAACAAAAATTAAACTCTGTTTTTCTGAATTAGATCTAATTAATCAGCAAATAGAAATGGGTCATAACTGCTTGTTGTTACCAAAGCATTTTAAAAGGAATCTGAAGCTAGAATCACGTAAATGGGCCTTAATTAAAACACCCCACTGTGAATAAATAAATAAATCTTTTATGCGTATGTCAAGTATACTACAACTTTATCTAAAACCATTGGCGTACACTAACACTGTTTACAGTAAGAAGCTAAGATTTGGTATCTTACATTAAAAAGAACAATAAAAGCAATAAAGGAGGGAGCAGTTAAATTGAATTAGAGCTGTCTACAAGTCTTGACTAAGTCATAAATCAAAAAAGTTCCAGTGTCCTCAACCACTCTGTGATAACAAAACTACCTAACTGGTGCTGTGCAGAAATACATCTTTGCAGATGCTCCTTTCATGAATGTATAAGCACAACAACTTTTTAGACATTTCTGTGAACGTCTGTTGCATTGCACTGAAATACAAGCCTCTGGATGGACAAACTGGGACTTTGTGTGCATGTGTTAGCAGTGAGGTCTTTTTCAGGCAATATTTCTGAGGAGAGCAATTGTGACATCTCCTTCAGCAGTATTCCCATTTGGTCAGTTGCAGCCCAGCCTTCCTAAGCAGGTTCTCCAGGTTTGATAAGTCACTCCACCTACTTGATTGATGGCTTGGCTACTGCCATTGGAAATGGCAACCCAGGTGATAGAAGTCAGCCATCTGGAACAAACAGATGCCTCTTTTTTTGTTATTTTCTTAAGAGTTTAGAGTGGATGAACAGATTATAGCTGCATATTTTGAAGCATATACACACACTTGGGTTAAAGTAGATATATTTGTAAAAAAAAACTCATGTAAGGAATTTCTCTTTCCTTCAAAAACATTTGTAAAAGTCTGGCTTCCTCTTTTGAGAAATAAAATCTGTTCTGAGATTCAAGACCAAAGTGTAATGTAGTCATAGAATCACAGAATGGTTAGGGCTGGAAAGAAATTTAAAGATCACCTAGTTCCAACCATGGACATGGGCAGGGACACCTTCCACTAGGTCAGGTTGCTCAGATTCCCATCCAACCTGGCATTGAACACTAACAGGGATGGGGCAGCCAGAGCTTCTCTGGGCAACCTGTTCTCTTGTGTCACCACTTATATCGTGAAGAACATCTTCTTAATATCTAATTTAAATCCACCCTCTTTCTGCTTTTAAACTATTCCCCCTTGTCCTATCTCTACATGACCTTGTAAAAAGTCCTTCTCCATATTTTCTGTAAGCCCCCTTTAGGCACTGGAAGCTGCTCCTAGGTCTTTGTGAAGCCTTCTCTAAGATGAACAAACTCAACTGTCTCAGCCTGTCTTCTGTTCAGTTTCTCATTGACCAGAACCCCCAAGTCCTCCTCAGGGCTGCTTTCAACCCGCTCTCTGCCCAGCCTGTCACTGTGGTTGGGATTGCCCAGACCCAGGTGCAGGACCTTGCACTTGGTCTTGTTGCACTTCATGAAGTTTGCTCTGTCCCACCTCTCAAGCATGTCAAAGTCCTTCTGGATGGCATTCCTACCCATCAGGATGTTGACTGCACCACACAGCTTGATGTTGTCTTCAGACTTGCTGAGGGTACACTCAATTCTACTGTCCATGTTGCCAACAAAGGCGCTGAACAAAGCTGGTCCCAATACTGACCACTGAGGAACATCACTTGTCACCAGTCTCCGCTATGACATCAAACTATTCACCCCAACTCTTTGTGACCATCCAGCCAATTCTTTATACACCGAGTGGTCCATAAGTCAAATTCACGCCTGTCTTATTTATAGACAAGGTTGCTGTGCAGGACAGTGTTAAATGCCTTGCACAAGTAGAGGTAGGTATTGTCAGTCACTCTTCCCTTATCCGGCAGTACAATGGCCCCATCGTAGAAGGCCGTGAAATTTGTCAGGCACTATTTGCCCTTAGTGAAGCCTTTTTTGTCTATGTGCCTTAGCATAGCTTCCAGGAGGATCTGCTCCATGATCTTGCTGAGCACTGAGGTAACTGGCACAGTTAGTGTTGCAATTAACATTAAGAAATTATTCTTTCTTATAGAAATATAGTATTAAAGCTATTATATTCTTTGATTGTCAATGAGGTTATTTCCTCCTTTTGCACAAATATGTACATCTGAAAATTCCAGGAGAAACTACTTGTATTCTATGTGTAATTTAGACTACAAATGTGGGTTATGGTATTAGGCAAAAAGTCCCAAATTTCTTACATCCGTTTTTTGGTTTTTTTTCCAAGATACTGTGAGTTCTAAGAGTAAAGGAAATGTGGTATGTGAGTTACGGCCTGAATTTGTCAGTAAAAGAAAGAGACATAATGCAGTTACCAAGCTTGTTTTAGATCTTTGTTATTTTCAGATTCTATGATGCACTCACTGAATGTTCAGTATGCAGTTTTTTAGGCAAGGATAAGGGTCCATATTTTCAAAACCTCTAACAGATATTTTTAAGAAACTTGTAAAATAAGCTTGTTAGGTTGTCATGTACCATAAATAAATTGTCTTTGCTTGTTCATTTTAAAACTCCTTAAATACTGTTCTGCTGATGTTGATAAAGTAAGAAATCAGCCCCTTTGATCAATGGGTGTCCTTGCTCGTTTACTACTGTTTTCAACTCTTTTATGAGTGTCAAAATGACTTTTCCAGACAGATGCCATACAAGGAATTAGGAAGAAAAACATTACCCAGTAATAGTGAATGATTTGTGTTTAATTCAACCCAGCATTAACATACACCAGAGCAAGGCAATTTGAACATGTGGAATTAAAGAAGGCAAGAATGCAGTGCAGGTTAAATGAGAGCTAAACCCACATGAAAAGTGAAACAGAGGTCAATGATTTTGTAAAAGGTCAATGATTTTGTGAATCCTGATTTATAAAAAAAAGAAAATTGTTTCTGCCTAGCAAATTGTCATTGAAGATGTCACAGGATGAAGACTATCTCAAAGCACAGCTCAGATAAATGAGACCTGGAGTACTTCTGCCCAGATTAAACTGAGATTAATACATTAGAGTATGTGACGTAACTCTTACTAATGTCACACTTGCCATAACAAATCTGTGACAGAGGGGCAGAAGGGAACAGAGACCCTGATGACAGCTAGTAATTGCCTTCTGACTTGGAAAAGCCAAGGAGGTTGGATAGGACTACACAATTAGTGGGGCCATGGGTGGCTTTTGCTGATGATTTAATTTAAAGAGCTGTGAGAAGGGCAAACATTGGGAGGAGACATAAACATGGACCTCTAATAGCATGCAGAGGGCTGAGCCTTAGAGGGAACTGCTGAGGCCACGGGGAAGGGGTTGGGCACCTTGACGGGGTGGACCAATCATTGTGCACATGCAATCGAAGGTGTGGGTGCATCCTGTGTGTGCCTTACAGGATAGAAATCTCTATTTGTGTGATCATTCATGCTCAAGGGGTAAAACATAAAGCTGTGTGTGTCACTGCTTCTTGTGATTGTGGTCTTGTGGTCTCTGTCCCTCAGAGTCTTTTCTGACAAAAGCTTTTTGTCCTTTTGTCCTTTCTGACAAAAGTTAAGGATAGAGGGGTGGAGAAGAAAACCAAAACCAAAAGAAAGATGACCCTTAACTAACTCTGTGATGATGCAGTAAAAGGCCCTGAAAAAAAAAACAAAAAACACAACAATGTACTGACTAAGCATATTTCTCATTAAGCTTTCTCAGCTGAAGGCCAAGAGAAACGTGCTAGGGCTTGAAGAATGGCAGACTAGGGAGGACTCTCAATCTATTGTTTCATTTGAGGGAAAGGGTAGTTGTTTAGACCCTGTTCTGCAGGGGAAAAAGGGTACCTGGGCAAGAGTTAGTAGAGCTCACTCACAGAGCTCTAGGTTAGATTCAAAGTGCGAGGGGGTTGTAGCTTGGTTTGAACTAGTGGGGCAATATTCTAGTATTAATAAAGACCAGAGGGCCTCCCACCACCCAAGGGTGCCACCCAGCTCAGCTCACTCCCTGAAATGCCTGTACACCAATGCACGCAGCATGGGGAATAAACAGGAGGAGTTAGAAGTCTGTGTGTGGTCTAAAGGTTATGACCTGGTGGCAATTACAGAGACATGGTGGGACAGCTCACATGACTGGAATGTGGTCATGGATGGCTATGTCCTTTTTAGGAAAGATAGATCAGCAAAGCGAGGTGGAGGTGTTGCTGTTTATGTAAGAGAGAGATTAGAATGTATTAAGTTCTGTCCACGGACAGATGAGGACCAAGTGGAAAGTCTGTGGGTGCAAATTAAGGGACAGGCTGGTACGGGTGGCACAGTTGTGGGGGTCTATTATAGACCTCCTGATCAGGACGAAGGAGTTGATGAGGCTTTGTACAGGCAATTGAAAGCAGCCTCACATCTACATGTCTTGGTCCTCATGGGGGATTTTAACTACCCTGGTATTTGCTGGAAGACTTACACAGCCACTCATTCACAGTCTAGGAGGTTCCTCCAGTGCATTGGTGATAACTTCTTCATACAAATGGTGGACGAACCAACTAGGAGAGGAGTGCTGCTGGATCTGGTACTCACCAACAAGGAGGGTCTGGTTGAAGTAGTGACGGTCAACGGCAGCCTGGGCTGCAGTGACCATGAGATGGTGGGGTTTAGGATCTTGTGGGGGAGGAATAAAATACCTAGCAAGGCCACATTTCCGGATTTCCAAAGGATATATTTCTTTACTGTGAGAGTGACAGATCACTGGAACAGGTTGCCCAGGGGGGTTGTGGAGTCTCCTACGTTGGAGATATTCAAGGCCTGCCTGGACAAGTTCCTGTGTGATGTGCTCTAGGTTACCCTGCTCTTGCAGGAGGGTTGGACTAGATGATCTTTTGAGGTCTCTTCCAACCCTTAGGATTCTGTGATTCTGTGATTCTGTTGGTTTTGATCCAAAGTCTTGTGTAACGTTGCACTGTAAGAGAAGAAAAGCTATGTTTTTAGAGACCTGTGCTGATATTAATACTGTATGATCATTTCTGATTGGGTAAAAAGACACATAGTGGTTGTAACTGAAGAGCACAGAATGCCATTCTTAATCATATAGGCTGAAAAAACAATCATTAAAAGATGTCACTCTATATTTAGTTTTGTAGAAGTAAATTTCTAGAAACTAAAAGAATTCAACAGTAATTTTTAGTATATAGAATCATAGAATTATAGAATAGTTTGGGTTAGAAGGCACCTTCAAAGGTCATCTCAAGCAAACCCCTGCAAAGAGGAGGGGGATCTTCAATTAGATCAGGTTGCTCAGAACCACATCCACATCTTTATCTTTAATTAATAATAAATGCTTGGCTTATGACATGATTCTATTCTACCTATATAAAGGTATAATATAATGAAATGTTGTTTTGCAGAGCCACATAAACATGCTGAACAATATATGTATATATGTATATATTTTTATGTTTTTTTTTTTTATCTTTTTGTAATCCTGTCTCTTTAAAGCTAATCATTTATAAAAGCCACAGGTAGGAACCAGCTCATCAGAGATGTCTGACAACCCTTGTGCAGCAAGTGAAGAGAATTATTTAACAAACCAATTAATGACTGATTTTAACGAGGTTACAGACTATATGTTCAGTAGCTATGAGATAAGTCTTTTTACTTCGTGCTTGACTGAACTGCAAAAGGAGGTCATTTATGTAAGTATAGAGTTTAACATTCTGTGGAGGTTTTCTATATGAAAACTAGATCTTTTGGAAGGATTGTCATTAAGTTCAGTGTATTGCTCTTGCTATAATGGGACTCCTTGCCACAGAAGAATCAGAAGTTTTCAATTAAGCTACATCAAATAGGCTAATTTAATTAATGACAAATAGAAAGGAAAGAGTGGCTGGAAGAATACGCAGAGATTGGAATGGTGTAAAATTTGTGCATAAAATACATTTATAGGAATGAAAGTAAAGATATTAGGCATAGATGATTAGTGCTAGGTTTTTCAGCAGGTTAACACTTCTTTCTTACACAAGGGACACAATTTTTGGTGATGTTTATTTAGCTGATGAAAGATAATTTGAGTAAACTATTCATAATTTGTTTTTAGAAAATTTCAGGATTGCAAACATTTTCCTACAGCTTATATTATTTCTTTAAAAGTAGTTTAAAAAGATGAGGAGACAGCTGAAAAAAAAAATAACAAACCCTAACCACAAACCCAAAATAAACCCAACACAGTAAAAAAAAAAAAAGTCACAACAAAATTCAGGCTCTCCAAACCCACATATTGATTTTAGTGCCTGAATTTAGCTAACAAACTAAAAAAAAAAAAACCCAGAGAAATAATAGTTTCCTTAACAGAATGGCAAATGTATCAGCATTTTTCACTAAAATGGGCTTTCTTTCTGCTAGTAGTAGAAAAACCTGGTATATTTAAATTAGACACTGACTTTAAGTGAACCATAAAACGTGGCCACACAACCTCAGCTAAATACATAACAATACCATTTTCTATTTAGTTGTACAATATTTCTAATATTTCATTGTTAACATCAAAGGCCTGTTGTGAAAAAAAACAGCAAGTCTAGGAGCATGGCTTCTAGTCACAAGGACCAGATATGCTGTTGTCATGCTCTGTCTCCAGTACAGCTTCCTCTGCTTTTCTGTGCTCCAAAACAGATCTATACATATTTGATTTTCATAAGACCAATTAACAAGGACATGAAGGCAGCCTCTGTATACTTTCTGGGAAAGTATATGTTTAACAGGAAGTGTATTCAAGCACATTCTTTTCCAGCATAATGAAGATTTGCTCTTCTGCAAGCCAGTGAGGTGGAGAATGAAAGAAAGGCTTCTCTGTCTCTTTGCATTCTCTTTTTGAGTACAGAGTATTTTGAGGGTCAGTGGGGTGACTGGATTTTTCCATCATTTCCCAAAGATATGCTATAACTTTAAGAAAACAAGGAAAGACAAGTTTGTATATAAAGTGATTTCCTGCTAAACAACAACAAAACTAAAAAAAAGCAAAACACCATCAACACCTCCTAGCCCCTAAACAACAAAGAAGCTACTACTTGGTCTTTCTTTGAAATTTAAGTATTTAAACTCTGATGACTACGTTCATCATGGCTTGACTTCTTCACGAATGAAGATTTGGGAAGGGGTTTACCCACATTTACTACAAGCGCACTGATGACTAAAAAGGCCAATGCGAGATAGGCAAATCCGGTTGCAAAAAGCACAGTGAAAGGTCTCCTTGGGTGGTACAGGCGAGGCACAATTCTTTCTATGTTGTCTTTTCTCCTCGAGACTAGTTCTGCGTGAGCTCTCAAAGGAGTCAACAACATTATGTATTATGTGTCTCCAAGTCTCCTGATTGGAGGCCAAGGTAGAACACTGATGGTAGTCAATATGGCCAAGGCTAAGGTATTGTTTCGGGGAGTCCTTATATCTCTTCTTTGGGGCAGTTCTCTAGCGGCAACCAGTGGCAAGTTCACCGTAAAACACGATCTTAGGGAGGCAGTGATCCTTCATCTTAGAGACATGCCCTGCCCAGCACACCTGCAATTTCAGTAAGGTAGCCTCGATACTGGTGACCCCTGCCTGTTCAAGGGCAGTAACATTTGACATATAGTCAGTCCAATGGATGTTTGGAATCGTACAGAGGCAGCGCTGATGAAAGCATTCGAGGAGTCGCAGGTAATGGCGGTAGATAACCCAGGATTCAGACCCATGTAAAAGAGTAGACAGTACAATGGCTCTATAGGTACTAATCTTTGTACTTTTCTTCAGGTGTTTATCGCACCAGACTCTTTTATGGAGTCTTCCGAAGGCTCTAGACGCCTTTGCTATTCAGTTGTCTATCTCTTTGTCGATTGTGGCATCCGAGGAAATAATGTTTCCCAGATAGCTGAACTGCTGAACTGACTTAAGCTCTGACTTGCCAGTGGTAATGTGGGGATGATGGTAATCTTCTTGTGGTGCAGGTTGGTAGAGAACTACTGTCTTCTTCAAGCTGACTTCCAGCCCAAAAAGCTCAGCCACCTCCACAAAGCAAGATGTTAAACTCTGCAGAGCTGCTTCTGTGTGGGCAGCAAGGGTGGCATCATCAGCAAAAAGCAGTTCACGAACAAGGTGGTTTAGGGTCTTAGTGTGGGCCTTCAGTCACTTTAGATTGAATAGGCTACCATCAGTATGATATCGAATATAAATGCCATTTTGTTCATTGAGGTCTACCGTAGCCCCTTGGAGTATCATGCTGAAGAAGATTGTGAATAAAGTTGGTGCGAGAGCACAACCTTGTTTCACACCATTGGTTATTGGGAAGGGCTCAGAGAGTGTATTGCCATATCTGACTTGGCCTTGCTGATCCTCATGTAACAGAATAATCATTTTGAGGAACTTGGAGGAACAACCTAATCGTTCCAAGATCAGCCACAAGCCTTTTCTGCTCACAGTGTCAAAAGCTTTGGTGAGGTCAATGAAAAGTTACATAGAGCCCCTTATTCTGTTCTCTACACTTTTCTTGCAGTTGTCTGAGAACAAATACCATGTCTGTAATACTTCTATTAGCTCTGAAACCACACTGACTTTCAGGTAGAAGTTCTTCTGCAATAGCAGGTACTATTTTTTGCAAGAATTTTTCCAGCAGTGAAGAGCAGAGTTATACCTCAGTAGCTTGAGCAGTCTGACTTTACACCTTTTTTCTTATACAGAGTGATGATGATTGCATCATGAAAATCTGATGGTAATTTACCTTGTTCCCAACAGCGCACAACTAACACATGAAATTTAGCATGAAGTGCTTAGCCTCCGTGCTTCCAGATTTCAGGTGGGATTCCGTCGACTCCAGCTGCCTTGCCAGTTTTCACCTGCTGTATAGCCTTAAGAGTCTCTCCCATGGTAGGGGCTAAATCCAATTCATTTTTCACCAGATACTGTAAAATGTGCTCGATTCCTTCATCTTGGACTACACGGTTGGCACTAAAGAGTGTTTGAAAATGTTCAGACCAATGATTCAGGATGGAGATTTTATCTGTAAGAAGCATTTGGCTATCTACACTAATTAAGGGGCTTATGAACCTGAAATGTGGGTCCATACACTGCTTTCAGAACCTCATAGAATCCTCTGTGATCACCCAAATCTGTACATAATTGAGTCTTTTCTGCTCGGTTGAGCCACCATTTGTTCTGGATGTCTCGAAGTTTCTGTTGGAGTTTGCTGCATGCAAGACGAAAGGCTGCTGTTCTTACATGGCAAAGTGGCTGAGCGAGGTGTGCTTGATGAGCAGATCTCTTCTTTGTCAGCAATTCCTGGACATCCTGGTTGCTATCGTCAAATCAGTCTTTGTTTTTCTTTAAGGAGAACACAATGGATTCTACGGAGGACTGCAGGATGCTATTTTTAATACGTTGCAAAAGCGCTAAAGGAGAAGAATCTATAAACTGGTCTTCAAGCCTAGTTTGAAGGTTAGCCTGAAAGCTGTCCCTCACTGCAGCGATTTGGAGATTATTAACATTGAGTCTCCTCTTTGGAATGCCACCTCTCTTAGGTTTGGGCTTGAACTGGAAGTTTGCAACGCACAAGGCAGTTGTCTGCACTAGGCATCACTCGGGTGTGACAGACATCACGAATATTTCTCTGGCATACTAAGACATAATCAATAAGGTGCCAATGTTTAGATCAAGGAGGCACCCAGGCTGTCTTTCAGCTGTTTTTCTGCTGGAAAATAGTGTTGGTGGTGGTAAGCTGTTGCTCTACACAGAACTCTAACAAGAAGCAACCGTTATTGTTGCAGCTGCCAACACCATGCTTCCCTAGTACTCCTTTCCAGGCTTCAAAGTTCTTACCTACTCGGACGCTGAAGTCACCAGGGATTATGATCTTATCTTCTATAGGAACCTTTTGAGTGAGATGACACAGGTCAGGGTAGAATTATTTTTTTTTTCTGCAGGATCAGCTTGCAAAGTTGGAGCGTATATGCTGAAATGATCAACGTGCTGCTTATTGTGTAGTGGAAGACATAAAGAGATAATATGATCGGAATGACCTGCCAGCAAATTTTCAAGTTTAGGGACAATGGAGCTTTTAATTATGAAGCCAGCTCCAGAAAGATGACTTTCCATTTTGGATTTGCCTGACCTGTTGTGTGTATAGCCAGCACCATGTTCTTTAAAGCTACCTTCCTCATGAAGGTGAACTTCCTTCCTCATGATGGTAAACTGAGAGCAACAGTATCAATGTTAAGTCATGACAATTTGTAGGCAATTAGCGCAGAACGGCGCTCAGGACGCCCACTTAATCATTGTGTGTCTAACGCTTTGGTTGAATTTGTGTCTGAAAAGCTCTGCAATAACAGCTACCACAAAAATTCATGTAACAACTAGTGGAAATTTACTTAGAGAAGTAGCTTTCCACTAGATTTTCAGTAATTGGATTTGGAAGTCTAAGTATTTCTGGTTTGAGTTAAATGACATAAAAATTTTACTAGAAGGCTGAAAGTTAAAGTGAAAATGTTCAGAAATCACACTAGCTAAGAGACTTTTTAAGAGTAATGTATTAAAGGCACAGATGATTTGTACACCTCTGAGAAAAAAAAAAACAAAAAACAACATCATGAAGAGTTAATTAGACCTAAAAGAGCTTTATAAAGTAAGCTCTGGCCATGCCAAAATGTGGTGAAAATAGGGCATGCTATGAATGAAACAAATAACAAGTCATCGGATAAGGTACATAGTTACTTAGAAATACAGATGCATGTTGTAATTATGATCTGATAGGTGACTGCAGATTTCCCAAGTACTGAGAGGATGAAAAGGATTTCCCAAAGAAGTTGTAAATGCCACAACCCCAGAAGTGTTCAAGGGCAGGTTAGATGTGAACTTGAGCAACCTAGTCTAGTGGAAGGTGTCCCTTTTATGGCATGGGGCTTGGAACTAGATGATTTTTAAAGGTCCTTTCCAACCCAAACCATTCTATAATTTTTTGAAATCAAATGAAATAATAAATGGTCTGCTACAGTACACTACTTCCATCCTGTTTTTTGGACACAATGAAATATAGAAGACCACCATGACTTCACTTATTTGCACTCAAGATTAAGATCACATACTTCCGAAGGTGTTTACCTTGCACAGTGGTTCAGATTAGTCCTTCAGTAAACGTCATCAAGTCACTGTTCAAGTCACCCTTCCTTGGACTTGTAGATATAATTACTGCCTATAAATAGAAATTGTTTCTCAAAGTATTCTGTGGTGCAATTCATAAACAATTCAAATTTCAAAAAAACCTGAAGTCATTGGACTTTGATACCCCACTGCTGCAGACTTCTATCGTTAGAGTACTTTACCCAGAGGGTCACTATGGAAGAGTGGCTCTATTTAGATGCTTAATATATTCCATAAATCATAATGTTTAATTCTGTAAAATAGTAGTTTCTTGGGATATTGTCACAATGTATGGAATTAAAAATATAAGTACTCTACAGCTTAATCATCACTAATCAAGTGACTTTCAAACTGGATTTGTCACCTGGGACTGCTCCTAATATATTTCTCTCAAAAAGAACTTCCAGGCTGTGTTCGTGATTAACTGTAACTGGTAAAATTCTAGAGTACAATCCTAGGAAGTTGGAGGTATGTGCACTGCTTAGAATATATCAACACACAAAGAGGTCTATATTAATATTCTGTTTTCCAAATGATTCAAAGGTAACTTGGAAAGTGAGTTTTGTGTATAACTCATGGTTACACGTAGGTTTTCTTTTGGTTCTTTTTCTGCAGCTGTTTAGTTTTCTCACAGTACAAAATGATGAGTCCTTAACCTCCCTTTTCTCCCTCTTGTTATGCTTTTGGCATGAAAATTGGCTTTAAGTTTCATATGAGAAGATATAAAAAACTGCATGACTTTGGAATACATTGTAACAGATTAGCTTGCTAGTGTTTTGATACTTTTCTTTCTTATTGTCAATCTATATAGCTTTATGGTGTGATCTGGGAGATGCTTTTGCATGATATTGACCTGCAACTCTATCTTTGCTACAAGAAGTTTCATTGCAAAAGTCTGGGATTTGCTAGTCATCAGATGAGACAGATGAAAGCTTTCTAATGGAAGTTTCAGCACTGGTAGAGCTTTGTAAGCAGTTGAAAGCTTTCTAATGGAAATTTCAGCACTGGTAGAGCTTTGTAAGCAGTTGTATGCAGGTGTAAGCTCATTCCTATAAAAGGAATTATTTCTATACGGAAAGAACAATAGCCTGGCATGCAGTACTCCTGATCAAATATCTGACAAGAGAAACTTTGATAGATATTCTCAGAATGCACTGTGAACTTTGAATGAGGTACACATGCACTGAACCTGTATACACAACTCTTTTTTACTTATTTTAAAAAGTTATAAGGTGAGTAATGAATGGAATTAGATATTGGTGAGCTACTGGTAGGCTACAAATATATAAGTTATAATAACTTCAGCTGTGGTATGAATACTGAAGTCAGAGTAATGTGAAATGTGAGAGAAAATCTGCATATTTTAAGCTGTTTAGTGATGCAATCTGTAATGCTGTGCACATAAATTTAAAATAATGTAGGTAGCAAATCTTCTGACTTTTCAGTTCAGGCATGTCTGTACACAACCAGCTGGTGAAAGTGGATTTGAAAAGCATACACTGTACTAGGAGAAAAGTACCTCAGAGATGTGCAAGAAGGGAAGTAAATTTGGCTTTCAGGAATACTCAGTGCCAGAAATCACTGTGGCCTTCTCTGATTTTTTGATGCAATTCCAGAAAAGAAAAAAAAAAATCCTTCTAGAAGGAAGTTACAGTTAAAATTTCACTGGTTACATCATATCATCTGGTAACATGTCAGAAATAAAAAGGCAAATAAATTTTAAAGGTCTTGGAAGAACTTCCTAGAGTCTTCAGCTTTGTAGAGAAAAGTGTAAAGCTTTTATTCTATGTTATTTTATTTAATTTTATTTGTTAATAATTGTAGGTTAAATGCACCACAGTTAAGAGAATAGAGAATTAAAATCTTGTTGATTCACACTTTTCTTTGTCCATAGCATGACTCACATCCTGAAGATGTGTGTTGTAGACTTTGCATCGATCGAAAGTTGTGGTGATGCAATTCTCCAATATGACGGAATATGGAGTGAATGTGAACCCTGTCAAAGTGTAAAGAAACTATTTTACTGGTGTGATTTTATGTAAAATTAGGGCAAGGTCAAATCAATCAACTACAAACACCTTCTGATGTTTAGAATAACTTTGGATAACTGTTCATGATGGTTAGAAATCCTAATCACTGAGATTTCTGCAACAAAAAAGTTCAAAGAAGATGTCATATAAGATGTGATATTGGCCATGTGAAACGGGAATTTACAATACTGATCATTTTTTTACAAAACTTTTAAAAATCTGTAAGTTGTATTTCTTTTGGGAGAAGAAAGTCATATTAGTGAAGTTTAAGCAAGAGAAAAAAATTGCTTGGTTATGCATGACAAATGTTTAAATTCAATTTCAAAACATGTATTTTATCAAGGAAAAAACACCTCTGTTAATATTTTGTGATCAAAGGCAGTAATAAAATATCAATTGCCTGTCTTTCAAGTGAGCTTTTTAAAGCTAAGAAAGAAAGAAAAATAACAACCAAAAATGTTAGCATCTCACAGTAGTGGAATAAATCTGTACTGCTAGTTGGTAGACACTTTATTTTTATATAGCAGTCTTGTGGAGAACAGAGAATGAATGCAAAGAAGATGACACAAACAAGTAACAAAGCTTGTGAAGGATTTAGAGAAGTCTTATGAGGGCTGGCTGAGGGAACTGGGGTTGTTTAGCCTGCAGAAAAGGAAGCTTACGGGACAACTATGCAAAAGGAGGTTGCAACAAGGTGGGTTACATGGTGATAGGATGAGAGGAAATGACTTCAAGTTGCACCAGAAGAAGATTAGATTGGATATTAGAAAAAAAAAATCTTCACCAAATAGGTTGTTAAGCTTTGCAACAGGCTGACCAGGGAAGCGGTGGAGTCACCATCCCTGGAGGTAATTAAAAAATGTGTAGGTGTGGCACTTAGGGGTATGGTTTATGGTGGACTTCGCAGTGCTAGGCCAATGAAGTTGGATTCAATGATCTCAAATCAATTCTAATCAATTCTATGTTTTCTGTGAGTACTTCTTCTTGGGGATAAAAAAGCTAAAGTACTACAATGTCACAAAAATAGTTAAAAGTACTACAATCACACCTTGATATGAAATGACACTGTATAACATTTTCTTACCAAGAAAATGAATGCTGGAATGAAGGACAGCTACATTTCAGCGCCTTTTGTCTTGGATAGAATAAAAAAAAGGTACAGCAGCTGGCAATGTTTGATCAGGCAGGGAAGAATTGGATACATAAGACACTATGATGTGAGAGTGAGCTACAGGGAGCATATACTTATGTTCAGCAGCTTAATAAATAGCTTTTATGAAAAATTGCTGTTGTTTCCACCCACCCACCCCTCCATTTATCTGAACTATATTAAACACAGCTTTAAACTCTTGTTTACAGGAACATTAATTTGACTGCAGTCTCTTATTTTAAATACTTACTATTGCATTGCAGAAGCCATAATGATTTTTTGCATACTTCTTTCACTCTGCCACTTGAAAAGGTGTTGTTTAGTTCAGCTTAAGATAAGTTATTAAAGTTCCTGTGCCATTTCAACTTTGGCTGACACCACAGCCAAAGATGCTGTACTTGGAGGCCTGTATTGCATAAAACCACGTGCTTGGACACCACCATATTAGGTCCCTGGTATGTGCTGTATGTGCATGGGAGAGCTGTTGTAACTTACTCTTCCATCCCATGCTCTTGATTTTGAAAAACAATGCAGTACATTGTTTGTTGTGAGGTATTTCTAATGTTAGTCTGCCTAAGGATGTACTGAGAAGACAAGATTGACTTAGATTGTTCTGACTACCTGAGACAGAGCAAAAAATGAGGTATTTTGTGGAGCCTCCCTTCTAGACTGTCCTCTGCAGTATCAGATGAGAAATATTGTTTTTCCAGTGCCATGTGTGACTGTATGGCTCAGGCTTGAAATTGCTGTGACTCTGATAGAAGAGAGTCAGGACAGAACACACTTAGGATCTGTAGGCAATTTGTAGCTGTGCAGCAGGTGGAAAACTGATCACTAAATTTCTGGGTGGCAAGAAATTGATGTATTTTCCCAGTTAAAAGTGCGTGAAGGTTGATGAAGCTGGTTGATATCAAATAGCAGAATTGCTCACTTGTATGTTTGTTTGCTGCAGTACTTTGCATTTTTTGTGAAGTGTTTCACCTTAATCTTACAAAGCAAGAAATGGATTTAAAAATTGTCATGTATGCCAGCCAGTAAATAAGAAACTTACATCTTAAACCAGAAATTTGGATCTTCAGTTTTCTTTAGATAACAGTACTGTTTCTCCAGAAACTAGATTTTGATAAAACACTGTGGCTTATTCTGAAAATCAGTTTGGTTCTATTCTGCTCTCTTTAAATGTTGCCAGTTAGGAAATAGAACGTCGTGACTTCAGCTACAGGAAGGGTGCAGGAGTTAGGAGTTTTTATTTCTTTTTCTCTGTGAATTGATCTTAAAGTTTCTTATTCTTGCAGTACAGACAAATTGAATTTTGCTTGTCGAGATCATTGTCACAAAATTACATTTTCCAGCTGTCATATCTGGACTTGTGCATTTGATGTTGTGAAGGATTTACCAAAGTGCACGGATGTGCTTGTTTCTAATGCTATTAGAAGTTTTCAATGCTTACATTCTTATTGTTACTTTTTTTTTTTTTACTTATTATTATTCTACCTGTAGGATCTAAAAAGTTTTCTTTTTGGAACTTGAAGAATATTTTCTGCCAAATATTTAATTTTTGTTTAGCACCATCACAGTAAAAAGATCATGCAAAGGATATTATTTTCATTTTTCTTTTTATTATGAAGAAAAGGAATTCAGGTAGATGTGATTTGTTCAGGTCATCTAGCCACCCAATGTCAACACTTAGAACAGTTTAGCACACTTCAGCAGACAGCTGCCAGTACATTATTTGATTGGTTTTGAGATACATTATATAGAGCTTAAAAACTTTATTTATGTTTTCATTTCAGAATGTGCATTCTATCCTCTGAGTCAAGGTCATGTCTTAGGGCTTGTAATGAGTTAAGTATATTTCTGTGTAAAGTCTTTTCATTTTTCCAATGTATTTACAGTAGCTTGATTATGTGGATAATGAAATTAAGCAGAAGAAAAATAAAATAGAATTAAAGGACTGGAAATAAAGTTGCTCAGAGCCTAAGGGAGAAAAGTTTTAAGCCTGAGCTTTTGTATCCATAGCAGTAAAGATAAAATCCTTGAGCTTCAGTTTGGCTCTAGATTCAGTGTCTTTTGAGCACAGATTGCTTTTGCTTAGTGAAGAATGTGTTGTGAGAGATGCAGGAAACAACAGAATGATGAAAGAGTTGTAATTTGCTGATTATACTTGTTTCATTTAAAACCCGCAACTAAACGATAGATGCCAGAAAAAATATGTGGACTTTGGAAGCCTACGTTTTCTCTTATGGCCTAGAAATGAAATTATAATTCCGCACACAAATTTAAATTGTTCCTTTATTCTCTGAGCAGAGTCACAGCTCTAATTGTAGAGTCTTTGGTGAAATAAATTCTTCAAAATAAATATAGTGCCACAATGTGATATTGTCATGGTTTAAGACCAGCTATAATTCAGACCATGCAGTCTCTGTCTCACTCCCAACCTCTCCCTCACCTCCTCTTCCAGAGGGATGGGGAAGAGAATTGAAAGAATGTAACTCCCATGGGTTGAGATAAGAACAGTCCAGTAACTAAGGTATAACACAAATCACTGCTGCTACCACCAATAATAATGGTGATAAGGGAAATAACAAGGGAATAGAATACAACCACTCACCACCGGCCGACTGATACCCAGCCTTACCAAGCAGTGATCTAGCACTTCCGGGTAACTGCCCCCAGTTTATATACTGGGCATGATGTGCTGTGGTATGGAATACCTCTTTGGTCACTTTGGGTCAGGTGTCCTGTCTCTGCTTCCTGCCAGCTTCCCCTCCTCTCTGGCAGAGCATGAGACCCAGAAAGTCCTTGGTCAGAGTGAACATGACTTAGCAACAACTAAAAACATCAGTGTTACCAGTGCTGTTCCCAGGCTGAAAGTCAAAAACACAGCACTGCAGCAGCTACTGAGAAGGAGAAAAATGACTGCTACTGCTGAACCCAGGACAGATGTGTACTTCACATTGTGAAGTCACAGATCCCAATTTCTATGTGTTTTTACTGGAATGCATTTATTCGAGAGTATTTTTATTATCTTAATAGTAACTTCAAGATGCAAAAATATTCAGTTCCTTTTCTCTACTTTTAGTCAACTATACTTTTCTGAAGTAATAACTTTGGGGTTGAAATACTCTTGTATGTCAAAACCCACATTCTTTGTAATTTTTGGAAAGTTTGAGATAGAAATATAATTTGGGGTGGGAAGAGAAAATGGACAGTCATTTTTGTTTTAAAATAAAAAATAAGGACTATACTGAATGGACAAGCTGAACTCCTGATCTATTTAGTCCTTAAAAATATACTAATTTCTTATCTTCCTGCCAGTTGCAGATTGTTTTGTGGTAAGTGAACATTCTTCTTTCCAAAATCAGGGTTTGGGTTTTTTTTTGCTGAAATGTTGTTCCCCAGCTTAATAAAATGACTGGGATTAGTGAGTATATTAGGTAAATTATGCTAGACCAATTTGATAGTCTTCCACTACGAGAATGCTAGCTTGCTGGGTGAGGGAAGAGCAGTTAATATTGTTTATCTTGAGCTGAATAAAGCTTTTGCAACTGCTTCCCATAAAATCTTCACAGATCATCTGATGAAATATGGGATAGATAAGTAGACATTGAGACAAACTGAAAATTGGCTGAACTGAAGTAAAGGGGTATGAGCAGGACTAAGAAATCCAGCTGAAGACCAGCCACTAGCAATGTACCCACAGGGTGAATACTGGGGCCAGTACTCTTTAAAATCCTCATCACTGGCCTAGAAATGGGTCATGAGGCAACCTTGGCAATTAGCAGATGGTACAGGACTGGAAGGAGTGTCTCATACACCAGGTGGGAATACCACCATTTAGAAGAGCCATAAAAGGCTGAAGAAATGGAATAATTGGAACATCAAGAAGTGCAACAAATGAAAATGCATAGTCCTATACAGAGGAGGAACAACCCCAGGCACCAGCATATACATGCTGACGGTTGTCCCCAGTGGAAAGCAGCTTTGCAGAAAAGGACCTAGGAGTCCTAGTGGACACCAAATTTAACACAAGCCAGCTATGTGTCTGCAGCAAAGACAGCTAGCAGTATCTATGGCTGTGTTGGGAGGGATGTCGACAACAAGTCAAGGGAGGTGATCCTTCTACTCTACTCAGCACTGGCAAGACACAACTAAAGTGCTGTGTCCAGTTCTGGGTTACCTGGTACATTAAAGAAGTGAACACACTGGTGGGGGTCCAAAGGAGGGACAAGAAGATTATGAAAGGACTAGAGAGTTGGAACTATTCAGCTCGGAGAAGAGAAAGATCGAGTGGGTTTTATGTATGTAAGGGTGTGACAGGGCAAGAGGCTGTGAGTGCAAGATGAAACACAGGAAATTCCATTTATACTTTAAAAAAGCCGTTTTTTCACATTGGCTGATGAAATACTAGCGCAGGTTCCCAAGAGATATTTAAAACCTGACTAGACATGGCCCTGGTCAACCCGCTCCAGGTGATCCTACTCTGAGCAGGGCATTTGGATGTTATAATCTCCAGAGGTGGTTTCAATCTCAGAAGTTCTGTGTTTCCTTAAATACCAAATTTCTTCATGGTAAAAAATTATCCCAAAAGATATAAATAATTTGAAATCAGTTTAACTAAAACCAAATGTGAACTCTTCCTTGCCTACTCATCTTCTAACTGTCAGTTAGAAAAATTAGTAACATTCTTGGGGCACCTGTGTGTGTGTTGGTCATGCATTCATCCCATGGTGATATGGGTATTCCTATACGTTTGGCCTCTGATAAAAGAAATCAACAGTCTGTCCTAACTTTAAAGTACTCTTTCAGATGAAATGAAATATATGAAAATAGCCTGACTACACTTGAAAATTGGAAAGTGATGTATGAGGAGGCTATAAGAATATTACAGAAACTTGTGGATGAGGTAAAGAATGGAGAACAGTTACTGAGCTTAGTAAGTTTGGAGATGAAAGCTTGGAAGCTGTTTTATTTATAAAAGAAGTAGGGGTTATTTATCTAATACCAAAATAATTCATGAAAAAGCATGGAGTAGAAATTAAAGCAGGACTGGGTTTCTTTAGCTTAAAAGACTGTTTGAAGGGCAAAATAAATACTCTAAATGTTTAAAAGCATAATCTATGCATTCGAGCAACAAGGAAATTGCTACAATTTTTAAGGATCTGAGTCAAGGAAGGAAGAAATAAAGGTGGAGTAAAAGCTTGTCTCTGTTTGTGCTCCTCAATATGTACATATGACCTCTCTTAAACAGAAAGTGAAATCCTCTATCTCTCTAGAAACAAAGAATGGCAACTATTAGTTCTGGTGTGAATGAAGGGAGAAAACCTCACTAGAGAGTGTAAAACAATTAGAGAAAACAGTGGGTTCATTTCCTAACAATATTTAGATTTTGTGTGTGACCAAGGATACCTGTGGAATGTAAGTGCAGTGCTCAGGTTTTACAAAATAAAAGTATCAGAGGTCATATTCGAAAATCATAACAAATCAAAAGAATTAACTCTACACCTTTGCATCTACTATAGTTTACTTCCTGAATGCATTCTGCTCCCTTGAAAAGGATCTACTTGAGGAGAAAAGCTATAATATAAAGACAAACATGCTTTATAGTACTACAGTTGCATCGTCAGGAAGCACTGATTCAGGGGAGACAGGAAAAACTGCTTCAGTACCAAAACAGAGGTTAGTAAGAACTTTTCTTCATTAGGTTCACATAATGAATTCTGAGTTGTGGATATATATGTGCATGTGAAACTGACCTATAGAAACCTATCTGAACAGCAAAAGACACTAAGAAAGATATGCTAGTTTTCCATGACATAAGCAGCAATATGCAGAACCTCAAAATTTCATGGAAACCATTGAAATGAATTAAAAGTTAAAGAAAGGCCCATAGAGCTGGGAAAGGGAATGTACCAGACAAGCAGAATTAAAAAATTGACTTTATTAGCAAAAATAGAAGAAATCTTAAAATGTGAAACAAAGACTTGGAACAATATGCAGAAACTGTGACAATTTTTTCCCCATTTGAACTTATTTTCTGTAACATTTCAAAAAGGATTCAGATATTCTCTAGTGTATTTGAAGATTTGTAATTGAACTTGCAAAAGTATTGATTGGGGTCAGTCATTAAATTCATTGCTAACTTTGCACTGAACAAATAAAAGGCTCAGATTTATTGAAATAGCACAAAAAATTAATTTACAGTTTTGACAATATTGGCCTTTATTTCTGTACATTATTTCCATGCATATAAAAAAGAAACAATAATTATCTTGCCTTTTTACAAGACATCTATGTACCCTAGAAAACAATTTACTCATATAAAAATAGTATATTTAGATAAATCTCTTCTAAATAAACTTTTAAAAAATGAATAGCTCTTTTTTTCAAGACTTTAATGGTATGAGGAAAATACAACCACTCACTGAAAAATGAGGGCAAAAATATTAAGAAATTATAATCATATTCCACAGTCCTCCAAGCACTGACTTAATCAAGATTCCCAATGAAAACTGTCCTCAATTTAGTGAAAATAAAATTAATCCAAATTATACAGATTGTAAACAAACAAAATTTAAATACAGAGTACCTCTTGGAAGACTTCTAGTTTTGATATGGCAACAGAAAGAAAGGGACAGCTACCCTCAGCCTGATCCGTATGTTCAATTAGCCTCAGAGGTAAAATCATTCATTATTCATCATTACATAAAATAAGTAGTGAATGTCATTTATAGTATGTAAGTACATACCTCTTATGTTAACAATCTTGCTTTTCATAAAGATTTCTAAAACTGTCTTGACGTTTAACTCTTTACCATAGATTACTCATGCATGAAGCTCATTTAATCAGTTTTCTATCTAACTTTGCACAAATGAAATGTATTTCTTACTCAGTTTTTGCTGCTCACACTTTTCTTTGACAGTGTTTCTTACAGATGGGTAAAGCAAGTAAAACTCTTTCACATATTGTTCTTTCATGTCAAAACTTTATTATGCTAAAAAAGTCATTTTAATTATCACTTTTGAGTGACTACATCATAGTCACTAGATTACAGTTTCCATTTAAAGGCTAATAAAGTAAAAAAAAAAATCTTATTTCTCTTATTTGCTTCTACTTCTTCAGTGATGTTGCAGATGACTGGACTGACTTTCAATAGGATATATTCTGTGAAAAACAGAAATGTAGGAATTTTCAATGAGATTATATTAACACCCTAAAAAATGCACTGTATTCAGGAGAGAAGAAAAAACACATGACAAACTAGCAGGTATTTCAAATTTCAGTTTTATCATCTCTGTAGCTTTTCATACCCAACATCATCTGGGACACTAACAGTAACTGAGGCAGAGGCTTGGGTAACACCAGGTGGAGTGAACGGGGAAAACAGCATTAGCAACAAATTTGTGACTCAACATCTCTAACTAAAACAAAAGTAACATGCCAAATCTAGTTCTTAGTGTCTTGCACTTTCATGTCTCTTCACTCACTCATTGGGCCTGACAGTGTAGAACGAGCTGGAGGGGCTGTGATGTCCTTTGTATCTTAAACACAAAACAAGGTGCAGCTGCATTTCTTTCTGCTCATCTGTATGTTTGGTTTATACTAAGTTAAATCCAAAATAATGTCAGTTCCTAAATGTATTCTTTTTGAAGGTTCTAAAAATTGAGCTGCACTCTGGAAAGTAGCTGTGTTGACCAAACAAAACCCAACTTATCTATGTGTAAACAACTTGTGATTGAGATGACCCAACACATTGTGGTTTTCCATCTACCTCTAAGCCGGTAAGTTTTGATCCCCTTGATCTACTGAAACAAAATGTAACAGGACCAATATCTCCCAGTTGAGATCCTAAAAAAATAAATAGAATTAAGAATCTTCTTGGGAAAGGGAAACCTTTAAACTTTGTCACTGAGTTAGTTTAGGTATTGAACAATGAAGCATCAAAGACCTTTGCTGTAAGAAAATACCTGTTCACAGATTAAATCAATTACGAAATACATACCTGCTCATTGGTAGATAGTGTTTCTTGGTTACAGTGTTAGAATGGTTTCTGTTGTCTTCACTAATGCAGGGATGAGCCTTTTGTGTTTTGAGTTCTTCCTGATTCCTTGGTCTGCTTCGGAAGAAAAAATGAATAGAATTTTAAATAACATTAATTATGCATTACAAAATTTTATTGCTGCTTTATGAAGCCATGTGAGGGAAATTATCTTGCAAGCAATTCTTTATATTAATAAGAGAAAATAAAAGGATGAAGGGAATCCAGTACAGATGTTTAAATGTTGCTCTCCATGTTTCAGAGATTGAAATGCATGGATGAATAAAGATGGGAGCAAAGCAAGGAAAAGTTGGCTTTACATATTTAAAGGCTGCAATAACGTCTCCCTGGAGCCTTCTCTTCTCCAGGCTGCAGAACCCCAATTCTTTCAGCTTTTTGAGATGAAGATGAGCTCTAGACCTCTGACCATTGTTTTCATGGTCTTCCTCGAGTCCTTCTCTAACAGGTCAATATTTTTCTTGTGCTGGACACAGTATTCCAAATGGACTTTGATGAGACTGGAGTAGAGTGGAGTAGAGTGGGGAAGAATCACCAAAAAAGTGATAGCCACCCTCTTTTGTTACACAGCCCAGGATTACAGTTGGCTTTCTGGGCTGTAAGCTCATGTTACCAGTTCATGTCCACTTTTTCATCCATCAACATCACTATATCCTTCTCCAACGATCTACTCCCAATCCATTCATCCTCGACCCTGTACTGCACTAAGTCCCGACCCAGGTGCAGGACCTTGCACTTGGCCTTGTTGAACTTCAGGAGGTTCACAAGCCTGTCAAGTTTTCATTTGTTCCCTCTTAGGAATCAATTGTGCCATTTAACTTGGCATTATTATTTTGCTCAGAGAAGCCAAACCAAACCAAATCAAACCAAAAAACATACTAAAAAAACAAAAAAAAAGTTGTTATTTAATTGAACAAATGATCAGTATGGAACTTAGTTCAGCTCTAATGCTCCCTGTTCTTTCCCTCTGAGGACCTTGAAAAACCACTACTTCTGCCTTCAGTATACCAGGGAAATGCTTTGACCTAAAATCCTTGCTGTGAAACCTAAGTAAGCCAGAAACTCCTGTATGAACTTTCCAGTCAAAAAAAGCCAAATAGAGTGTGTTTTTGGGTCTTGAGTCTTCATTTCAACTGCTTATCATCTGAATTTTTGCCAGGTTGCACTTTTCTTTTTCCCCCGACCGTTTTTTCCCCTCTTCCATATACAGTTTATGTTCAGGACATTGAGATACAACTACTGTAAAACCTTTGTCCCTGTTATAAAGTCATGAGGCTGTTTTTAATATTCAGCCAATGTAGTATCTTTCCACAGTATACCAAGTTAAGCAGAAAATCTGCCTGAAAACATATGCATCTCTTAAATAGAATTTGAATCAGACCTTTGCTGTATGGTCTGTTCATAGTCCAAGTTACAGCAGTATTTCTCAGGATTCTAAATTTACTCCACATAACAAATATTAATGATGAAATAGCCCATTTTGAAGGAATATCTGGAAAGACTTTTACACTGTAACTATTCAGAGCATACATCCGTTTCAAGAATAAAAGGCTAATCCATGCTTAATATGCTGATGTATTATATAATTGTTGTGATAAAAACAGTATGTAAGTGTGGAGAATCACTGTCTCCCAGAAGTCTCTCCTGATACCTGACCAGCCATGCAGCCCAGGTATCCAAATTTTGTAGAGCTTGCCAGTAATTTACATATGAACCGACTACCTGTTTGAGAAACAGGTATTCAGAAAGGCAAAATAAATTAAGTTCTTCCTCCAGCCTTTTAATGAGCTTGTGAGACCAAGAAGTCTGAAGCAAAACTGAAATTTTCTGAGGAACAATTCTTGTGGCTGCTTCCTTGTTAAAGAATAAAATGACAACTGAACCCTAACAAATTTCTGCCCCAGGGAAGTGCTAAGTTTTTTTGAGTGATAGGTGCTTTTCCTTCTTCTTACAATGCAGGTGTTGTACACAGACAAGTAACTCCATCAAGATATATTTATGCTTTCTGTGAGCAACAAGGGTAGAAATGTTATCGTTTCCCCTGATGAACAAATGGCAGCCTCATTGTGTGAGTCCCAGGAAAGGTAGGTACAACAAACACAGAAAGGAAAGACTGTAAACTGCGTCACAGAAACAAGAAATAAGATTCATCTCCCCTACAATAAAGCTGAAGGAGAATATTCAAGAGGATTTCTACCTGAATCAAATTATCAGTGCAACCAAAATCAGCTGAATCAGGCTTCAGATAAATAGGGTGAACATACCATATTCAGGTAAATGCATGTGTGAACATACATCCAGGGCCTCAACTTTAAATTAATAAAGTCATAAGTGTATAGTATCATTTTACTTTAAAATAACTACTAAACTTTATTATTTAATCATATGAGTTACATTATGAATGCAAGATTTACAAATATTTTTGCATTATTTGTCCTTTTCTTTGTCATTATACTTCATTTCTCCTGCATTTTTCACTTAACTCCATTATTCATTTCTGGTTTTTCTACTTTGCTGCTGCTTTTCTTTTGCCTGTGATGCAATAAGAAAATGTGTCCAATGTTCACATGAATTTTTCACAGTTACTCTGAAAACAGACTGTTCATCTCAGAAGCACAGGCAGAGACACTGTCAGAATTGAGAACTTTTTTTATATTACAAGACTTCTCCATCCTGTGGCTAATCCCTTTTTCAGGAAGGGTCTGACAACATGTTTTTTTATATGAGAAGTTTGAAAGTGCTGCCAACATTCTGGTTCAGTTAGAAGGGTTTTGGCTTTCTCCTCATCCTAGATCAAACCACTCTCTCCTCTCTTAACTCCCCGGGTACTTTTAGCAGGCTCATTCTAAAATCTGCAGAATGGAGGTTCATTGAAAACAGCTCTGCTTCAGAGCTGCTTGGTGAAATCCTTGTTTTTCACTTGCTGCTAACAGTCTGATCTGCTGTTCATGACAGTCACATCCTCCCTCTCACAACAGAGGGATCACTTTCATTGACTCCATCAGAAGTTGTCTTCTTTTTTCCCTGATCTTGGTCTTATGGCCTGTTGGCTCTGTACCCTGGGCTAATGAAGGCACAGATAGATATTAATTCCACCCTGCCAACTCTTGTATGTCCCCTAAAACTTTATCCTGCCTTCATCTACTGCTTTAGATTTTTATTTCCTCCTCTAATCACAAGTGTGACTTCAAATAGCACACATGTTCAGTGCCGTTAAGCTGTCAAAAACTTATTCCTTCATACCAGCATTAATATTCCTCCTCAGTCCCACCAACTCCCTTCCTGCGCCTGTTCTCAGGTGGGTTATGTTGATCACATCCTGTAGTTCGCAGGTTTGAGCACTAGATACTTCTACAGGACACTCCATTTATTCAATATTCATCCTGTGGAATGCAATGGAACATGTGCAGTGAAGGAGAAACACAAGAGAGAGATGGACTTGAATCACCCTCTGGTTTGCAGATGCTGATTCTTTGTCTTACCTGTCCATTCCCAGTCACTGGTGCACTGAAGAAAAGGAGCGCATAAAGACTGGCAGTATTTATGAAGTGCTTAGCTGGCTTCTGTTCTTCAAGCAGAGTTTCCTCTTTCTGAAAATGTGTGCACAAAAAAGAAAGAGGCAACCTCTGTGTCTTACTTTGTACTAATGACTGCCCTAGAGAATAAAATTAACACAGCTGGTATTTCAGTGCACTTGAACTTCAGCAAGTTGTAAAGTGTCATTCAATTGCTGCATCTGCCTTCTAACTTTTCAAAAGGCCAAACCTTCTTAATGGGAAAGACCAGATCTTGGTCCTACTGCTACAGTCCCTTTTTAGCTACATTCTTAACCTTTCCCAGGTTAAGTCTTTCCACCTAGATGCTTTCCGGTTTTTTTTTATCTGAACTAGGTCATAATGCCCCTTTTGAGTTCAACATTCTTTTCAGCATGTCTTGATTTTTATCCACTGAATTCTCAGCACATTAACTATTCCTTCAAACAGTTTTCTTTTTGCAGACCAAGGCAGTGAATAAATAATGGATTTACATAGAATATTAAAACTGTGCTCTAAATCTCTGAGTTAAATTAATTCCAATGTGCATGTTTATATTAAATGTATATTTATCTGCTTAACTGCAAGACCAACAACCCAGTGATTTCAGTTCTGGTTCTGCAACATATACCTCCTTGGATACATAGCAAAAAGAGCCCTTTATCTTTAAAACATTTAAACATAATTGTTTTTATTTTTGTAATATTCTCTTTTATGCCAGAGAATTCCAACTGCCTTTTCTTCAAACTTAAGTCGAGCTTCCCACCTCCCATGCTAAAGCAATCTGCTTGAGAATTGGTCATTACGTATTGCAATTTCCTCTGAACAGGTCCAAGCTTTCCATAGAAACTAGAGTGTAACACCAGTAAAAAGTAAATTGCTGACAAAACACAGATGAAAAATAGCTGTGGGAATATATAAAGAACATATTAGAGGCAGAGTCCAAAGTGTTTTCAAGAAATTTAAAACTTACTCAAATGTTAAATGCTATACACATATTTCTATAAAAAACTTACATTTTAGTATCACTTTTTGTGTGTTTTTATACTCAAATTCAAATGGATGTGCTATACAATGGAGACCCGTCCCCCCACTACATTACAGGAAAAGAAGAAAAGACTAAGGAATAATCCTTACGCATTGCTTTCTCTCTTCAGATTAGCTTTGTGCTGAAGCTGACAGTTACAGTAAAAGAAGTCAAGTCTCTAATATGCTTCTGGTCCCAGCAGGCTTTTGACATTAACTTAAAAGCAATTTAAATAAATGTAAAACCAAGGAGGAAATAATTAAAGTAGAACTTCTGATCCACTTTTACTTAATTCCAGGTGAACACCAGTTTAATTTTATTAATGTTATTAGAGCCAGAATGGGACAAAATTGGACTAATGAAGTGTTGAATCTGGTCTCTTAAAACGTATTACATAAGGATTACACAACAACATAACATATTTTCTCTTCTAAAACAATGACATGCATGGACTTTTCGTTAAATGTTCATGGGTGTTTTGAAGCACAGTTGCTACAAGTTTCTCTTCACTGTCAAATGTATTTGATCTTCAGTTTTATACACTGGTTTTCTAACTTTAAATGCACTGTCTTACACTTTGATACAAAGAACAAGAGTGATGTTGCTCCTGGTCTTCACTGAGATTAGAGGTCTTCACATACATGCGTTTGGCATTTCAGGATTAGTACTTTCACAACCACATGCACAAATAACAATAATTCACAATAGATTTTCAGCATTTATTGAAAAAAAGTTTCAAGAAAACATTTTGTTTGGAAGTACAGGACAAACACAATTATATTAAGAAGAGATTCTTCAAAGAGCTTAACAACCAAGAAATCTGACTTGGCTTATCAGTAGTTAATAACTACTTTATTTAATTTACTTTATTTACTTTATTTAATTTACTACTTAATTTAATTTAATTTGATTAAGTAGTGACTGGAACCAAAGACAGGAAGTGCTATAAAAAGAATTTTGATTTTTAAATATGGCGACCATTGTCCCACCCTTTGGAAAACAATATCCTCAGCAACATAAAACTCTTATGTCTCAGCAGTCACAGTTTACACTTCTCTGTGTTAAACAACTTGTTAAGAAAAATTTGGTAGCTGTTTCAGCTATACAGGCAGGAGCTCTGGCATGATGGGCCTAGTACCACTGGCATTCTGGCAGATGTCCCTACCCTACAGAACACTGTCAAGAGATGAGGATTACAGTTGAGGTCCAAATCAAACTGCTAGCCCATGTGGAAAAAATGGCAGGAATTGAATTAGCCACAGATAACCAGCTGAGGAGAACTCCTACTGCAATGTTTGTACATGAAAGAAAAAAAGCTTTACCCAGTCTTTGCTTAAAATAGGATATTAACAAATTCAATCTTCCTACTGCTCCTTATATGTATGGGATCTTGGGGTCTCTTTATAGTGTCTCCATTTCACAAAAATCGACTGAGAAATCTAAAATGGTCAAGGAAACTTCCAGAAATTTTTGATAGCTTGAAAACTTCCAATTCCAACTTCCTTATTCTGAAAATTAACAACTGATTTGGATGTTAAGGCTTGCAGCTGTAGTTTAAGTAGTCTAGAAACAGAATAAAGGATGTCCTGCAGGCACCCGATACTTTTTGCTAATAGAGTGGTAGAAAATTTCTACCAATAGAAATTTCTACAAGTTACTTTTCTCATTTGGTGTAGAAAGGGGGCTAGGGAAACTTGTTAGTATCAGTGGAACAGTGACACAGATGAGAGCTGCTGCTCACTAGTAGGGCTGTGACTTCAAGCTGAACTGAACAGGTGACTTCAGGTGAGCCACCATCACAGCTCTTGCTAACAGAGCTATCACCTAATGGTAGGCATAGTTACAGAAACACTGTAACAAAAACAACCACAGTAGGTCATCAACAATATTATTCTGCAGGCAAGAAGCTAAACTGTTTTTTTTTAACCTTAATTTGGAAGTAAACTACTAGGTTAGATTGTATCAGTCACACTGAGATTTGCTGGAATATAAAGACAAAATTATAAAGTAATTTAAAAGATCAGTTAAGGATCTGGAAGGCACATCCCAGGAGGATTGAAATCAGAATTCACCATTAACGTCAATATATTTGCACCCAGCTGTAGCGTTAATTTTCCCTTGCTGGAAACAAACAAACAGAACAGTCCTATTTTCAGGTTAGACAGTTAAAGTCTGAATCAAATAGTATTATCTGTCTTCTCTTATCCTTGTTCAAATCTTGCCAATACTTTTTAAAGAACGTAACGTGTTTCAGCTGTCTGTATTGTGCAACAGTTATTATCTTTCAAACATCCCATATTCTTTGCTGCAGAATACTTTTCCTATGCTAAGCATTCAAGCAACTCTCATTGAGAAATGTAGTCTTTTCCGTTCAGAAATTCTTTAAGATTTGGAATACAGATTCACAACATAAGACTGAGGAGGTTTCCAGTTAAGAAGCCTCAGTGTGTGCTGTTTGCTAATTGTTGTGATGTGGAACACTGTTAAACAACACTATCACAGGTTACTAAGCCCAAGATGAAAATATACCGATTATGTGGCTGTTAAAAAGCAAAGCTGTCATTTCATCCAGCAACAGAGTAAAATATTGGTTTTATGTTATCAACACGAATTTTTGGGTAAAATTTGAATTAAAAGGGATGGGAATTGTCATTTCACATAATCAGCTGTAGACTTTTAATAGCTTTGAATATTCTTTAGTGTTAGTTGCCTGTTGAAACACAAAGTTTTAGTGAACATAAGCAAATTCCTACTCAAATGCAGCAAATAACCACCCCCTGTAATCATTTTACTTCTGATTTCTAATAGATATAAATTATCCTTTACACAGTTGACACCCACTCTTCCTTTCAGCAAAGCCTTGCTTCTGAATCTGGTCTCCAACAGAGCTGATCAACAATAATGAAGTAAGCAGATTTACCTTTATTATGCTGCTTAATATTTTTAAATCTGCATCTTCCCCCAATAACAATTTTTACAATAATGAAAGTTTAATTTTCAAAGCAACTTCTGACATTCTTCAAATTTTCCCCAGCTGGAAAAATTCTCAGCATAACAAGGCAAAGCTCGATGGAGACACGACTGAATATCCAAAAAGAAATATATTCATTTTAGTGATATTATTATATCATATTTCATAACATAGTATTCAAAGTACAAGTTTTAATTAGCCTTACCATCCCTCTTGTGATGTTATTATAATGTTTTTACACAGAAAAAAAAGACAAAAAATTAATTAATCCAAAGTCATAAAAAACTGAATGCTTGAAGCAACATTGGAATTCCTGAGCACCCTTACTCCTTACCCTCCGCTCTTCTTCCATGACAGCCTTAATTTTACAAATTACTGCATAATTGGAGGGATATTATATTTCCAGTTGTTTACTTTTGAGTGAGGTCATAAAAATGTAAGTTTATATTTTTGCTTTAAAGACCTCAAATTAGCATTTGCTTTTTTGCTTTATGAATAGAGCAAGTTTCTGAATTCCCTAGAGTTCCCTCCAATATTCTGAAAGGAGAATTGACAGAGGAAGCTTTGGCTGTTAGTCAATTAATTAGGTACAACAAAGTTTATTATCCTTTTAATTCTCTTCCCTTAATTCTGGTTGACTTTTGTCTCCACCTATACTCATCAACACTTAAGCCAAAGCCTGCATGATACTAACCAGGATACCCTACATAGCTGTGCATAGCTTAGACATAAAACATTCAACAAATAAGAACATCCCCCTGGTTCTGTAACTGACTGAAACTTAGTTGAATTAATAACAACACATGGTGAAAAAACTAACCCCACAGGAACTAGCACTGCAATGAAAGCCAGTAGGATCTACTTCAGTTTCTGAAAAAAAGGAATTTTAAAGACCTCAGAAAAAGATGTATCCAAGTTCAGCAGCCTGAAATCATATGCATATAGACAGAAAGTGATTTTAATTAGCAGGCTAGTTATTAAAAATTCATGGTGAAAGCAATACTAATAACATTTCAAACCTGAGGGGTTTTTGCTTTTTAACATAACAGATACTCTAATGACATAGAGTTTTCCTTCACATCAAATTTTCACACTAAATATGCTTGAAAACCTCTCCCAAACAATATTCACTGGCTAATAATCAATTTGGAAAAGGTGATATTAAAATCTAAATAAGCTTTTTTTGCTATACACTCTTTTTAATGCACACAGAAATCCATAGCATTTATATGGAGAGAAATCTGTCTCCCCTGTATTCCCCTAAAATCTTTATTTTCTAGAGTTGTGAAGATTGACAAGTTTTGGCATTTCTGGGTCAACATCATTTCATCTGGTGATGATTTTTGCCTATTGCTGACTTTATTGGGAGCATTCTTGTCTTTCTGCATACTTTATTGTGGAATAGTAATGTCAGCTTGAATTTTGCCCCTGCCTTGCTGTAGACCTAATCTGGTGACACCTTGTCATACAGGAGCCTGACAAACAGTTCTATGCTGCCTTGGCCTCCCGAGCCTGCCTGGTACTGCACCAATGCATCCATGGTGGAATACTTGGTGGGCAACAGTTCTGGAGACCCGTTTTAGCCCTGTCACAGGTACATTGCAGTCTGCCAGCATCTGTAGCTGTGGTATAGATTTAGGTTAGATTAGATTAGATATTAGGAAGAAAATCTTCATTATGAGAGTGGGGAGGCACTGGAACAGGTTGCTCAGGGATATTGTGGCTGCCCATCCTTTGCAGCGTTCAAGTCCAGGTTGAATGGAGCTGTAAAGAACCTGGTCTAGTGGAAGGTATCCCTGCCTATTGTAAGGGGTTGGAACTCGATCTTTAAGGTTCCTTCCAACTCAAACCATTCTATGATTTTATGATTCTATGTACCTGAACAGATTTGAAGTCAGCTGCCACATCACTTTCAGACATGGGATTTGCTTCCCCACATGTGTGATTTAAAGCTTGATATTCCATTGTAGTGTCTACACTGTAGCTATTGATCATAACCATTTTTTACGAATGGTAAGACCCTCCAGGAACAAATGCAAAAGAAACCAGCTTCCTCTCCTGAGGATTCTTGGACTGTTTTTTGACTTTTGATTTTTTGTTTTGATACAAAGCCCTACTGCTTGGCTGAAGTTTATAAAACATTTAAAGCCCAACAGATTCTCAACATATATTCTTTGTATTTATTTTTTTATGTGTGTACATACATATATATATATATATGCACCATATATTCCATGAGTGTTTTCAGAATCCTTTCTGCAGTATTCCCTATGTATAACTTCTTGTGAAGGGAACTGTGGAAGCTTAGTTAAACCACTTTTACTTAGGTAAAACACTTAATTGCTCTACAGTCCTCAACAGCAATGACAACTTTTATGTAGAACTAGTCAAAAATATAAACAACTTTCTATGAGAAATATTAAACAGTTCTTTTTGTTTTGTTTTTCAATTTGCACTCTATTTTTGTCAGCAATATAAAAAAATTATTCCAATCTGCACTGCTACTTGCTTTCTTCTTACCCACAAACCAAATAGATATTGAGGGATATATGGATAGTTTTTCCTTAGAGAATCACATTAGAATAAACAAATATTCTCTGAAGAGTTTTCTTCCTTTAGTCATCTTCCTTTCAAAAACAATAACAATAAAACTACTTCAGTGATAACTCTTTCCCATCACTCAAAATTTTTCTGTTAAAAAGCCTTTGTTAAAATTTCAGAACAAATGCAACTCATTTTCAAATAGATTTCTGATAATTAAAAAGATGTGTTGCTAATTCTTAGAATAATGAACTTAACATGCACAAAAAAAAAAAAAAAGTAAAAAAAAGAGAGATTCCAGCAATCACAGTCAAGGAAAGGGGAAGGGTGAGGTCACAGAAAGTGGAATAGAAAGGTAAGAGAAGGGGAAAGGTAAGAGAAAGGGAGAGATAAGAGAAAGGGAGAATGAAGAGAAAGGGAAAGGTAAGGGAAAAGGAAAGGGAAGAGAAAGGGAAAGGAAAGAGAAAGGGAAAGGGAAAGGGAAGAGAAAGTGGAAGGGAAGAGAAAAGGAAGGGAAGTTAAAAGGAAGATGAAGGGAAGGGAAGAAAAAAAACAGTGCATAGCATACATAAATTTATGAACACAAAATAAAACACAATGGAACATACATATGTATGTACACACAAGCATGTATGAAGACATTAACAGTATTACAAATACAATGCCTCAAAACCCATCAAACAAATAATGCTACACCATTATGTAGCAGCATAGTTTTGGAGTCTGAGGAAATTGAGCAGCTGTCCACCTTGCCTGGTCTCTCAGAGGATCCTTCTGTTGTGGGGTTGTTGAAAGTCAAAGAACAACAAGTGCCAATTGCGACCACAACAGTGCACCAGCGGCAATATCGCACCAACCGAGACTCCCTGATTCCCATCCATCAGTTGATCCGTAGACTGGAGAGTCAGGGGGTGATCAGCAGGACCCGCTCGCCCTTTAATAGCCCCATATGGCCAGTACAAAAGTCTAATGGAGAATGGAGACTAACAGTAGACTATCATGGCCTGAATGAAGTCACACCACCATTGAGTGCTGCCGTACCGGACATGCTAGAACTTCAGTATGAACTAGAGTCAAAGGCAGCCAAGTGGTATGCCACGATTGATATTGCCAATGCATTTTTCTCAATTCCTTTGGCAGCAGAGTGCAGGCCACAGTTTGTTTTTACTTGGAGGGGTGTCCAGTTCACTTGGAACCGACTGCCCCAGGGGTGGAAACACAGCCCTACCATTTGCCATGGACTGATCCAGACTGCACTGGAACAGGGGCAAGCTCCAGAACACCTGCAATACATTGATGACATTATTGTGTGGGGCGATACAGCGGAAGAAGTCTTTGAGAAAGGGAGGAAAATAATCCAAATCCTGCTGAAAGCCGGTTTTGCCATAAAACGGAGTAAGGTCAAGGGACCTGCACAGGAGATTCAATTTTGGGGAATAAAATGGCAAGATGGACATAGACAGATCCCCACAGATGTGATCAACAAGATAACAGCAATGTCTCCACCAACTAATAAGAAAGAAACACAAGCTTTCTTGGGTGCAGTGGGGTTCTGGAGAATGCACATCCCAAATTACAGTCCAATCGTAAGCCCTCTCTATCATGTGACCCGGAAGAAGAATGATTTTAAATGGGGCCCTGAGCAGCAACAAGCCTTTAAGCAAATTAAACGCGAGATAGTTCATGCAGTAGCCCTTGGACCAGTCCGGACCAGGCCAGATGTAAAAAATGTACTGTACACTGCAGCTGGGGAGAACGGTCCTACCTGGAGCCTCTGGCAGAAAGCTCCAGGGGAGACTCGAGGTCGACCTCTTGGCTTTTGGAGTCGGGGATACAAAGGATCTGAGGCCAGCTATACCCCAACTGAGAAAAAGATACTGACAGCCTATGAAGGGGTTCGAGCTGCTTCAGAAATGATTGGCACTGAAGCACAGCTCCTCCTGGCACCCCGGTTGCCCGTGCTGGGCTGGATGTTCAAAGGCAGGGTCTACTCTACACATCATGCAACTGATGCTACATGGAGTAAATGGGCTGCACTAATTACACAACTAGCTCGAACAGGAAATCTCAGTCGTCCAGGCATTCTAGAAGTCATCATGGACTGGCCAGAGGGCAAAGATTTTGGAATGTCACCAAAGGAGGAGGTGATGCGTGCTGAAGAGGCCCCGCCATATAATAAACTGTCAGAAAGTGAAAAGCAGTACGCCTTGTTTACTGATGGGTCCTGCCGTATTGTGGGAAAACATCGGAGATGGAAGGCAGCTGTATGGAGTCCTGGAAGACAAGTTGCAGAAACTGCTGAAGGAGAGGGTGAATGGAGTCATTTTGCTGAGGTGAAAGCCATCCAGCTGGCCCTGGACATTGCTGAACGAGAAAAGTGGCCAGTACTTTATCTCTATACTGACTCATGGATGGTGGCAAATGCCCTGTGGGGGTGGTTGAAGCAATGGAAGCAGAGCAACTGGCAACGCAGAGGTAAACCCATCTGGGCTGCTGCACTGTGGAAAGGTATTGCTGCCCGCGTGCAGAACCTGGTGGTGAAGGTACGTCATGTAGATGCTCATGTACCCAAGAGTCGGGCCACTGAGGAACACCAGAACAACCAACAAGTGGATAAAGCGGCTAAGATTGAAGTGGCTCAGATGGACTTAGATTGGCAACATAAAGGTGAATTATTTTTGGCCCGGTGGGCCCATGACACTTCAGGCCATCAGGGCAGAGATGCAACATATAGATGGGCCCGTGATCGAGGGATGGGCTTAACAATGGACACGATTGCCCAGGTTATTCATGAGTGTGAAACATGTGCTGCAATTAAACAAGCCAAGCGGTTAAAGCCTCTTTGGTATGGAGGACGATGGTTGAAGTATAAATATGGGGAGGCCTGACGGATTGACTATATCACACTGCCACCAACCCGCCAAGGCAAGCGCCATGTGCTTACCATGGTGGAAGCAACCACTGGGTGGCTGGAAGCATACGCTGTGCCCCATGCCAGTGCCCAGAACACTATCCTGGGCCTTGAGAAACAGATTTTGTGGCAACAGATCACCCTAGAGAGAATTGAGTCAGACAGGGGGACTCATTTCCAGAATAACCTTATAGACATTTGGAATCTCCTACGTTGGAGATATTCAAGGCCCGCCTGGACAAGTTCCTGTGTAATGTACTGTAGGTTACCCTGCTCTTGCAAAGGGTTGGACTAGATGATCTTTTGAGGTCCCTTCCAACCCTTAGGATTCTGTGATTCTGTGACATTTGGGACAAAGAGCATGGTATTGAGTGGGTATATCACATCCCCTACCATGCATCAGCTTCTGGTAAAATCGAACGGTACAATGGGCCGTTAAAAACTACACTGAGAGCAATGGGTGGGGGAACTTTCAAGCACTGGGATACACACTTACCAAAGGCCACCTGGTTGGTCAACACCAGAGGATCTGCCAACAGGGCTGGCCCAGCCCAGTCAGAACTTTTACATATTGTAGAGGGAGACAAAGTTCCTGTGGTGCATATGAAGAATTTGCTGGGGAAGACTGTCTGGGTTATTCCTGCTTCAGGTAAAGGCAAACCCACTTGTGGGATTGCTTTTGCTCAGGGACCTGGATATACTTGGTGGGTAATGCGGGAAGAGTGGGAATTCCGATGTATACCTCAAGGGGATTTGATTTTAGGGGAAAACAGCCAATGAACCTAATTGTATGCTTCTGCCTGCTGTGTAATACTTTTATAGCCCATCAACTAGATGTCTTCAGGTCACCAGTGACTAGCCCTGACTTCCCACCAACCATCATCCCAACAGAGAATGAACTTTGATAGAACCAGACGAGTTCTGCAGTAAAGGAACGATCAGCATCAGCAGGCAACGATCCAATACTGCATACAACCTTTCCTGGCACAAAAGATTGTTACAAGAGATGGAACCTGACATCATGGACTGAATGGACTCAGCAGCATCATAAGGATTGGTCCATGCACTAAGAAAATGATCTCTTTCTCGTGGTCTGTGTGTATATGGATGTATATATGTGGGATCTGAGCATGACGTGAAAGGTATGGAATAAGGGGTGGATACTGTCCTGGGTTTAGCAGTAGCAGTCAATTTTTCTCCTTCGTGGTAGCTGGTGCAGCATTGTGTTTTGACTTCCAGTCTGGGAACAGTGATGATAATACCTATGTTTTCAATTGTTGCTAAGTGATGTTTACCCTGACCAAGGACTTTGTGAGGCTCATCCTCTGTCAGGGAGGACGGGAAGCCGGGAGGAAGCAGAGACAGGACACCTGACTGGAGACAGAACACCTGACCCAAGCTAGCCAAAGAGGTATTCCATACCACAGCACGTCATGGCTGGGGTGGGGGGTAACCAGGAGTTACTCAGAAGGACATGGGGTCTTCTGGATCGGACTCGTTTTTCGGCGGGTGGTATTGTATTCTCTTCCCGTTATTTTCTCTTATCGTTGTTGTTGTTGGTGGCAGCGGTGGTGATTTGTGTTGTACATTGTTTGCTGGACTGTTCTTGTCTCAGCCCGTGGGAGTTGCACTCTTTTGATCCTCCTCCCCATCCCTCTGGGAGCAGGGAAGGGGTGAGCCCTGGGGGTGGAACCTCAATTGCTTCCAGGCTGGCACCACTCACTGGGAGTGAATGAACAAGCTGTCTGGCTAGGGTTTAAACCATGACACACATCAACTTTGAAAGAGATAGATCTTTTAGCACACAATTTTTCAGTCATTACTAGTCTCCACATAGCTAGATAAAAATTTCTGTCCAAGCCTAAGAATAAACCTGGATCTTCTCACATTCAGACAAATTGAACAATGCAAAATCTTTGATAAAGAAGAATCTATTTTTATACAGAAAACTAGTATTTAAAACTATTTTTTTTCAAGAGAGAACTTGACAGAAGATCTCTTTTAGATCAGGCCTGATAGGACAAGAAGTCCTTTAGAAATGAAAAACAATGCTTTGCATCTCAATGGATACATGTCTAAGGCTAAAACTGATAGTCATAATAGTAACGAAAACAAGATTAAAATACCCTGCAAACATGGAGAAATACCTTGGCAGACATCAGATTGTGAGGAGCAGCAGAAAGGTTCAAAAGTAAATGCAAGCAGAACATCAAAACATGTTTTATAGTGGTTATGTTATTCAAACGGTGAGAATGCAGCAACTGAATATTTCTGATGTTTATATTTATTGACTATTGAGGCAAGACAAGCAGATATCATCAAGGCACATTCACCACATGATTCACTTTATAAATGCCTATTAAATACTGAGAAAAGCAGTGCCCATTCTTATATAAAAGGTGACATTTTCACTTGACAGTATGTAAGCAGTTTACTACCATCACCAGCAATGCAGCAATGAAATGCTTACATTGGTTTAAATAGGTAAATAAAGCTGCTCACTGAGTATTAATATTGACAAAACTTAATAAGTCAAAAGAAGAAAAAGATGTTTGTTTGTTTTATATTTATTTTTACAAAGCATATAACAGACTACCGTTTTCTTTACCTTTCATATTTATTCCAGAAAGATCAGATTAAAGGACAGAACTAGTATTAAAATAAATTTTCTGGAGTTTGTATCTATCGTGTTAAGGGATATTAAGAGCACTGCCACCTGCTCCTGACTCTCTATCCCTGGTTCAACCAGTCTCAAAGCTGCGCATGTAGCCCAGAGACACGCACCCAGGGAACATGTACACAGATGGCCACACACATCGACACAGACAAGTTGCTGCCTTCAGCAACACTCAGATACAGAACTCACATAAAACCCAAGCACAGATGGCCACACTCCCTTCTGTAGTTTGTTGATAGCCCATAAAGTAGCATGAGTGGCGAGGTTTGTTTCTTGCCATTGCATCCATGTTTGTTTTCTCAGGTCTGTTTCTCCACAAATTTTTATTCTGGTTCCCTATTTTTGCCCTTATTTTCCCAATTGCCAGGGTTTCCTATCAGATAACCTTGTTGTAATAAGCAACTTCAGGTTAATTCACACTGTCATTAATGAGCATGATTGACCAAGCTTAATTCTTGTCCGTGTCTCCTTCATCATTTGCCTCTTAGGAATGTGTCCCTGTATGTTCTTGTTTCCAGGCACAGCTTCACATACTGTCACTCCAAACCTTAGCATGACACAAGCTGGGAATTTGTTATGTTCTCAAATATCTGCACTATTCTGGAACTCTGACTTCTTGACTATAAATGAAGCACAGGTGTGCTAGATGCCCAAACCAGAATGTGCCTCTGTTGTATTCTGGTACTAAGTCCAGGGAGTATTATTTCATCTGTAGTAGATGTAATATTCAGAAAGATGGAATATCATTAAGTTAGAATGACATTAATATGCACATCCTGGCTTAGCTCCTGCACTGCAGTGTATCCACAAAGAGTCCCTGATGGAGTGTATCTCGCCAGACATTTATACACTTCCTTGGAGTTATGTAGTAGCACAACAAGATGCAACAGAGAAAATGTACAGCAAGGGATATTCTGGTAATATATTAGAAGTAAAAGCTTGATTGGATAAGGCTCTGGACAGCCATATCTCAACTGACACAGCTTTGGGTGAGGGATTGGACCATGCACAAACAGAAGTTTCTTTCAAGGTAAATATCGTTCGATTATGCCTGATTCTATCTATTTAGAATTTATGGCACATTGAGGGATTTTTGACATTGTCTTGTTCATGCTTCAGCTAGAAAAGACTGTTAAACAGCTTATCCTGTAATTTACTGGCTGATTGCTTAAATGACTGGGGTGGCATTTCACAACACAGACTCAAGCTGATGCAGAGATTCAAATCCTCGTTTATTACCACCAAGCCCTTTTTATCCCCTTGTTTGGTACTTTCGCAGCCTGCACATACATACAATGTTCAATCACGTTGGCTACTGTGAAACTCTCCAGGTAAATAGTCCAATCACAATGTTGCAGACCCTCTCACAACTCCCACATCTTCTGGCCTACAGCTGACATTCCTGCCACAACTACGTGCTGGCCCATCCTCCCAAGGCTTGCTTGTTTACCTTTCCAGTCCTTCAAGGTTCCAACTCATCTCCCCAGGGCTTGTCAAAGCACCAAAGCCTCAGAGCTCATTCCCAAACTCCTTTTCATGCAAATCTTGTCACCTTCACTCCCCAGAGATTGGTTCTCTCCCACAGTCTCAGTAGCTGCCATAGACATTCACAACCTAGAATGTCTTTCTCCTGTAAATGTTGAGGAGTAAACACATTCACAAATCATAAAGCTGTGTGTGCTACACAAACAAAACTGAAAATAGAAAAACTGTTCAGGGCCCATAGCCATTACTAAACTGCACTATGGAACTACCTGATTTTTATTAAATAACTTATGATCTTAGTGATCATTCACTCACTGTTTATAGCCCAAGTATTTACTATTGTTCCTTTCAAAAGTAACTCTCCAATTTAAGATCCTCAGGACAGTGAGAAGAGCATGCAGCAAGCTCACTGCCCTGGACTTCAAGAGAGAAGACTTTGGCCTCTTCAGAAACCTGCTTAGTAAGGTGCCATGGGATATAGCCCTAGAGGGCAGAGGGGCCCAAGACTCTTAGTTGATATTCAAGGATCACCTACTACAAGCTCAGGAGTGTCGCATCCCAACCAGAAGGAAGTGCAGCAGGAGGGCCAGGAGACCTCCTCAGATGGATAGGGAGCTGCTGAGGAAAATTTGAAGGAAAAAAGAGGCTTATAAAATGTGGAAGCAAGGACAGGCGGCCTGGGAAGAGTACAGGGATGCTGTCTGGGAAGCTAGGGACGAGGTTAGGGAAGCTAAGGCCCAGTTAGAATGAAGCTTGTCTAGGAATGTTAAGGATAACAGGAAGGGATTCCATAAGTACGTAACGAATAAAAGGCAGATTAGGGATAACGTGGGCCCCCTCCATAGCTATTAGGAGAACTGGCTACACCGGATTTGGAAAAGGCTGAGGTTCTTAATGACTTCTTTGCCTCAGTCTTCACTGGCAAAGGCTCTGACCACACCACCCAAGTCTTGGAATGCAGATGCAGGGACTGTGAGAATGAAGACCTTGAGCCCACTGTAGGAGAGGATCTGGTTCGAGACCATCTTAAGAACCTGAATGTGCACAAGCCTATGGGACCTGATGAAATCCATCCATGGGTCCTGAAGGAGCTGGCAAATGAAGCTGCTAAGCCACTGTCCGTCATATTTGAAAAATCATGGCAGTCAGGTGAAGTTCCCAACGACTGGACAAAGGGAAATATAACCCACATTTTCAAGAAGGGGAAAATGGATGACCCAAGGAACTACAGACCAGTCAGTCTCACCTCTGTGCCTGGCAAAATCTTGGAGCAGATTCTCCTGAAAGGCATGCTAAGGCACATGAAAAACAAGGTGCTTGGTGACAGCTAGCATGGCTTCACTAAGGGGAAATCCTGCCTGAAAAATCTGTGGGCCTTCTATGGTGGGGCTACAGAATTGATGGACAGGGCTAGAGCAGTTGATGTCACCTACCTGGACATGTGCAAAGCATTCGATACTGTCCCACATGGCATCCTTGTCTCTAAATTGGAGAGACATCAATTTGGTAGTGGACCATTCAGTGGATAAAGAAATGGCTGGATGGCTGCACGCAAAGAGCTGTGGTCAATGGCTCAATGTCCAGGTGGAGACCAGTAACGAGTGGTGTCCGTCAGGGATCGGTGTTGGGACCGGTCTTGTTCAACATCTTTGTTGGTGACATGGACAGTGGGATTGAGTGCACCCTCAGCAAGTTTGCTGATGACACCAAGCTGTGTGGTTTGGTTGATACACTGGAGGGAAGGAATGCCATCCAGAGGGACCTTGACACGCTTGAGAGGTGGGCTGATGGGGGTGGGCACGTGTGACATGCTTGAGAGGTAGACAACCTCATGAAGTTTAACCATGACTAGTGCAAGGTCCTATACCTGGGTCGAAGCAAACCCAGGCACAGCTACAGGTTGGGCAAAGAAGAGATTCAGAGCAGCCCTGCGGAGAAGGACTTGGGGGTGTTGGTCGATGAGAAAATGAACATGAGCCTGCTTCAGTGTGAACTCGCAGCCCAGAAAGCCAACCATATCCTGGGCTGCATCAAAAGGATCATGACCAGCATGTCAAAGGAGGTGATCCTGACCCTCTACTCTGCTCTTGTGAGACCTCACCTTGAGTATTGTGTGCAGTTCTGGTGTCCTCAACATAAAAAGGACATGGAACTGTTGGAACAAGTCCATAGGAGGGCCACGAGAACGATCAGGGAACTGGAGTACCTCCCATATGAAGACAGGCTGAGAAAGTTGGGGCTGCTCAGTCTGGAGAAGAGAAGGCTGAGTGGAAACTTCATAGCAGCCTTCCAGTATCTGAACAGGGGCTATAGGGATGCTGGGGAGGGACTCTTCATTAGGGACTGTAGTGACAGGATAAGGAGTAATGGGCTCAAACTTAAACAGGGGAAGTTTAGATTGGATATGAGGAGGAAGTTCTTTACTGTGGGGGTGATGAGGCACTGGAATGAGCTGCCCAGGGAGGCTGTGAAGTGTGAAGTGTCCTGCCTATGGCAGGGCGGTTGGAACTAGGTGATCTTAAGGTCCTTTCCAACCCTAACTATTCTATGATTCTAACTTCTCTGGTTTACATATAGTTAATCTACACATAGTATTAGTATGAGGCACACGGTAACCTCATAAGCAAAGCCATCTTGTGTTCTGAAGTTTAAATGATAAATACAAAGAAAGGCATACTTATGAAACAGATTTCTAATATTATCCAAGGAATTAGGAGCACATTAAGTGGGTCATTAAATCACACACAAATAGAAAGAAGGAGAGGTGTAAATATTAAAGCAATAATCTGTTATGTGGAATTGTCAAGAAAGCATGCTCTCTGAGCATATTTCTAGCAATAATCCTGCAGTAACCCACTGGCATTTACTTTCCCATATGTTGTCAAGATTTTTTTTTTTTTTTTTTTTTACAGTATTAATTATTCTCTTGACTGTAGGGATTGGAAACTACAGACAAAATGTACTGTAAATTAAAGTTAACATTATGTAACAAATTAACTAAGACAAGGAGATTTAAAAAAAAACAAGATGTTATATCTAATTCCATGTGGCAGGGCAAGGATTTTGATCCCTGGCATTTCCTGTACCACGTTAAAGAAACTATACAAGACCTTTATCTCTTTAGAAAAGAAACCAAAGTGGAGATGTTTCCATATGGTTATTCTTCTTGTGCCTCTTTAGGCCATCATTCAGGACCCAAGAGGGAGAGATGATTCATGATTTCTATTTAGAAAAAGGTACAACTCCTCCTTCATCTCAGGTACACTATTCAACAATAATTGAGAGGGAACAGCTGGCAGGTAACAGCTCTAAGAGGAGAATCACAAGATACCTAGTCACACTATGAAATCCTATTTCTTATCCTTCATTCCTACTTCTTATAACACCCATGTTGAAATATAAATTTAAACTTGAAATCTATTTCTGTGAAAGTTTGGGCAATATAGGAGAAATCCTGAAATCAATGCAGATTTTTTCAACATGGTTTCTCCTAAGACACTTCTTTCTTAATTATTTCTATATTTCTTCCACCTGTCAAAAAATATTCAAATTAACACACACCTTCATCCCTTTCATGACATTCCTCTGAACACAGAGAGCTCATCTGTATAACTTTCTAGGTTAATAATATTTGGGGCTTTTAGTTTGTAAAAGCATACATAATCAGTGAATGATAATACAAACACCATAACCCCCACCCCCAACTATTTGGTTTAATCCAAAAACATTTAAAATAGGAATAAAATTCACATAAAGCCGTCAACCCACATGTGTTACAATAAAGTAGCGTTAGGTGAAAATACTTCTGACTAAAAGAAGGATTTTATTAATGATCTGTGTTAAATACAGGCTTTTAATTAATAAATTAATTTTGGGAACAGTACAGAAACCTAAAATTTTGCATACATGTTGAGTGTGTCATAGAATGTGTATTTTTTTTGTGTGCTTAGTTTCCACCCTCCTCTGTCTGGTAGTATCCCTTGTCAAATCATAACATCCACTTAGAAACCTGGTTTCCAGTTTAATTAAGGAGCTGCAATTCTGTAACAAAAGACACAGCATTCTGAAATATTCACTTCGTAGAATGGTTACACAAATGTCCCTAAGAATTTTAGTTTTATTGTACCAGTACAGAAGATAAAAGTAGTATGTTTCTGTTTATTTTTTATGGATTTTAAAAGCTGTGGAAAAATTAGAAACTTTTCACAGCAATTAATTTAGTAAAAGAAAAGTTTTTGCAGTAAATATTTACATGCTTACATCTTATATACATTGATACTGTTCTTTTAAACACACAGGTGAAAAGTAGCATGCCAAAAGTCTGACTGCTGAATTATATTTTGGGGGAGAACCCATACTTATGGCCTTCCTCTTCATTAATAACTCCATGTTAACTGAAAACAAACAAAAATATAAAATAAATAAAAAGGTGAGTGCTATATATAATGTAGATTAATTTAGTTCTAGGTCTCTTTTATTTTTCAGCACTTAACAATGACAGCCTCCTACACAGCTGTGACTATAAACTTTCAAGAAATTTGTTTAATTGCCTACTTTCTACGTTAAGTAGAAGTTGTCATTATTTGCAGACTGTGACTTCCTTTCAAGGTTATTTTTGGGGTATGGAATTAAAGAAGTGTCCGGGCACACAAACCGCCTTGGTATTTCACGCTGATGTGAATTAATGAACCTTCAAAGAGAAATTTAGTATGTTCAGAATTGAATGTAAATGCTAAATAGTTGCTCAGTAGAATACTAACACATTTCTTCCCTTCATGCACCTCCCCTCTCCCGTTCTCTTTTACTAGAACAGTATGGTAATTACCAGTCACTTGAAGACTTTGGGAAAAATTAGCTGCTGGTTAATGGACCTCTAAGTGCTTTAACATGCTCAAATTAGTGATAATATGGTTCTGTTTAGCAATGACAGTACCCATATGTCCATATATTGCAAGAAGTATGTCCATAATAAGATAGATATCTTATCCGCAAGCAGTCTGAAGATGTAATAAGAGGGTAAGACTCTGAAATAGTTTTTTAATTAGACACTTGTGGGGATTTCCTCATCACACTCTGATTTTAAATTATCCAGCATTAGTTGTTCATCCTTCATATTCCTGAGATTTTACTCATGGAAATCGTCTTATTTCAGTAGTATTTTTTTGGGGGGAGGGGAGCAAGGGTGAAGGGGCAAACAAAACAAATAAAACCCAAACACCAAAGAAATTTAAAACAAAATCAAAACAAAAACCTGCTAGCTCATGTATTATTGTCTCAAATACTCCCACTCCTAAATTACGAAGCTGAATTCAAGTGAGAAAATACAGCTGCACTTTATGGTGATTAGCAAGTACTTCAGACTAAACATTATGAACATTACTGTTCAGAATATATATTTCTAAACCAATGATATTTAATCTTACTATGGGAAAATATGCAACAATTCTGTTTTAGTGTCCTGTCAAACATCCCATTGACAATAATGTGAAGTTTTTCATTGTTGTCCAATGGCTGGTTTCCCCAACTACTAGCTAATTAAAAATTATTTTTTGCTGCTTCTATGTTAGAACTTAATATTATGGGACCCATTCTGTTTAATGTCTTTGTCAATGACCTGTATGAGGGGATAGAGTGAACCCTCAGTCAGTCTTCAGACAACACAGAGCTGGGCAAGATTGTCCATCAGCTTGAGGGTAGGCGGGCTCTAAAGAGGCGTAAGGGCCAAGGCCAGTTGTGTAAAGTTCAACAAAGCAAAGTGCCAGGTTCTGCACTTAGGTCACAACAACTCTGTGCAATGCTACCAGCTTGGGGAAGCTGCCCAGTGAAAAAGGATTTAGGAGTGTTGGTCAACAGCCAGCTAGCTGACTATGAGCAATAAGTGTGCCCAGGTAGCCAAGAGGGCCAATAGCATCTATTATATGTAGGAAAAAAAAAAAAAAGTAGAAAGAGTTGTTTCTTTACATACCATAATTAACCAGCTGATAGGTACTCAAATTTGAACCAAATTTGCTATTTAATCACAGGAATCAAAACTGCATCTAGAGTCAGCTCAGTCAGCTGATTGGAGCTAGCCTAGCTAGAGCCGCAGCCAGCATGCTTCAGCGACCGTGATGGTCAACGGAGATTAGGAAAATCAGAGGGTATAGCACAGACATTGCGATTCCCAACATCTCCCGATCCCCAGCCCCAGCAGCCCTTGCGAGAGAGCAGCTGACGTGGCGGGGGGGCGTTCCCACGGTGACGGTGACCACCCCCTGCCCCTTGCCTTGAAAGAGCCTCGGAGAGGGCAGCGGCTGCCCACCGGGCGCAGGGAGGAACGAGCAGGTCCTGTTGCTGACCCTTTTGCTGACCCTGTTGCTGACCCTGTTGCTGGTGTCCGACTGCTGACCAATATGGTCGCCTCCAGAAAGAGAGCTTGCAGCAAGATGACTGCAGCAACTCAGACAGAGACCCCGTCCCAAACTGTGGCTGTTCAGGTCTCTGGATGCAGGGAGTGCCAGAGCCTGCTGCTGCGGGGGGAGGGAGGACAGCATTCCACCTGTGTGAGGTGTGAGCAGGTATAAGATCTGCTTAGCCTGGTGGCAAAACTTAAGGAGGAGGTTGAGATGCTGAGGTCCATGAGGGAGTGTGAAAGAGAGATCGACTGGTGGAGTAACTCCCTGGCGGGCCATTCGGAACGGTTCCAGGGAGATACCCCCCAAAAGGGGAAGGACCCCTGCCCTCTCAGACAGAGGGGGATGGCCCGAGACAGCCCCTGCCCTGTAGCTGTTGCGCAGAGGTAGGGGACCAAAAAGACGACGAGGGTTGGAAGCGAGTTCCAGTTCGGCGTCGTGGGAAACCCTCCCCCCTTCCTGCCCTGCTTCCCCAGGTGTCCCTCCGTAATAGGTTCGAGGCCCTGGATCTTGAAGGAAAGGTAGGTGAGGATGTGGGGCAAGGCCAGCAGACAAGGCCACATAGGAAAAGGCGGTCAACTTTGCACCTCAAGACTGCCTCTGATAAGAAAGAAAGAAGGATCATTGTAGTAGGCGATTCCCTTCTGAGAGGAACGGAGGGCCCGATATGCAGAGTTGACCCTCATCATAGGGAAGTGTGTAGTCTGCCTGGAGCCCGGATCAGGGATATCACGAGGGCGTTCCCCAACCTGGTGCACCCGACAGACTACTACCCACTGCTGGTCTTCCAGACAGGTGGGGAGGAAGCTGCTTCCCACAGTCTGAGGGGGATGAAGAAAGACTACAGGGCCTTGGGGCAGATGGTGAAAGAGTCTGGGGCTCAAGTGATCTTCTCCTCACTCCTTCCATCTTCCACTGATGATGTGGGATGGAATGGGAAGATTCAGTCCATAAACGATTGGCTTTGAGACTGGTGCTACAGGCAGGGCTTTGGATTCTTTGATAACGGCTGGTTTTATAGGGCACCAGTCTGGACAATGACAAGTGGGAAAGGTTTATCTCACAGAGGCAAAAGGATGCTGGGGCACGAATTAGCAGGGCTCATTTGGAGAGCTTTAAACTAGATTTGAAGAGGGATGGGGTTGTAGCTGGGCTTGCTCCAGAATTCTGGAGCAGACTCCAGAATTGATGAAGACTGGGAGGCCTCCTATAATCCTAGGGTGAAATCGGTGTGCTCAGCTCGCTCCCTGCAATGTCTGTACACCAATGCGCGCAGCATGGGAAATAAGCAGGAGGAGTTGGAAACCTGTGTTAAGTCAGGAGATTATGATCTGGTGGCAATTACAGAGATGTGGTGGGGCAGCTCACATGACTGGAATATAGTCATGGAGGGCTATATCCTTTTCAGGAAAGACAGGCCAGCCAGGAGGGGTGGTGGGGTTGCTCTTTATGTACGGGAGCAACTACAGCGCACCGAGTTCTGTCCAGGGACAGATGACGAGCGAGTTGAGAGTCTGTGGGTGAGAATTAAGGGGCAGGCTGGCAGGGGCGATGCTGTTGTGGGTGTCTGTTACAGACCACCAGGTCAGGGTGAGGAAGTTGACGAGGCCTTCTACAGGCAGCTGAGAGCGGCCTCACAGTCACAGGCCGTGGTCGTCGTGGGGGATTTTAACTTCCCTGATGTTTGCTGGAAGGACCACTCAGCAACCCAGCCACAGTCCAGGAGGTTCCTCCAGTGTATGGATGATAACTTCCTCCTGCAAATGGTGGCTGAGCCTACCAGGAGAGGCGCGCTGCTGGATCTCATCCTCACTAACAAGGAGGGTCTGGCTGAAGCAGTAAGGGTTGAGGGCTGCCTTGGTTGCAGCGACCACGAGATGGTGGAATTCAGGGTCTTGTGTGGTAGGACCAGTGGAATAGCAAGTAGAATTACAACCCTGGACTTTAGCAGGGCAAACTTTGGCCTTTTCAAGCAATTGCTAGGGGAAATCCCGTGGGCAAGGCTGGTTGAAGGTAAAGGGGCCCAAGATACTTGGTTGGCATTCAAGGGTTGCTTTTTCCGAGCTCAAGATCGGAGCATCCCGACAAGTAGGAAGTCAAGGAAGAGGGCCAGGAGACCTGCGTGGATAAATAGGGAATTGCTGGGTATGCTCAAGTGGAAGAGGAGAGTTTACAGGTCATGGAAGGAGGGGCTGGCCACTTAGGAGGAATATAAGGCTGCTGCTAGAGGATGTAGGAAGGCAGCTGGGATGACTAAGGCCTCCTTAGAATTAAACCTGATGAGAAGGGTCAAGGACAGCAAAAAGAGCTTTTTCAAATACATGGCAGATAAAACTAACACCAGAGGCAATGTAGGCCCACTGATGAACGGGATGGGTGCCCTGGTGACAGAAGATACAGAGATGGCAGAGTTACTGAATGCCTTCTTTGTCTCTGTCTACTCTGCTGCAGGCAGTCCTGAAGAGCCCTGTACCCCTGAGACCTTAGATGAAGTCAGCTCAACGGAGCGGTTTGCCTTAGTCGATGAGGAATGGGTTAGAGACCAGTTGAGCAATCTGGACATCCATAAATCCATGGGTCCAGATGGGATGTACCCGCGGGTACTGAGGGAACTGGTGGAAGTCATTGCTAGACCACTCTCCATCATCTTTACCAAGTCTTGGGAAACGGGAGAGGTGCCTGAGGACCGGAGGAAAGCAAATGCTACTCCAGTCTTCAAAAAGAAGGAGGACCCGGGTAGCTATAGACCAGTCAGCCTCACCTCCATCCCTGGGAAAGTGATTGTTCTATTAAGATAGAAGCCATATAAATTTGAATTTTGAGTACTTAAGGAGAGTAAAAAATATATTTTAAAATAATTTTAAAGGAATTTGAAAATTGTGTCTAAATTAATTATTAATATTAATATTATAATAAACATAAAAAATATATGTTGATCAAATACATCTAGAACAATGCCTGCTTGATTGCATCCATTCAAAAATAAACCTCAAAAATACTGTAATGACACAAATACGCAGTATACTCGCTATTAAGAAATAGAGCTCTCATGGCTCAAACAAGAACAAATATGTATCCACAGTACACCAAAAATGTAATTTCTACTTAGCTTTTGTTTTTTTTATTTTCTTCACTAATAAATACTTTTTGATAAGTATATTACTTCATATTTAATTACTAATGAAAATATTTTTCCATGAATGGCCCTTCTGCCACACCAGTAGCTTGCTATCACACATCCGTAATAAACTTTTTAAATGAACCTCTTTAAATATGGACCTCACCTTTTGTGTTTGCCTCAGTCTGTTAGGGTTCTGTCTCCTACCAAATGCTAATCTTTACACAAAAAAATGCAGTACACAATTGCTGCTCAAAAGATGACTGGTGCATGATAAGTTTTCTGGACCATCTGTCTATTCAAAGTTAAAAGGATCAAAGGCCTCAAGCATGAGAGAAGTTTCTGTGGGCAGGTACTTTTGGGAGAAGATCAGAGGTGAACAGAAAGCTTAGTCAGTGTTTTGCATCTAATCTGAGACGCTTTTTAAATATTCAAGCATGTATCGGACCACCATAAAACACTGAAAAGCACAATACAGCAGCTGTAGGAAATACAAGGACAAAAAGGAAACTAAAGAGCCAGCTGTAACTAAAATCTCTGGAATGCATAGGTTATTGTACATAACTAGATGTGCCTTTAACAGAGAAAATTAAAAAAAAAAAGGATGGACAGCAGAAAAGTATGAAGTTAAAATGTAAATGTGATTTTATTCTTAAAGTGTGCCATTTGTCTTCATCTTCATTCGGTAAATACACTTTCATGGGGTTGAAGCTAGAGCCTGGTGACAGTGGAACACACAGGAAGGACTCTTTTTTCATAAGGAACCAAAGTCACATGTGCCATGTCATGCTAAGTATAGCTGTCATGTGAGCAAGAGGAGCCCTTAGGGATTCTGGAAACACCACAAATACCAAAATGTCACACTCTGAATTTAGCCATAAACACACCAAAAGACTAGGAAACTGCAACTAAAATTCTTTCTTGGTAATTCTATTTTCCACCTGTAGCACTTAAAGTGACGGAACACCTTATCTTTGGTGCTATCTTAAGGCATATCAAGGATAAGAGGGTTATGAGGGGCAGTCAACATGGCTTCACCAAGGGGAAATCATGTTTGACCAATCTCTTAGCCTTTTATGAGGAAATAACACGGTGGATGGATGATGGCAGAGCGGTGAATGTGGTCTACCTTGACTTCAGCAAAGCATTTGACACAGTCTCCCACAGCATCCTCACAGCTAAATTGAGGAAGTGTGGACTAGATGATCAGGTAGTGAGGTGGACTGTGAACTGGCTGAAGGAGAGGAGCCAGAGAGTGGTAGTCTATGGGGCAGAGTCTAGTTGGAGGCCTGTAACTAGTGGAGTGCCTCAAGGGTCAGTACTGGGACCAGTATTATTTAATATATTCATCAACGATTTAGATGAGGGAATTGAGTGTACTATCAGCAAGTTTGCTGATGACACTAAGCTGGGAGGAGTGGCTGACACGCTAGAAGGCTGTGCTGCCATCCTGCGAGACCTGGACAGGCTGGAGAGTTGGGCAGGGAATAACTTGATGAAATATAACAAGGGAAAGTGTAGAGTCCTGCATCTGGGCAGGAACAACCCCAGGTTCCAGAATAGGTTGGGAAACGACCTGTTAGAGAGCAGTGTAGGGGAGAGGGACCTGGGGGTCCTAGTGGACGACAGGATGACCATGAGCCAATACTGTGCCTTTGTGGCCAAGAAGGCCAATGGCATCCTGGGGTGTATTCGAAGGGGGGTGGTTAGTAGGTCGAGAGAGGTCCTCCTTCCCCTCTACTCTGCCCTGGTGAGACCCCATCTGAAATATTGTGTCCAGTTCTGGGCCCCTCAGTTCAAGAAGAACAGGGAGCTGCTGGAGAGAGTCCAGCGCAGGGCAAGAAAGATGATTAGGGGAGTGGAGCATCTCCCTTATGAGGAAAGACTGCGGGAGCTGGGTCTCTATAGTTTGGAGAAGAGGAGACTGAGCGGTGACCTTATAAGTGTCTATAAATATATAAAGGGGGAGTGTCACGAGGATAGAGCCAGGCTTTACTCAGTGGCAAACAATGATAGGACAAGGGGAAATGGGTACAAACTGGAACACAAAAGTTTCCACTTAAACTTGAGAAGAAACTTCTTCTGAGTGAGGGTGACAGAACACTGGAACAGGCTGCCCAGGGAGGTTGTGGAGTCTCCTTCCCTGGAGACATTCAAAACCCGCCTGGACACATTCCTGTGTAACATTATCTAGGTGTTCCTGCTCCGGCAGGGGGATTGGACTAGATGATCTTTCGAGGTCCCTTCCAATCTCTAACATACTGTGATACTGTGTGTGTGATACTGTGATACTGTAAATTTAAATTGCTCTTTCAAATTGTATTAAAATTTCACTCATACTGATTTTAAAATACCTGTGTTATTTTAACAGTAGAATAAAGCTGCAGTAGTGGACGTAGTCAATTGATTTAGATGTTAAGTAAGTACAGAGTTGATTGAATTTTGGAAAAATTTGGATAAAAGAGTATGTTGATGGTTGATTTAATAGTAAGCCAGATGCATCACAATATTGTAGAGCATTGTGAAAGATCAAAGTTGAAGATGTGCAATTCACCCCCAAAAAATATCAGAGATGCAGGTAAATACAGGAAAGAAATACAAGATCTTTTTTCCCTAAATTATGTAGCAATTCAGCTACATTTTTGAGGCACACTGGAACACTAGAACAGGCTGCCCAGGGAGGTTGTGGAGTCTCCTGCCCTGGAGACATTCAAAACTCGCCTGGACACATTCCTGTGTAACATTATCTAGGTGTTCCTGCTCCGGCAGGGGGATTGGACTAGATGATCTTTTGAGGTCCCTTTCAATCTCTAGCATACTGTGGTACTGTGATACTGTGATACTGTGATAGTGCTTCCTCCATTGGGTAGGGAGGTTTAATCTGTTTAATCTGATTGAATTGCAGAAAAATACTCATGTGGACAAACAAAGTATAACTAGGTTGGAGGAAAAAAACATACGTTTCACTACTTATCTTTGGCATTTAATCTGTTCTGGTTTACCCTGAATGATCCACTAAGGATTGCTCAATGCTTACAAAGTTTGTGTGCAACTAGTGAATATATATTTTTGAAAAAGGTTATGTAATGTGCTTATCTCTCTAAGTATCACGTATATGAATCTACTTGTGTGTATATATATATGTATTTATGCTATGTGCTTGAATACTAACTTCCTGAAACGCATTTTGTCATTTCAATTCATATTTATATTATTTAAAACGATAGATATAGTGACAAATATTCATTAACCTAGACCTCAATGGCCAATACTTCTTACTGGGGAAGTGTCGTGGTTTAAACCCAGTCAGGTAACTTGTTCACTCACTCCCAGTGAGTGGTGCCAAGCTGACAACAATCAAGGTCCGTGTTCGTCTCCCCCCCCCTCCCTGCACCGGGGCTCTCCCCTTCCCCGCTCCCGGAGGAACGGGGAGGAGGATCGAGAGAGTGCAACTCCTACGGGTTGAGACAAGAACAGTCCAGCAACAAATCACCACCGCTACTATCAGCTAAAACAATGATAAGGGAAAATAACAAGGGAAGAGAATACGATACCACCGGCCAAGAAAACGAGTTCCACCCGGAAGCCCCTGTCCTTCCGGGCAACTCCCAGTTACCCCCCACCCCGGGCATGACGTGCTGTGGTATGGAATACCTCCCCGGCTAGCCCGGGTCAGGCGCCCCGTCTCTGCTTCCTCACAGCTTCCCCTCCTCCCTGGCAGAGCATGAGCCTCACAAAGTCCTTGGTCAGGGTAAACATCACTTAGCAACAACCGAAAACATCGGCTTCACCAACGCTGTTCTCAAAACTAGAAGTCAAAACACAGCACTGCACCAGTTAACACAAAGGAAAAAACATGACTGCTACTGCTGAACCCAGGACATTATCCACCCCTTATTCCATACCATTCACGTCGTGCTCAGATCCCACATTTTCAATACACCATCGCTCTCCCACATATATACATCCATATACATACAGACCAAGAGAAAAAAAAAAAAAAAAAAAATCATTTTCTTAGTGCATGGATCAATCCCTATAATGCTGCCGAGTCCATTCGGTCCATGATGTTCCAAGTTCATTCTCTGTTGGGATGATGGCTGGAGGGAAGTCAGGGCCAGTCGCTGGTGACCTGGAGACATCTAGTTGATGGGCTATAAAAGCATTACACAGCAGGCAACAGCATACAATTGAGTTCACTGGCTGTTTTCCCCTAATATCAAATCCCCTTGAGGTATACATCGGACTTCCCCATCTTCCCGCATTACCCACCAAGTATATCCAGGTCCCTGAGCAAAAGCAATCCCACGAGTGGGTTTGCCTTTACCTGAAGCAGGAATAACCCAGACTGTCTTCCCCAGCAAATTCTTCATATGCACCACGGGAACTCTGTCCCCCTCTACAATATGTAAAAGTTCTGACTGGGCTGGGCCAGCCCTGTTGGCAGATCCTCTGGTGTTGACCAACCAGGTGGCCTTTGGTAAATGTGTATCCCAATGCTTGAAAGTTCCCCCACCCATCGCTCTCAGTGTAGTTTTTAACAGCCCATTGTACCGTTCGATTTTCCCAGAGGCTGGTGCATGGTAGGGGATGTGATATACCCACTCAATGCCATGCTCTTTGGCCCAAATATCTATAAGGTTATTCCGGAAATGAGTCCCATTGTCTGACTCAATTCTCTCTGGGGTGCCGTGTCGCCACAAAATCTGTTTCTCAAGGCCCAGGATGGTGTTCCGGGCAGTGGCATGGGGCACAGCGTATGTTTCCAGCCACCCGGTGGTTGCTTCCACCATGGTAAGCACATGGCGCTTGCCTTGGCGGGTTGGTGGCAGTGTGATATAGTCAATCTGCCAGGCCTCCCCATATTTATACTTCAACCATCGTCCTCCATACCAAAGAGGCTTTAACCGCTTGGCTTGTTTAATTGCAGCACATGTTTCACACTCATGAATAACCTGGGCAATAGTGTCCATTGTTAAGTCCACCCCTCGGTCACGGGCCCATCTATATGTTGCATCTCTGCCCTGATGGCCTGAAGTGTCATGGGCCCACAGGGCCAAAAATAATTCACCTTTATGTTGCCAATCTAAGTCCATCTGAGCCACTTCAATCTTAGCCGCTTTATCCACTTGTTGGTTATTCTGGTGTTCCTCAGTGGCCCGACTCTTGGGTACATGGGCATCTACATGACGTACCTTCACCACCAGATTCTGCACCCGGGCAGCAATATCTTTCCACAGTGCAGCAGCCCAGATGGGTTTACCTCTGCGTTGCCAGTTGCTCTGCTTCCATTGCTTCAACCACCCCCACAGGGCATTTGCCACCATCCATGAGTCAGTATAGAGATAAAGTACTGGCCACTTTTCTCGTTCAGCAATGTCCAGGGCCAGCTGGATGGCTTTCACCTCGGCAAATTGACTCGATTCACCCTCTCCTTCAGCAGTTTCTGCAACTTGTCGTCCAGGACTCCATACAGCTGCCTTCCATCTCCGATGCTTTCCCACAATACGGCAAGAGCCATCAGTAAACAAGGCATACTGCTTTTCACTTTCTGACAGTTTATTATATGGTGGGGCCTCTTCAGCACGCACCACCTCCTCCTCTGGTGACATTCCGAAATCTTTGCCCTCTGGCCAGTCCATGATGACTTCTAGAATGCCTGGACGACTGGGATTTCCTATTCGAGTTCGTTGTGTAATTAGTGCAGCCCATTTACTCCATGTAGCATCAGTTGCATGATGTGTAGAGGAGACCCTGCCTTTGAACATCCAGCCCAGCACGGGCAGCCGGGGTGCCAGGAGGAGCTGTACTTCAGTGCCAATCACTTCCGAAGCAGCTCGAACCCCTTCATAGGCTGCCAGTATCTCTTTCTCAGTTGGGGTATAGCTGGCCTCAGATCCTTTGTATCCCCGACTCCAAAAGCCGAGGGGTCGACCTCGAGTCTCCCCTGGAGCTTTCTGCCAGAGGCTCCAGGTAGGACCGTTCTCCCCAGCTGCAGTGTACAGCACATTTTTTACATCTGGTCCGGTTCGGACTGGTCCAAGGGCTACTGCATGAACTATCTCGCGTTTAATTTGCTCAAAGGCTTGTTGCTGCTCAGGGCCCCATTTAAAATCATTCTTCTTCCGGGTCACATGATAGAGAGGGCTTACAATCGAACTGTAATTTGGGATGTGCATTCTCCAGAACCCCACTGCACCCAAGAAAGCTTGCGTTTCTTTCTTATTAGTTGGTGGAGACATTGCTGTTATCTTGTTGATCACATCTGTGGGGATCTGTCTACGTCCATCTTGCCATTTTATTCCCAAAAATTGAATCTCCTGTGCAGGTCCCTTGACCTTACTCCGTTTTATGGCAAAACCGGCTTTCAGCAGGATTTGGATTATTTTCCTCCCTTTCTCAAAGACTTCTTCCGCTGTATCGCCCCACACAATAATGTCATCAATGTATTGCAGGTGTTCTGGAGCTTGCCCCTGTTCCAGTGCAGTCTGGATCAGTCCATGGCAAATGGTAGGGCTGTGTTTCCACCCCTGGGGCAGTCGGTTCCAAGTGAACTGGACACCCCTCCAAGTAAAAACAAACTGGGGCCTGCACTCTGCTGCCAAAGGAATGGAGAAAAATGCATTGGCAATATCAATCGTGGCATACCACTTGGCTGCTTTTGACTCTAGTTCATACTGAAGTTCTAGCATGTCCGGTACGGCAGCACTCAATGGTGGTGTGACTTCATTCAGGCCACGATAGTCTACTGTTAGTCTCCATTCTCCATTAGACTTTCGCACTGGCCATATGGGGCTATTGAAGGGTGAGCGGGTCCTGCTGATCACCCCCTGACGCTCCAGTCTACGGATCAGCTGATGGATGGGAATCAGGGAGTCTCGGTTGGTGCGATATTGCCGCCGGTGCACTGTTGTGGTCGCAATTGGCACTTGTTGTTCTTCAACTTTCAGCAACCCCACAGCAGAGGGATCTTCTGAGAGACCAGGCAAGGTGGACAGCTGCTCAATTTCCTCAGTCTCCAAAGCAGCAATACCAAAAGCCCACCGGTACCCTTTTGGGTCTTTGAAGTACCCTCTCTTGAGGTAGTCTATGCCGAGGATGCATGGAGCCTCTGGACCAGTCACAATAGGGTGCTTTTGCCACTCCCTCCCAGTCAGGCTGATTTCAGCCTCCAGCACAGTCAACTCTTGGGATCCTCCTGTTACTCCAGAAATATAGATGGGTTCCACCCCTTGACAGCTTGATGGCATCAGGGTACACTGTGCACCGGTATCTACTAGAGCCTTATACTTCTGTGGGACTGATGTGCCAGGCCATCTGATCCACACAGTCCAGTAAATCCGATTGTCCCCTACCTCCACCTGGCTGGAGGCAGGGCCCCTCTAATGGTCGTCACAGCATTGGACACTTAAGTCGTGTTGAAAGGGATTATTCTTCGTTATCACAGGAGCTGGAGTAAAATCAGCTCTTCCACTCCATCTGGGAAACTGCTCACCAGAGACTGAAGCCGTAGCTCTCATGGGACGATCAGTCTTGGCCCTTGCTCCCCTCTTCAGTTCACTCACCCGTTCCTCCAAAGCTGAAGTAGGTTTTCCATCCCACTTTGTCATGTCTTCTCCGTGATCCAGCAGGTAAAACCATAGGGTACCCCGTGGCGTATACCTTCTGTATCTCCTCTCTTGAACAATAGGACGTCTTTTGTTAATAGCTGAGACGCGTGTTGGTACACGTGAGGAGCTGGATAAATCAGATAGATCGTCCCTCAATTTGTCGAGGTCCTGGGACAGTTTTTTCACAGCTGAGATGATGGAAGGAGTGAGATTGTCTTCGAACTCTCGGAGTTTATGAACCATTTCATCCACTGTTAGTGGTACTATGTCATTCCAGGTTACTGTTGCCAATGAATGGGCATATGATGACGGTGCATTCCGTGTAAGTTTTCGCCACATGGGTCGTGTACATTCAACTTCATCTGGATCTATAGGTGTATCCCCGTTATTCGGCTTGATGTGATAGATCATCTCTACGATGGCCGATTCCCTCAGAGACTGCCTTTGTCTATAGTAGTCCACTTGGCCGAACGACTCGTAACATCGTCCTTGTACGGAAACCTTTCTTTCACAGCTGCCAAGAGCCTCCTCCAAAGGCTGAGGGACTTTTTCTCTCTTGCAATTGCTTTGTCAATTCCCCCTTCTCTAGCAAGTGATCCCAGCTGCTTGGCTTCTGTACCTTCTAGTTCGTGACCATCGGCCCCATTGTCCCAGCATCGGAGTAACCAGGTGATGATGTGCTCCCCTGGTTGACGGGTAAAATCTTTTCGCATATTCCGCAGCTCGGTTGAGGTCCGAGGTCGAGAAGTTACTTCTTCTTCTTCTTCGTCATGTGAGGATGACTCCTGATCAGATTCTGGACCGGGTGGTGAATTCATTGGTTCTTCATCTCGCTTCACCCTTTTTGCCTCCTTTTTGCTTGTTCTCTTGCGTACAGGGGCAACTGATATTGGTACGAATTGGTCCTCTGGTTTGGCTGCAGTGATTATCACTGTGGTTTGAGTAGCGACTGTACTTGTTGCTGGGGGTGGTGTAGCTACCGTGCTTGGAGCTGGGGTAACCGCGCTGTCTGTTGCAGTTGAAGTTTGAGCAGCTGCTGTACTTGCCACTGGGGTAGCTGCGCAGTTCATTGCAGCCAAAGTTTGAGTAGCGACTGTCACTTTGCCCTCAAATCCGCCGACATTCTTTTCCTTTTGAAGGTGCTGAATAGTGTTGAACAAGGCCCTGTAAGCATAGGCCAAGCCCCAGCACGTTGCCGTGATTTGTCCATCTCTGGTATGGCCAGAATGACCACACACCTCATTTAAGTGTTTTACTAATTCTTCTGGATTTTGCAGTTGTTCGGTAGTGAAATTCCAAAATACTGGAGGGGCCCACTGACCTAGATACTTGCCCATACTATCCCACACACCCTGCCACTCATGGCTGTCCAGCCTCTGGGAAAATCTCTCGGTCCTCCTACATCGTCGTTTGACCCCAGACAAGACCCAAACCTGAATCTGCTTAACTCTTGAAATCAGTAGTGGGCAAAACACACTCTGTATGCGTGTTAGCATGGTGATTCCCATCACCATCAGCAAACAAGTCTCAAGAGCATTAAAAGGCCATTTAAAAAATTCAAAACTCTCAAATGTAAATGGTCTGGGGGGACGACTAGGAGGGTAAAAGGATGTCTCCTTCACAGGTTGAGCACCTGAGAAGGAGAAAAAAGATGTGTAATTGCTAAGCACCTCCATCATATACCTCCCAAAGTATAAAGGTGGTGACCACACTGGGAACATAAACCAGATCAGTTTCATGATCAATGATTCTATTGTATTACAAGTCATTACCATAAAGTACAATGGGATAAAAACCTTAGCCCAAGCCCCACACTTGAAAAACACTAATACAGCCAATACCGGATGGACGTAAGATATGGTATACTGAAACTGTGAGATCAAGAGGAAAAACCTTGAGAGCCAATAAATCAGCATTGTGACGAGTGACTATCAATCCAGTCAGATCTGTTCTTATCTCAACCCCTCGTGCCCCACGTTGGGCGCCAAAAAGAACTGTCGTGGTTTAAACCCAGTCAGGTAACTTGTTCACTCACTCCCAGTGAGTGGTGCCAAGCTGACAACAATCAAGGTCCGTGTTCGTCTCCCCCCCCCTCCCTGCACCGGGGCTCTCCCCTTCCCCGCTCCCGGAGGAACGGGGAGGAGGATCGAGAGAGTGCAACTCCTACGGGTTGAGACAAGAACAGTCCAGCAACAAATCACCACCGCTACTATCAGCTAAAACAATGATAAGGGAAAATAACAAGGGAAGAGAATACGATACCACCGGCCAAGAAAACGAGTTCCACCCGGAAGCCCCTGTCCTTCCGGGCAACTCCCAGTTACCCCCCACCCCGGGCATGACGTGCTGTGGTATGGAATACCTCCCCGGCTAGCCCGGGTCAGGCGCCCCGTCTCTGCTTCCTCACAGCTTCCCCTCCTCCCTGGCAGAGCATGAGCCTCACAAAGTCCTTGGTCAGGGTAAACATCACTTAGCAACAACCGAAAACATCGGCTTCACCAACGCTGTTCTCAAAACTAGAAGTCAAAACACAGCACTGCACCAGTTAACACAAAGGAAAAAACATGACTGCTACTGCTGAACCCAGGACAGGAAGAAATGAAACCCATGAAAAGAGAGTGTCATTCAGTGTGCAGTATTACATTTTTAACATAGGCGACTGGGATACAGGTGTGCACAGATAGAAAATACAGCTCTAGACATTTTTCCCCTGGCGCATGTATGAAATTCCTATTGACATTGACAAAGAGGAGAATTTAATCTACTATGTACAGAACAATGCATTAAGAACTCATCACTTCAAATGAAATCACACATGGCTATTTAGCTGTAACAGTTTACAGAAAGAATATGTTCTATTTCAGCATCTCTGAAGAGGGAAACCATGTGTCCTATCTCAGCAAGCTGATCTGAACACAGAGAGTGTGACAACATTGGCAGCAGATGTCTTTGTATTCCCTTCCAAACTATAATCTCCACAATAAATTATTAAAAGGCTTATCTGTTCTGAGAACACTGCAAAATAAGAATAGAAGATTCTTTTTTCAATTCTGTCTGACACAGGAATTTTTCATAATTTTAAACATGTTTAAATACTGTAACATTTGCACAGCTATTTTTACTGTATCAGTAACATTCTAGCATAATCCCACCATTATATTCAGTAATGACTTTTGAAAAAATTAAGCTCTTCTACTTAATTTCTGTAAGCTTTTCTGAGCTAACAGAAATTTACTTTGTTAAATAAAATTTAAATTGCTTAACATGGTTACATTTTTTTCTTCATTATTTATTTATTGAAGTAGAACCCACCTACAATACCAGATATAAGAAAAACAGCAATCACTTGACTATGCAATGAGCTAATAGATGTAATCAGAATTACCACCCAGAGAAAGCCAGTGAAATAAAATATGGGCAAGAACAAAAAGTGGAATTTCCTAGAATTAGGAGACTAAAGTCTTTGCAAAGAATGTAAAAGGGTTTCACTTTAATACGAGCACCCAGATTTTATATTTTACTGGAGTGACAGCACAATCCAGATCTCACAGATAAGTTCACAGATAAATGCAGTAGTACTAATTTAGCATTGATTTAAAGGTAAGAATATGAGCTAGCAAACAAAACCACTATTTTTTCAATGGTAACCTCTGTCTTGGAACAGCTACAAGAGGAAGAACATTAGTACAAACTCTAATCTCCCTACTCTCAATTAGACGATGTTTGGAAAGGAAGTACTTAATAATCTAACAAGGTTAATTTGAAAAAATTGCAGAAGATTCTGTTAATATACCTTCAAAAGAACGATTCATAAAAAAGCAGAGTAAGGCTAGTTATGGGCTAATAACCTAAAAAATTGAGGAAGGAGAAGGAAAAATATTACACAATTTTGCTGTGGAACCACATATGAACCAATGGCTGGACAAGAGTTTGACCCTCTGGTGTCATGGTTTAAACCTAGCCAGACAGCTTGTTCACTCACTCCCAGTGAGTGGTGCCGGGCTGGAAGCAATCAAGGCCTGTGTTCCCCCCATGGGGCTCTCCCCTTCCCTGCTCCCAGAGGACTGGGGGGGGAGAATCGAAAGAATGCAGCTCCCACGGGTTGAGACAAGAATGGTCCAGCAAACAATGTACAACACAAATCACCACTGCTACCACCACCACCAACAATGATAAGGGAAAATAACAAGGGAAGAGAATATGATACCACCTGCCAAAAAATGAATCAGAGAAGGCTGAGTGGAGACCTCATAGCAGCCTTCCATTGTCTGAATGGGGCCTATAGGGATGCTGGGGAGGGACTCTTCATTAGGGACTGTAGTGACAGGACAAGGGGTAACAGGCTAAAACTTAAACAGGGGAAGTTTAGATTGTATATAAGGAAGAAGTTATTTACTGTGAGGGTGGTGAGGCACTGGAATGTGTTGCCCAGGGAGGTTGTGAATGCTCCAACCCTGGCATTGTTCAAGGCCAGGCTGGACAAAGCCTTGGGTGACATAGTTTAGTGGGAGATGTCCCTGCCTATGGCAGGGGGGTTGGAACTAGATGATCTTAAGGTCCTTTCCAACCCTAACTGTTCTATGATTCTATGATTCTGTGATTCTATGATTCTGTGTTTATTTTCATGTTTTATTATGGTCATCTTTAAAAATCAGAACTTTAAAATCTATCACAGTAGAAAAATAATTCAATGAAGAAAAGTCTTTAATCTAGAAGGTTTTATTAGTAACTATTAATTTAATGGATTAATAATATCTGTTGGATTATATGATAAAGTTCTGTCTCAACGTCCACAGAGGAGCTCAGAGGTATCACAGCAAGTGAGGGTACCTCAGCCAAGAGAACAAGCTCCTGCCCCAGCCCTCCCAGGTTAGGAGATGCGTTGGGAGTTGTGGTGTGTATGTTTATTTGTGCATATATGTATATGCATACATGCATATGCATATTGTGCAGGTGTGCCTACTACAAACACATCTCAAACTCATTGCTGGCTGGACCTGGAGGATGAAGCTGTGACAACCTCACTTCTTTTAGGACACAGGATTCAGCATCTTCCTAACTGTATCACTGTGTGGTTCTGCTTAAGCTACTTAATGAATTTCTGACATGGTATGTAGCTCTAAATCTAAAACTTGGAAGGATTTAGCAGTGTTGACTATTAACCCATGCAAAACTCCAGTGCAACTATGTTTGAATTTAGCTATTAGAATCGTATAGGCAAATGGCGGAATGACACATGGTAGAGCACCTACAATGCATATATAGTTCCTTTCAGTAGTTTTTTAGCAAATGTTGTAAAATCATATAAAGCATTTACAGGTGAAAAATAAAATGCCTGCCATTTTGAATATTAGGTTTTCATCTTGTCATCAAAAATTTCACCTTAGGGTGTTCCTTATTTAGATAGGGATAAGAAGTGGAAGAAAATACTAGTGTCACTGAAGCTTGAGAAAGTATTTATAGTGCTAAACAGCATAATATAAAAAACCCAAAACTTTTGCACTGTGAAGCTGAGACATGACTTACAAACACATTGTACATGATAATAAAAATCCTTTTGAAAGAAGTGGAAAATGCTCAGGAATGTAGAAGTTCGAATTAACATAGTTTGGAACATCCAGATTTTGAAACATCCAGAGCCTCTGCCTAGACATCCGTAATATTGAGTGAAATATTGATATCTACATAGATAGTAAAGACAACGTAAAACACTTTTATTCCTGAAAAAAAAAGAAGGACACACAGGACAGGCTCTCACCTGTACTGTGGAGTTTGTTCACCTTTCTCTTCATTTTAAGAAGGGAAGCTGCAGTGGATGAAATGCTAACCTAATCCGTCATGAAATTTTTTATCTTCCCAACTATTTACAGAAATCTACATGACATGCGTCCAAATTCTGATGTAATTTTATCATACAACTACTATATTTTCTTTTTAGTAAATCAGATTTTTTTTTTTTGTAAGAAAAAATGGTAGCTGGCATTGTGATTTTAGAGGATACAGAAATGAAATTATACCTACACTTTTCTGGAAGCAAACCAGACTGCTTCATTGTTTACTTGTCTAGTTTCTCTTTAGGAAAGATGATGCAAGAGTTTTGATATTTTAATGACAACTGACGCTGTTCAGTTTGGTACAGAATTAAAATCTGATTATGTATTAATTTCTCTGAAACAAATCCTAGATTTGGCAATAGAGGGTCTTTGACAGCATAAGCTGTTGGGCAAGGTCATTTAAGCCGGAAAAAACTGTCACTTCACAGAAAAAAGAAATTAATGCATAATGGAAAATATCTGTCATTATTGGAGTTCTGTCTTCATGCTTCACTTTGTCTAGGCAAAGCATAAAGCTATATAATCTACAGAAGGATGGAAAAACTAAAGAAATTTGAAAACAGATCAATCACACCTTTTGATATTCACTTTTTAAATTCTGTTTGAAGTGGATAACCTAAGTCAGATTTTTTTTTTTTATGAAAGTTTTACATAGCCAATAAGAAAATTAGAAAAGCTGCACAAGAAAAAAAAATCAATAAGAAACTAAGCAGAACAATTTAGGATCTTTTTTCTTTGCGTAAACATCAAATTATCACTGATCATAAGTTACAGAATATGAAAACCAGCTTCAGTTGAGGATTTTGAGTTGTTAAAAAAGTGGTTTATTCGCAAAACTAGGATAAAATTCTAACCTGGCTTACTTATGCAACACATTCTGTCAATACTCACAAGTAAGATAGTAAGGTAGGGTATACTAATTTACAAAACTATGCATGATTCTGAAACATGGGAAAATTTAACAGAATTTCCATTTTTTTGACTACTTGGAATTACAGATATTTTCACTTTACCAAAGTAATCTTACTTTATCAAAGTAATTGATACTTTGCTGATAGATGTAAGGATTCTGTAGCTCATGGTAAGTCAGTAACTACCCAAATAGTGCTGTTCTATGCTGGTAATTCCAGGACATAGTCAAAAATAAATAAATAATAGTAAAAAATGTGTATCCCTGATTTCATCAGAAAGATCTGAAGCCTTTGGGTATTCCCATCATTAATGGGGTCATTGAAAAAAGTGACTGAAAAATCACTACACCTTATCTTTTGTTCTACTCTCAGATGTCTATCCTGGTGCACTACCATCAGATGAGTATTAACTTCCAATTTTGACAGCAGTTAGGTTAGGGGGAAAAGATTCTACAAAACCTTAGAAATCATAAGGCTCAAAAATGAAGAGGACCCATTTATCAGAACTACAAACTTTTAGTTTTTGAAATTTCCCTTGAAGTTCTCCATCATTTTCATGCATTCTGAATCAGATGACAATTGCTTCTTGTTGCACTCAACCATTTACCACTATGACATCAAAGAGGCTTTGAAGTTCAGAAGAAGTCTCAGTTCTGTACATCTATTTGGTATATATACGATAACCCTAATTTAAGTTTGCTTAAGGTTTTGTGTTTTTTTTTTTTAATTTTGCAAGATTTGGGTGAGGAAGAAATTTCTTTTCCCAAGGTTCTTAGTTATTCTTTATCATTAGAACAAGAACTAGAATTTGGTTGATATAAAACAATGATTCAGAAATTTAAAGAACAATTTTAATAATAACAGATTTCTAAAGGCTCAATAAAACTTTATAGCATGGAAATGAAGAGGAAGATTTCAACTGCAAAAGCCTTAAAATTGCAAGAACCGCCAAGGTTTTATTTAAAAGAGATCACTCCTACTTCTGTATTCAACATAGCAAGAAATTCAACAACTACTATCAGAGGTATTTCTGAAATTTAATAATAGCAGAGTAACGATTCTGAGGTTGAATAGCAAAATATCCAAGGACCTGAAAGAACTAAATGGTTCAGCTGTTCTTTCACTCTGTTTTCTGTCAACAGAGTCTCATTCAAATAATTATTTGAAAAGTCATGGAGTGTGCTCACTTATCTGTTTCTTAAAAGGTGAGTAAGAATACAAAATAAATTTCAAAACATCCTTCATAATGACAATATATTTTGCAAGAAATTATGCAGAATCTAGAATTCATAGGGTTGCCCTCCCCTCCCTTCTACATACGGTCCAACCAAAATACCCAAAAAGGCATTTTGGTTTGAATTTTCTGGTATCAAGTATTAAAAGAGATCCTGTTTTTCTTTATCCTAAATAAAGGATATTCTTCTGTTATTGTAACAACTGGTTTTAGAACAGCTGTCTAGTCAGATAGAATAATCCAGTACTTATTTATTACCCTGATTCTGGTTGCTTGTATTTTCCCCTAACTTCCCACATGCCTTATCTTCAACAGTTTCAAAGTTAGTTTTTTTTGGTTTTGTTGGGCTTTTTTTTCCTTCCAGTAACTTTTTTCTTCAGTGACTTTTTCCAGGAAACACTTCCTCCAATAAAGAGGTTTTGTCTAATATTAATAGTACTCAAACATTAACATCATACAGTGATTAATAGAAAATTCATTTGTGAACAAGCATGTACTCTATGTTACTCAACATGTACATATATTATTCCATAAACTGGAGAAGCTGCTAGTAATCCAACTAGGACTAGGACAGAGCTATATAATTCCTCATTGCTGTAGACAACAGCCTGAGCTACCATGTGTGGCTTTTCAGTGATTTCAGGTGGAGTTAGTTCTGAGAACACAAAAATATCTGCAGGGGCAGATAAGCTGTAACAAACAAAAGGGCAAAATTACCTTTTCTTTGACAAAGGATAAATAAGAATGAATGGCTGTGAAGTAGTGGAAGAAATTAGTAACATAGATTTAAAAGGCACCTTACATGAAGTGCAAACCCTCCTTTTCCTTTGCTCTTTGCTTATATACCACCTCCAAACAGTCTAGTAGGCAAGGCAGCCTTCTCATGTCATTCCCTCCTATGCAAATAAACACTACCTCCTGAGCAACTTCTTTCCTTTCTCTCCTTTCTGCACATTTTTTACTTCATGCCTTCCTTTTCTTAAACTTCTGCCTCACATACACTGCTTTTAAATCAGTCTTGACGTTTCTGCTTGTCCTTTTGTTAGTAACAGGTGAAACTGTGTGTTGAAACAATAGTACAAAGAGAAAAGATAATTATATTTGAAGATCTGTTAATCAGTAGAGGGTTTCTTTTGTATTAAGAACAAGTTGAAATTCTGCTATTGTGTATCTTAGTTACTTTATAACTAAATATTACAATGGTAGCTATAATGATAAGCAATTAACATAGCCATATATGGGGAAGTGTATATGGGTGGATTTAGGGGAGTATTGTGAAACTCTACCGAAGCAGAACTCACGAAAGTACCAGGAGTAGTCAAGTGAAAATAAGAGAATGCTGGCGTCCACATAATGACTGGGACATGTCCAAGGAACAGAAAGGTGAACAGGACAACCTGAGGAAGACTTCTTACTTCATCTGAGGAAGACTCCTTACTTCATCAGGACGACCACCAGAGGGGTGCTGCGCAAGCGCAAAAGAGGCTCATGTCGTAATAGACTGATGTGGCAATCCTTGATGCATATGTATCAGTCAATGATGTAATCTGTGTTGAATACGTATTAGTGATGACAATTTTAGTGTATAAATTGCGAGCGCGATGTGATGGGGTTGAAGCCATATTTGGGCACATGCCCCTGGTTTCCCAACCTTGCAATAAAGCACCTCATATAACCATTCCAGTGGTTATGTGTCATTTCTTACGCTAACACTTTCAGTTTCTGTCCCTTAATGTCTTCTCTACTCTAATTCAGCATTTTGTCTATGGGCATATGTCACTGGGGGATTTAGCAACATCTTCTTGAAATAAATTTAGACGGACTCCATTTCTTTCCACAGAAACTGTTAACTTCTTCAACACCATCCACTCATCCTGCCATGGGGTTTAGATTTGGGACACCGAAACTACCAGCCTGTGGCTGGTGCTATTGGTTTCAAGGAAACAAAAGAGTATTACAAAAGAATTGGGGGTTCTATATGAGTAGAGTGTATTACTTTTTTTCCCAGACTGAAAAAAAACATTGTGCCAGGAGGGAGCACATAGAGGCTCCTGAGAGGAGCTGTTGGCCATTTCTTCCAGGGGACAGGAACTTGTGTCATTACTTGTAAGCCACTTTCCTAAAGAAACAGAATTCCATGGTCATTCCTCATGGCTACCTCTGGACAGCTGCCAAATTTGCAAACTGGCAGACGCCTGGGGGTTGGCACTTCAGGACAGTAAGTGGTGGAGGTATCCATGGTGGTGCTCAGCAGGAGGATGGGTCTCGTACAGGGGCAAGCTGCCACATGCCCATGACACAGGCAGCTCCCACTAAGGTTAAACTCTCCTGCTACAAAAAAGTTGTACATCAGTTTTATTCTTCTTTTGCAGGGGTTGGTGAATTATATTATTCGTAGAAGCAGGTACGTTTCTTAGATGAGCAAATGGAATGGTTCAAATGCAGTGAAGTCACATTTTTTTGACTGTATGAGTACTTTCTTGGTTACTCTGATATTTTATCTTGTGTTAAACAGAAAAATCATTGACAACTAGAAAACTATGAATCTCTTTTATAACAGGAGAGGAAAATAATCAACAGAGCAGGGTGTTAGTTGGAACAGTGTCTGCAGACAATGCCCTCAGAGCCATAATGTAAACAACATCTGGGCTTACAGTTTTAATTTAACTTAGTGATTACATGTACCCTTTAGTACATGTAATTACTAAATTACATGTAGAGCTCCATTTAGTAAATGAAGACTTCAAACTCTTTTGAGGTCTTTCGGTTGGACTCACACAAAACCCCTCTTTTCCCTCTTTTTTCTTTTTTTATTTTTATTAGTCATCTGAAAAAGAATTTTGGACAAAATCATACCAAAACATCAAAATATATTGTATTTCACATAAAAGAGAAATAAAATAAAATAAAAAAACCTTAACAACAAAACACAAACCAAAAAACCTAAAACAACCAAAAAAAATACCCCATCAAAAACTCAATCACAAATACGTATCTTCAGCTCACCTTAAATTGCACTTAACCTGTTAACGCAGATATATTCCTTTACAAAAGTAAGAGTATATGTCAAAAAAGTCTAGGAGCAACTCATAAGTGGGTAACTCAGTTCCTGAAACCCCAATGTATGTTCATTTTTCATGTAATCAAAAAAAAAAAATATCAGAAAGATGGAACTGTTTATGTATGAAAAAAACCTCAGAAAATTGGGAATTCTTCAGCTTAGAAAATCAGTTAAGAGATAAAAACAAAGGCTGACAAATATCAGAAAGGAAAGGAATGTGTGGAAAGGAAAAATTTTATTCACCAGCACTGCGTTAGCATTGCAGTTGTCATTGAAACAGCAGATACCTCAATTTCAGGCTTTGTAGTAGGTCCCATAAAGTTTTTTACATCGTTATCCATTAATTTATTTTAAAGAAGGTGCTGACCTCGACTGCACAAAGAAAATCTGATAGTAAGCTCAGCACAACAGATTGTAGTAGGCATCATTATTGGCTGCTTGTAAGCAACTACTGAAGCCTTGTAAGAGGCTTCAAGTGGAAAGTTTGCTACACATGTGGTGGGGATGTCACTGCTTCTGGTTTTTATAAAGGGTAAATGAAATAGGTTTTTAAAGTATCATGACAGCATAAAAAGAGAGATAAGGAGAAGAAGACAGGAGGAATAGTTGTGAAGAAAGCAAGAACTAGGCTGCTAATTCACAAGGCATTCCCTTGTAACACCCATGGGATTGCATTGTCACACAACCACAAACACCTCTTAATTGCCCCGGCTGCCAGGACTGCGGCTGACAGTTATAACTGAGATCTAACTAGTGTGCTTTGCTCAATTTTGCAATCTGCATGGTAGATGAATTAGCAGTATGAGGTTTAATCTCCACTTCCAGCTCAGAAGAAAAAGTTAGAGGGTTTGCTCGTAATAGAGCATATGACTGTACCTGGCATTCATCAGACTTACAGAAGATGATTTTCTACAGCATTGAAGCAGAAGAGTCTTTGGGAATCAACTACAGCACACAGAAGTATCATACTGATGGACAAAGCAGAAATATATTAGCAACTGACAGACCATTCTGAAAAAAACTCAAGAAATATTACCAGTATTTCTCAGTGTAATGTAATTTAATCTATAAATAGTAAATTGTCATTGGACTACTTGAAGGAAAGCAGTGAAAATTAATATTTAATGTGTTTATTGGCAAAACATTTATTGTACACCTGGAAGAGTGGAAAAGAAAATTATCTAGGATAGATATTATCTAGGAAATTTAGGAAAAAATCTAGGAAAATTATCTAGGATAGATAGAAAGGTTGTGTGTGGTCCTGTTTCTAAATTTCACAGGAATTTCTCATTCCTAAATCTTTGCTATCAGTATTAATAGAATCTTTGGTGTACTTGTGAAGCTGTTATCCTAAGAACACTAGTACAATCAGTATTTATTGCTATAACCATATATGCGAAATAAAAAGCTTAAGCAGATCTATTAAAACTCTTAAGAAATTCTCATTAAATAGCAGTGAGAGAATATGATTCTTCAAAGTCACTGTTAACATTTCAGAGAGATGTCTGTTTCTTAAAGGTTTAGTACTCTCTAGTAGAGATTGGGAATCCCTTTCATTCTTTACTCTTACATGATCTACCACACAGACATTAACTTTCAGCCACACTACTTTTTCCTCTTACTGGATGAAGGTCTAATAGGTAAATAATGTTTTTCTATTATATAAGCTCAGGTGACAACCCCCAAATGAACTGTAAAGGTTGATATAATGTCGATATAATCCTCTTAAAAACTAAAATCAAATTATAAATTAATTCTATCTCTGCAGATATTGAGTCCTGTAGCCATTTCCTTAAATGAGTAAGATGGAGGAAAAAGTCAAATAAATGAATTGAAGGAAAAGGTTTAGCAATTTAATGGATAGCAACAGGCAGTAAAACTGAAAATCAAAGCAAGACCAGCTACATGCATTGCTCAAAAGGCTCAGATTTATGAGGTAAATTAATTGAACATTGTTATGGGTGAAATCTGCTGTAGTTGGACTTGTATGAATATGAAGGTCTCAGAAACTGCACTGTTCAATTTAAATCGGTTTTGTGATTACTGAGATTTTGCACTATAAAATTAGTATTTCATAAATTTCTTTGAGTATTCCACTGCTCCATTCTGATATAAGCTCATGAATTCAAGGAGTAGTAGCCTAAGGTAGAGCTTACATTAGGAGCTTTTAAAAGAAGGTTTAACCAACCTTTTAAGGATTTGGTTTAAGCTATTGATTCGGAGGAACAAACTCGCCAACAGTTTCAAGTTGACAAGCGGGTATTCTTTATTGCGGCGCCGGGAGACACAGGGGATAGCTCCCCCTAACGTGCATGCCTGTAGTGCTACACAGGTTATCCTTACATAGCCACCGGGCACACATACATAATCATGAGGCTACGCATGAATTACATCGTTTTCCAGAAAGTTTCCCGCATGCATACAAAAAATGTGGTGGTAGTCTTTGAGAGTCGTTTAAGTCTTTCAACAATCTTCATGACTTCTGGCTGTCTTTGAAGCACCAGCTTAATTAACATTACAGACATAGCAATAATCCTGTCCTTCTACTTATCAGTTAGTTTAACTGCTCCCATCCTCAACATCTGCTAGTCCGGATACTCCCCGCTAGATGTTTACACCAGTTTAATGTGCTCATTAACACTACAACACAGCAATCGTTCTGTCCTTTTTCCTATCAGTTAGTTTATCTATGCCCACCCTGGACATCTGCTAGTCCCAGACACTCCCCATCCCCAGGTCCTATTTTTCTATTCTGTTTTTCTTACTCTTTTTGTACTGAGGTCCTAAGGACCTGAAACTGTCAACTACCTTCAAGCACCTCAGTTATTTTCCATTACAAAGCCATCAAACTTAATGTTACTTAGAACTAATTGCATTATATGCTTGTCTCACTATGAAACTCAAACTCAAAGTGCTAGGTTAGTCTGGGTGTGTTACTTTCAGGAATGTATTCATGTACATAATACACATCAACTGGTGGTTACTCAGGGAAGCATTTAAATGCCAGGAGCCAGCACTTGATGCCCAAGCAAAGATTTAAACAGATTCACTTTGCAATAAGTAGCTAGCACTTTTTTCTGCTGCTCTTTGCAAACTAGTGTGGATTCAGCTTTGGGGTACGCTGCGTTTGCATTTGGGAAGGTTAGTAAGTTGACAGGAGGAAGGAACTGAACTCTTGTCTATGAAACCCCCAGTGCTGCACAGCTGAAATTTAATTTGAATGAGGGCATTTATTCCTCTTCCTGTGATTTTACCGGTTTTCTAACAGGAGCTAATCTGAGAGAGAGATCAATGGGTCTGTGACCTATGTTTAGGCTTGCTCTTATGAACTTGACTTGAAACACACTAAAGAGCGTAAGTGGGTGTGGATAACATGGTTGTAAAGAAAAGGGGTTAGAGAAAACAACAATCTGGGATCTTGTAGCTTCCTTTTATCTAAGTAAAGTGAAAAATTATGACTAGATAGTGTGAGTAACTTAAAACTTAGAATGGAAATACTTTTCACTTACTTTCTCTTGCTTATTCCGGATTGGAAAAGTGATTATGTATGTTCTCCTTGAAATAATTTCCACGGATTTTTACAGACTTTTTTTCCATCTGGGCTTCTATGTTAGCTTTCATCTGCCTTAATACCCTTCAGAAGTCTGTTCTAACTACCTCATTGCCAGTGCTGTGCTGTATTTTGTGTCTAGCAATTGTGTGTGCCTGCTTTTGATAAGTTCTTTTTAAAAATGGCTACTTTTCTTTTTCTTGTTTGTTTATGATTTCTTTAGATATCTTCATGTTAGGTCATTTTGTATTAATTAACATGATTTTGAAAGACCATAAAGATAGTAGCTTCTGTCTCTTTATGCATACAATATTGCTTTAGGAATTAATTCAAAAATCATTGAACTCCATCAGATCAAATGACAAAATATAATACCAGCGGCAAAGTAATGTCAAATTAGCATAAGTGAGCATGACTTTCAAAAAAGCCTGAGAAAATTCTCTACTGGCAGGAAGAAATTGACTGTATAATATGTGCAGGGTAACATAACTTCCTTTAGGATTCCAGAGTTTGAAGGTAGAGCACATCAAGAAATATGTGCTCTCCCAAAAAAGCAGGAATAAATGGATCTTTCTGCATCTTTTTCCTCTAGCTCAGTAACTGTAATATCAGCACTGAAATCAGCTAATACAGTACACAGTACACAGTATGCTAGAGATTGGAAGGGACCTCAAAAGATCATCTAGTCCAATCCCCCTGCCGGAGCAGGAACACCTAGATAATGTTACACAGGAATGTGTCCAGGCGAGTTTTGAATGTCTCCAGGGAAGGAGACTCCACAACCTCCCTGGGCAGCCTATTCCATTGTTCTGTCACCCCCACTGAGAAGAAGTTTCTTCTCAAGTTTAAGTGGAACCTCTTGTGTTCCAGTTTGTACCCATTACCCCTTGTCCTATCACTGTTTGCTACTGAGTAGAGCCTGACTCCATCCTCGTGACACTCCTCCTTTATATATTTATATACACTAATAAGGTCACCCCTCAGTCTCCTCTTCTCTAAACTATAGAGACCCAGCTCCCTCCACCTCTCCTCATAAGGGAGATGCTCCACTCCCTTAATCATCTTAGTTGCCCTGCGCTGGACTCTCTCCAGCAGCTCCCTGTCCTTCTTGAACTGAGGGGCCCAGAACTGGACACAATATTCCAGATGGGGTCTCACCAGGGCAGAGTAGAGGGGAAGGAGGACCTCTCTCGACCTACTAACCACCCCCATTCTAATACACCCCAGGATGCCATTGGCCTTCTTGGCCACAAGGGCACAGTGTTGGCTCATGGTCATCCTGTCGTCCACTAGGACCCCCAGGTCCCTCTCCCCTACACTGCTCTCTAACAGGTCGTTCCCCAACCTATTCTGGACCCTGGGGTTGTTCCTGCCCAGATGCAGGACTCTACACTTTCCCTTATTATATTTCATCAAGTTATTCCCTGCCCAACTCTCCAGCCTGTCCAGGTCTCGCTGGATGGCAGCACAGCCTTCTAGCGTGTCAGCCACTCCTCCCAGCTTAGTGTCATCAGCAAACTTGCTGATAGTACACTCAATTCCCTCATCTAAATCGTTGATGAATATATTAAATAATACTGGTCCCAGTACTGACCCTTGAGGCACTCCACTAGTTACAGGCCTCCAACTAGACTCAGCCCCATAGACTACCACTCTCTGGCTCCTCTCCTTCAGCCAGTTCACAGTCCACCTCACTACCTGATCATCTGGTCCACACTTCCTCAATTTAGCTGTGAGGATGATGTGGGAGACTGTGTCAAATGCTTTGCTGAAGTCAAGGTAGACCACATCCACCTCTCTGCCATCATCCATCCACCGTGTTATTTCCTCATAAAAGGCTAAGAGATTGGACAAACTAATTTCCCCTTGGTGAAGCCATGTTGACTGCCCCTCATAACCCTCTTATCCTTGATATGCCTTAAGATAGCACCAAAGATAAGGTGTTCCGTCACTTTAAGTGCTACAGGTGGAAAATAGAATTACCAAGAAAGAATTTTAGTTGCAGTTTCCTAGTCTTTTGGTGTGTTTATGGCTAAATTCAGAGTGTGACATTTTGGTATTTGTGGTGTTTCCAGAATCCCTAAGGGCTCCTCTTGCTCACATGACAGCTATACTTAGCATGACATGGCACATGTGACTTTGGTTCCTTATGAAAAAAGAGTCCTTCCTGTGTGTTCCACTGTCACCAGGCTCTAGCTTCAACCCCATGAAAGTGTATTTACCGAATGAAGATGAAGACAAATGGCACACTTTAAGAATAAAATCACATTTACATTTTAACTTCATACTTTTCTGCTGTCCATCTTTTTTTTTAATTTTCTCTGTTAAAGGCACATCTAGTTATGTACAATAACCTATGCATTCCAGAGATTTTAGTTACAGCTGGCTCTTTAGTTTCCTTTTTGTCCTTGTATTTCCTACAGCTGCTGTATTGTGCTTTTCAGTGTTTTATGGTGGTCCGATACATGCTTGAATATTTAAAAAGCGTCTCAGATTAGATGCAAAACACTGACTAAGCTTTCTGTTCACCTCTGATCTTCTCCCAAAAGTACCTGCCCACAGAAACTTCTCTCATGCTTGAGGCCTTTGATCCTTTTAACTTTGAATAGACAGATGGTCCAGAAAACTTATCATGCACCAGTCATCTTTTGAGCAGCAATTGTGTACTGCATTTTTTTGTGTAAAGATTAGCATTTGGTAGGAGACAGAACCCTAACAGACTGAGGCAAACACAAAAGGTGAGGTCCATATTTAAAGAGGTTCATTTAAAAAGTTTATTACGGATGTGTGATAGCAAGCTACTGGTGTGGCAGAAGGGCCATTCATGGAAAAATATTTTCATTAGTAATTAAATATGAAGTAATATACTTATCAAAAAGTATTTATTAGTGAAGAAAATAAAAAAAACAAAAGCTAAGTAGAAATTACATTTTTGGTGTACTGTGGATACATATTTGTTCTTGTTTGAGCCATGAGAGCTCTATTTCTTAATAGCGAGTATACTGCGTATTTGTGTCATTACAGTATTTTTGAGGTTTATTTTTGAATGGATGCAATCAAGCAGGCATTGTTCTAGATGTATTTGATCAACATATATTTTTTATGTTTATTATAATATTAATATTAATAATTAATTTAGACACAATTTTCAAATTCCTTTAAAATTATTTTAAAATATATTTTTTACTCTCCTTAAGTACTCAAAATTCAAATTTATATGGCTTCTATCTTAATAGAAAAATCACATGAATATCACTGCCTTTGTTTTTACTGTATTCCAAGTCAACCTTTCCAATTTTCTATCTTAAGTCTGTTTTATATAATTTTGCAATAAAACTATGCTTTTACTCCATTTTTAATAGTAACCTTAAGCAAGGATTAAAGAGTGAAAAAAGCCCATGTAATAATTGCACTTCCTTTAATTAAAGGCTTGTATGGTGGTATGGAGAAAGAGAAGAAATACAGATTGTGCCACCCAAAATTCAAAGTAAAGATATACACAATGTTTCTGGCAGTTCAAAGTGTGTACATGGAGGAAATAGCAAAAGAGACAAAAGATGCATCTCATTCTTCGCTACTCTTGAATGACTGATTCAGTTCCCCTGTAGGCACTTTCAGGAATCATTTAAATTACTAACAAGTTTGGGAGCACTAGTAGAAAACAAGCTTTCAAGCTTGATCCCTGAGGTACACTTTAGGGTATGCTTAACAAACCTATAAGCAATGTAACCTGACAGATGTGTGCATATGGCTGGCATTGGTATTTTATTGACCACTGAGTTTGTGTTTGAAGGCAGGTACTCTCCCTAGTGTGTCCCACAGCCCAACTATCAGAGGCAGATATCTGCCTGAGTGTGCTGGCAGTCACTAAACAAGGGGCACCTCAAAGCTTCCCCTAAGAGATAACTTTGGTGTCTGCAGGTGGGTAAGAATCCTGCCTGGACTCTCTGGGGAAGGCTAACTTCTGCCACATCTCAGGACTTCTACTGGGCTTCTCAGGTTAAAATGTTCCTTGCGCTCCTGTAAGTTTATAGAGTAAATTAAGAAAGAAAAAAAAAGTCAGTGCCCCCTACTGACCATCAACATGTATAAATTGCTCTTTTCTCATTCAGCTATTCTGATTGCGTTGAAGGATTTAAAGTTACATATATTAAAAAAAAAAAAAAAAGAAAGAAAAAAAAAAAGGAGAGAAAAAGGCAGCTTATGCATCCAGGAACTACCCCCAGGTTTTACAGATCTCGGGATCCTGGAAAATGGAGAAATGGAGAGGCAATTAGTTCAGTGGAGAATTAAAGGAAAGAGAAGTATTGCCAACCAGTATTTGCTGGAAGTCAGTTCTTGTCAAAGGAGATTAATTCCATTAAAATTTCCTGTTATTGCATATGTAAATACAAATACAATATATAACTGGATATATGTAACATATTTGACTTTTTTAAAAAGTTTTGAATTTTGCGCTGGATGATGTCCTTTTTTAGAAAGGAGAATCAGTTAAAACACACCTGAAGAAGATTCAATGAAGAGCTATATCACAAATCTCAAAATGGCTAGTATAGAGCAGTTGTTGACTAAGAGGAACAACTGAAATGTCTGATACTCTTCAGTTTAGAGAGAAGAAGGTCAGCAGCACTGAGATTTGATCAAAATTTACAGGATCATGAAGATTAAGATGAACACAGACCTTTTATCCGCTAAACCTCACAGTACTGGAAGTAGGGGGAAGTTGTAAGGATATCTGCTTAAAACAGACAAAAGAAAATGTTTTTTTATACAATGAAAAAGATCTTAAAACTGTTGTCAAAGATGTTGTTGAACAGAACTGTTGTCAAAGATGTTGTTGAACAGAAAGTATCAGCATGTTCACAGCTTCTTGCCCTGTGAATTCACAAACAGGCGGCATAAGCAGGGGTATGCTCTTTAACCTTTCCTGTTCTCATGAATCTGAGTGGAACTGACCCATATAATTTCGCTCTCCTTAGATAGCACCTCTCACATCTGACAGCCTAATGCTGCATTACAGGTATCAGTGACCTAACACAGTAGAAGATTTGCAATTTTTCATCAGTATATGTTTCTAGAGAGATTTCCTAGATAATAGATCTGGTTCTTCTGGTTAATGATTTAATTTAATTTTGCTTTTTCTTCCTTTTTTAATAAATTACTTGTTTTCAAAATTTGCTTTTAATTATTTTCCTTTCTTTTCTTGCTGGCATAAAATATAATAACTGGGTAAATTCAGGGTCTTGTGCGGTAGGACCAGTAGAATACCAAGTAGAATTGCAACCCTGGACTTTAGAAGGGCAAACTTTGGCCTTTTCAAGCAATTGCTAGGGGAAATCCCATGGGCAAGGCTGCTTAAAGGTAAAGGGGCCCAAGATACTTGGTTGACATTCAAGGATTGCTTTTTCCGTGCTCAAGATCGGAGCATCCCGACACGTAGGAAGTCAAGGAAGAGGGCCAGGAGACCTGCGTGGATAAATAGGGAATTGCTGGGTATGCTCAAGTGGAAGAGGAGAGTTTACAGGTCATGGAAGGAGGGGCTAGCCACTTGGGAGGAATATAAGGCTGCTGCTAGAGGATGTAGGAAGACAGCTAGGAGGACTAAGGCCTCCTTAGAATTAAGCCTGGTGAGAAGGGTCAAGGACAGCAAAAAGAGCTTTTTCAAATACATGGCAGACAAAACTAACACCAGAGGCAATGTAGGCCCACTGATGAACGGGATGGGTGCCCTGGTGACAGAAGATACAGAGATGGCAGAGTTACTGAATGCCTTCTTTGTCTCTGTCTACTCTGCTGCAGGCAGTCCTGAAGAGCCCTGTACCCCTGAGACCTTAGATGAAGTCAGCTCAATGGAGCGGTTTGCCTTAGTCGATGAGGAATGGGTTAGAGATCAGTTGAGCAATCTGGACATCCATAAATCCATGGGTCCAGATGGGATGCACCCGCGGGTACTGAGGGAACTGGTAGAAGTCATTGCTAGACCACTCTCCATCATCTTTACCAAGTCTTGGGAAATGGGAGTGGTGCCTGAGGACCGGAGGAAAGCAAATGTCACTCCAGTCTTCAAAAAGGGCAAGAAGGAGGACCCGGGTAACTATAGACCGGTCAGCCTCACCTCCATCCCTGGGAAAGTGAGGCATAGCATGAGTGTTGGTATGAAAGTCATAACTTCAGTTGCTGTGATTTGTTTTATGGTGATGATGCAAAACACACCCAGAAAACATTTTAGTTTTGCCTAAGCTGTGCCTAGCCTGTATCTATATCTGTATTTTGTACTCATGGTAAACCAAAGCAATCTATTAGAACTTGTGGAGAATTCTATACAAACCAGTTTGAAATTACCCTGAAAATACTTGTTAGCTGCAAGAACTTTTGATGAGATTATTCAAGTGAAAGCTAAAGTTCTTTACTCTTAGCTTTTAAATGGGATGAATATGATATGGAAGATATTCTTCCCCTTTGAAAAAAATCAATTTTTTTTTTCCTTAACAAATCTACTATTTCTTTTTAAAGAATGAAAGTGCTCTGCCTGCTCTCTTCCTTTTTGTGTTTCTACATCCAAATGTTAACTCATGCTATATGGAAAACATCCATATTTATTTCAACAAACTTGATTTCAATTATGGAGCTGTATGATAGAGGTATGTTTGTCAACAAAAAAAAAATCCCAGGGATAAAAGTCTTCTGTCATGAAATTTCACTAAACTTATTGACAATAAAGCAGTGAAGAACTGAAATGTGCATCTTCATGGACATAGTATTTTAATAATACGCTTCTGATTAAGAATTTTGTTGATCAAGCAACACTGATAACTGGTTGGTATTTTACTTTCTCAAGAGCTCAACAGTCATCATCATTTGAATAAAGAAATGAACTCTGAAATGACTAATAAAATATTGAATTGTTTAGATATCTGTTATAGCTAATATTTTACATTTGTCATTTTTCCTGCTCTGCAGACACTTAGTACAGATTCATGCCATGCAACCTGAAATGGGGAAATACTTTTACATTATACTGCATTCTACTCCAGAATTATTAATATAATGTTAAAGTGGGGGTTCATGCACAAATGTCATACTTAAGTCACTGAAAAGCTTTGTGTATGTATGTGTGTGTATATATATATATACACACCTGGTATTTAAAATCACAGTAAAATTAATTATGATAGTAATCTAAGTAGATGGGCCCTAACTCAGCAGTAGTCCTATTTAAGAATGTTCATGTGGAAACTGTGAAGTTTGCTCAGTTAGGTAGGAAGGATAATCAGATGCATTTCAGGTATCTGCTATTTGTTGGAAAAACACTGACTTGTCTCTGTTGAAGGGACTTTCTCCCCTTAACATTTTGCAAAACCAGACCCATGGCTAGCTTCCTGTAGCTTGGTGAATAATATAGTCCAGCCTGAGTGGTTCAAACTTATCTGAGTCAGATTTTCTGCAGGAACTTATTCATGTCTATTCAAATTTGATGTCTTTATGAAGACAGATGGCCCTAAAATCTTCAGGGTTACCCAGATCTACTTTGCTCCTAACATTACAGAAGCTTAACTGTAAAGCAAAGCAGCTTGGTCAAGCATTTAGATGTAGATTGCAACAAAAAGATTACAAGTAATTTCAAAATGTGATTCCTAAATTGAAATTATCAGCAGCCTATCTTCCTCTCATTGTTTGCATTCATTTCCCTAGGATTCCCAAGACATATCTGAGTTTATGACTAGAATGTTAGAATTTTAGAATTTGCAGCAAGTCTTCTCCTTTCTATGTTACCCACAGTTCTTCTGTTTTCTTAAAACAGATTAGGAGGAGCTCCGCCAAAATTCCTGTAGTAATATGAATGAATGGTATTTTCTTGGTCATTAGGTATTGTTCAAAACAGGATTAAGAAATGCATAGCTCTAGCCTTAAATCACATTGTGCCAGTTCTGAAGCTCCATCCTTAACCACTATAGATCCTACCCGTTTTTTGACTACTGGCTAAATGTCTCAACTCAACTTACGTTACTCAAAATTCATAAATTCTGAGGACATAATATTTTCTGATGTCAGTTGCTATACAGTGTAAGTTGCTTATATTTTGTAAATCACATGAATTCTTCAATTCTGTAGCATCTTTTTGTAGAGAGCACATGCAAGGCTTTTAGACATAAACTCATCAGTGAGCTCAACACACACACACACAAAAATATCCCCAATACCACAAATTGTCTGACTTTTTGAGTTTTATCATCTCAGTTCCTTCCTCCATACTTCAAAACAGCTTGTCTTCTCTGCTGAGAACAAAAAGCTCTTTTGACAGTGTTATCACTTAAAATTCAAAATAATTGCAAAGAACTGTTAGGGCTGTAACATGTCACAGGAAAGAAAACAGCTTGGCATATCCAAATTACTTTTGTCCCACCTGTGATGATCAAGCATGCAAAAAAATTCAGAGTGACTGTAGTTCTTATATGGAGGGTAGTTCCTGATTATGATTTTGTGTATCTGCAGTTTATTTTCTTTACGTGGCATGTGAGAAGTATGTATAATCATCTGTGTGCAGTCTTAGAATCATAGAATCATAGAATAGTTTGTGTTGGAAGGACCTTCAAAGTCCAACACTCCTGCAATGAGCAGGTTCATCTTCAACTAGATCAGGTTGCCCAGAGCCACAACCAGCCTGGCCTTGAACATCTCAAGGGAAGGGGCATCCTCCACCTCTCGAGGCAACCTGTTCCAGTATTTTACCACGTATAGCCTGAATCTTGCTTCTTCTAGTTTAAAAGCATTACCCCTCGTCCTGTCACAGCAAGCCCTGCTAAAAGTCTCATCCCGTCTTTCTTATAGGCAACTTTTAAGTACCGAAAGGCCATAATACTCTGTGTGGAAATATTCGTCCAAGAAAAAGCTAACATCATCTGCAGGCATCAGATCTACAGTAGGTCCATATCTTCCTATTTGTTGACTGAAAAAAGTGACAGTATGGATCATCTGAAAAAAGAAGGCTTCTTGCAGAAGACATTAAAATGGGAAGAGTACTGAGGAAAAGCTGCATTATAACTCTTGCAAAATGAAGATATTTTTGCTGGCAAGAATGTATTGTCTTTTTCCTTCTAAATTGCTTCCAGAAGAGACACAGTTTTACAAATAAACTTATCAATGTCACATCCTTCTTCTTTTAATTGCACATAAGACAATAAAATTGATAAAAAATATTTTATGAAGATGCATAGCATTATGTGAAAAGGAAAAATCAAAAGAAAACACTAACTCAGAAGGATAGTGAGATTGTAGTATTTCTTCAGTTTGTATCTCTCAGAAGAGTTAAAGTTTAGAAAACTGTGGAGATAAAAGAGAATGAAGCCTAGAAATGGCCTGCGGCTTACATCTACCCTCTAGTTGCAGAAGTCTTTGAATCCTCCAGACTCCTTTTTTCCCCATAGTTCCCTATCTTGCAACACCCATATAACTTTAATATTGCAATATTCAGTTCTAGTGAGGAACATTCTCAACTCCTTTCAATTGTAAAACATCAAAGGAAAAGAGAAGTAACACATGGAAAGGTAGATTAATGTCAAAAGGAGCATTTCTAAACTCCGTAGATTTAGCCTGAGTTCTTTTGTTAGAACAGAAATAATGGGTGGAAAAATGGGATTATCTTGGAGAAGACATTACTTAATATATCTCAAGACAAAGAATTTAGTGAAAATAATCTGAAACATTTGCAACAGAAATTAAACATTGTTGAGTGATACAAAATGAAGGTGGATAGCAGCTGAGTCATCAGTAAGGTGAAGCTTCCCCAAATATACAAATGTTGGCTGCAGACGGTGCAAAAAGCATAATATAAATCTGGAACAAGGTAAAATATCATATTACTTGATTTGTGGATTTACAGCTCATTGTCAGAAAAGTATTGGCTGGAGGAACTTAGTAGAAGAGGAACAAAGATAGGGCAGGGTCTCTAGAAAGAGCCAGGATTTCAAGTTTCGCACTGTGGCAAGAAGATTAAAAAATAACAGTGTATATACGTAGCTGATGTATGTAAATATTAGGCAAGGAAAGGAATATTTATCCTCCTGAGTCAATTCTTAAATAGCAAAGAAATAAAAAGGAAGGTTAGCTAAAAAAGGAAGAATTGACAAAATAAGAAACTTCAAACATTTGAGTTATTTTATACTGTACAACTGTTCAGCTTCTATTAAATATATACAAAATAGAGAAAATGCATGGAGGTGATTAATAAGGATTGGAGTTGTATCTTTTTTATGTAGTTCTGCTTTGTAAATGACATTATCATATTTTAAAAAAACAAATATCTGCATAAGTATCTTAATTTAGATGACATTAAAACCTACAATCAAAAGAATATGAAATTTTCATTTTACTCATTAGTAGTTTTATTTTTTTCTCCGTATCTCAATTTTTAATTATTTTTTTTTTAGAACAAAAATATTCACCAATTTTGGTAGCATAGAACATTATGCCAGAGACTTTAATAGAGGATGCTTGACTATGCAAGCCATTACATTTTATACAGTGTGAATATTCTTATATGGTTTCATAAAGTCATAGAATTGTTTGGGTTGAAAGGGACCTTAAAAATTATCTAGTTCCAAATCCTGCCATGGGCAGGGACACCTTCCACTAGACCAGGTTGCTCAAAGCAGCATCTAGTCTGGACTTTAATGCTGCTAAGAATGGGGATTTGTTGATTATAAAAATGTTATCTGATTTTAATTTTTCTTTTTTTCAGACCGTAGAAAAAGGGTTTGGTTTATTTTTTAATTTTTTTTTCACTGAAATCAAATTACAAAGATAATATAACCTCACAAAACCAAGTCTAATGTCATTTAACACATTTTTAAAAACATGAAAATTTATAATTTGAGGACTTTTGGTATGAGTGAATAGATAATGTTCATTTTCCATAGGCAATATGAGGCAAACAAGTTGATTTCTTATGAGAAATCAGTGCATTTGGTTTACAGTGAACATTAGAATTCACATACTTTACTGAATAGCACTTGAAAATTCTTCATTACTTGAAAAAAAAAGTAAATATCTCCACTGAAAAAAAAAAAAGTTACTAGGAAGATAAAAAGTGATCAAAACCAAATAATCTTCTGCTTTGTTTAAAAAGTTCTGTAAAAAGTCATCCACACGAATGCTGCAACATCAGGTATAAGCAAGACTTCAGGAATAATTTAAAAATAAAAACAAAGGAAAGTGTCTTAAAAGAAGATTTTATATCTTGCAAGGGTATATGCTCATACTTACAATTTGTTTTATATTTTGATCATCTCTTTTCATTAAGTATAATATATGGTATAGTGGTACTTACTCTGGTTTTGCACTTACAAAAAGCCTACATTTGTTATTGCATTCTGGTTGTAGAACACAGATGGAATCTTGAATGTATCTAATGTTGTTTACTGTAAGCCCTTTTACTACTCTGCTCAGTATTGCTCCTAAGCCATTATGTATCTACTTTATGTTTCAGCATGTGCAGCACCATATTGAAATATGGAAGTGTAGAATTTCTTTCAGAATTTGAGGCATTGTTTTCCCTCACTGCCTCTTTCAGTGGCTGTACACTTTAAGGACTTAATTGACTTCTGCAAAAGTTCTTTAGTACATATCAGTGAATGGATAAGGTAAAACTATTGGTGGCTGTAAGAACATTGATGACTTTTTTAGAGACCAGCAACAGTGTTCATCTCTTCTATTGGAGATAGTAGTCTCTGTGAAGGTCTTTTCTTTTTTTTTCAGTCTTCCCACATCATTTCTGGTTACTGAATTATCCATACATGTTCTCATACAGTCCAGGTTTAGGTTTTGTTTAGGTTTCTTTTTTTTACATTTTTGGCCTAGTGAGGAAGGATGTAGTGGTTTAAGCTCAGCCAGTAACTCAGCACCACGCAGCCTGTAGCTCACTCCCCCCTTCCTTCCCCCCTGCCCCTGGAGTGATGTCAAGGAGAACCGAAAGAATGTAAATCCCATGGGCTGAGATAAGAACAGTCCAGTAACTAAGGTATAACACAAAACCACTGCTGCTACCACCAATAATAATAACGATATGGGGAATAACAAAGGAAGAGAATACAACCACTCACCACCCACCAAACAATACCCAGCCTGACCCAAGCACTCATCTGGGCCATCTGGGTAACTCACCCCAGTTTATATACTGGGCATGACATGCTGTGATATGGAATACCCCTTTGGCTAGTTTGGGTCAGATGTCCTGTCTCTGCTTTCTCCCAGCTTTCCAATCTCCTCCTCACTAGCAAAGCCTGAGGCTGAGAAAGTCCTTGGTCAGAGTAAACATTACTTAGCAACAACTAAAAACATTGGTGTGTTATCAGCACTGTTCTCAGACTAAACCCAAATACTTCTTGTATTTGACTTTTGCAGTTATGATTTTTGCCACTTTCATGCTAGACTTTGGCAGCTGGTTACAGGTTATAGCCTTGTAGGGCAGAAAACCTCTGTGTGGATCAGTGGACAAATATAGCTCAAACTGATGAAGAGAGAAAGATACACATGAGAACCATGGTAACTCTTCTGGCATCTTGGCCTGCCTTGGGTCGCAGTTCCAGAGCTTCAGGTTGAGAGGAACCTGATGAAGAGATATCTTAGAGCATGCCACATTTTATGAGAAAAAACAATATGTGACTTTTCAATGTCCTTTTAATTAGAATCAGAACACTATTGGTAGCAGATGCTAAGCTGTGATATCTTTATTGCAAATTAATTCAAATTCATAGAATCATAGACAGTTAGGGTTGGAAAGGACCTTGGGATCATCTAGTTCCACCACCCCTGCCATGGGCAGGGACACCTCACACTAAACCATGTCACCCAAGTCTATGCCCAACTTGGCCTTGAACACCGCCAGGGATGGAGCATTCACAAATTTCCTGGGCAACCCATTCCAGTGCCTCACCAAAATTCATCTAAATCCAAATCAATAGAGATCTTTGTAGCTAGTGGAAGCCAAAGATTTCTCTTAGCTATGAAAAGTGCAATTTTATCAGGCAGCGTTTCTTGTTGAGAAAAAAAACCCACCCTTAAAATTTTCATATTTTAAATAGTGGATGAAGGGATTTATGACAAAAAAAAAAAAAAAAAAGTAATTTCTTTGGCTAGAAGCTAACATCTTGAAAATAAATCCAGCATGCTCTTCTGGGAATTTTCTGAATGTATAAATTTATGGGTCTCAAAAGTGTTCATCATCTTGTTTCCAGATTGTGTTACAGATTAGGATATTTCTCTCTCTTCTCTCAGAAATTTTGGGCAAGAATATTTCTTTTGTTAATATTATCATGTAAAATACAGTGGTGGTTTCACTAGTCTTTTACTTTTTGGCTGTCCTTGCTTAAATGTTGATTTTATGTTACAACTTAATGCTTTTAGTTGTCCATCTTCCCATACTCTGAAGTGTGCATTAGGCTGGTATATTCTTGTAAAGACTATGGAAAAAGAAGTAGATTTGTAAATCTTTCTGGAATGATGAAGTTTTCATTTAGTGAAGGAGCAACTGACTTCTTAATTCTAAATACAGACTTATCACATCTCCACACTGAGCTTCTATGTGCTTTCCATGATTCTTTATTGCACTCAGACTGTTTTGTAGGTATGGCTGGCAAGGACAGCAAAACAATATCAGTAGGCTAAAAATTTTAATTTCTGCTGTTAATAAGAAGAGCTACACTAGCATTTTAAGACCAATGATTGTCAAGAATACTACTGTATGCATAGCAATGCACAGATTTCTTTCAACATAATTTAACTTTGGTAGCCAACAAATGGATATTTTTGGTTTAATGCTTCTCTTACTGATGACCTTTCATTAGCACAGCCAGACAGAACTGGTAAACCTGATGCTTTGTGCATGAAAACCTGAAAGAAGTTATTCCATCTTAAAAAAAAACCAACAAAAATTGAAAATGCACTCTTTGTCATCTCAATTAGATGACATTGTAGCAGTAATTATTCAACATTTTTTATAGAGAAAAAAACTATAGAGAATTTCCGATTGAGACCTGGAACTTCTGTTCCCTCTTTATTTGGAATCAGGACTTTTTCATGTTTTCTACCAGGCTCTAATGAAGGTTATGGGGGAGGGTGGCAGGGGAAAAACCCACCTCTGATACCTCAGAATATGTTAGATCCAAAGCAGGCAGGGGACAGAGAGACTGGCAGTCTCAACAGTATAGGTATAAAAGCTGTTTGCTTGTCAGAGTTGCATTTAATAGAGTATCTTCAGATTTAGAAAATGAAGCAAAGGAACAGTGGATGAAAATATCAAAGAAATATTGATAAAATTGCGACTAAATGCTTTAATGCTTCTTAGCTTTACTCGAAATACTTTAGCTTTGCTTTGGTCACGCAGTTCTGCATGTATTATTTTACCATCTTACCAGGTTTTAACCCCAAGGTTGACCTTGGCTGAACCCCAGGTGCCCACCAAAGCTGCTCTACTACTCTCCTCCTCAGCTGAATACAGGATAAAATATTTAACAAAAGGCTCATGGGTCGAGACAAATACAGGGAGAGATCTCTCACCAATTACTGCCAACAGCAAGACAGTCTTGACTTGGGGAAATTAGTTTAATTCATTACCAATCAAGTCAGAATAGAATAACAAGTAAGAATCCAAAACCTAACCTTAAAAATACCTTCCTCCCACCCCTCCCTTCTTACTGGGCTCAACTTTACTCCTGATTTACTCTACCTCCTCTGCCACAGCAGCACAGGGGGGACAGGGAAAGGAGGTTGTGGTCAGTAGCCTCTGCCACTCATTCCTCCTCAGGGGAAGACTCCTCACACTCCTCCTCTGCTCCAGCCTGGGGTCCCTCCCGCGGGAGACAGTTCTCCATGAACTTCTCCAGTGTGAGTCTTTTATGAACTGCTCCAGCATGGGTCCCTTCCATAGGGTGCATCCTTCAGGAACAGACTGCAGCACTTGTGACTTAGGGTCACAAGTGCTGCAGCAAACTTGATCCAGTGTGGGCTCCTTTCTCCATGGGGCCGCAGTGCCTGTCAGGAGTCTGCTCTACGAAGGCTTCCCCCAGGATTACAGCCTCCTTTGGGCATCCCCCCGCTCTGGCATGGTGTCCTCCATGGGCTGAGGGTAGAATCTGCTCCACCATGGACCTCCATGGGCTGCAGGGGCATAGCTGCCTTATCGTGGTCTGCAGGGGAAATTCTGCTCTGGTGACTGGAGCACCTCCTCCCCTCCTTCTGCACTGAATTTTCTGTCTGCAGGGCTGTCGCTCTCACAGATTCTCCCTCTTCTCTCTGGAGTAGCTGTTCTGTGGGTTTTTTTTAACTTTAACTATGTTATCACAGAGGTGCTACCACCATGATTGATGGGCTTGGCCTTGGCCATCTGCAGGTCTTTCTGAGCTGCCTGGCATTGGCCAGTCTCTAGAATTGGGCCATTTAGTCTTCAAGTATTTACCTTTATCTATACCAATTTGTTTCTTCAACAAACCAGAAAGTACCACCCTTATTAAGAGAGTTCATCTGTCAGCATCAAATGATAGAAATTAGGAATATAGTCTTCTTTTAACAAATACATAATTATAATAGATAAATCCATGAATGTTTAAGACTATGATTTAAGTAATCCAAATAATCCTTATTTAAATTTTCTCCATGCATTTTAATACACACATTCACCTATTAGTCATTTTGAACATTTCACCAGCATCATAGATATTTCTGGAAAATATGTCTTTATGAAGTTTTAGAACTGTCTTGAAAAGAGCATGTTCAGTGTCATAGCTGAGAAAGGTGGGGTAGGTAAATCTGGTCCTCCTGTATCCTTTAAAATAAAAGAAGAATTTTATAGTGGCAATGAAGCACTCCACTGTGCAATCTGAACACGATTTCCTACCTTTCTTACTCACGTCTCTCCAAAGTTAATAGACATTTATTTCTGTGTTGATTGTTTGCACTCCAGAAATATAAAATCATTCTAATTTCATCATAAACTTTCTTTGTGGTATTCTGAAAATTATAGTCCAGCCTGTTGGTTGATAGAACCAAGATATCTCTAGCCAGTAGGTTGTTTTGAATCAAGGTTACCATATTTTCAGCCATGTTTTGATGCATTCATTCCTTTGACACCTTAACAGCAAACAGTGTGAAACAGGTTCAGCTCTACAATAAACTGCAGAGGCTCTTGCTTTTGAGAAATGAAAGAAGGAATGTTTACGATTAAAAACAGGAGAAAAAGCTTTGATCAAAGCCACAGTATAAAAGCATAGCACTTGGTTTGTCTGTGACATAGTCTACTTGATGCCTGGCTTGTTCTTGATACTTCTTTTGGTAGATGGAAATAAAAATGGACAGCTTAAACTCATTTGATATTAACAGAATCTATATTCATATATTGCTTTTTTCATAATGCAATATCTTATGCCTTCACAGCAACTTTAAAGGTTCTTATTAATAAAAAAAAAAAAAAGAAAAAACCCAGAATTAATATTGTTTGTTGAGCTTTGTTTCTATGTTATAGAGGACATTATGAAGTCTCTGTAAAAAAAATGTTATGCATATTTACCTTGTAAGAAGTGTGAAATCTCTGGAGAGCAGAACCAGACAGTGCTGTAGGTAAAACTCAGAAAAGGCAGAACCTCTTTTGTTTGCTTTTTTAAGTCCAAATTTTCATCATTCACCTGCAGGTTGCTTATAAGGAAGAAAATACTTCTATCTTATTGTTTTTCTTTGAAATGGTTTTGAGAGCTGTCACTGTCTAACATGAGTCCATAACAGAAGTGCTATATGCTCAATTCTGTAAGGAAGCAGTACTGCACAATACCTCTTCAACTAGTTTCCATCTAGAAGCCTCAACTGAACACTCTAACAGCAAAATTTAAGAACATGAACATCTCTACAGTTTTGTTTACACAGACGTACAGGTAGAATGTAGTTTGTAAATATATGTGCATACATATCCACATACATTAAAGTGTAGACCTGTATCACATATATATATTTTTAATGCCTTAGACTATCTATTTCATGCTTTTACAAGGAAAAAAACTTACTGATTATTCAAAACTAATTCTGGAAGATGCATAAATTAGGCTTTGCAAATCTATGTAATCTATATATCTTTGATTTACATAGATGGGCATGGTTTGAAATGAGTGATGCTCCAGCTGTTTATCTCAGAAACTGTCATAAAAATGTTCATTTGAAAAGAATGAAGGTTTCATCATATAATAAGCATCTGTGAAGAGATCTATTAGAGAAAAAATTCTGATACAGTGTAATTGTGTGCTTTCATTCTCTTAGTTATAGTTTTCATTCTATTAGCTATAAGCCACCATTTGTAACCAGTAAGATGTCTGATAGTTATTTGAGACATATCTTCTTGTCTTTGTCTGTGCATACTGTAATTTATTATGGATTTGAAAAATGAACATAAGTGTGCACTGCAATTATCTCCTCTCAAGAGGATTGCTACTTTGCACATCCTCATGGGATCAACAGTGTAGTTGCTGTCATTTTTTGTGACCAAATTGGCCACAGAATGAATACTGCAATGCATTATAAAGAAGTTAATCTTTGAGATTATTATAAAAGTGTGGATTTATTTTCACTCTCTTCTGTCATGATAACTTAAAATTTTAAGTGTACCATCTAATTTAACTGGGAAACACCCACTACTAGAGTTGAGGTAGGCTTAATTATTGGTACGCTTTTAAGACTTCTTGTTTTGAATGATAATCTTTTACTCTGTGTCACAGTATCACAGTATCACAGTATGCTAGAGATTGGAAGCGACCTCGAAAGATCATCTAGTCCAATCCCCCTACCGGAGAAGGAACACCTAGATAATGTTACACAGGAATGCGTCCAGGCGGGTTTTGAATGTCTCCAGGGCAGGAGACTCCACAACCTCCCTGGGCAGCCTGTTCCAGTGTTCCGTCACCCTCACTGAGAAGAAGTTTCTTCTCAAGTTTAAGTGGAACCTCTTGTGTTCCAGTTTGTAACCATTACCCCTTGTCCTATCACTGTTTGCCACTGAGTAGAGCCTGGCTCCATCCTCGTGACACTCCCCCTTTATATATTTATAGACACTTATAAGGTCACCGCTCAGTCTCCTCTTCTCCAAACTATAGAGACCCAGCTCCCTCAGTCTTTCCTCATAAGGGAGATGCTCCACTCCCCTAATCATCTTTCTTGCCCTTCGCTGGACTCTCTCCAGCAGCTCCCTGTTCTTCTTGAACTGAGGGGCCCAGAACTGGACACAATATTCCAGATGGGGTCTCACCAGGGCAGAGTAGAGGGGAAGGAGGACCTCTCTCGACCTACTAACCACCCCCCTTCTAATACACCCCACCAGGATGCCATTGGCCTTCTTAGCCACAAGGGCACAGTGTTGGCTCATGGTCATCCTGTCGTCCACTAGGACCCCCAGGTCCCTCTCCCCTACACTGCTCTCTAACAGGTCTTTTCCCAACCTATTCTGGAACCTGGGGTTGTTCCTGCCCATATGCAGGACTCTACACTTTCCCTTGTTATATTTCATCAAGTTACTCCCTGCCCAACTCTCCAGCCTGTCCAGGTCTCGCAGGATGGCAGCACAGCCTTCTGGCGTGTCAGCCACTCCTCCCAGCTTAGTGTCATCAGCAAACTTGCTGATAGTACACTCAATTCCCTCATCTAAATCGTTGATGAATATATTAAATAATACTGGTCCCAGTACTGACCCTTGAGGCACTCCACTAGATACAGGCCTCCAACTAGACTCAGCCCCATAGACTACAACTCTCTGGCTCCTCTCCTTCAGCCAGTTCACAGTCCACCTCACTACCTGATCATCTAGTCCACACTTCCTCAATTTAGCTGTGAGGATGCTGTGGGAGACTGTGTCAAATGCTTTGCTGAAGTCAAGGTAGACCACATCCACCGCTCTGCCATCATCCATCCACCGTGTTATTTCCTCATAAAAGGCTAAGAGATTGGTCAAACATGATTTCCCCTTGGTGAAGCCATGTTGACTGCCCTTCATAACCCTGTTATCCTTGATATGCCTTAAGATGGCACCAAGGATAAGGTGTTCCATCCTTTTCAATTAAAAAAACAAGATGGGAAAAAAAGAAATAAAAGAGAAATCTCTTTTGTATATAACCCATTATTTTCATCATACCAGAACTCTTTCCATCTCAATTGAATTTAGTACCCAGATCTCAAAGAAAAAGAGGTAAACACATTTTTTTCTTAACGAATTTTTTTTTTTTAATGCAGTGCTTTTCAGATTATTCAGAATGAATGCAAGTTTGATCTAAATCTCCCTTCATCCTCAGCAGTAAAAATGTTACAATTTTTATGTCTTTTATCATACAGATTTTATCACTTTAATATGAAAATGGGTCATTCTCCACTAACCCACTGTCAAAGCATGACATTTTTGCTATCAGTCTTACATCCGTAGTGCACTTAAATATGATTTATGTGAACATTTTATAGTATTTTTGTCCTTAAGAGTCTCCAAGCAATGAAAAAAAGAATACCAATGTTAATTCCTTAAAGAAAAAAAATAAAATAAAATAAACCTAATAAAGCAAAACAAACCCCAAATACTTTCATGTTGATTGTCTACACGTAACTGAAACAACAAAAATCAACATCTCTGTTCTGAGATGTTCTTAAAACTCCAGAAAGAAATAGAAGGAAAATATGAGAAATTGTCTCCCTTAAGAAGATCAGTGTTTTAAATAAAAGATAAAGAAATAAAACATGTGAAAACCCTCCAAAATGGCATCAAAGAGCTTTTTTATTAATTTACTGAGTATTGGCCTTCACCCAGATATGGTCAGAGTTGTGCTTATACTGCTATCTTTTTTTTCAAATGAAGCTGTCAGAAATGAAGGCTATGCACTGATTATTCCACACACCTGCATTTCCTCAACTCACTAACTGTTTTAGATTACTTGAATTTTGACTGTTGAACTATGAATAGTTGTGGCACTGAATTAACAGTTGAGAAAACATCTTTATTTTTTTCACTTGAGCATTGATCCCCTTAGTATCAAGGTAATTCAGATGTGTCTTACTGTCTAGAAAGAAACTAGATGTTCAAAATCCCTGTTATTTGTGGAATTCTAGGTGTACAAAATGTTTTCTTTAGGGAACGTATTTTTAGGGGAATGCATCTGGAAGTGGAGAGGCGTCTCTTCTTCATTTTGATCCTTCAATCTTCAAATGCCATTAAACACCCGAGTTACAATGTCTAAATGGTTTTATCTATCTCCTTTGAAATGCAGGGCATTTCAGACATTTAGACAGTAAAACATAACTGGAATTTTCAGTAAAAATCTGGAAGCAAAACACTGCTTAACTGAGAGGTTTTCTTCTTTTTTGCTTTTTATAGTGTGACTTAGTATTCATAAAGGATGCAATTTAGAGCTCCTGAGTCCTTTATAGATACATGAACAGTTTTTTTTTGTCTTTAAAAATGAATTAGATGTCTTGCTCTGTTAGTATCTACTGTTTAGAATATACAGAAATAATTGGTTTAGACAAATGAGTATCATATGAAACAAATACACAACATATCTGTGTAGCTTTCTAGATGCGATATAGCAAGTAATAAACAGCAACAATTGTTACAAAACTGAGGTCTTCATTTAGTCAGAGTTCCTGTCTTGTCTTCCGCAAAAGTTCTTACGTTTCCTTCTGTGTGCTTTTAACAAGCATGCACTCAGTGTCTTCACCAAACTGCTCTTCTTCCCCAAAAAACCCTTTGAAAATCATAGTCATACAGTGTTTACCATATTGTGCGCATATTATTCATTAGTGATTGCACAGTGATTTAAGAAGGACATAGCTTTTGCTTAAAAACATATAATTCCAGCATCTGAGGCATAAAGGGTCTACATTAGCTAGCAGAAATTTGAGGTCTGAAGTAAGGCTCAGGAGTTTCCTGAATGTTAACAATTAGGTTGCAGTGATGCAGGTATTATGGAGCTTTAGTCTACAAACATTTACTCCTGTAATGTGCCCTTATTCTTGCTGTTAGCTTAAATCAGTGATCTGAAATATGACCTACTTTATTTAATATGAATTTATGCAGGTTGGGATCAGATTTCTAAGGTGACATTTTTCTTTTATTTTTTTGTGTTGACATTCCTTATAGGCAGTAGATGCTCCCAAGGTACCAAGAACAGTTCACTCTTTGATTTTTTTTGAGCATCCAGACTGATTGAATCTCAATTTCTGATACTAATGGAGAAATATGTTTTCACAAAGGAGGATGATTCTCTCATACTCTGTCTATGAGAATTGTGTCCTTCTGGACCTTTTCAGTTGCATTCTTTAACTTTTCCAGTCTTCAGCAGTAAATGAAATAGCAGAGAGAAAGAAAAACTTCCTAAGAAATCCATATGTGTCAAGAATAGCGTTCACCTGTCTGCTTCAGACAATTTTAACATAGATTTCATCAGCAAAAGTTTCCTGGTATTGTAATAGAATTCTGCTCAACATACAGGAAAATGTGAAATATTTCCGAGCATATTCTTGTATGACTCGGAGAAAACTCCAGGAACAAACTTGCCAACAAACTTGCCTCCTTGTCTCGTGTAACAGCAGAAAATTTGCATTAGATATGGGAATCCTATATGCAAGTTCCTCCATCCAGCATATCTCACTTAGACAGTATTAAAAAATAAGATTACAGTGTGTTTGGGGGTAAATTTCTATATCTGTTTGTCTTCAGACATAAAGATGACTGCTTATTCATTGGATCAAAGAGCAAAAATAGGGACTGTCTTGGGGACTAGTAGACATCACTTAATATCTGGGTGTTGAAGATTTCGTTCTCACTCTAATGAATGTCTTAATTGCCCATACAATGTAGATCACTCTATCTATCCATATGTTAGTATAACAGTTAGTTATACTCAGTGAAACTATACCTAAACAAGGAAGCAACATGCAACAAATGTTAATTTGCTGTGGCATATATGCATTAAAATGGTTGCTAGTAGCAACATCAAAGAGAATCCTTAATTTGTAGCATTGTTAAGGTCAGGATTCATAATTATTTATGGTATATCAAGCATATAATTATTTCAGTGTATATTCAAATCAGATTACAGAATATGTTTCAAGGATGCAAGGTCTTTTTATGAAACGCAATTATATGAATGTATAAAATAATCAGTATGATGCTCATACTATCCTAGAAAGAATGAATTAATTGTTATTTTCTTATATTTAATCTTTCTGATCTTAATGAAAATTCACCTACTTTATCATATGGGGAGATTTTTGGGACAGTATCCCTCACCGTGCTCTTTACTCTTTAATTCTCCACTAACATCTTCTCAGATATAAGACTGATGCAGGTGAATTTTTATTTATTCTTAAAAATAAGAGTCATCCTGAACACTTGCTTTTGCAAAATGCAAAGGTCATGTCATGTCTTTCATTATCTGCTCTGGCTGAATAGCACAAAAGGAAGCACTGTGCACATTAATTAATTTAATCCTACAATTTTTTTTCAGCAAACCTCTTGAATGCCTGAACTGTTAGGAATTTCATTTTACTTTTTGACTAAACCTATGTTTCAAAAAAATCAAGCATATATGAATTCACTGTTGGCCAAGTGTTTGCTAATGTGTTTGAAAGTCTCTGGGTTTTGCGGTCTCTGCTGTTTGGTGGTGGATGTAGTCCTATGGATGTTATAGCTCATCCAGGACAAAAAGTGGGGATCTTTGATCTCCACAGCATGTGGCAGATCATGCCATTATTGTGACATAACATAGCCAGCCTTGAAATAAACCCCTTAGGTCTTCCTTTAAGTCATTTCAGAAAAGGAAAGTATATGTCTTTGTCTTTTTTACTGGTGACCCCATTTCTTTCTGCCTTTTGACCTACACATTTTGTAATACCCTACATAATTTAACAGGATTATAGATAAAAAAAAAACAACATAGTGATTTCTCTCTCTTTTTTTTTTTTTCAATTCTTTAGAATTCAGCAGATTGTGAAATTGTTTCTATTTTATGAAGTTAAATATTGGGGTTGCTTTCCTCATTGTTGTTGCAATACAGAGTTGATATTTCTACCATGATATTGAGTTCGGTTTCTAACAGCTTACATACATTCACATGTAAGACCATATTGATTACTGTGGTCACAACTTTATCATAACACAGAAATCCATCTCTGATATGATGACTAAGTCAATAATTAAATGGCCTGAATTCATCAGTGATCTTCACAAATTACCTGAAACAGCTGCACAGCATCACATGATTTTACTGTAAAGTCACTAAATCAATACACATAAGAAACTCAGACTTGCTTCCTTGATCAGCTGATCCAGCCAGGAGTGCCAGAATGGTAATCATGTTTCATGGCATCACCAGAAATACAACGCTTATTTACACAAGCCTGTTACTGGCAAGATGATTCTGAAATTCCTTCCTTAGTAGCTCTAGTGTTGAAAACCTTAGCAATTTATGTGCCAGACTGCTTTGTAATGTGTTATAATCCTTTGAAAAGAAATTAAACTTTATTTGGGCTGCTTTAATGTGTAAATGTACGTATGTAAGAGATCTAGCAGTTGTCTTGAGGTTATAATTTAGGAATTGACTTCAAAGGAATAGATGTTCATCTGAATTACAGAGAAAAACACAGAAAGTTCAATATGTCCTCATTTTAAAGTTGTTTCAATGTCAGTCTTTCCAAAGAAAGAAGAAAAGACAGAAAATACTGTAAAAAAGATACATAATTTTCTTTGTGGATAATGACTGAGATAACATTTTAAAACACAAAGTGGCAAAGCAAGCAAGTTAATGGTGATGCAAACCCACCAGTATTACTTCCATGGACTACAGTTTTTGAAAAGGTTTTTTTGTTTTTGTTTTTTTTTTTCTGAATTCTTTACACCCCCAAAATCTCACAGCTTATGCAATCACTGCTATGCAGCAGACTTAAGTGTTTCTTTCATTTCCACTTCTGTTGCTGCATTCTTCAGTTCTGTACTTCAGCATGAGTAGGAGCGTTGATCTGCTTGAGAATAGGAAGGTTCTGCAAAGGGATATGAACAAGCTAGTTGGATGGGTGTTGTGGTTTAAACCCAGCCAACAACCTAGAACCATGCAGCCGCTCACTCACTCTCCCCCACTTCCTTCCCCAGCTCCCAGAGAGCTGGGGAAGAGAATCAAAAGAGTGTCACTCCCACAGGTTGAGATAAGAACAGTCAAGTAACTAAGGTATAACACAAACCACTACTGCTACTACCAATAATAATTATGATAAGGGAAATAACAAGTGAAGGGAATACAACTGCTCAACACTCACCGACCAATACCCAGGCTGACGCAAGCAGTGATGTAGCTCCTTCTGGGTAACTATTCCCAGTTTATATGGTGGACACGACATGCTGTGGTATGAAATGCCTCTCTGGCTAGTTTGGGTCAGGTGTCCTTTTTCTGCTTCCTCCTGGCTTCCCCTCCTCCCTGGCAGACATGAGCCTCAGAAAGTCCTTGATCAGGCCAAACATTACAGAGTAAACAACTAAAACACTGGTGTTATCAGAGCTGTTCCCAGGCTGAAAATCAAAATCACAGCACTGCACCAGCTACTAAGAAGGAGTAAAATGACTGCTACTGCTGAAGCTAGGACAGTATCCACCCCTTATTCTATACCATTTACTTTATGCTCAGATCCCACATTTTTCAATATACCATCACTCTTGTCTCATATATAGATATACATACAAATATATATACATCCATATATACACATCCATATATACATACATATATATATATACATACACACACACATCCACACACAAAGAGAGAAATATCATTTCTTAGTGCATGGACCAATCCCTATAAAGCTGCTGAGTTCATCCGGTCCATTACGTCGGGCTCCATGTGTTGCAACAGTTTTTCAGAGCAGGAGAGACTGTGTACAGTGTTGGATCTTTACCTCCTGATGACACCGCGCAACTCATCTTGTCACTGCTGAGCTTGCCTGGTTTCATCAAAGCTCATTCTTTGTTGGACTGATGGTCGGAGGGAAGTCTGGGCCAGTCACTGGTGACCCGAAGACGTCTAGTTGGTTGGCTATAAAAGTGCTACACAGCAGGCAACAGCATGCAATTGAGTTCACTGGCTGTTTCCTCCTAAAATCAAATCCCCTTGAGGTATACATTGGACCTCCCCATCTTCCCGCATTACCCATCAAGTATATCTAGGTCCCTGAGCAAAAGGAATCCCATGAGTGGGTTTGCCTTTACCTGAAGCAGGAATAACCCAGACTGTCTTCCCCAGCAAATACTTTATGTGCACCACAAGTACTTTTTTCTCCTTCTACAGTATGTAAAAGTTCTGACTGGGCTGGGCCAGCCCTGTTGGCAGATCCTCTGGTGTTGACCAACCAGGTGGCTTTTGGTAAATGTGTATCCCAATGCTTGACAGTTCCACCACCCATTGCTCTCAGTGTAGTTTTTAACAGCCCATTGTACTTTTTGATTTTCCCTGAGGCTGGTGCATGGTAGGGAATGTGATATACCCACTTGATGCCATGCTCTTTGGCCCAAGTGCCATAAGGTTGTTCTGGAAATGAGTCCCATGGTCTGACTCAGTTCTCTCTGGGGCTCCCTGTTGCCACAAAATCTGTTTCTCAAGGCCCAGGATAGTGTTCTGGCCAGTGTCATGGGGCACAGCGTATGTTTCCAGCCGTCTGATGGTTGCTTCCACCATGGTAAGCACATGGCGCTTGCCTTGGCAGGTTGGTGGGATTGTGATATAGTCAATCTTCCAGGCCTCCCCGTATTTATACTTCAGCTGTCATCCTCCATACCAAAGAGGCTTTAACTGTTTGGCTTGCTTAATTGCAGCATATGTTTCACAGTTGTGAATAACCAGGTCTATAGTGTCCATTGTTAAGTGCACCCCTTGATCATGAGCCTGTCTATACGCTGCATCTCTGCCCTGATGGCCTGAAGCGTCATGAGCCCACCAGGCCAAAAATAATTCACCTTTATGTTGCCAATCTAAGTCCATCTGAGCTACTTTAATCTTAGCAGCTTTATCCACCTGTTGGTTGTTCTGGTGTTCCCCTGTGGCCCGACTCTTGGGTACATGAGCATCTATGTGGTGTACTTTCACAGCCAGGTTCTCCCCAGGCAGCAATATCTTTCCACAGTGCAGCAGCCCAGATGGGTTTCCCTCTGCGTTGACAGTTCTCTGCTTCCTTTGCTGCAACCACCCCCACAGGGCATTTGCCACCATCCATGAGTCAGTATAGAGATAAAGTACTGGCCACTTTTCTCATTCAGCAATGTCCAGGGCCAGCTGGATGGCTTTCTCCTCTGCAAACTGATTCGATTCACCTTCTCCTTCAGCAGTTTCTGCAACTTGTCGTCCAGGACTCCATCCAGCTGCCTTCCATCTCCAATGCTTTCCCACAATACGACAGGACCCATCAGTAAACAAGGCATACTGCTTTTCACTTTCTGACAGTTTATTATATGGTGGGGCCTCTTCAGCACGCATCACCTCCTCCTCTGGTGACATTCCAAAATCTTTGCCTTCTGGCCAGTCCATGATGACTTCCAGAATTCCTGGATGAATGGGATTTCCTGTTTGAGCTCGTTGTGTAATTAATGCAGCCTACTTACTCTATGTATCAGCATTTGCATGATGTGTAGAGGAGACCCTGCCTTTGAACATCCAGCCCAGCACTGGCAACCGAGGTGCCAGGAGGAGCTCTGCTTTAGTGCCAATCACTTCTGAAACAGTCTGAACACCTTCATAAGCTACCATCATCTCTTTTTTAGTTGGGTATAACTGGCCTCAGATCCTTTGTATTCCTGACTCCAAAAGCCGAAGGGTCGACCTCGAGTCTCCCCTGGAGCTTTCTGCCAGAGGCTCCAGGTAGGACCGTTCTCCCCAGCTGCAGTGTACAGTACATTTTTTACATCTGGCCCGGTTCGGACTGGTCCAAGGGCTACTGTGTGAACTATCTCTCATTTAATTTGCTCAAAGGCTTGTTGTTGCTCAGGGCCCCATTTAAAATCATTTTTCTTCCGGGTCACATGATAGAGAGGGCTTACAATTGAACTGTAATTTGGGATGTGCATTCTCCAGAACCCCACAGCACCCAAGAAAGAGTGTGTTTCTTTCTTATTAGTTGGTGGGGACATTGCTATTATCTTGTTGATCACATCTGTGGGGATCTGTCTATGTCCATCTTGCCATTTTATTCCCCAAAATTGAATCACCTGTGCAGATCCCTTGACCTTACTCCATTTTATGGCAAAACCGGCTTTCAGCAGGAGTTAGATTATTTTCCTCCATTTCTCAAAGACTTCTGCTGTATTGCCCCACAAGATAATGTCATCATTCTGGAGCTTGCCCTTGTTGAAGTCTGGATCAGTCCTTGTATGGGGTTCAACAAGTCTAAGGGCTGGACCTGCCCTTGAGTCACAACAATCACATGCAACACTACAGTCTTGGGGAAGAGTGCCTTGTGGAAGCTGCTTGGTGGAAAAGGACTTGAATGTGTTGACCAACAACCAGCTGAATATGAGCCGATAGTGTGCCCAGGTGGCCAAAAAAGCCAACAGCATCCTCACTTTCATCAGAAAGAGTGAGACCAGCAGGACGTGGGAAGAGATTGTCCCCCTGTACTTGTCATTGGTGAGACCACACCTCGAATACAGGGTGCAGTTTTGGACCCCTCACTACAAGACATTGAGGTTCTGGAAGATGTACAGGGAATGGCAACAAAGCTGGTGAAGGGTCTAGGATGGGGGAAAAAAGCCTTCAGCAGGGTTTAGATTGGATATTGAGAAAAGCAACTTCACCAAAAAAGGTTGTCAAGCATTGCAATGGCTGCCTAGGGAAGTGGCTGAGTCATCTTCCCCAGAGGTATTAAAAAGATGTGTCGATGTGGTGATTAGGTGTATGGTTTAATAGTAGACTTGGCAGTGTTAGGTTAATGGTTGGACTTCATCTTAAAGGTCTTTTCCAACCTAAATGATCCTATAATGATTTTCACTTTCTAATAACCCTATCTGAGAAGTAAGAATTGGTCTGTCTCATGAGTTTTTTATTCATTTTTTTCTTCTTATAATGCAGGTAATGCAGTCCTGTTTACAAAGAAAAATACTTTCTATGTGGCAGGCCACACAGAAAAGTCTGCATGCTCAATCTCTTTTTAAAAGCTGAAGAGCTTCCTGGATTGTATTTTATTGCTCCAGCATCCACTAATGGTTTAAGTTGTTGTTTTTTTGGGGTAAACTAATGCGATTTAGACTTAGTGAAAGACAAAGTAAACATGAATGTAAGACCAATGTATGTCCTGAATTCTATTCTTTCTACGGTTATGTCTTCATGATGTCTAGTGAAGCACAACTCGCCACCAGGAGTAGTCACCAAAAAGATGCTCTGAAATCCTATAAATGGTAAAATGCTTCTCCTAGTCCTACCATGCCCAATACACTCATGTGTCCAAGGCTCCTGGGAGACTCCCAGTGCTGCCTACCTCAGCTGGTAGAAGTAGGTGAATCTTTTTTGAGTGTGTGTATATAGAAAAACAGAAAACTGCATCTGAATCCGATAATTACTTTTTGCCATTTCTGCATTCATAAACTCAGTTTTCATGAGCATTGGCCTAGTGAAGAACAGAAGACCCCATGCCAATGCAAAAGCTATTATTTAGTGCTAGCGGTGTAATACATATTTCCTACATCTTTACTAAATTTGAATTATTATAAATATGTTTTTATACTGTTACGGGGGGAATTGGAATTATAGATATGACAGTTTAATTGATCCTTTTTTATGAGTTGATTCATTTTAAGGAAATCTTACACAGCATCTTTGACAAGAAAGCTTAAGAAGTCAGTTCATGGTCCTATGTGTTCATTTATCCTTGCCAGTTTAATTTTTTTTTTCTTTTTTGTTATTCATCATAGCATAGAGATTATTATGCACTAAACGCAGGTAATTTGGAAGATGAAAGAAATGTAATTAAATTGTGAAGACAGACTGCAACATTCTAATAGTCGTGGTTATTGTAGCAGTAAAATGTAGCTAAAATTGACTTGTTTTCTCCAGAATTTTTATGGTTCATCTATTTATCCATTTATTTATCTATTTATTTATATATTTCAAGAAGGAACAGTATCTGTGCTGTAGGCATCATATATTTCATGTAACTTGTCCATCTTTATAATGCTTCATCACGTCCTTTCCTACATGGTGTCAGTTATCCTGTTAGAGACTGAAAACAGTACCATGTCAGTTACAGGGAGTGGTAATAACTGCTAATGAAAATATTATAGAAACAGAGATAAGAGGCAAGACAAAGGATAAAAATCCTTTACATGAGAAACTCAACAGAGCAAATAAAACAATCAGTGCACAGTTGTAAATTCACATGTGGCTTTCAAAAACACCTAAGAAAATCCAGTTCCAGAGTTCACTGAAGAATAATAGTCCAGTTTCTAGTAACTGACATTGTATCTCTAACAGTCCCACCCTCAAACCTGCTAAAGTACAGTTACTTAGTTAATTGCTTTCTATAAATATTTCCGCAAGCACTGGTGGAAAGGCTGTGGAAATAGCACTTCAGACAGTTATAGTACAAAATCAAAGGAGCAGAGGCAGTTCTTCTTTCTTTTTTGTTCTTTTTAATAATAATAATACTGCCTCACTTTGAATTTATTTGACATCTCTTTACATGAAACCCTGTTTTTCTGAGTTTTATCATTCATACCTATGTCTCTTACAGCAGTTTTCTTGTTTTCAGAGAAATTACATCTAATATTGCTGTAAACCAATTAAATATTTAGACAAATCTTAAATGCCACAAGGACAATAGCTTTTTAGTTAAATAAAAATGTTGTGTTTCTAAAATACTGGAAAGTTGAATGAAAAATAGGCACACTAAAAGAAGGAAATCACCATAAACTTGAATTCCCTCAGACAGATATACCAGGAGTTTGAGTATGTGAACTTTTTAAAATCCTACAACTTTGCAATTTCAGATAATGTCTAACACATGAGGTCTCTGGCGGTTAATAACTAGGAAAAATAGTCTCCTTTTTAGAAGCTATGTATTCTGTGTAGTGTGACAGCACCTAACAAATAAGGTAAACAGGACAGAACTATATAGTCTACCTAAGCTTACAAGAAAATGGTACTATGTAAAAAAAGAAATGGTCATAATTCTGCAATTTATTTCTGCTCTGAGGTGTAAATCTTCAGAAAGACCATTTAAAGTAACTTGCATTATATCATTACAAGCACAGGTTACACAAAAGCAAAAATTGTCCTACAATTGAACTGTAAAATAGTTTGGATTTTCAAAGAACCTTCAAAGGTCATTTAGTCCAACTCCTCTGCAATAAGCAGGGGCATCTTCAGCTAGATCAGGTTGCCCAGAACCACATCCAACCTGGCCTTGAATGTCTCCAGGGATGGTGCATCCACCACCTCTCTGAACAACCTGTTCCAGTATTTTACCACCCTCATTCTAAAGACTTATTTTTCCAGCCTGAATCTCCCCTCTTTTAGTTGAAAATCGTAAGCCCTCACCTATTACAACAAGCCCTGATAAAAAGTCCCCCCCTCATCTTTCTTATAGGCCCCTTTTAGGAACTGAAAGTCTGCAATTAGGTCTCCGTGGAGCTTTCTCCAGGCTGAGGAAGCTCAGCTGTCTCAGCTTTTCCTCATAGAAGTGTTTCGTTCCTCTTATATTTTTTGTGGCCCTCTTCTGGACCCTCTCCAGCAGGTCCATATCTTTCATATACTGAGGACTCCAGAGCTGAGTGCCGTACTGCAGATGGGGTTTCACTAGAGCAGTGTAGAAGAGCAGAATCATCTCCCTCGACCTGCTGGCCACACACCTTTGGATGCAGCTCAAGATATGATTGGCCTTCTGGGCTGCAAGCACATGTTGACGGCTTATATCCAATCTTTCATCCACCAGTACCCCCAAGTTCTTCTTCTCAGGGGTACTCTCAATCCCTTCATCCCCCAGCTTGTATTGATACTGGGCATTGCCCTGATCCAGGTGCAGGACCCTACACTTGGCCCCATTGATCCTCATGAGATTTGAATTGGCCCACCCCTCCAGCCTATCTAAGTCCCACTGGATAGCTTCCTATCCATCTGGCATGTCAACTTCACCACTCAGCTTCCTGTCATCTGCAAACTTGCTGATGGTGCACTCAGTCCCATTGAGTCATTGATGGTCCAGTACGGACCCCTGAGGGGCACCACTTGTCACCGATGTCCATCCAGACATTGAGCCATGAACCACTACCTTCTGGATGGGATCATCCAGCCAATTCCTCATCCACTGAACACTCTCCCCATCAAACTCATATCTCTCCAGTTTAGAGAGAAGGATAACATGGGGGACTGTCAAAGGCTTTACAGATGTCCAGATAGAAAACTCTCTTGTCTACTGATGCAGTAACTCCATAATAGAAAGCCATTAGATTGGTCAGGCAGAACTTGTCCTGGGTGAAGCCATGCTGGCTATCTCAAATCACCTCCCTACCCTCCATGGCTCCTAGAAGGATCTGTTTCATGATCTTCACAGGCACAGAAATGAGGCTGACAAGTCTGTAGTTCTGGCTTGGCAACTACATCTGCTACCTCAGGACTCTGGGATGGAACTCATCAGGTCCCACAGATTTTGGTACATTCAGGTGCCCCAGATAGTCACAAACCTGATCTTCTCTTACAGTGGGAAGAGCTTTGCTCCCTCAGTACCCACCTTGCATTTCGTCCACTCAAGAGGTATGAGAAGAGAGACCGTCAGTGGAGATGGAGGCAAAAAAAATTATTGAGTACCTCAGACTTCTCCTTGCCTATTGTTACCAGATCACCAGTCTTACTTACTGGGGAGACACACAGACATTTCTGTTTGACATACCTATAGAAGCCCTTTTCTATAAAGTGATAAACATCAAAATGAAAAAGAATGAAACAACAATACACAGGCTTAACAGCAAAGTTCAGTTTTAAAGTGTAGGAGAAGTAATAAGACTCCTGTGTCATGAGATGGTGTTCTGAGAAGTTGGTTGGAGCTGTGAAAAGTTTTTGCCTTTGTAGAAAGAGGCAGACAAATCAGACAAAACAGCAATCTCTATGACATATATCAACTCATCATAAACAAATAGTCTTTAGGGATTGTTCATTCTTGTTTTCCAGGGAATGGCAGAATAAGTTATGAGAACAGTGTGTTTTATCCCATGCAGTGACAAAAATGTTAATTACTTTACTCTTAAAATGTTCATTTTACCACTAAGCCTTTAAACATTAAGTCAGAGACTGTCAATATGATGATGATCGCAACCGAAACTGTTGTAGATAAGCAGAGGATCTGTAGAAAGGGATTCAACTTGTTCTGCTGATAGACAGGGTATGCCACAGAGTGACCATAACATGCAGAGTTTATTAAACAAACACACTAAAGCCAATAAGCACACTAAAAGCAAACACGCTAATGTGAATTAGGTAAATATCTCTATATATAGTGAATAAGTGCAATAAGGCAGATCAGAGATACAGGTATAAGTACCAAAAAAAGTAAGCAATGCATTAGATCATTTCTGTAGAGAGAGAATAAAGATTAAGAAGAAATGCAACACCAATTACCACTGAATCATAATCCAGGCCCACACTTCCAGCTGGGAAGCCCCGTTGCAGCCAATGCCAGCAGTCTCAGATAATAGGTAATATTCCTATGTGGTGCGTCTACTTATAGATGAGGCTTCTCCCATGGCCACAAGAGGGTCCTGCTTTTAAACCCTTATCAAAACAACTGATTTTATGCCAGATCTATAACTGATTACTTGTGGGACCATGCAAGTTTCTCATGATGTCACTGTTGTCCACTCTGAGAGCATTGGCCAGTGCAGCCAAGTATGAAGGTCATAGAACAGTTGAACACCTATGTTTTCCTGCCTCTTTCTGACAGTCACAATGAACACGAACGTATATACTCTGCCAGATACACTGTGGCAAAAAACATCCTTTGTTATGGTTTTCAGTCATGAGAGGGAACCAACTGCCAGCTGGGTTCCCATCCATTACAAACTGCACTGTGGAACTATGGGGTTATGTTCAAACCATTATTTTCTTTGATCTAGTGTATGTTTCTGACATCTAATCAAGGGTAATTAAGACCTTGGTAATCACTTCATATTTGACTTATATCTCAAATACTTTAATGACTTTTCCGTTGGTCTGAAGAGATTAAGAAAACATGACAGGTTAGAAGAGGAATACAAAAATCAAATTTAGGCATGGATGACAGATTTTAATAAACAGAGTCAAGCTTAACAGTTGAAGAAATGAAGAAGGGACAAGAAAAAAGGAAAGTTAAAAGAGTCATAAGGTTGAAAAACTGAGGTGTGAGAAGACTAAAGGGAAAAGAACAAGAAAAGGAAATGTCTTAAGGCAATGGCTTAAAGAAATATAAATGAATTGCCATAACAGGCTTGAATATTTTAATATTGTGATTGTTCCTTTATTCTTGCACACCTTTTACAGAAAACACTGTGAGAACTGGAAATGAGCACACAATATAAAGCAAAATAAAAAACAAAACACACACAAAAAAAAAAAAGACAAAAAGAAAAAAAAAAGACAAACAGGCGTACATTAAATTTGGAAAGGAAGAAAATGAGAATATTGAAACAGTAACTCTGGCTTCTGGAAAAAGTTCCAGATCAGAAAATCTTACAGTGTAGATACTTCTAGTTTTCCTTCTTTAGACAATTCCACCCAATTCCACTATTAGAAATACTTTCAGTGAATAAACTAACTTAAACATATACAGATATAGGTATACATTTTGAAACTAATCAATACCTTGGCAAATAACTTTTGCTCATGAAAGATTTTTTTTTTTTCCTAAATTATTTTTCATTGCATTACTTTTGTATTTATACCTAGATATGTGTTAAATTTAAAATAAAAGGAAAAAGTGAAAATTATTTGACTGGCTATGAAAAATATATTATTAGGTAAACATCTGATTCAGGTTTCATTTTTGGGCAATAAAGAGAGTCATATGAAATAAACTGATAACGCTGATAATACCTGGCTAAGGAACAATATTGGTGTGTTGACACACAAGAGACAGATTTATTTTTTTTTTTTCTGAACCAGAGTGGTGTTAGCCCTACTGGGAACATTTATCTCTTCTTCATAAAAAGCCTCTGATACTGTACCGATCTTGTTAACACAGCAGAAACAAACCTATCAGCACTTCATTCCACAGAAGCAAAAGGTACTTCATTCTCTCCCACACTCCTATCTTCCACTCACAAAAATCATATTTAGCAATAAACTAGTTTCCTTTTTCAGCACCAGACTCTCATAGAATAGAAAATGTCACTTTCTAATGCTATTTGTGTTCTACTAGAGCAAAGCTCTTTGAAGATTTGTTGCTTTAGTTTTTGTATGTGCAAACAAGAAATAAGACTCCAATATCTTTTGGCTTCTAAAAAGGAGAAACAGACTCCAGTATTGTTTAGGTTCCTTAGTGACAGTAAAAGCAATATAAATTATTATACTACAGTTAATTAAATTTTCCCTTTTACTTCATTGGAAGTCTAAAAGTAGGTCAGTGTCTTCTTGAATTATCTGGTTATTATGACTCAGAATTTATTTGTACTGTTTCTATTCTCTTTCTAAACGATCAACTCTTTCCAGTAAGCATTTGCAGAAAGCAAATTTTGAACACACACACACACATACTCACACACACACACACCCCCACCCCCTTCGTATTAATACAACTCAAAGGATTTGACAGCTTGATAAAGGCAGCTGTATTTTTTTCACTTGCAGAGGAGACTGGAGAAAGGATTTGTAGTAGTCCCTAGCAGTTAACAATGCTGGTAGTTAAACCAGTCATATTCTAAATTCAGTCATAGACACTGAGATGAATGGGACTGTTCATACTTCCCAAAGAAGCTGTTTAAAAGTGACTGCAGGCAGCTACATCACAGTGCACTGAAGAATTATAATAATCATGTCCTCATCATTGCTTCATAACAGTTGAAACATATGAAGCCAATGCAGCAGAAGAAGATGGGAGCAAACACTGAACAATGACTTAATGCAACACACAAATTTAGGATGCTGTAAAAGTCCTTTATTGACCTATGCAATCTTCTGTGTTTTATAAATGTCATTTTTGTCCTAATAAAATTCGGTTAGATGAGAAGTGAAGAAGATTGTTTAGATATTGAATCATTCCCTAAATAGTATAATTTGCCTGAGTGTCACAGAAATGTTAAGTTAAATCATTTTGTTGGTAGAGGAATGTTCATGTGTCATCTGCTGGTCCCTGTGGAAGATGATGATGGGCCATAGGAAAGGGAGGGTAAGAAGTCAGCTCTTGCTTTTCTTGTCATTCCTTGCCTCCCACCAGAATGCTGAAAGCCCTCTGAAGCAGCATGTTATCCCTCTGTTAGAGATAAAACAACAGCATACAGGCTACTTTCTTGGAGAATCCATTACCAAACCATGTTTTATGCACCACCAATGGCCTGTGAGTCCATTGGGAGTGAGTACAGAAGAAAATAACGCTAGCAAAAAGTGAGGGCAAGAGAAGAAAATTAGACAGGGATCAGATAGACTGTTTAAGTCATTACAAGAGCCCTAGGTTTCACTCTGCTCTTGCTGTACATAGTTACTCCAAAACCATAAATACAGAAATAATACAGTATTAAACCTCCATTTGTTCTTCTGTCCCAATATTACTATCATTAGTATCTTAGTTATATCCTCCCTTACAAGGATGACTGTTCACACTTCAATTTTTCCATATTAGAAATTTTTTAGAAATGTCTATGTTTATACCTTAGTGGTAAAGTTTTATTAACACTCTCCAACTGATTAGTTCTCTAGGAAACACAAACAACTACACATTCTCAAGAAAGTTAAGCAGAACTTGATTTCTTAGTTGCATTTTTCAGTCGGGCTTATATTTCAGTTTAGGGTGTTTGGTTTATAGCCTTTAGAGGTTCACTTATTTTTTATTCTTTCTTGACAAATAAATCATCATACAGATGGTTCTTTTCCTTTAAAAAAAAAAAAAAATTGTGACCTCCTTATCCTGGAGAATGCACTTTTGCAAGACATGAACAAGCAAACCAGCTCTGAATGATGTGGAATCTGCAACTGGATGTAGTCTGTCCTCTTGGTAATGCATGGGAGCAAAACTGTATTGGAAACTTGGTAATATTGGTTTGCAGAATTATCTGAGTTGTTGCTCTAAGTTTTGGTTTACAAAACTAATACCTAGTATGCTGAGGACAACTTCATGCTCCTGAGCAAGTTTACAAGTTCTTAATTTTTTTTTAATAAGAAGAAAAATGCAAAACATCAGTTGCTGTATGATTTAAAAAGTAAAGCAGATATCCTGCAGAACTGGCAAGAAGCAGCAACAGATGCATTAGTCAGGCATAATGCTCTGAGGAAAGACAATTCTACACCTAATATACAGCTGCTAAATGTTATTTGTCTAGTAAAACATTTATTGACTATATAAAATCACAGAAGTAGTACCTCCATTTGGTAGAAACAGTAAAATTTGAAAGCATTATTTGGAATGAAAACACAAAATTCTGTTCCATAGTCTGAGAATAAGTTTTATAATGGCATGTTGATTTATCTGCTTTGGCATTTTTAACATAGAATGTTGTTAAAATAATAAAGATTATACATGAAAATTTTATAAAAAATAAAATACTAAATGTTTATCCACAGTGAAATAGCTCCACACTGTCCTATCAAAATCTACAGCAGTTTGGTTTGTTTGCCTGTTCAAAAAAAAACCCTTTAAAATATTTTCCATTGGCTCTTTTTTTAACTGTGCTTTATCTCTATTCCATTGAAAATGGTGAGGTCTCCTGCCCCTTCTTGTTTAAGAAAAGAAGAATAAAAGAGTTGTCATGACTTCTGAAACTGCTTATATGAGATGGAAGCGTGATGCAAGGTAAAAAAGGGGAAATTTGAAAAGAAAAGCTTAAACCTTGGAAGAAAACAAGTAGGAAAACCGGTTTATACCCATTACTTCACTACAAATATTGCTGGTATTGCTCCTAATAGCAACAGCAAAGCGTAGTGCAAGAAGATACTAGCACAGATGGAGGAGGCATATTTTTTTCTCAGATTAGTGCCGCTAACAAATATTTGGTAGCAAATTCTGTTCCTCAGAATTCCAGAGAACGTGGCTTCAATGTATGCACCTCAAAATAAGGCTGATACAGTAGACAGAATTTGTGGCCAGGGTGAAATAATATCCAGACCACCCTAACTACCCTCCACTATGCACTTCTGATGACACCAGTTCTCAACAGTTCTTGATACAGGGACTGCTGAGAGTGTCAAGAACCTTGCATAAAAGATGCTGAGTATTTTCACAGAAGCGACTTTTTTGAATCCATAGTTTTAACATGTTTTTCAACCTCTTATTTTTTCATTTTTGTCCATGTTTTACTGTAAAACTTCTATCTCCTTCTCACGTTAATTCAGGTAAAATTATCTTTTATCCTTTAGTGAGCCTTTGGCTTCTTTGCAACTTGATACTTTTCATTTGCTTTTCTCAGTAATTTCATTTATAGCTTTTTTAATATTTTATATTGATATGTTTGGAGTCTATCGTTATTAGCCTTGCTGCTATCTACCACTCCTTTTTCACTAGGCTGACCCACCTTCTCCAGTTTTTTTTTTGTTGTTGTTTCTGGATAAGTCTGCATTTTAAGCTCCTTTTTCTTCATCTCTTTTATTTGAAACAGCACTGATTAACACTGTCAGATACACCTTTCAAGTCTGAGCCATCAATTATCACTCTTTAATAACTGGCTTTTCTCATTTGCAGTATTTTATCACCTTCCTTGAAATTTCCAATATTCACTCATCACTTCTGCTGTCTCGTGCAATTAAGTTTTCTTTTAAACTTTATTACTTTTTCTAAAAATAAGAATACTACAACATTTTTTTTTCTTCCAGGTTTGTTGTTTTTTTTGGTTTGGTTTGGTTTGTTTTTTTTTTTTCGGTTGGTTGGTTGGTTTAGTTGTTTTGTTTTGTTTTGTATTTAATTTTGTGTTCCTTCAGACAAAAGGCACTGACTTACTTGTAACATATTTTGCTTTTGGACTAAAACACTCTCCTGACTTTATCTTGCATAAACTTTGCTTGAGGCTTTTTTTCCAGGAAATTTTGCTTCACTTGGTTTTCATCAAATTTATCATGTCATTCCTTGTTTGAATTAGTGGGTGTGTTGAGTGTAATGGAAAAAAGCAATGTTTCACACGCTTCTTGCTCTTCTTTGGCTAGATCCTATTACCTTGTCTCAGCAGCTAGCAGTGAGACAGGTGGTTCTGGCAATGTCCCAGGAACAGGGACAGGATCTGTGCTTGCTTGCTACAAATACATCTTACTCTTTGTTTTACAACATTTTTCAACAATGCTATAGATCCCATCACTCAGAAGGTAGATAAACTTTATCCCTGCATAAGTTTGTTTATTAGAAGATCAAGAACTAATGAAAAGGTCACACAGTCACGGAGTCTTTTTTATTGTTTTGCGATCTTGTTCTCTCCTTGATCCACACAGTATCAAAGAAGGGTTGTGAGTGGTACAGCTGGCTACAGCATGTCAGGCTCCTTCCAAAAGAGGGAAGTCACTAACTGGGGGGAGATGACTCGAGTTCTACAGAACAGTAAGAAAGAAATTCAGATCACTCACATTTTTTTTTTCACATTATTGGCAGCTCCCCGGCAGTTGAAGATATTTCTTTGGTATTTATTGGTTGTAATTTATACTACTATTCCTACTATAGTAACTGTTTGTTTTCAAATGTGCTGTTTATTTTCTGTACAATGGACATGAATTCTCTCCCTGATCAAAAAGTTATTGGTGATCACAGTCTATGGATCAGAACTTGCTGCACCACTGAAAATAAACCCAAATCTAACTACAGCTTTCCCACCCCGCCTTTCCACCCTCCAAAAAAATAAGCAACAAAAAAAAGCCCCACTACATTGATGGTATTTGAAACACTTTGGAATGACAGAAACATACATCGAAGGAGATATGTTATTTACGTTTTCAACTCAGGATTGAAAGAAAAATTCACATTAAACTTCCCACATATTTTATGTAAGTCCAGTTTTCTTCTTATATGCAAAATTATTCCTCAGGACCATACATAAATAATTCACTATACTTAACAGAAAATCTTTTGTGCCCGTGTTAAAATGGGGCTATTAGGCCTGAATCTGCACACAGCAGAGTATCAAAACTATTAATTGCAGCTCTTATTTTTTTTCCCAGTACCCCTCCTTTCTATTGTAGGTGGCAGTTAGATTACAAAATGGCTTTTGAGCTTTGCTTTGCTGAATCAGTTATAGTACAAAATTTTCTGTACCTGCTAACTGTTTGCCAAAACAGATGCATTTCTTCTAATCCCTATAGGCCTTGATTATATAATTTGTGAATTTGGTTCTTGTGTTGCAGTGTTTTATTAAACTGAAATCAGTGGAGGTGCTGAAAGGTATCTCAGTCCACTAAAACTAGATTCCAGATCTCAGTATGGATATGGCTGTGCACCTGTTCTTCAGTGTTTTATTCTGAGTACAGCAGCCAGATTACCAACATTGATTTTGAAATTCAGAGGTTTCCTCCTGTAAGCAAATAAAATCCGTCTTCCTGCTGAATAAGCTGTTGGCCATAATCTGATATCATGAATGATAGCAAAGAATGCCTGTCTTTTCCATCCTTTACATTGCGCCAGAGGAAGCATATGGTATGCTTTTTGGGTGAGGAAAAAAGAAATAATGACATATTAAACCTGCTGGATTTCTTCTTAACCCCAGCTTTTTACCCAGCTCACTGTATGAGATAAAGGTCTTAGTATTGGATGCATAATGAAGCCTCTCTCTGACTAGCATTTTCTTCAGTTACAGTCAAGATCTGCAGTTGTTTTCCACTCTTCTTACTTTGTAGGAAAAAGAGTGTTTCTTTCAGAGTTGGAAAAAAAAATTATCTCTTCTTAGAGTCTTAGGTGGCCCAACATCCATTTAACTAAGTTCGCTAGTAGGTCTACAGCAATCTGTGCAGAAATTAAGGTCTGTGTTAGTGATAAAATTTTTTTAATAGCAAAAGAAATCTGCACCAAACTGAAAGTCCCTCTGTGTACACTGTAAGTAACACCAGGTTTCAAACAATATAATTTCACCACGTACTCACAAAGTTTTCATCATCATTTGCTGCACATCTTAAATCTATTTGCAAGGCTATTTGATTTGATATTATACTAAATGGAATTATAAAGGATAAATTAAGTAATTTTACTGAGGCATTGTTTAAAATAATTTACAGGGATTAAAGTTAGATTTAAAAGTTCCACTTTGTGCTTTTATTTGCATTTAAAAACTGGTCTATAAGTATAATGCAATGTAATTTTAGCAGTAATGAATAAACTTGGAAAATTGATCTTCAGTTTTATGTAAGAAAAATGGCTGAGTTGAACTGGTTGTTTAGATAGGAGTTAGCACATATTTTTGCACTTCAACTTTTATAAAACTGACCAGGATTTTTCCCACTGGTGGCAGTTTTTGAGATGGAGCTGAAAATCTCTAGAAAAGTTTTTAATATTTTTTCAAGAAACTTTTCTAAGATAAGAATCTGAATACCACAGAGTTTTGCAAATTCAAGTATAATTCAATGTGGGTTCGTTCTATTTAAATCAGTTTAACTGTTTTTCCTACATAAAAGAATGACAGCTAGAATCATAGAATCACAGAATCATAAAATCACAATGATTAGGGTTTGAAGGGACCTTAAAGATCACCTAGTTCTAACCCCCTACTACAGACAGGGACACCTTCCTCTTGACCAGGTTTCTCAAAGCCTCAACTAATGTGGTCTTGAGCACTTCCAGGGGTGGGTCAGCCACAACTTCTCTGGGTAATCTGTGCCAGTGTCTCACCACTCTCACAATAAAAAAACTTCTTTTTAATATGTAATCTAAATCTGCCTATTATTTTCTGAAAAGTAGTAATAGTGATGAAAAATAATGATGAAAGGGATCTGGGTAAAAAAAGTGGCTACAATAGCTTTAAAGTTTTGATTAGGAAGACAGTTTGGAAGTAAATATTCTGATGTTCCCTACTCAGTCAGATATGATTTCTGTGTTATTACAGCAAAAAAGCTGGATCTACTTGTAATTGAACTGAAGCACATAGTAGAAAGCATATGCTGTGCACCTGTTACTATTAGGATATTTAGCCCATGAGACAAGATTGGAGCTGTTCTGAAATGAACAATATTATGGCAAATTCACATGAAATAGACAACAGTTCTTCAACAAATTCTTCAACATCATCTTGTTTCCTGCATAGGCTTGATCTTAGTTGGTATCAAATAATGTATTTAATCTCTTAATATTTATATTTCTTATTTGAAAAAGATGAAGAGTAGTTAATTCATATTCCAGTACCACCCTGTGAAGATAAATCCATTAAAATCTGTAAGTCACCAAGATAGGGAGGTAATGAAGTCCTTACAGAGATTGTGCTGCAGCTTTATGTCCATAAATATTCACTAACGTCTTTCTCACTCCTGGGCAGTGTCCTGGGCTTGTAGTTCTGCTGATGGAGGCAATGTCCCTCATGACTGTTGTGGAGCCCTGACTGCTTTCTGCAAGAGATGAGGTGTGATCCCACCTTCCAAATATTTTTTTGCTTCACTTCTAATTTTGATGCAATGTAAAATGGCTACACTGAATTTCAAAAACCAGGAAATCCAAGGATGGAGAAATCATACTGGTTTTGTGATGAGCTGAGATCTCTAGTTGTCAAGAAACAAAAAAGGTTTTCTTAGAGAGTGAGAACAGGAGTAAAGTAATACCCTTTGTTTAAAGTCACTGAGGTGTTTTTTTTCCAAGGCCATCAAGAATAAGCTTAAATTTTAAATATATCTGAGAAAGAGGCACTTTCTCAGGTCTTTTCTTATCTGAAGGCATATCTATAAACTGATTTTTCTTCACATATCTAATGGCATTAGAATAATTTAATAAAAGTTTTACTGAGTACAAGGTCTTGCAATCAATGTAGACTCATCAGCATGCTAACCTTAGGTTACAAGGGTAAGGAAATAATCCCAGCTGTATATAGATTTGTGAGGGTTTGGGAAGGAGACAAAACAAGCTCAAAAGGCACAGAAATCACAAAAATCCTTGGCACTTCTAATAAAGTGTTGCAAATGCTTTCAGTGTTTCATCAAAAGCTGATGTGTTTTTTTTCAGAGAGCAACAAACTTCTTATAGAGAAAGATAAGTCCATGGACGGAGAAAGAAAAAGAAAAGGCAGTTCCTCTTAGATTTCTGAAAACTACTTCAGGGGCAAAACTGTGGATTGGCCCAGGTTTTCAACATTTATTATGATTCTGGCAACTGAATTTTACAAGTGTCTGGGAAAATGAGATTTGGAACAGGTAAATATTTTGTTGCTAATCCCTTAATGGTTTAATGAGCATCTAAATATTAATGCAATGCCAATAAAAGAACAGTTAGTGCAACAAATGATGGGTTAGGATGGTTTGTAACTGTGTGATCTAATAAATACTTTGCTATATTCTAGCCTGCAAAATCTTGGTCTTAAATTGCATTTTCTCACATTTAAGTTTTTCATGAGGAATAACTTGCACGATTCTGTGTGAAATTTCATTATATTTATGGGATATTAACCTACTTATAGGGCTTAAGTGAGGGTAGAGGAGTCAGAAGCATATTTTCCAGAGTGTCATCAAAGATAATACTATATATGTGCCCAGTTTTTCATCAAACTTCAGGTCCTCCTCCCCTCTTTTTTTTGTCCTTCCCTAGACATTACAATGGGATAAAAATATCTTAAGCTACAACAAAGCCACTTCCCTGCTCTCTTCTTTCTATTTCTCCTCTCTTGGAAGTCCTAAAAGGTCAGAGCTGGAGTTGCACTGAGAAGAACATAACATCAGTGACCAAAACAAGATAACCATATGAAGCAGCATCTACTCTATTTAAGTATTCTGTCTTCTGGTTAATCACTTGTTTGTTAAAGCCCTTCAGGCTCCAAGAACGTGACCCTGGTGTCAAAGGAATGAAACATTTTTTTAATTGTTGTTATTTTTCCTATATTTATTTCACAATGGTATTTTTAAAATTCCCTCTACACCTCTCTTGGCCTGTAGGAGCAGCTGTTCTCTCTGACATCTGTTATTCTCTCTGATATGCCTAAAAGTCTTTGCACCTCAACACAAATCCCCAGTTGTGGTGTCTTCATTATTGATGGTGAAGCTTACATTTCAGCCATTGATTATTTCTTGTCAAGACATGATGAAATTACCTTTGAAGAAGCAGGCTCGTGGGATACTACTAGAGCTGTGATAATACAGGGCTCAGCATGCACTGCAAAATCTGAATGTGGGTGTTATCTTCATTGATCATCTTGCTGTTATGCTACCAGTATCCTGAGGCAAGGAGTAAGTACCTGGCTTGTATTGTTTGCACACACTGCAGGCACTGCACTAAAAATTTTTGCACCCAAAATTATGCCACAAATGGTTATTTCTAATTCAAGTTGTGTTTGCATATAGCAAAATATGGTCTAAAAGTACCCAGTGAGGTCTGTGAGCTCCCAAAGCAAGATGGTCTCATGAAAATAAGATGCCGAGTGAACTGGTTTATTTCACTGATTACTGATTAAATAGTCCAGACACTATTTGTATCACACCTGGAGATGGCGAAGACAAGGTTGAGGGAGAAGCGGAAGATGATGAGATCAAATTATGCATGAACACCCTGGCAAAAAAAGGTGCTGAAAAGAGATTCCTCTGTGGTAAATTCCTGGAAGCTCTCCTCACATAAAGAGTGGAGTGCTGATCTCAAGTAAATGAAAGCTTGCCCAAATTTAATGCACCAATGTGAGTGGCAAGAAGGGTTGGAAAATAGTGAGGAAAAAAGATTTTAAAAGGCAAATAGCATTTATAGAGCTTGTTTTGTCTGTGCACATAGCTTACATAGTTTATTGTTTCTTTCCTGTTCTCAGAACAGAGTCTGCAAAGCTCAGGCCATCAGTGGTTCTATGTTAGTAATATGCGCTTTAGGTCAAACCAATTTGATTCATGTCAACTTTAAAAATTTATTTTAGCATACAATTTCTTGTGGTGAAAGTACTTGTATCAGAAGGGCAGCTTGCAACAGAAGCTAAAAATAATAATTGTTATGACAATTCAATTGTAACAGATTTTCTAAATCTTATAGTTAATATATTGCATCACAGAAAATGCCTCCTTGCTTCACCTTTTATAGGAAACTCTGCATATCATTCTGTGATGAAATGGAGAAAAAAAAAAAAAACACCATTTATCTCAGCAAAAGCTGAACCAGATTTGACAGGACACTGACCTTTTGAGAACAGTTTTCTAAGAACAGTTTATGTGGGGGGGGTTTGTTGTTGTTTTCTGTGTAGGGGTGGGATGGAATGTTTATTTTTAAATGGACTTTAAAAAGGGCAAAGGTACAGATTAAGATATGCATGCTTTACTTTCACAGCTGCTCCAGAATTCACATGAACAAGTGTCTATATATGAACCAGAATACCACTAGGTCTATACAGGCTCATTATAAGGAACATTTCTTAATACAAAGAAGGGATGGAGGTTTGGTACAGAAGACACTGAAAAGACGCCTCAAACATACCTCCTCTGCAAACACCACAATAACTACGAGAACATCTCTCGCACATTTATTTGTGTAACCTTCTCGTGACTTACACAGACATGCCATGATCTGGCCCAGTCTGGATATGGTATAACTCATCAAAATATTTCTTGAAATAAAAAAAAAACACAAGCCACAAACCACAAAACCATGCAGAAACCTCTGCCATAAGAGGAGAAAAAAATACTTTGATGCTGTAGGGGGGAGGAAATGAATCTCTGCATTCTGAAATAACTCTCAAGTCTGGGGAGACCCTGTAAAAACTTCCCTAGAAGGTATTTTGATTGTGTTATTGTCCTTGTTTGTTAAAACTCAGACGCAGTCCCCATCTGATTCACACAAAGTAGGGAATGAGGCATCTGTATAGAAAAAGGATATATTTTCTTAATCTAAAGGTTATAATTTCTTTTTAGACGAGAACTAAATATTAATATAATAAAGTCAGTAAGATATATTTTTATTTTTCCTAAGCAAGTTAAGAAACAGAGATGTTTTTACAGAAAAAAAAAAGCTTAATTATAGATTTACTGACATAGAAAATAATCTGAGGACTGTTAATACAAAAAGATTATATTTCAGTACAAACACTTTATAATATCAATATAGCCCATTTTTTTACCCAGACTAGATGGATTTCTTCCTTCTGTTTATTTCTTGGTGACTCTTCCAATCTCCTGTTCAGGCTCAAGAGGTGAGTCAGTGCAAACTGCATGAAGATCAACAAGGCCGAGTGCAAGGTTGTGCATTTGGGTTAGAGCAATCCCAAGCACAATTACAGACTGGGAAGAGTCAGGATTAAGAACAACCTTGAGGAGGAGAACTTGGGGTGTTTATTGACAAGAAGTCAGCAGTGTGTGTTCGTAGGCTGGAAAGACAACTGTATGCTGGGCTGCATCAACAGGAGCATGGCTAGCAGGTCAGGAAGTGTTCCTGCCCCTCTGGGGTCAGCTCTGTCCTCTCCCAACTTCTTGTGCACTCCCAGCCTACTTGCTGGTGTAGTGAGAGGCAGAAAAGGCCTTGGCTGTATGTAGCAGGGCTCAGCGGTAACTAAAACATTCCTTAATTATCAACACTGTTTACAGCACAAATTCAAAACACAGGCCCTTACCAGCTACTGTGAAGAAAATTAACATTATCCCAGCACAACCATACTACTGAGAAAGAGCTGACATAAAATAACCCTGAAGTAGTGCAGGTGCCTTTCTGCTAATAAATATGGTTGAAAGTGGGTATATGTGCATTTACAGCACAGTTAATCCACTGCTGACAACTGGAGTTGACAGACCCGTTATTTATAAGAATTAATGTCAAGTCCACAAACAGATGACTTTCATTTCTGTCACAAATTATGTCTATCATTTATAGCTCATTTTGATATACGATGAAAAAAAAGCTACTTAGATGCAAAGTTACGATGTCCTTGTTACTTCCACAATACCCCAAAGAAACTATTGCAGGAGTAAAGTGTATATTGTGAACAGCTACAGACACACTTATATTAGAAACTTGGTGGGGGTCAAGTTCAACATATTTTACATCTGAAAGCAACCACAGTCATCAGAAAAATAGATGTAATAAAAGTATTTAATAATATGTTTTACAGCGCTTATGCATGTTTAAAGCTGTCTTCATAAGTGGAAGCATTTGGCGCTCAGAAATGTGTATGTGTTTTTTTTGTGGTGTAAAAGAAAATAAGTACCTCAACCCCGTAAACACCACAGTTTTAACTTTTCTCAATAGAATCAATGCTAGGGAGTGTTAATTTCATCAGTAATAATACAAATATATCTGATTTGATATGTCACAAACAAATGTTTTTAGAAAAAATCCTGAAAGTGAAAATGCAATTGATTTTTTGTCCTAGGAAAGGTAGTAGGTCTTGGTGAAACAGAATAAGGATACTCTTTTGCATCCATTTAGTTTTCAAAGTAGCTTGGGGTTTTGCAGAGACAAAATATGGAAGTTTAAATTTTTATTTTCTTTACTGATACTAGTTGATCAATATGACAATTACCTTAGTTCCTTTGTCCAGATTTCTAGTGTCTGTAGCTCAGAAATACAAAATATCATCTAGTTTTGTACTGAAAAAAAAATCTAAATTATAAAATCAATGATATTTAAGGACCATAATGAAGTTAAAATTAAGCCTATAAATTTTTAGTTATGACACAAATCTTGAGCAAAATTTTATGAAATTTCAGGACTGCAAAACAATATAAAGAGAAATACACACAGAAATAGCACACAGTGGATATGCATTTTTTAAAATATATGTTTGTATTGAAACATATATTTCCTGAAGAATTGGGCTATATATGCATATGTATAAATATGGTTCTTGAATAAAATTCTTCTCTGTATTATGCTGTTCATTTCACTGTAGACCATTTGTGTCTAATATATCAAACACCACCAAGAAGTGCAAAGTCTTCCAGTAGCTATTACTTTTCTCATGGGAATTTTTCAAGGTTAAGGGGGGGGGGGAAGTGAGACTTTTGTTTCTCTACAATGGTTTTCTGTATTATTTTGTCTGTGAAAGACTGACTAAAATGGAAGTGTGTTATCAGACAGAATCTAGCTGCTGCATTATTCATTATTTAAAATCTTGTATTTAATGAAGAGCCCATATTGAAGTCTGTTGCAAGTGTGACTGCAAATATAAAAATGGTTATTTCTATGCCCTTCCCAGTATGTTCCATTTGGATTTATTCCATATGATGTGGACTTCTGACATGAAGAACTTCTTAATAGGAAATAAGAAGGCTTTCTGCCATGATTATTTTATATACATGCAGTATTTTAGAGAGGGTACAGAGTCATTGTGATCTATTCTACTTATAGATGGGACTTGTTTCATTCCCTGATTTCATCTCTTCAAATAGTCATAGTGGTTGTATTCAATAATATTACCATAGCCACCAGCATTTTTGCATGATTATAAGTGATTGAATTATCACAGGTAATATACAATGGCAAAATAATGTTATATATTTGGTTCAAACTTGTGAAAAATGTAAGCTCAAGTGTTTTTTAAAACATTCTGAAGTCATTTATGATATCTTAAAGTATGCACTAAGCTAGCTATCCAAGAAGCACATATATTGGTTGATATAATGTTGGCTGGTTATATAAACTTTAAAGCATAGACATAAAAATTACTGTACGTAAATCTATTAGACATGTAACTAACCAATATGAAGTACTTTCAAATTTGGTCGTGCTGGTAAAGATTTCTCTTATCAATGTCTTTTAAAGGAGTATATAAATAAAGCAGTGTTCATTAAGGGACAACATTTTTTCTACATCTATATTTTTACAGCTGCTTCGTTATTATATGTTTAATACATCAATCAAAGAAACATCTTTTTACATAAATTATCAAATGCTTTTAAAAGAGCAAACCACATTAAATATGTAGATTAATATGCACATTTCTGTATGTACTGGTGGTTGAAAGGATCTATGACAAATGCCCATATGGAAAAAAACAAAGGAAGATTTAAAGAAGCTGTTTTATCTATATTTGGTTGAAGGAATCCATGACAACACACAATGCTCTACTTTTATGTCATTTATACTTGGTTCATCCTTGGGGCACTGGTGTTACGTGACCTACACAAAAATAAGATTTTAAAGATGGATAAAAATACAAAATGTCCAAAACCATTTTTTATTAAATCTCAGATTTAATAGTGTGTCCCTATGCAATATTCAGTGGCATACCTCCTAAGTTACTTCACCACTTTTAAAAAACCTGAAAAACCTTGCTGGTCCTGCATTTACAAAGGCATTATTAAGACAAAAAAAATATTATTCACCCCTAGTTTTATGTGTTTCTTTTTGTACAATGCTGATAAGGGAGAGAAATGCAGTATTGGTTTTCATAAATGATAAATTTGCTCTAAAATTAAATTCACATCATACATTGATATTTATAATGATAAATATTTGAATTCTATTCTTTAACAAGGTAAATTAGGCTTTTATAATATGCTATTGATTGGCACGGTCTCTCCAAGATGATCTCAATCATTTATTTCAGGGTATACATAGAAAACTGACAAGCTCATGGTCCTTTATTTGCAGTCCTGAAATGCAGAATATCAGGTGTAGGTAGTATTTAATGTAAAACTTTACAGCACACCCAGACCAATAAATATTGAAAATAAGAGCTTGAGATTTCAGCTTATTGCCAGGAAACTAACTTAAACAATACCATAATGTTCAGAGATTTAAAAAATGACAGAGAGATAATGAAACAATTTGGAGTTAATGGAACACTATAAGAGAAGGATGCTCATGATCCAAAATAATTTTCTCATCCTTCAGTGTAATTTCCAGGCTATCTTTCTGTAATCTGGGGACCTAACCTCCCTTAAAGCACTACTTTCTCTGCAGGAGAGAGAGATGGAGGTTTTACTCATTCAGATTGGTATAAATGCCTTTTAGAGCTTAGACAGAGGAAGGTGACAAAGGAGTGAAATTGAATTAATGTTTTCATTTTTTTCCTTAGCCTTTGGATGTCCTGAATTCTGAGGCTGCATTGAATTTTTGCCATGGTATTTTTTTTTAAATTGTGGTATTTTGTAAAGCTGCTGTTCTACCATCCTTTGAATGCAGCAAGAAGGGAAGACCAACAGTCAGTAACTTCTAGTTCCCTCCCCTAAATTACAGGCAAATTACACAGAGTTTCTTTCAAAAGCATTGGAAGCATTTAGTGGGAAAGACAGACTTCCATAAATACAGAGGGGAACATGAGATCCTTAACAGTTAATACTGGGGACTGACACAAATGACACACATTAAAATTGAAGATGTGTCATATTAGTTCTTCTGTGACACAAAGTTTCATTAATAATTAACATTTTACAAAGCTCATCTATTTTTTATGCATGGGTTTTTTGTTCAATGAAGGCACAGGCTGCTTGAGAGAAGCTGGCTCTTGCATTAAAGAGTGGCAATAGCTAGTTGTGATCTTTCTATGGCTCATATACCAAGTTTAATTGCAAAATTACAGTAAGGAATCTAATATTGTACTTTTGATACTAGCAGCTCAAGGTGTGGTACAACTCCAGATGTCTGCCTTGACCTTACTCTCTGGTGTATTTGGTGGAACCTGTGGCAGGAACAGAGTTTTAATTTATTTTTTTTTTCAGTTTTTCAAAGCTTATGCTTGAACATAGATTCACATATGGGTAAAATCAGTCTTGTAAAGTGATATCAGGAATCTAGATTTTACCTTTACCAGTGTATACTTCCATAAGTATTTTATGTTTTCAGAGAAAAAGCACAACTCAAAAAACTGTGTAAAAATAGTACACAGCATTTATGTAGTTTCAGATTGGGTAAATGTCCGTATAAACATACTGTGAGCAATGTAGGCTTTGAATGGACTGTTCACATGCTGAGATTTGAAAGCTTCAGAGTAAGTGTGGTAAATTACAGTGAATCCTCATTTTCCTCAACTGTGTCTCCACCTTTGTAAATGCATAGAAAAGAGTTCTGTTCTGCTGCGGAAGAGAAAGATATAAAGTAGCTGTGAAGGAGAGGAGAATAAGATCATTGAGAAAAATTAACAGGGAACTGTGTACAGTCGCAGTGTGCAGGCCATGGAAGGCTTCTCATCTCATCAGGGGAAAAGAGAAACAGTGTGAGGAGGCACATGAGCAGTTTGCAATTCAGTTATAACCAAAACTTGTGCGAAAGCAAGAAAGACTGATCAAGAGCCTTGCAACCAGAGGCACAATTAACAGAAAGGGAGAAGAGTATTGTCAGGATATCTTCACTACAGAATGAGCCTTCACTACAGTAATTCTAGTTTGCCTCCTGAGGGCTGAGATCAGTTTTCGTAACTTGAACAAATAACACAGTGTACTTGTAGGGATTAATTTTATCTATTGCATGCACTGTAATAAAAGCCCCACTGGGCAGTTACATATCAAATTACAGAATGTGTAAGCAGTCTTATTCCTTTTTCCCCAACATTTTTATGTCTTGCAAAGCTAAAGATTAATTACTATCTTAGCTGCCTTGGGGGATGGGAAAAGAATTACAGAGAAAAAGATTGTGTACTAAAACCAAACTCATGACATGTTCCTTTTTAAAAGTGTATGTGTTCAGAGCTTCAATTACTTTTACTTAAAAAGAAAAATAAAAAAATTGTCACAATTCTTCTGAAAAAGGTTCTTATCTTTGTTTCCTGTCCCATTATTTACTCCTGAGGGGTCATCTTAAAATCAATTGCTTGAATTTTACTGTCATTAAGTTTCCACAACACAGCATAATTTTTTTTTAGATGTCTTTGCTTTGAAATAGCTATTGAACCTGGGAGATGGTAAGTGAGAGAACTGTAATAATTTTGCTAACTTTTAGCATGTTTTCTTTTTTATTTTTTATTTTTCTTTTTGTTTTTACAAACATTTTGTGCCCACAGTGATTTATTTGCTGTTACTATTTATGACTAATGCACATTTAATTTTGTTCTCCTAAATCTTTGCAATTATTTAGATGTCTCATTTTTCCCATGTTAATGAGACCTTCAGCTTTTTTTTTTGCCCCCCCCCCCCTTACAGTTTACATTGTTGTTGTACTTTGTATGTTTCATTCATACTTGTTTCTAAAATATCAGGAGATATATTGCTCTTGTCTTGCTATTACCAGGGATTTTGTTTCATTGAATGTCTTCCTTCTTGCCTGTTGATCAGTAAATAAGACTGGAATAAGAATCCTCCAGAATCTAGTTTTATTTTCTCCTCTGTTGAAGAAAGCTAGTGCACCAACCTTTTTATTTATTTTTCCTTCCAAGTTCTCTCCACTCCCTATTTAGACTTCAAGGAAGATTTCAGTGACATGACAAGTCCAATTTTCTGTCTTGACAGTTGCTTTTTCTTGATGCTGTAAACAGAGATTCTGTAACTTCCTAATACCTTTTTCTACCCAGTTATCTATTAGAATTGAAATTATCGTTCAATCAGTTTTGCAAGAGAACAAGATCATACTGATGTTATTCATAAGGTTGGAAAATAGAGTAAGGTGCTAGCTTGGTAACAGGTTTCCGAAGATCCTAAATCACTGTTTTTCAACATTCAGGGTATAATTGCTATGAAGCTTATTTCATTTTACAAAAAGTTACACAATTCTGCCTGCCTTATCATTGTATAAAATTACTACAATTTGTAAGCTTTTGGAATTAAAACTGAAAACCTGTGGTCTGTATTAGTCAATGTCATTCACTACTTTAGTTTTGTATTTTAGCTCAGCCTCTATCTGACAGCATTCCTGATACTTGCCCAATTTTTTGTCGTGGAATTGAGCCTATATATTCAATAAACAGCTCTGCTACTCTCAGACCCGGGACTATACCAAATTGGCTTGAATTTGGACTAGCCAAAACATGTGGGATTGTCCTTAAGGGCCCTTCAACTAAGTCTTGCTAGCAGTTATTTTTACTAAAGCTGAGCTGCAGTAACCACATGTGCTAGTGCTTGGGGTGACTGTTGATTTGTATCATCAGCAGCAACAGGTGTTCTTTGAATAGTTATTGACTGTGATAAACAGCTTCTGCGTCAAACCGTGCTTCTTGTCTGGATGTTTGCACTTTGTCTTGTATCCTGGCAGTAGCTTTGCTTCTGAAACTGATGGTTTGACAGCTGTCCTCATTTCCAGAACCCTGATATGTGCTCCCATTTGAGAACTTTGCCCTTTCTTGATCCATCAGGCCTCCACCCATTGTAAGACTAGACTTATCTAGTATATCATGTCTTCCCTGAACAAATGGAAAGAATTACAGCTTTTATTTGATTCTTTAATTCTAGCAGCTATGCAATTTATTCCTTCTTCTCTGTTATTATTGAAGCAGACTTTCAGCAACGACACGAGCAATGTTTTTTTTACAGCCAGTTGTTTTCACTCAGGCGTACTTGAAAAAAACAGTTTTCCCCATCTGAACTATTTGCAGCCCTAAAGAAAACGAATTCTCTGTGCTGTGTTAAGTGGGGAATTGTTCAACTCACCAACGTAATGTGCCAAGGTCTGCTGCAAGTGGATGAGTCCCTGAACTACTGTGGAAAGAGCTGGGCTGGGCAATATGTGAAGTGGGGCCTCACACTCAAGAATTCAGCAAAGCTTCCCAGATGAGCTAGAAGATGACACATTCCAGCTAAGAAGTACATTCAGGCGGAGACAGATCAGGCTGATCAGCCTCAAGGTTATTTTTCTACCAATGTTGGTAATAAAAACACAGATTTCATGTTCTCCCTAGGAATACCTAAAAAGCCCAGTAGTAAAAAGCTGCTACAGTTTTATTTAAGGCTATGTTTGGTACATTAATTACATCAGTATGGGTGTATAGAACAATTTTAAATACCACAGAATTAATACAGCTGAGGATTTTTATGAATTAGTGAGCAATAAAACTGGAAAAGATGTAGTTGGTTGGCAGCTCATACCAGTGGCAGAATTGACAGATAAGAGCTTTCAGTGCAAACATGCCAAGTTCTATATTCAAAACTTACAGAAATTTCAAGAAATATATATAATCTTGCATAATTTCTGCATCCAATCACAAGTAGGCAACACAAATATTTTACTGATTCTAAATTAATTTTTCTCTGAAATGTTGAAGAGTCAGAGTCATTAGCAGAAATCATGTTGTGAATAATTTTGCGTAATGAACATTTGAGACTAGTAGCTGACATGCAAAGAAAAATTTTGGAAAAAGAGGTGATATTTTTAAAGGCAAATTACTCATTCCAAATTATTTATCTCTAGCTAGTCCTAAACCACCTAAGTGTAACTTGGAAAAAATAATCTACACTTATTCAGAAAGCAGTGAAGCTCACAATGGTACAGTGTGCAAATACCTTTGTAACTTAAAGTGCACACGAGATCAAGTGTCTACACTTACTTTGAGCATGTGGTTGCAGGCTGAGACTAAGTAAGGACCTAGGTTTTAGTTTAATGTGCTCATTCTATGTTTTTTTAGAATATATATATGGAATTTCCATGTAAAGGGGATACGGTATTTGACAGCATTTTAAGTACTGAAGTGTCACAGTGTACTGTAGGTAGTTAGGGCCTGGCAGGCGGAAGATATCACGCTGTACGGAAAGATAGGGCCCCCTGTTTAATAGCCAATAGTATGTAGCTTGTGATGTAAGCAGACGGAAGTGACGCTGTAAACCCAGAGTATATAACGCTGTGTTGCGAACTAATAAACGCCATTTGCCGTCCACCACACTGGTGTCTGTGAGCTGATGGCTCGAGCGGCCTGGGGTTGGTCGCCGTGCCGTTCCTAAACCAGGTCGCCACGCCTTGCGAAGGCAACAAGTGGTGCTGAAACCCGGGAAACTCGCCTGGACGTGTGAACGGCGGCCGGAGCAGCAGGACCAGCCCGGCGGGGAGGACGCTCCCGGACTAACAAGGAGGATGGAAGCCCTTGTGAAGGCCGTATCACAATTACATAAACAGTGGGGTATTGATTGCAAGTCTAAAGATTTTTCTCTCGCTGTTGCGAGACTCTTGCAAATCGGGGTTATTGACAAGCCGGTGGACATACTCCACCGTGAAGTGTGGGATAAATGTACTAAAGCGCTAGCTGAGGAGACGAAGTCCTCAGGTTGTGGGAAAAACCTTAAGTCATGGGGAAAAGTCAAACGGGCCCTGCAGAAGGCAATACAAGCGCAGGAGACCTAGAAGGCGGCAAAGAACTGTTTATTGGCCACCCCCCAAATTGGGAGTCGGGGCGGCCACACAGACTTTGCACTTCCCAGACGTCGATGATTCTGCTGAGCCCTGAACTTTTTACAGTGCTTTTTATAAAAGCGGGGAATTGAGCCTGAGACTCTAAAGCAGCTAGCAGGTCTAGTGGCTGTAGGGAAGGCTAAGGGATTTTTTGTAGATCCTAATACAGTTTTTGAGGAGAGTGAGTGGCGAAAGTTTGGTGAAGAACTATTTGACTCAGTGCTTAATGATAATGAAACAGCAAAGAAACTCGGTAAACCACGGAGAGAAGTAATAAACTGTATAAAAAGTTGCAAGGCGGAAAATAAAACTGCCGCGGTAGCAACGGAGAAACTAGGAACAGACGTCCCTGGTCGGTTGAAACCGGGGGAAGATTACAACTCATTTCCCCCAACTCGCGGGAGCACAGGGTTTCCCACCCCCCCCACCCCCCCCTTCCTTTTCTCCCCCTCCATCAGAAGGTGCCACGGAGGAGGTGTAACCCCCTGCTCCCCCACCACCCCAGTTCCGAAAGTAGGGACTTTGAAAAGGACAGAGAAAGTATATTCGAAGTTATACGCATGATAAAAGTCGAGGAATCCGAAAGAAAGAGGGCAGTGCCTCGGCGCTGGATCGATTGCAGTGCCATTTTGAAGCACGCAGTAGAAAATAGGGATCATGCGCTAGCGGGAGATTTAAAGGAACCGCGAACATTACTGGGGAATTTTCTGCAATGGGCATCTTTGCATATCCTGCGTTTACTACACAGCAGGGGGCTAAAGAGTGGGAAGCTCTTGATCTCAAAATAGTTAAGGAGGCCTGACAAACAGTGACCACGTATGCGTTAAAATCCTCTTATACTCAAGCTGTATATGTTATGATTTTTTCTTGCAATTGACAGGGGGAGCCCATACAGTTTCTCTGTGATACTCATGTACTAGAAGTTGGTAAATATAAGTATGTCCAGGTTTCTATCAACTCTTGGAGACCTCTGTAGGTACTGCTGGCCACTTCTTCCAGCACAGGCTGGCCACCTGTGTTGGAATGTGTGTGCATTTTGGTGAGTATAAAAGCCCAAGCCTCATACGATGTGGGGGAGGCAGAGCCTCTGCGGGGACGCCCGCTAAGGTTGAGCCTGCCACCTCGCACTGCAATGATGCTTCTCGGAGCTGGTTTGCTGTTAGTCTCCACAGGGTCCTTGTGCCACATTCTGTACATGGGACTGTGTAGTGGGAGTAATAATTGTCTTTTTGTGTTTCAAATATTGAACTTGTGTGGAGTGTGCTTGTGGGATCCCACACGTGTGTGTGTGTGTGTGTGTGTGTATGTGTGCTGAGGGCAATCGGTGTTTTGTGTATTGTTGGGTTTATTGTAAAAGTTTTTAAGGGGTAGCTGTTTAACATTTTGGGCATGAAAGAGTTAATGTAAAAGTGTGGCTGTCGGCAGGTATTTATGGTTGCTGCTGAAGCGGGCAGGCAGCTGTAGCTGCTGCCGAGCAGGCCGGCTTTTGCAGGGATAAAAAAAAAACAAAAACAAAAACAAACCAAAAAAAACCCCACAAAGTGGGGGGGAAGAGCAATGATGCAGCAAACTCTTCGCCAGTTAACAACATGCAGTTTAACCTGTCTGCTTCTCAAGAACTGATAACCTGGGGGAGGGGGTTTATTTGTGTCCTCCTGCCTACAGGTCCATGGTGACTGCCTGCAAAGTTTGTCAAGTCTTGCCATCAGCTGGACAGACGAATGGATAAACCTGATGCCTCAGCTACAGGAGCTGACCGTGATTACCCCAAGCAGAATGATATAGAGGAAGAGAAAGAACAAATAACTGCAAGACATCACTTGGGGGCAACTGAAAAGTAACATCCTGAATATGTGTGCTTGTAAAATAGCTATTATTAGAGGTTGTGATTTTGTGTATAAAACCACCTGTATTTACGAGCTAGTTGCTAATAAGAAACTGCACCTTGTATTGTATAGATTTGTCACTTGTAAAAGAGATGTTAGAGTATGGAAATTTGCAGTAGCTGCTAGAAAATGTTAAAGCAAAAGCTAGAAAGATTTTAATACAATGGTAGTGTTATAAAGCAGGTGATGGAACAAATTTAAGAGGGGGGGAGAATTCCACTGGTAAGAAATTTCTTTGGCTAGTCCTTCACTGCCATCAGCATCTTCAACATGCTGCTGCACCCTGTAATAGTTACTCTGCTAATGTAAATTTGTGGGTGCCTTGCCGTAGTAGCGACTTGTTACTGGATGAAGCAGGTGAAACTGCATTGACAACAAGGTGCAAGGACTGAGGCTGACCAAATGCCTGCTACCACAATCAAGGGCAAGGCTGGGCTGGCTTCTGTGTTTGCCACCAAGAAGAACCTTTAGCTCCACTGTTGGCTGCAACCCAGCAGGTGTGGAGTGTGGGGACACATGCCATGCCAGACCTTGATGTGTGGAGTCAGAGAGCTATACAGCCTGTTATCAGAGAGCCATACAGCAGAAAAAAGGGGCAGGCCCAGGCAGCCTCTAGTTGGCATATGTTGGGGATATAATCTAGCCCAGATCCCCTGCTCAAGTAGGGTCACCCAAACCATATATAAAACATAAAGGGGGAGTATGCGCAGCTCTGAAGGAAGAATGTTGTCTGTATGCCGATCACACTGGCATAGTGAGAGATACTATGGCCAAACTACGGGAGAGACTAGAAAAACGAAAAAGGGAACGGAAGGCGAAACAGAATTGGTTCACATCCTGGTTCACCAATTCACCATGGCTTACCCCCTTAATATCTACCCTGATAGGGCCGGTTATAAGAATCCTGATAGCATTGATTTTTGGACCCTGTATATTGAATAAGCTGATGTCATTTGTCAAAAGCTGTTTGGGAAAGGTTAGCATCATGTTAATAGAACGCCAACAGTTGCTTTAGGAATGCTCTTGCTCAGAATTTTTGGTCTATCCCCAGTTATACCCTGTCATTCTCTGCTATCACTTGTTTCACGTGCCTTGCCCGATGCGCTCTGCATCCCTATTTCAAGCATATATTGCATTTGCAGAAACTGTTTTCAATGTTGTGTGAAAGCATGAACCATATACTGTTGTCATACCCAGCTAGTTTTATTAAGCATAGGGAGGGGGGAAATGTAGGTAGTTAGGGCCTGGCGGCCGGAAGATATCGCGCTGTACGGAAAGATAGGGCCCCCTGTTTAATAGCCAATAGTATGTAGCTTGTGATGTAAGCAGACGGAAGTGACGCTGTAAACCCAGAGTATATAACGCTGTGTTGTGAACTAATAAACGCCATTTGCCGTCCACCACACTGGTGTCTGTGAGCTGATGGCCCGAGCGGCCTGGGGTTGGTCACCGTGCCGTTCCTGAACCAGGTCGCCACGCATTGCGAAGGCAACAGTGTACATATGTGTTTGTACACATTTTTGTGATATATATTTTTGTGATACATATTTTTGTGATACTTATTTTTGCATACAAGTAGACAAAAAATTCTTAATCTTCATTATGTTAAATTGTTTTCCAAAAACCTAAGACACAAGGGCATTGACTGGTAAGCTTTTGACCATTTTGGAGAGATGTGTTTCAGTTGTTCACAGAACAGAAGACAAACTAACAGGTTGAATGGCTCCTGAAGTTCAAAATATACAAGTGGAATGGAAAAGGCTCTTGGAAAGAAAATAATATGTTATAGCATATTGGTTCAAAGAAGTGTGAAGAAATTACAGGTAAATAGTAAGGAAAAAATTATATTACCATAAGCCTACTTTAAAGATGGTGATAAATGAAAAAAAAATAAAATCTGTGATCAAGAAACTGGAAAAACTGGTACAAAGGACCAGAACTGAAATCCTAGAAGAGCATGGGTAACAGTTACTGCTGTCATAAGAACTGAAATATGATTTTATCTGAAACATATTGGTAAATTGGAACTTCAATGATGGATCCTTTAAGCAATTCATTACCTTCTGTTTCATAAAGAGATTTTCTTAATAGAAAAGAGAACCTCTTGAAGTAAAATTTATGCCAAAGATCAGATTTCCTACTTACACCTCAGCTATCAAAACCCAATCATGCCACTATTGCATACTTTCATCTAAGCAGCAGTTGTTTTAGGGTTGCACTGACTGCAGAAAGGAAACCTTTTATTTGACATTTTTAATATCCTAGAGGAATGAATTCCATGAGATATTTTTCACATAGTAACACAATCGTTGTTGTTTAATAAAAGATTAACAGGATTTCTTCACTCTCCTCTCTTTCCTGACCAGTTCTTTAAAGGTTGGTTTTAATCTTCTAGCTTTGGTCACTGTTTACCAGTCTCTTTCAGACTGTATTCAGGGCATTTGAGTAAATAAGGAGCAAGTCATATACATTCTGAGAGTTAATCTCAATGGATAGATCCTATTTGTTTCTGAAGGAAGTGTTAGAAATTAACTAATTTTAGGGAGAAATTTGCCAGATTTTGTTCCACAAAGTTTTTTTAGCATGTTGCATTGATGCAGAAAGTATTAAAATGCCAAGTCATTTAACATTTTTAAAAGAACAGCTGGAGGTTATTATCCATTGATAACTTCCCACCCCACAGATGGTTTATCTTAAGAAGTAGCTAAGGACTTTTAAGAAATGAAAGCTCCTGTAGAGCTATTCTCTCTTTCCAAATTTTTTTCCTGGTATTTCCTCTTTTTATTAGGAGACAAGAGTGATGATTGAACCAAAGTTCCTTCTGCTTACACCCTATTATAAACAAGCCTTCTTTTGAGTTTTTGGGGATTCTAGCAGAAGTATAAAACTGCTAAGAGATACAGATGGTCAAAACATATGAATAAAAAAAATAAAAAACATATATTCATTGCCATCTGAAGCACTGCCTCTGTTCTTTCTAGAACTCTGGTGGGCTTGTGCATGTCTCATCTTATTTTATCTGAGCATCCTTTTCCACATGCTGGAATTAAAAGCTCATGAGTTTTATTAAAAATGTGCCTTGTGTTCTTTAGAGGTAAAGGTATTTCAGACACTCTATAAGTTTTAAGACACTTTGGGTTGACCTCAGACATAGCCAGTAAGTGTGTATTGTAAGGAGAAGAATGAATGTAACTACTCCATTTTGTATTTTGAAAAATGAGCTAGAGTCCTTCATGATGGAATGACCTTAAGGGCAAATAGAACATACGCATGCCACAAAAATCACTACTGTGCAATGAATGACCATTATAGATTATATAATTAAATCAGTTGATTATTATTATTTGTCCAGTTACATAGTTGAGGCCTCTGCTGCAGGGTTAAAGCCACAGAACAGCAGAAATCTCATATTCAGAAAAGAAAACACCAAAGGAAGGTAATAAAAAAAGGCTAGTGAAGAAAAGGGTAGGGAGAAAAGGGTGAGGGGAGGGGCGGAAGGCAGAATGGTGGAGAGGGGAGAGAGCCAAGTACCATTTACAGATTTAATTTTTAGGAATTGAGGTCTAGAAAGTTTAAGTAAATCATTTATGCTGATTAAGAGCAACCAAATTCAGGCTTCTGGAATCCCAGGCTAACAACTTTAATTTGAAAACACCCAAGGAAATACTGCTTTATTTTGAATCCTGATGATATGATTCTATGATTCTACAGTACCAGTACTTGAGACCTGTCATTAGAAAGATACCTCAAAGGTGTTCTCCAAGAGCCAGCACCACCAGTCATTCACTGGTCTGAGTTTCCAGTGTTGCCTCTAGGAAAAAATGGCCTTTTTCCACCTGTTCTGGCAGTGCTTCTGGGTAGACAAGACAAAGAGAAGTGAACTGTTTTCTGCCTCTGTTTGCTTCAGCCTATTTTTTTGGCACTCTAGTAACTGTAAAATCAGTGCCAATGGAAGCATTCATAAGTGCAGAAAGCTACAAAATCCTTTGAGGTACCATTGTAAGCCCTCTGTGGTTCAAGAGCTTTGGGATCATTTGTGTGTTAAAGGGCTTTAGCTGTTTTACTGCAGATATCTTTTCTTCTTATAGCTGACATTTTGGCAAGCTAGAAATTCTGCCCATTAGAAAAGTAATGAAGAGGAATTACATTATGAATATTTTATGAAAAAAGAACTTGTTATTCACAGAAATGTTGGATTTAACTAGGAATTATGTTAGTGTGGCTTATTCTACTGTATTTGCATTTAGTGGTTCTCTATATTAGCATAGTCCCTCTGGCTTATTTCCTTACTGCTATCTTCTTCTTTTGCTCTTCTTCTGTTGCAGAAACTATATTTTTTGTGTTTAGTGCTAGGTAATAACAAGAAAAGTTAATCTCTTTTCTCATTTCTCCTTTGTTTCAGATCTTGCTTCTATTTCTTGATCTTTTTACCATTTTTTTTTCTTCTTAGCCAAAATCTTTCTTCTCCTCTTACCTGTGCAAATACCCCTTCTTTCCTTTTTCTGTCTCTCCTTTTACCCTCTATAGAGTTTTCTTGCTGTGTGGCTACAAAATTGTGACAAGTGTGAGATCTCTTTGACAAAGTGAATGAGGTGAATGTAGAGACAGACAACCCTTTTAATTCTTCTGATTTCTCTGAAAATACTTGAATACCATGTATTTTAATGCCAGACAGATTTCCTTTTGTTTTCCAGATAGAAAGAAATAAAACTCATGTATTTCTCTAAGGATGGGAATGCAGCATAGCATAGTTTACAAATAGGATTGTTAATGCTTTGTAGACTTCAGATCAAAAATGTAGTTTTGTAATTTTCGGATCTATGGTGTGTGGCAGCTTCAAAGACCATTCCTTCTTCTGAGAAAAATTAACAGTTTAATGTAGTGAGTAGACTGGCTTTAACTTGACGGTCTCCTTCAGCAATTTGTTTTTCATGTTTTGATGTTCTTGATTAGGCAACTTAGAGAACCATTGCCTAAAAATGTTAAGGTGGGAGCTCACTGCCAGTTTTGACTTCTTCAGGTAAACTCACTGCCAGTTTTGACTTCTTTGGGTAAACCAGTTTACTAGAATTTGACTTTCACAGGACGAAGACAATACAACATCTAGCTTGAGACCATTAAGAGAAAAAATGCTGTGCTGTTGACAATGCAATGAAACAGATCATTTGGTTTGGGTTTTGGTCTAGAAATGCAGACCACACAACTGGGATTGATATGTCTTAATTCCCAGAGACACATTCCACTTGGTCACTTATACCTTTTTATTTGTCATATAGAGGGAACCACGAAAATGATCAGAAAATGTTATCATCTTACACTGCTCAAGGTTGAAAACACCAAAGCAAATATTTCATTATCAATTCAGATACTGTGAATTTGGAACTATGTAACTTGGGAATTTGATAGGTCTCTGAATTATAAAATTATCTTAGTGCTATTAAAATACTTGTTTCTCATTGATGTCAGAAAAAAATTAATGTCTAAAATAACTGAATCCAAGCTTAAACATGGGCTGATTTCATTAACTAATGCCATTGTGCAGAGGGGTAGGAAATTAAGTTGGCCCTCAATTGACCTCCTATAAAAATTGTAGGGACAAACCTTCATTTTATTGCTCATTTGGTTTCTAACTAATGAGATTGGCCTTGGAGCTGGAACTGCCCTTTTGAACAGCTAATGTTTGAAAATCATGCTTATGATATCTTTTGTGATTTCTAAAATCTAAAGTGAAGCATCCACATCATTTACATTAAAAAAGTATTGTAGCTTAATATCCAGCAATAAGGTTTCACTTTTGTCAGCTGTATCAGGAGTAGTTTTCATTAACCAAAGGTTTTTTTTATGTGGTTAAATTTTCTGCAAGTACATGAGTTTGAAGTTAGAAGTAAAAAATGCAGGTGGTTTTAGAGTTTTGAAGTTTCATAGCTTAAAGTAAAAATGTGGTGTCTCATAGTCAGGTTTATTAATAATTCACCTTGGAGATTTCTTTTAATAACAGTCCTGAATCCCTTTACCTCTGCAGCAGGAATTCCACCAACCCACAAGAAGTTTGGGGTAGGAAGAGGGGTGTGTAGGAAAGGACAGAGGGCCTTATCTTATGTGGGAATCTGTTTGGCTGGATTCCATGGGAACTGTCACAGCAGGTAGAAGAAGCCAACCATCACAGCATAAGAACAATCCAGTCTAGTGGGGATAATAATCAGTAAAAATTGGAAGAAGGTCATGGATCCAGAGAAAAAGGGTACAGGGGTGGAAGTGAAATGAGAAATGTCTTTATATTCCTCTGAATGGCTTAAAAAGCAACGTCTTTTGCATTTCCCAGTGCAAAAAATCCAAGGCTGGATTGGTGGATCCAGTTTCATTTCAATTTGTACCACTGTGTTTTCTACTCAAACTGCATCTGCGGTTTGCACCATAAATTAGTAGCAGTTCTCAATTTGGCCCTTCCTGAATGTTTGCTGCACAGGTACTCTGCAAGATGTTTGTACCTTTTAATCTCTAATCACAGGTGATACAGGAAAGAATCAAAAGAATAGAGATATTTAGAATAACAGGAAGAAATACTTTGAAAATTGTTTGCCATATCAGAAAAAATAATAAATCCCCAAACAACTGAAGATTTATAATCAGTGTATGAGTTAACCGTAGGCAGCTCTACAATATTTTAGTGGAGATTTGTATCAACATATCCTGGACTTAAACTGCCACACAACACAATACCTCTTGCATGAAAAAAAAAAAAAAAAAAAATTATTTTAATTTTGGAATTTGTTTATAAATTAAAAATTGGAATTTATCTTTCTGAACTATTTCTTCAAATTAAATAATATGCATAAGAAACAGTTGAGGAAAAAATAAAGTTTAGTCTGTTCTCAGAATCTTCCCCCACTGGAAGAGGTTGCACAAGGAGCTTGTGGAGTCTCCCTCCTTGGAGATATCTGAAAGCCATCTGATCATTTTCCTGCTTGAGAAGGGGAGCTAGATAAGTTGAGCTCTAGAAGTCTCTTCTAACCTCAAACATTCTGTGTATAGAGGACATTGCAAATCAGGTTCTGACAGAAATTAGGCCAGTAGTATCTCGAATGTCACCAATGTTCACATAAAATACATAAAAACCATGGTGTACTTTGTCATTAGCTAAGATATTAAGCAGTTTTGACTACCATTGTTGTTGGCCATGAATGAGTTTAATCACACATGTGATGTCTTTTAAATTGTTTTCCATTCTTTGTCTTGACATGTCCATCTAGATGTATGGAAATGGAAAATTTACTGAGTAGCGACAGTGTGTAACCTACTTTTCCTGTACAGTACAGCCCAATGAAATCCAAATGCCTGTTAGGAGTCTCCCTTTTTAAAAACAAAAGTAATCACCCCTTTGAGATAGGAGGTGTGGTGGGTTTTTTACATAATTTCAGTAGCCAGCAGAATCTTAACAGGCTGGTCAATAAAATGAAAGTCATGTTGTTAACAAATATGTCTGACATTTATATACCTGGAAAACTCAACAACAAGCCATGGAGAAAGAACTTTTCTTATACAGTGGTTTGATTTATGTGTTTGTTGGTTTGTTGAGATTTTTTGTTTGTTTGTTTTGATTTGGTTTGGGTTTGGTTGGGTTTTTGAGTTTTTTGTTGGTTCTATTTTTTTCCCCATTTGTTTTTAATAATTTCTAGTCTTTTAATTTATGTCTTGGTTAGATTCATAGGTTTTTAAGAGTGTTAACCTATTTGACCTGTATCTTTCTAGCAACTTTAACACTTTTCTTCTGTCTGTGTCATCCATAAAGAATATAGGTGTTTCCTTCTTTGTAAGAAACCTTTGAAATAGAAGCAGAATCTATATCATGTTCAATGCAAAGAAAGATATTTCATTTGCAGACCTTCATATGACTCACCTTTTAAGATCTGAACAAGTAGAATTCCATTTGGAAAGGAAATTTTCCTTTTTAACAAGTTCTGTCTCAAGTCAGAAATACAACAATATGTCCCTGAGTACGTTAGTGCAAGAGTTTGAAGACAAATATTATGCGTTTTAGACTTGTCCTGAGTTAGAAATAAGGAAACACTTTGAGAAAATTAATGAGTTTCTTCATTGCCCAAGGCCAAGATCCATGTGAGCTAAGGTTGAACTATACTTACTTTGATGGTAGAATGGTAGAATTTGTTTTCAGTACATTGTTCATCTGTTCGTTTGGGGCTATAGTTTTTATTACTATAGTTATACTAACACAACATACAGTATATGCATTATAATGCCAGAATAGAGACATCATCCACAGTATTTCTTATGAAGGAGTTGCTTTCCTGTAACCAACCCATTTTCAACTTTTACAAATGCATGGAATTTATGGTGGTTTTTACACTTTCAGATTTACAAAGACCATTCATGCAGCTTTGCTCTTATAGAGGGACCAGGAAAAGTGTAAGATTAATCGGCTGAAAATACAGAATTATTTTATTGAGCTCTGTTTTAAGATTAGGGTTTTTTGAAGGTCAGAAAAAAAGTGTTAGCTAAGGTATGTTAATCAAAGTACAATTAGGAGTTTCCTAGAACTTACTGTAGCATAATATTGTACTAAACCTCACATAGAAATGTTAATTGACGTGACTTTACAATACACACTACCCTTTCCCATTTTCATAGACTCTGCTGCACTGTAACAATCCACACATTCCAAATTAAATATTTTTGCTTTCTTTCCCCTGTTTGCAATTAATCCTGAGGGCAAAGCAGAAAGTGGTTCCCTTTCCAGACACTCCAGCTACAGTGCAGTTTTAAAACTGGCATGTTCCCTCTTCCCTGACATCTCTGGATGACAAGAGTAGCTGCAGCTGAGTGTGCCTCAAAACTGGGAGAACTTTGGTCTTGCTTATGAAATGTTGTGTGAAAGGATACCAAAAGGTGAAAGTTATAGGAAAGTAACACTGACCTTATGGGAGACTTTGAGTCATCCCACTTATCAGGTAAATCTTTTAATCTAAGATTCATATTTCCATAAAACATAGTGAGATGTGTGAATGTGCAATTGAGAGAAAACAAATAGGGGGAAATATAAAACAGTATATTTTTTCTCTGTGTAAAGACATTGGTAGGTATGGTAATCCAACAGGTACTAAAATGCTGCCAACTATAGCACATCAAAGCCTTTTTGTCTTTCAAGTGTGGTTTTCCAGTTTCTTAAATGCAAATACCAATGCTTCTTAAATGTAAATATCAATGACAGCTGATACCAAGCTGTCTGGCTATAACCAAGGTAAGACCTGTCAGTATGGATACTGAAGAAAAGGTTTAGCTGGTAGAACATTTTAGACAAGAAGATCTGATTGAGAAAAGCAATATATGACGCAAATTTTAAAAAAACCCAAACCATTCACTGAAAAGGAATGGAAAATTTTAATTTGGATTGTATGGTACTCTAACACAGGAAAAGACATAACAAAGAAATGTGGCTATTTCTGTTTTGGGTTTAGATTGCTTAGGATTATACGTTGTTGCTCCCTGTAATGTGCATTGATCTTTCTGGCCTTGAAGGGATTTTTTCCGTTTCTGTTCTCCTGGGTCTTGGTTTCTAGTCCCACTGTTCCCAACACTCTCAGTATTTTGCTTGATAGAGTCAGACAACTGAAGTATTGACTAAAATAAAATATACTTACACTATATTTTGTGTCTTATGTTGTGAAGCAAAACATAACCATTCAAGATTTTGTCTCTTAGTTGGCTACTTTCATAAAATAAGTAGCAATATAAGCTTAATTCTCATGCACTTGAGTTGAGGGATGGTACTAATTTTTTGATAACTATTTTTATTAGAAGGAAGGTTGGCTAACATATATGCAAAAATATGAGAAAGGGAAGTTGGTTTATACTTTACCTTAGAGGCCAGCAGATACAGCGTTGCTCATGTTTTTGGGGGTGCTGGTTGATGAGAAAATGAATATGAGCAGGCAGTGTGCGCTTGCAGCCCAGAAAGCCAACCATATCCTGCGCTGCGTCAAAAGGAGCGTGACCAGCAGGTAGAAGGAAGTGATCCTGCTCCTCTACTCTGCTCTTGTGAGACCTCACCTGGAGTATTGTGTGCAGTTCTGGTGTCCTCAACATAAAAAGGACATGGAACTGTTGGAAAAAGTCCAGAGAAGGGCCACGAGGATGATCAGGGGACTGGAGCACCTCCTGTATGAAGACAGGCTGAGGAAGTTGGAGCTGTTCAGCCTGGAGAAGAGAAGGCTGCGTGGAGACCTCATAGCAGCCTTCCAGTATCTGAAGGGGGCCTATAGGGATGCTGGGGAGGGACTCTTCATTAGGGACTGTAGTGATAGGACAAGGGATAATGGGTTCAAACTTAAACAGGGGAAGTTTAGGTTGAATATAAGAAGGAAGTTCTTTCCTGTTAGGGTGGTGAGGCACTGGAATAGGTTGCCCAGGGAGGTTGTGAATGCTCCATCCCGGTCGGTGTTCAAGGCCAGGTTGGACAAGGCCTTGGGTGATATGATTTAGTTGGAGGTGTCCCTGCCTATGGCAGTGGGGTTGGAACTTGATGATCTTAAGGTCCTTTCCAACCCTAACGATTCTATGATTCTATGTTTGAGGAAATGTATAAAAGCCCAAGTGTGTCTGAACAGAGGCTTCCAATTAAAGCAACCCAGGCATTTACAATATTAAAAACCTTTATTCAAATTCTATGGCTTAAATCCATATTTAATTAATAGTGCTACTCCTTGTTTCGATGCGTTGATCCCAATTAAATGATCTGGCTGTGTTGCATCTCCAAGGGGAGCATTTGAATAAAGTCGCAGGAATAAGGTTTGATATTCTAAACTCTGCTTCACTCTTCATCTGGTGGGAGGTTCTCTAATTCAGCATGTGAGAGTTAAGCATTGAAAGAGGACAACTTCATGTTGGTTGTGGAACTGTGACAGGATGAACTCCTCACTTGCATGACAGTCTCATCTTTCCATGGGGTTGTGAGTGTCTGCAACTAGGTGTGTGGTCCATGAGCTGGCAGCTTTCCATGGAAAGGTTATTCTTCTGCACAGTAGGAGGGTGGGCTGGCATGTAGCCTGGGTAGTAGTAGTGAGGAACTAGCAGTGCCAAATCCAAGCCAGAGTGTCCAGAATGTATTTTATGTTAGAAAGACATTAAGGCAACTCTTATGTACTGCAATCCATATTTTCTGTTTCAGTAGCTCAAAAAACAAGCAAACAAAAAAAAAACAAACAAAACCAATCAAACAAAAACACCAAACAAACAAACAAAAAACAAACAACAAAAAAAAACACACACAAAAGAAATCATTTAGACTAACCAGATGAACAGTCAGGTTGCGTACAGGGACTCAAAATATTCTCTTCAGCTAACACATCTTTGGGGAAAAGATTTTATCCGTTCCTAGCTAGGAGGTTACTGAAGTCCAAGGAGGATCCTTGTTGCCTAAGCTGGTTTCATTTACACACTAGCTGAGACACAGGTGATACATCAGTTGTCTGCTTCCACTCCCTGAAGATTCCCAAAACAAAAGTAAAACAAGCAGTTGTTAATAACCTAAACTGTGGTCCAAATGTGTTGTACAAAAAAGACTTAGTGTGTTTGTTTGTATGGACAATATCAGAAAGCCTGCTTCTCTCTTTGAAAATGCTCTATTTAAAGTGATTGTAACGCTTGAACACTACTTCTGCTTTCATATGTTCTTTAAGTTATTTAGCTTGAGAGTTATTATTGATACTTCACTTTCTGCACGTAGAAGAATTATTTTACATCTTAAGAAATGTATACTAATCTATTTAATTATACCACGTTAACCAGAGCCATCATGTGTGATTTCTTTTTTTTTTTTAAAAAAAAAAGAAATATATAAGAAGAGCAGTTTTCTGCAAGAAAAAAAGACAGAAGTCAGGACAGGATGTGTAGCGATAATGTTAAACAACTACATTTAGATTAAAATTGATAGAAGAAGAACAGAATAGTTTTTAATTTCAAATGTACCTTAAATAACTTTCAAAGTTTCATCTTAAAATTAACCATGGTTTAGTGAAGAGTCTTCTGCATAACTTACTACCATCCTGTTGAAAATCATTTAGATTGCACTTAAAAGAGTTAAAAAATGTTTTCAGAAGAGCTGTTGCGAGTTTTGAATCTGTACAAGCTATTGCATGGATAACCGAGATGACATAATAAGCCTAAAACTATGATATTTTAAATTAGGTTGATCAGATTCAGTTTTTGTCTAAGCAAATGTGACTTAGTCAGGGGTAATTCAGTGGAATTTTTCTTAATTACATGTGCTCAGCATCTGTCTCAAAGTTTTGCATTGTCTGAATTGAATAAGGATCAGTTATTGGTTTTAAACCAGATGTTGAAAGAATAAGCAGGCAAATTCATAACTTACATGTTTGTCCTGGGTTCAGCAGAAGCAGTCATGTTTTTCCTTTGTGTTAGCTAGTGCAGTGCTGTATTTTGACTTCCAGCCTGAGAACAGTGTTGGTGAAGCCGATGTTTTCGGTTGTTGCTAAGTGATGTTTACCCTGACCAAGGACTTTGTGAGGTTCATGCTCTGCCAGGGAGGAGGGGAAGCTGTGAGGAAGCAGAGATGGGGCGCCTGACCCGGGCTAGCCAGGGAGGTATTCCATACCACAGCACGTCATGCCCGGGGTGGGGGGTAACTGGGAGTTACCCGGAAGGACACGGGCTTCTGGGTGGGACTCGTTTCTTGGCCAGTGGTATCGTATTCTCTTCCCTTGTTATTTTCCCTTATCGTTGTAGTTGATAGTACCGGTGGTGATTTGTGCACATTGGTTGCTGGACTGTTCTTGTCTCAACCCGTAGGAGGTGCACTCTTTCGATCCTCCTCCCCGTTCCTCCGGGAGCGGGGAAGCAGAGAGCCCTGGTGGGGGGGGGAAAACGGACCTCGATTGTTGTCAGCTCGGCACCACTCACTGGGAGTGAGTGAACAAGTTACCTGACTGGGTTTAAACCATGACAATTATTTTTTGGCACCCAACATGGGGCACGAGGGGTTGAGATAAGAACAGATCTGACTGGATTGATAGTCACTCATCGCAATGCTGATTTATTGGCTCTCAAGGTTGTTCCTCTTGATCTCACAGTTTCAGTATATCATATCTTACTTCCATCCGGTATTTGCTGTATTAGTGTTTTTCAAGTGTGGGGCTTGGGCTAAGGTTTTTGTCCCATTGTACTTTATGGTAATGACTTGTAATACAATAGAATCATTGATCATGAAACTGATCTGGCTTATGTTCCCAGTGTGGTCACCACCTTTATACTTTGGGAGGTATATGATGGAGGTGCTTAGCAATTACACATCTTTTTTCTCCTTCTCAGGTGCTCAACCTGTGAAGAAGACATCCTTTTACCCTCCCAGTCGTCCCCCCAGACCATTTACATTTGAGAGTTTTGAAGTTTTTGAATGGCCTTTTAATGCTGTTGAGACTTGTTTGCTGATCGTGATGGGAATCACCATGCTAACACGCATACAGAGTGTGTTTTGCCCACTACTGATTTCAAGAGTTAAGCAGATTCAGGTTTGGGTCTTGTCTGGGGTCAAACGACGATGTAGGAGGACCAAGAGATTTTCCCTGAGGCTGGACAGCCATGAGTGGCAGGGTGTGTGGGATAGTATGGGCAAGTATCTAGGTCAGTGGGCCCCTCCAGTACTTTGGAATTTCACTACCGAACAACTGCAAAATCCAGAAGAATTAGTAAAACACTTAAATGAGGTGTGTGGTCATTCTGGCCATACCAGAGATGGACAAATCATGGCAATGTGCTGGGGCTTGGCCTATGCTTACAGGGCCTTGTTCAACACTATCCAGCACCTTCAAAAGGAAAAGAATGTCGGTGGATCTGAGAGCAAAGCAACAGTTGCTACTCAAACTTTGGCTGCAATGAACAGCACAGCTACCCCAGCGGCAAGTACAGCAGCTGCTCAAACTTCAACTGCAACAGACAGCGCGGTTACCCCAGCTCCAAGCACAGCAGCTGCACCAACCCCAGCGACAAGTACAGTTGCTACTCAAACCACAGTGATAATCACTGCAGCCAAACCAGAGGACCAATTTGTACCAATATCGGTTGCCCCTGTACACAAGAGAACAAGCAAAAAGGAGGCAAGAAGGGTGAAGAGAGATGAAGAAACAACAAATTCACCACCCAGTCCAGAATCTGATCAGGAGTCATCATCACATGACGAAGAAGAAGAAGAAGAGGTAACTTCTCGACCTTGGACCTCAACTGAGCTGCGAAAGGATTTTACCCGTCAACCAGGGGAGCACATCATCACCTGGTTACTCCGATGCTGGGACAATGGGGCCAATGGTCATGAACTAGAAGGTACAGAAGCCAAGCAGCTGGGATCACTTGCTAGAGAAGGGGGAATTGACAAAGCAATTGCAAGAGAGAAAACGTCCCTCAGCCTTTGGAGGAGGCTCTTGGCAGCTGTGAAAGAAAGGTTTCCGTACAAGGATGATGTTACGAGTTGTTCGGCCAAGTGGACTACTATAGACAAAGGCATCCAGTCTCTGAGGGAATCGGCGATCGTAGAGATGATCTATCACATCAAGCCGAATAACGGGGATACACCTATAGATCCAGATGAAGTTGAATGTACACGACCCATGTGGCGAAAACTTACACGGAATGCACCGTCATCATATGCCCATTCATTGGCAACAGTGACCTGGAATGACATAGTACCACTAACAGTGGATGAAATGGTTCATAAACTCCGAGAGTTCGAAGACAATCTCACTCCTTCCATCATCTCAGCTGTGAAAAAACTGTCCCAGGACCTCAACAAATTGAGGGACGATGTATCTGATTTATCCAGCTCCTCACGTGTACCAACACACGTCTCAGCTATTAACAAAAGACGTCCTATTATTCAAGAGAGGAGATACAGAAGGTATACACCACGGGGTACCCTATGGTTTTACCTGCTGGATCACGGAGAAGACATGACAAAGTGGGATGGAAAACCTACTTCAGCTTTGGAGGAACGGGTGAGTGAACTGAAGAGGGGAGCAAGGGCCAAGACTGATCGTCCCATGAGAGCTACGGCTTCAGTCTCTGGTGAGCAGTTTCCCAGATGGAGTGGAAGAGCTGATTTTACTCCAGCTCCTGTGATAACGAAGAATAATCCCTTTCACCACGACTTAAGCGTCCAACGCTGTGACGACCATTAGAGGGGCCCTGCCTCCAGCCAGGTGGAGGTAGGGGACAATCGGATTTACTGGACTGTGTGGATCAGATGGCCTGGCACATCAGTCCCACAGAAGTATAAGGCTCTAGTAGATACCGGTGCACAGTGTACCCTGATGCCATCAAGTTGTCAAGGGGTGGAACCCATCTATATTTCTGGAGTAACAGGAGGATCCCAAGAGTTGATTGTGCGGGAGGCTGAAATCAGCCTGCCTGGGAGGGAATGGCAAAAACACCCTACTGTGACTGGTCCAGAGGCTCCACGCATCCTCGGCATAGACTACCTCAAGAGAGGGTACTTCAAAGACCCAAAAGGGTACCAGTGGGCTTTTGGTATTGCTGCTTTGGAGACTGAGGAAATTGAGCAGCTGTCCACCTTGCCTGGTCTCTCAGAAGATCCCTCTGCTGTGGGGTTGCTGAAAGTTGAAGAACAACAAGTGCCAATTGCGACCACAACAGTGCACCGGCGGCAATATCGCACCAACCGAGACTCCCTGATTCCCATCCATCAGCTGATCCGTAGACTGGAGAGTCAGGGGGTGATCAGCAGGACCCGCTCACCCTTTAATATCCCCATATGGCCAGTGCGAAAGTCTAATGGAGAATGGAGACTAACAGTAGACTATCGTGGCCTGAATGAAGTCACACCACCATTGAGTGCTGCCGCACCGGACATGCTAGAACTTCAGTATGAACTAGAGTCAAAGGCAGCCAAGTGGTATGCCACGATTGATATTGCCAATGCATTTTTCTCCATTCCTTTGGCAGCAGAGTGCAGGCCACAGTTTGTTTTTACTTGGAGGGGTGTCCATTTCACTTGGAACCGACTGCCCCAGGGGTGGAAACACAGCCCTACCATTTGCCATGGACTGATCCAGACTGCACTGGAACAGGGGCAAGCTCCAGAACACCTGCAATACATTGATGACATTATTGTGTGGGGCGATACAGCGGAAGAAGTCTTTGAGAAAGGGAGGAAAATAATCCAAATCCTGCTGAAAGCCGGTTTTGCCATAAAACGGAGTAAGGTCAAGGGACCTGCACAGGAGATTCAATTTTTGGGAATAAAATGGCAAGATGGACATAGACAGATCCCCATAGATGTGATCAACAAGATAACAGCAATGTCTCCACCAACTAATAAGAAAGAAACGCAAGCTTTCTTGGGTGCAGTGGGGTTCTGGAGAATGCACATCCCAAATTACAGTTTGATTGTAAGCCCTCTCTATCATGTGACACACAAGAAGAATGATTTTAAACGGGGCCCTGAGCCGCAACAAGCCTTTGAGCAAATTAAACGCGAGATAGTTCATGCAGTAGCCCTTGGACCAGTCCGGATCGGGCCAAATGTAAAAATTGTACTGTATACTGCAGCTGGGGAGAATGGTCCTACCTGGAGCCTCTGGCAGAAAGCTCCAGGGGAGACTCGAGGTCGACCCCTCGGCTTTTGGAGTCGGGGATATAAAGGATCTGAGGCCAGCTATACCCCAACTGAGAAAGAGATACTGGCAGCCTATGAAGGGGTTCGAGCTGCTTCGGAAATGATTGGCACTGAAGCACAGCTCCTCCTGGCACCTCGGTTGCCCGTGCTGGGCTGGATGTTCAAAGGCAGGGTCTCCTCTACACATCATGCAACTGATGCTACATGGAGTAAATGGGCTGCACTAATTACACAACGAACTCGAATAGGAAATCTCAGTTGTCCAGGCATTCTAGAAGTCATTATGGACTGGCCAGAGGGCAAAGATTTTGGAATGTCACCAGAGGAGGAGGTGGTGCGCACTGAAGAGGCCCCACCATATAATAAACTGTCAGAAAGTGAAAATCAGTATGCCTTGTTTACTGATGGCTCTTGCCGTATTGTGGGAAAGCATCGGAGATGGAAGGCAGCTGTATGGAGTCCTGGACAACAAGTTGCAGAAACTGCTGATGGAGAGGGTGAATCGAGTCAGTTTGCCGACGTGAAAGCCATCCAGCTGGCCCTGGACATTGCTGAATGAGAAAAGTGGCCAGTACTTTATCTCTATACTGACTCATGGATGGTGGCAAATGCCCTGTGGGGGTGGTTGAAGCAATGGAAGCAGAGCAACTGGCAACGCAGAGGTAAACCCATCTGGGCTGCTGCACTGTGGAAAGGTATTGCTGCCCGGGTGCAGAACCTGGTGGTGAAGGTACGTCATGTAGATGCCCATGTACCCAAGAGTCAGGCCACTGAGGAACACCAGAATAACCAACAAGTGGATAAAGCGGCTAAGATTGAAGTGGCTCAGATGGACTTAGATTGGCAACATAAAGGTGAATTATTTTTGGCCCGGTGGGCCCATGACACTTCAGGCCATCAGGGCAGAGATGCAACATATAGATGGGCCCGTGATTGAGGGGTGGACTTAACTATGGACACTATTGCCCAGGTTATTCATGAGTGTGAAACATGTGCTGCAATTAAACAAGCCAAGCGGTTAAAGCCTCTTTGGTATGGAGGACGATGGTTGAAGTATAAATATGGGGAGGCCTGGCAGATTGACTATATCACACTGCCACCAACCCGCCAAGGCAAGCGCCATGTGCTTATCATGGTGGAAGCAACCACCGGGTGACTGGAAACATACGCTGTGCCCCATGCCACTGCCCGGAACACTGTCCTGGGCCTTGAGAAACAGAATTTGTGGCGACACAGCACCCCAGAGAGAATTGAGTCAGACAATGGGACTCATTTCCGGAATAACCTTGTCGATATTTGGGCCAAAGAGCATGGCATTGAGTGGGTATATCACATCCCCTACCATGCACCAGCCTCTGGGAAAATCGAACGGTACAATGGGCTGTTAAAAACTACACTGAGAGCGATGGGTGGGGGAACTTTCAAGCATTGGGATACACATTTACCAAAGGCCACCTGGTTGGTCAACACCAGAGGATCTGCCAACAGGGCCGGCCCAGCCCAGTCAGAACTTTTACATATTGTAGAGGGGGACAAAGTTCCCGTGGTGCATATGAAGAATTTGCTGGGGAAGACAGTCTGGGTTATTCCTGCTTCAGGTAAAGGCAAACCCACTCGTGGGATTGCTTTTGCTCAGGGACCTGGATATACTTGGTGGGTAATGCGGGAAGATGGGGAAGTCCGATGTATACCTCAAGGGGATTAGATTTTAGGGGAAAACAGCCAGTGAACTCAATTGTATGCTGTTGCCTGCTGTGTAATACTTTTATAGCCCGTCAACTAGATGTCTCCAGGTCACCAGCGACTGGCTCTGACTTCCCTCCAGCCATCATCCCAACAGAGAATGAACTTGGAACATCATGGACCGAATGGACTCGGCAGCATTATAGGGATTGGTCCATGCACTAAGAAAATGATCTTTTCCTCTTGGTCTGTATGTATATGGATGTATATATGTGGGAGAGCGATGGTGTATTGAAAATGTGGGATCTGAGCACGACGTGAATGGTATGGAATAAGGGGTGGATAATGTCCTGGGTTCAGCAGTAGCAGTCATGTTTTTCCTTTGTGTTAGCTGGTGCAGTGCTGTGTTTTGACTTCCAGCCTGAGAACAGCGTTGGTGAAGCCAATGTTTTCGGTTGTTGCTAAGTGATGTTTACCCTGATCAAGGACTTTGTGAGGCTCATGCTCTGCCAGGGAGGAGGGGAAGCTGTGAGGAAGCAGAGATGGGGCGCCTGACCCAGGCTAGCCAGGGAGGTATTCCATACCACAGCACGTCATGCCCAGGGTGGGAGGTAACTGGGAGTTACCCGGAAGGACACAGGCTTCTGGGTGGGACTCGTTTCTTGGCCAGTGGTATCGTATTCTCTTCCCTTGTTATTTTCCCTTATCATTGTTGTAGTTGATAGTACCGGTGGTGATTTGTGTTGTACATTGGTTGCTGGACTGTTCTTGTCTCAACCCGTAGGAGTTGCACTCTTTCGATCCTCCTCCCCGTTCCTCCGGGAGCGGGGAAGGGGAGAGCCCCGGTAGGGGGGGGGGGGGGGGGGGACGGACCTCGATTGTTGTCAGCTCGGCACCACTCACTGGGAGTGAGTGGACAAGTTACCTGACTGGGTTTAAACCACGACAATGTTAAATCTGAAGTGACTCATTTTACGCAGCTATGTGCTGCTTGAATTTTTCCCCCCTAAGAATACTTCAAGCAATTAGAAGAATCACGAGATAAGCATGAAAGAGCAGCCGTACCTGTTTAGAATTATTCATTCTGTTATGCTAAAAAGTAATAGTAGAAATAAATAAATTTTTGTGTAATTTGAATAGATACTTCATCAAGCAGTTCTAGAGCCACTCTTGTAATTGCTATTCTGATGCAAAATAGTTGTTCAGAAAGATAGTCACCTGATACAACCTGTGAATGGAATCTTTATTCCTTTGCAAAATAAAATTGTTTTCTAAAAGAGAATACTTCAGAATACCTCTCTGAGAAAGCCCAGGGTTTAAAGTCTTACAAGTCTTACTATATCCCAACTTTTAACACAAAGCAGCCATTAGTAGATTTTTTTTTTTTTTTTTTTTTTAATTCTTACTTCTGTACTGTGTAACAGAATTTTTAATATGGCTTTTTCTGAAAGGACCAAACTTTCTTTAGGGTGGGCACTGTGGAGCAGGAGATCTTTGATTCAAGAGAATCTTAGGCAAAACACTCCCACACCAAGCCTCAGTATAGAATGCAGAGGTATAAACGCTGCCATTAAACACTTTCATATTTCCCCAAAACAGCTACATAAATCTTGTAAATTTTGGAAAACTGAAGAAGTTCAGAAAAAAAGACCTTCACCTATCACAGTTATTTAAACTGCAGGAGTCTTCGTGGGAGAAATACCACATGTTGTGAAATACTTGAGCAGTGTGATCACACAAACCCACTTCCACAGAGCAACTGTGGAAAACTTCAGGTCAGGTATTATTAGTATTAGTATTAGTATTATTGTTATTGTTATTGTTGTTGTTGTTGTTTCTGCCCCAGGGTTTTTGTTTTTCTTTTTTTACCCCCATCTCAACCTTTCAAGTACTTTACACACAAAGAAAACAACAGTTTTCCGAACTTGATTCTTTAAAAAATATTTGTTTGCAAGTACTGGGAAGGAGGTATTTTCCCTAATATTGTTGAGATCAAACTAGTTCATTGCTTGCTAATAAGAATATTAATATATTGAAATACATTGGACCTGTAGTTCCTGTTTATCAAAAATTTCTGTAGTGAACATTTTGCTTCTTCTTCAGTGGCCAAAAATAATAATAGTCATTCTTCATTGCATCTACCAATACCACTTTGGTTTTGTACAGGTTTGTGGCTTTTGAGTTATGTGTCTTGGCGATTTTAACTAAGTAATGTTTTTGCCTTACTTTGAGTTATGTGATAGGCATAATAAGTTGTAGATCAGCAGTTAATTATTTTCAGCATTCTTGTAGTGTCATATGTGTCATGGCAGCCATATTAGCAAAGGTATGTTCTTAGGCCAAGATGGAATAGTAAAAACTATGTGCACCTGTGCCTCACTTAGTGTGAGTATATCCTCCAACTTAAACTGCTAGTTACACTGCTTATAAGTAAATATCATTTCCACAAGGCTTCTTCTTCTACATGTGCAAATGCATTTTATCTGTCTGCTCATATGCTTCAAAACTGCCTACAGCTGTCTTCCTCCAAAATGTTTGGAGAAGATAATTAGCTGAGAAAAATTGGCAATGAAAGAAAACCTACAGTACACAGTGACAAAAAATTGCTGAAATTTTCATACTCATTAACCCTGATTACTAAACAATTATATCTTCATGAGATACTGTGCTGAGCAACATAAAGCTGTAGCAATAAGAGCACATTATTAATTACACATGGAATGAATAATAAGCTTTTCAATCCAGATCTACTCCTAGAGTTTTAGATATCAAACACTGGACTGTACCAGAAGAACTGGACAGGTGATTATATTTCAGAAAAATTGTTTTGGTTTTTTTGTTGTGTGAATTTTGGTTTTATGAATGTTTTAAAGACTGGTATGGCACAGCTAAAATTATCTCTATATATTCTTCAAGCTTTTCTGGTGGAAATGGGTTTTGAAAACAAATAGCACATTTTTCTAGTCTTTTCTAGACTTTTCTAGAAGAGTTTTATCATCTAGTAGATGATAAAAATAACAGTTTTTCAAATTAAGAAAAAAAAAACACAACAAAAAGCAACAAGACACTGCATTATAAACTGGTCTTCAAAAAACATAAGGAAAAGATTATGTTTTGGGTTTGGTCTTTTTTCCCTTCTGTTGTAAGCTGCCTTCTGATGTCCCACAGCTGGAGATCACAATCCTACTGGGTCTCAGAGTGTAAAACCTCCTGCTTCATAAATTATTGACTAGCATTTAGTGGTCAAATGAGAGCAGGGAACAAAAATGAGAGCAGGGAACATACTTTGACCCTGTTTGTTAGAAAAACACTGCTATACTTGTCTTCTACCTAGGAATTTTGATCATTATCTTTCTGTGATTTTTCATTGAAGCAAATGGAACATTTGTTTTAATAAAGGGTGAAAAATTGGGCTGTTTCAGTACAAAACTAAATGCTTAAAAATTTTGGATCGGAGCCCCTTTCTGATTACTTTATGTCCTGATGTACTGAAAGTTTGAAAATCTTTGGATGATACAGATAACATTATAATATATAGAATGGAAGTATCAACATGGTCAGCCATGTGAAGGGTGTCCAGTGGGATGTGCAATAGTTCAACTACAAGCTTTAAATCTGCAAGGGACCACTGTCTTCCTGAAGATGGGGAAAAAGAAACTGTTATGTATTGATACTGAGGTCATAACCTACATCATTGTAACCAAATATTATTGGCCAGATTTTTACAGGGTTTTAGAAGGCCAGAGTTTAGGTGAATATTCTTTTTTACTTACTGACCATCATTACTCATGAGCGTAGGCATCAGTGTGCTTAGTGAGATTTTTCAAAAGTTTCTTTTATTTTGGGGAAAATAAATCCTGTTCAGATTTTACGCTATGTGTCTGGAACAATCAGCTATTCTGTTTAAAACCAGAAGTAGACACAAATGTGCACTACTTTAGTGAGATTTGCAAGCTGGATTTGTGATACAATTCCATTTTATTATTTCATGGTAATTCCTTGATCAAACTGAATAAAATAGACTTAAAACAGATTTTTTGCTTGTATAACTCCAGTGAAGTTGTTAAAACGATAAATGGAGTTTAGGGCTTCATAGTTGGTAGCAACAAATGTTGATTTGCACATGCATAAATGAAAATTGCATTAAAAAAAAAAGGAAAAATATTATCTGGTTCAGTGAAAGAAACAAAGGAGTATAGAGGAAAGAGAATTACTTTCTTCAGTTCTCTTTGTCTCCTTGACATGATGATCTGTGAGGCAATAGTAAAAAGTCTTTACCCAAGAAAAGACTTTGAACAGTGGGATTGAGTGCGCCTTCAGCAAGTTCACTGATGACAAAAAGCTGTGTGGTTTGGTTGATACGCTGGAAGGAAGGAATGCCATCCAGAGGGACCTTGACACGCTTGAGAGGTGGGCTGATGACAACCTCATGAATTTTAACCATGACAAGTGCAATGTCCTACACCAGGGTGTCATGCAGAGATAATGATCTCTTCATAGATATTCTTAGCATATGGATTCTTCTGTCTTCTCTGAGATAACTAAAGGCCCTGTAGTCAAGATAATCAGGACTTCAGCCCAGGGACATGTGCCCATAAAAGCACCATGTGTTCAGTTTAATATCATAATGTGCTTACATGGACTGTAAATTGCCTGAAGCACATGAAAACAACCTTATATATGTCCAAAATATACTAAATAAATAATATAGCTGACATTCACTGCAAAAGGACAGATCAACTTTTTGGTTTTCAGCCTTATTTTGTAACAATATACTGGCTACTTGTATTATAAAGTTCCAAAGATCACTTCACCTTCATTCAGCTATGAAGTATTTTGGAAGGAAAAATAGTTTAAATGAAACTGAATTGTTTAAAAATATCATAAACTGAACTTCTTTTTAAGGAAAAGGATAAAAATTAATACTTTCTGCAGGGTTGTAAAATCCCTACTAGCTGTAATAAGTATACTATTTCAAATATAAATATTGTAAGCCTGTAGTGCATTGTGGCAGATTGTCACGAATAGACAGTTGTACTGGTGTTGTGATCAGAAGCTGACAGCAGAGTTTCATTAAAGCAAATATATATATATATTTAAAGAGCAAAGCACCTTTTTGTGAGCAAAGATGGATATTAAGATCAAATCCTACTCTTATTTCTTTGCTCCTGTCATTCTGTCATGACTTCTTCTGTCCAAAAATAAGTCAGATGCAAGATGATAAAAATGATATCTTTTTCGTAAATCTTATAACATCTGTTGCCCTCTCATCTCTTTATTGATACGAATTATGCTTCAATTAGAAATATAGAAATATTAATGAAAGAAAACTGTATTTAACCTTATGAAAATATCTTGCAATGTCTGAGTAATAAAGGCTATTTTTGTTATTTTTGGTGACTAAAATATTTTTGAAAAAACTTATTTTCAATTAAACTTTTGAGAAACAAAGGTAAATGTGCTTATGAAATTGCATGAAACTTTCCTTACAGTTGCTTGATGCAATAAGAGAAATCTTTATCCTTCATACATCATAAGAGTCCTTGTGCTGATGGAGAGTAACGAATAAACACGAATTTTCCTATTTGAAAATCAGTTTGACAAACACCTCTCAAAGATAAGTTATTTGAGGATATTTTTATTTCTAAAGAATTCCTTTAGTGGATAATTTCCTCCATGTTCTTGCAGTTATTACCTTTTACATAAAAACCTGTAATGCTGCAATAATAATAGTAAATGAAAATTACTAAAAATATGAAACTAGAAAATATATATATAGAAATATATATTTATGAATATATATATGAATATATATTTTTATATATATATAAATACTAGAAAATGAAACTAGGCACATGAAAAACAGAGAGGTGGCTGGTGACACCCAGCATGACTTCACTTAGGAGAAATCCAACCTGACCAATTTGGTGGCCTTCTACAATGGGGCTACGGAACTGATGATATCTCCAATTTAGAGACAAGGATGTCGTGTGGGACAGTGTTGCACGCTTTACACAAGTCCAGGTAGATGACATCAACCGCTCTAGCCCTGTCCATCAGTGGCCTTCTATGATGGGGCTACAGAACTGATGGACAGGGATAGAGCAGTTGATGTCATCAACCTGGACTTGTCTAAGCGTTTGACACTGTCCCACACAACATCCTTGTCTCTAAATTGGAGAGACATTAATTTGACAGATGGACCACTCGGTGGATAAAGAACTGGCTGGATAGCTGAACGCAAAGAGTTGTGGTCAATGGCTCAGTGTCCAGCTGGAGACCAGTAATGAGCTCTGTCCATCAGGGATCGGTGTTGGGATCGGTCTTGTTTAACATCTTCGTCGCTGACATAGACAGTGGGATTGAGTGCGCCCTCAGCAAGTTTGCCAATGATACCAAGCTGTGTGGTTTGGTTGATATGCTGGAGAGAAGGGATGCCATCCAGAGGGAGCTTGACACACTAGTGAGGTGGGCTGATGCCAACTTCATGAAGTTTAACCATGGCAAGGGCAAGGTCCTACACCTGGGTCAGAGTAATCCCAGGCACAGCTACAGGTTGGGCAAAGAAGAGGTTCAGAGCTGCCCTGCAGAGAAGGACTTGGGAGTGTCGGTTGATGAGAAAATGAACATGAGCCGGCTTCAGTGTGTGCTTGCAGCCCAGAAAGCCAGCTATATGCTGGGGAGGGACTCTTCATTAGGGACTGTAGTGATAGGACAAGGGATAATGGGTTCAAACTTAAACAGGGGAAGTTTAGATTGGATGTAAGAAGGAAGTTCTTTCCTGTTAAGGTGGTGAGGCACTGGAATAGGTTTGCCCAGGGAGGTTGTGAATGCTCCACCCCGGTCGGTGTTCAAGACCAGGTTGGACGAAGCCTTGCATGATATGGTTTAGTGTGAGGTGTCCCTGCCCATGGCAGGGGGGTTGGAACTTGATGATCTTAAGGTCCTTTCCAACCCTAACTACTCTATGATTCTATGATTCTAAGAACTCTTTGGCCTTTCTTTAAAGTACTCTGTTGGGCTTCATCTTTGCAACCTTGCTCTTGATACTTGCATGTTATTTAGATTTCTAGTGTTAGTAAACTTCTAGCTATTTTGTAGGTTGTGCAGATTTCTGATTACGTTTCTACATCATGAACTTTCACTGTATCAGCACGTTCACCGAATGCCTTAGTTCTGCAGGTGAAGTGCCTTGTATATTGAGTATCTTGTATATTCAGAAAGAAAGAGAACCAAACTTTTTTTTTTGATCAAGTGAATATTAGAAAGTTTCAGACGAATGAACTCCACTTCCCTAGAAAAGCTGAAATGTTTACTGTACCTGAAAGTGTCTTCTGTGCCTTCAACCTTTATGAAGACTGTATGGGTGGGTCTCAGGTGTTTGCTGTCCTGGTTAGAAGGGTCTACTCTGCCCTTGCAGCCTGGGTCTTTCCCTTCAATAGGCAAGCACTCACTGAAATACAGTGGCCTACACCATCCCACTTTTAATATTCCTTTGCAGATATGCAGAATATGGAGTTGGTGTATAGATTTTTTGCAGGTTTTGGGCTTTGCTGGCATTCTTTACAGAGCCTATGTGTGAATGTGCATACTACAGCAGTGTTTATGAATTTATTCTATGCTTGGATGAATATCTTCCAAGTGGGACAAAAGATAGTAAATAAAATGTTATTGTTAAGGAACTCTACTTCATGAAAAATATACCATTCAGTTTGGAAAGCACACACACACCAGCTGCTAAAAACAACAGCTTACATCAGCAATCGAAAACAGTTACAAATAATTCAATGAAGGAAAAGCTGAAGATCCAAATTCTAGGAGAGCTCAAGATCTTTCAGTTGATGGAGGGGGGTTTGTTTGCTTGTTTTGTTTTAGGGTGCTGTCTGCTTGTTTTTTTGTTTGTGGTGGTTTTTTTTTAGATTCTTTTTAATTCTTTTTTCTTTTGGATAAAGCTTGTTAAAGCTTTTCTAACCAGTGGAACTTACTCTTTTGTCTGAAATTTCTTGGTATGTATTTGATTCCAGGGGCACTGTTTCTTTCTGTTTCGCTTTGCTGGGTTTTTTTTGTTTTGTTTTGTTTTTCTTTCTTTCCATTTCTGAAGACATTTCAAGTAGTTTTAAATTTCTAGAAAGTTTTGGGAATTAGGAAAAAAGAACTCTACTCTCATAGCCTTTATAAAATCTGCATATGTATGGATCAGCAATGACAGAAGCAAGAACTTTTGGTTTTTGTTTTATCTCTGTGTTTCTCATTGATCCTACTATTCTTTTTCTTTATCATCAAAGACACATCATTTAAGAAGTAGAAAAAAGAGAAAAAAAGAAAAAGACAAAATATTGTCTCTGTAAAGCAACACTGCCATGACTTATCTTCCACTGGGCTAGATTTATATGTTGGGGAGAAAAGTGGAGAACAAAAATTGTGTCATTCTTATAACTCAAGAGCAATGGAATTTTACACAAAACTTTTTAAACTACCAGTAACCTTAACAATGTATCTTCACATGATATGCCTATTTTATAATATATCTTTGCCCTTGGAAAACTATTCCTTTGTTCCAAAATAATGATTAGTAGAATTTAGAATATATTACCTTATAATTTGTCATTAACAGTCATTTTATTCTCCAATATAATCTTTACTGTTTATCGGGTAATGTTTTTTCTTTGTCAATGTATGAATTCATTGCTTCTAATTGGGAGCAGAAGTACTGGTAGCAGTATTTAATGATATCTTGACAGGTAATTTACTCAGGTTTTTGATAGGTAGTATGGTCAGGCTTGGGAACTAAAACAGCACCTAGTGATTCATTCTTTCTAAGAACTTGAATTCATCTAAACCTTTATCTCACTGTCCATGTTACAATGCAGCAGAATTGAAACCACTGCATGCAACTTTTTCTATTTCTGCTAAATATTCTTTCTTCGTCTACAAGCATTACTGCTTCCCAGTCTTACAGTTTCATGGAGTTATGCTGAGAAAAATAGACTGGTTTCTCAGACAATATGAAGTCGAGGGATTCTTTTGCATTATTTCTCCATGGCTGTGCAGTTTAGGACTTGCAGCAGTAATATAAATGCGAAAAGAAATCCTCAAGAAATATTACAAGACATGTTTAAGAAAACAACATCATATACATCTTATAGAAGATCTTTCCTGATGTCATCACTTTTGTCTAAGTTGAAATTCTGTTATTCTAGGTAATAAAACCCATTAGCCATCTATTATTCTATAAATGGGATTCCAAGTGTATAAATATTTTATAATTAGGTTTTGTAGAATTATATGAATTGTCCATATACTAATGGCATTTATCCTGTACCATTTTGTGTTGGATTGGTGTGGCAAGTTTTTGGTAGCAACAGGCTACAGTGGCCTCTTTGAGAAGCTGCTAGAAGCTTCCCCCATGTCTGGCAGAGTCAATGCCAGCTGGCTCCAAGATGGACCTCCTGCTGGCCAAGGGCAAGCCCATCAGTAATGGTGGGAGGACCTCTGGGATAATACAGTTAAAGAGGGAAAAAACTTTGTGCAATAGCAGCCTGAAAGAGGAGTGAGAATATTTGAGAGAAAGAGTCTCACAGACCCCAAGGTCAGTGAGGAAGGAGAGGAGGTGCTTCAGCTGCTGAAGCAGGGATTCCCCTGCAGCCTGTGGTGGAGACCTTGGTGAGGCAGCTGTGCTCCTGCAGTCCATGGAGGTCCATGGTGGAGCAGATATCCCTCTGTAGCCCGTGGAGGTTCACGCTACAGCAGATTTCACCTGCAGTCCATGGAGATACACAGTGAAGATTGCACCTGTAGGCCATGCAGAATCTAACAGCAGAGTAGGGTGAGGCCTGAAGAAGGCTGTGACCCTGCGGTAAGTCCGCATTGGAGCAGACTCCTAGCAGGAGCTGTGGCCCCATGGAGAGAGGAGCCCACACAGGAGCAGGTTTGCTGCAGGACTTGTGAATTCACACTGGAGCTGCCTGGTCCTGAAGGATGCACCCCATGAAAGGTGTGGGTCACACTGAGTAGTTCGAGAAGAACTGCAGCGTGTTGGAAGGACTCATATTGGAGAAGTTTGTGAAGAACTGTCTTAGATGGGAGGAACCCCACACTAGACTAGGGAAAGAATCTGAGGAAGAAGGAGCTGTAAAGATGTTTGATGGGCTAACCGCAACTGCCATTCCCCATCCGCCCGCATAGCTGTGGGAGAGGAGAGAGAATTTGGGAGTGAAGTTAAGACTGGGAAGAAGGGAGGAGTGGGGGGAAAGGTGTTTTAAGATCTGTGTTTGTTTCTTGTTATCCTAATCTGATTTGATTGACAATAAATTAAATTAACATCCTTGAGTCAAGTGTTTTTTATCGATCATAGTTATTGGTGAGTGATCTCTCCCTCTCATTATCTCAAACCACGAGCCTTTAATTATGTTTTCTTTTCTGTCCAGCTGAAGGAGAGGAAAGTGATAGAGCAGTTTTGATGGACATCTGGTGTCCAGCCAGAGTCAGCCTATCATCCATTTTTTTAATCAGACTCATATATTGTAAACAAAGGTATTTTCTTTTTTACTGAGAGAAGTAAAATGATTTGGGTGTCTAGCGATCAATATGAATGTTACTAATAAAGATCCAGTTTGGGTTAGCAGCAACAAAACTTTTGTTGCTGTTTTATGCATGAGCAGTGAATCCCCATCTGGAAAAAAGGCTTTTGGATTGTGTGATATCTTCTTTGCAAAACCAAGAAAGTTATGTTATAGAAATTGCAATGCTAACTAGGGGAGGTTCCTTCATAGCAGAAGTGGGCTTTCAGTCAGATATTGTTAAGGGAAGCCAGAAACATGCAATTTGTCCCTTTTCCATCTTAAAGCACACAGATATGTTGGAAGGTGTGGAAGAATGGAGGTTTTGTAGTATGCATCTGGACCTCAGAGAAGAACCCAGAAGCCAGGGAGGACAGAGAAAAGATGAGAGCAAAAGGAATGAACCTCTTTGAGCTTGCAGCTCCTGTGGAAAGTATGAAATCTAGTGAGAAAACAGCAGACAGCTTCACATAACAGGCAGTGGGGAAAAAATAGTCTTCTGTAAATAATTCTAATCCTGTTGTTTGAACTAACTGAATTTTCTCTGTTTAGGAAGGTCAGGGTCCCACTGCATGTTTTTCATAAAACCAGTATTTTAATAATATTTTTTCAGAAATCTTTTCAGACTGGGGAAGGAGAAAGTATAAGCCAATTAGCCACAAAAATCTAGCAGACATTGTCTTTATTACAACAATTTATAACATGGAAAACTCCTTCTATATTTCACTTAGTAGGATCCAAAGGACTTACCACAACCCATTACAGCTTTTATTCCTTCATTCCTGTCAGTTGCTAATGTAGCTCATTTCCTCTTCATAAATTTATGGAATCACAACAGGAACACTATACCCACGGCTGCAAAAAAATGTAGATTTTTATTCATTGAAGTGTAGCCTCTTCCTCAAAGCAGGTACAGAGATCTGTGATACCTTCTTTGAAGCTCAGCTTATAGGAATAGATATGAAGAAGCAAATGTTGTATGACAAGAGAAGAAGAAGACATGTTAGCCTTACTGAACAGTTTTTGCTATAAGCTAAGCAAAGTAGATTTTTTTCTGTAGTATATAGTCTTGGAAGGACTTGTTCTGCAGCAGTAGTTTCTGTATAATGCACTTGTGTAAAGGAGTACAGCTGCAAGTTTGTACGTACAGTGGAGTCACCTTTTTTTTTTTATGTTACACTTTTGCGATCTCCCATTTATTTCAATAGTAAGGCTAAAGCAGAGTTAATTCCTCTGTATTAAGCACTCAGATAAAAAAGACAGGATGAGTGACACTGTAACTTTGTTCAGATTATGAAGTATAGCATGCTCTGTATCTTGTATAGGAGAGGATTATGTTCTGAAAGTAAAGAAATATTTTTTTTATGAATCCTGGAGGAAGTAAAAAAAAAACAAAACACACCAAAAACTCCAATTTTCAATGTTGTTTGCAGGGTTGGTTATTAAATATTGTTGTCAATCATGATCATGTCATTTTCTTGTGCTTGGTTGCTCCTTTGGGTACTACATATAAGAACTAGTCACAAAATCCCACAGTTTTTCGTGAAGTAGCAGAAGAAAATTCTGGGGAAACTTTGAGTGGACTAACTGCTTTGTTATATAACATTGTTCTTTAGCTCTGAGCTGAAATCAGGACAGAGAAAAGTCACACTGCATTATTTTTTGCCAGGGTTAGCCAGCTCTGTGTGCGGTTCACATTGCCAAAGTAACGGAACTAGGAATAGGACAGGTGAGAAAAAAAAAAAGGCACCCTGTTTCTCAAAGTCCAACAGGCAACTCCTCAACCCTTTCTTTTGTTCTCAGTATCTTCTCCTCTCCTGTCAGTCTATGAAGGGAAGAAGGAGTTGCCCTTTTCATTGAGCTTTGCAAAAATCCGAAGGGGAAGATGAATGGGAAGGTGAACAAAAATAATTAAGATAAGCACCTTTGGTCTGGTGTTAAGAAACTGTTTTCAGTTAGGAGTAGGTAGGAGAATACCCATCCCTTAGGTGTTTGATTTCTGTCTCTTTTGTGTGCAGTTTGCTCTACTGAAGAGCTTTATTGGTTTATTTCATCCTCTAACAGTCTAATGGGATGTGGAATTCAAGTGCTAACTAAGTCACAGTTATGAAAACAGAGGTCCAGAAAAAAGTGACTTTTTAAGTTCTAGGACTCTTTGGGGAGTATAAGTCTCAGGTGAGCATGTGGAACACTTGGATTTTTCCCACTATAGTGTAAATATATGTAAAACACGAGTGTCTACCGTCAAGTTAATCTCCTTGACATTAGTATTTTTGTGCATTTTATCACTTCTTGCTCAATTTTGTGTTTTTTCTCTGTCTCCTGTAGTTACTGGCACCATGTTGAAAGATTTAGATTAAGGCTACTATTTATTTCTGGAGTGAGTTCCAAGTACACCTAACATGCAGTTCTGGGAAAGCTTAATGTACTTCAGTACGAATGAATAACCTGATTTTCAGAACATGGAAATAGGTATACTGTCCCATACTTTGTCTCTATTTAAAGGTGGATAAGTCTGTTGAAGTAATACAGCAAATAAACCACCTTCACACACTTCAGGAGAAACTTCTGTTATAAGTAAACACTGTGGAACTGAAGCAATGTAAATGCTAAAAACCACCTGTATCATAGCAATCTGTTCATTGCTTGCTTGTGCAGCTTCCAGACAATTCCATATAATGCCTGCAAAAGTTGCCCAAGGAAGCTATGAATGCTCCATCCCTGGTGGCGTTCAAGGCCAGGTTGGACAGAGCCTTGGGCAACATGTTTTAGTGTGAGGTGTCCCTGCCCATGGCAGAGGGGTTGAAACTAGATGATCTTAAGGTCCTTTCCAACCCTAAGTATTCTATGATTCTCTGATCTGTGTGGATGTGCCTGCTTGTAAATGCATGCCTAACCTTGCTGCTACTTGGACCTGTGGGCATATTGCTGCAGCAACCCTGTCACTGTTGGGCTACCAGATTTGGCCTCCTGTTTATATCTTCTGATTGCACTGAAGACTACAATTCAGACAAAACTGAAAAGTAAGAAATATTTCCCTTTGCCAAATAACAAATTTCTGTATTTGAAGGACTCAAGTAAAAAAAACTGATGTGTATCCTGAATGCAAAGTTAAGAAAGAGCTTGGTGAAGCTCCTCACCCAAAGATGTCTCCATTTTATGCATCTGCGACAGAGTAAACAGTAGGTTTTATAGATAAGAACTTTAGTAGAAATATTAATACTGTGAAAAACTTATAATTGTGTGAGTCATTGTGTTTTACCTCCCAAAGCTTATTTTATTTTAAAGTTGCTGTCAGGCAAAATAACATTGTGTTAAACTGGGGCAATGTCTATTCATTGGTTTCAAAATATCTTGGTAAGGGTTAATATTTATTTTCACTGAGTTTTTGAAAGTTGTACTCAAATAATTGTTAGGAAGAAACAATTAAATATCTCTAACATTTCTCTGGGATGAAGTATAGAGAGGAAGCCATATTACATTTAGCTTGCTGTCAGTGCTGCTCGATTTCCTTCATCTCAAATCTGTCACAACAGCCTACTTATGCAGATATGTGTTTAGAGCATCATATATTCATAAATCTGTTTACAGACTGGCAGTGCTTCCTAAGTAAGTATCTTGAAAATCATTGAAGTTAACAGACATTTAGTAAATGAGCTGCTTTTTAACTAGCTAAAGGTGTTAATAAAATTAGATATTTTACCCAATTTTTGTAATGTGTCTGTAGCTTGAAATTATTAGAAAATAATCAAACAAATTAATAAATGTTCCTTCACAGCTATTTCTAACAAGAAGTCTTTGCTAATCCAGGAATACAAGCAGAATCCTTGGAAAATTACTCTCATTTTAGGCATGTTTGACAGTAAAACCTTTAAAAGTGAAACCTATTATCTAAAAGGGAAGAAAGCAAACAAAAACGTCATTTTTCTGCTGACAGATAGATGCAGTGATCCCCAGTAAACTAGAATTTGATATGAAAAATCTAGGAGGAAAGTAAAATTGTATTATATCTGGATCTGGTTTTATCAGAACAAGTGATGTGCAACACAATATATTGAATATCTCAGTGACAGTTTAAAATGCAGGAGAAAGAATAAAAAGATGAGGATTTATATTATATTATATTACATTATATTAATTATATTACTTTATTTTATTTTATTTATTTTATTTTATTCAGAATTACAAAAATTCTGAAATCATTGAGCACAGGCATCATATAGATCTAACTGAAAATATTTCAAATTTTAATTTAACTTGCATATAAATACAATTACTAGCATTTACTTATCTCCCTTTCAAGTATTTGCTGAAGGAAATACAAATATACAGGTAGGAAAACCTGAAGGCACATCAAGCTGCAGCTTGGACTAGGTAGGTGTAATAAAAGATTAAAGTGTCGGTACTATGTACGCCCAATGAGTACAGCTTGTGTGTGAAAATATCTGAAGGCTTATTTGTCCTACAGTAGGTAAAATTATCTTCCATCAGATTCCAGAGTGTGGGTGGTAGTTCCTCCAGAAAGAATACTTTACTTGGTAAAAACCCCACTTTTTTTGTGTAATATCGTTGATACTCCAGGTGCATAACTTTTAGGCTTTTTCCCCCTCTCTCTCTTTAGCTTGCCCTTCATCCACTAAAGAGGTCTGACTCAATCACTGCTTTGGATGACTAATCAGGCTCAACCTAAACTTTTTGATCACTTGGGCCTTTCCCCAGGTTTAAGTGGTTTTGAACTAAACTAAACTAAATAAACCACTCTTTTCTTGGAATTAGAAGAAATCATTTAACCTTTTTGAACAGAGAAAGCTCAAAGTGAAGAAATAAAACAAAGTTGTTTATTTGCTTCTCTCTGCCTTCACATAATGTCCTTGCAGCTAGCTCTTCTGCCCAGGCTTCATTTTAGTAAAATCAATTATTTGTTTCTGAAGCTGCACAAATTCTGTACTCTACTCTGGTCCTTGTATAGAGTTTTTCTCTTCTGTCCTTTCCAGTAAACTGTCTGTGCCATGCTGCTTTCAGTCTTAATCAACATGAATTGCAGGTTCTGGATCTGCACTGTCCCTCTTGCTTTCAATATGCACTGTGAGCTGTTGCTTACCATCCATGACTAAAATCTGCTCCTGTCATGGCATTTGGCTTCTCTAGTACTTATAAGAAAATATAACACAGTGGTGAACATTTTTTTTAAAAAGGAGATATTGTTGGTAAGTAAGACATTTATTAAGAAAATGATTTTTCATTTTAAGATACTTAATTTTATTCCATGTTTATTGCTTCAACCTCCTATTTTATTTTTGTTGGTGGTGAATCGCAGTGTTATAAGACCAGAACATTTTACTAACTGACACTATGGATATTAACATGAATGCTGAAAAGATGCATCTCATCTAATTTTTAAGGATCTTGCCCAGCAATCTGCCTCTAATTTGATATTTCTACTTTTACCACTCTCTTACTCTGTTACTCTCTCTTTTAGCCAGCTCCTGACCAGTACCCTGCTTCTCTGACCTTCAGGTTCATTCAACATTTCTGATCCAGGTTTGTGTCATTCACAACATTATTCATAATACTTAATGTTCTCAATGTAGACTAGTTTCTCTGTGCCCATGTTGAACGTTATCTAAGAGAGTAACTGTTTCATTTGCTTTAGTAATTGCATGATTCCCCTCTCTGGGGAATTCTGTTTTTCCCATGGGGCTGGAGTGTGGGAAAAGAGCGAGGAAAAAGGGCCACAAAGATACATGCATAAGAAAATATCACAAAAGAGTATTTCCTTAAAAAAAAAAAAAAAAAGAATCTTGTTCATGATGAATGATAAGAACTTTCAGCAGAAGATCTAAGTAAAATTCTTCCATTAAAATAAAGGAAAACCAAAATTACTAATTCAGAGCTTCATTCATTTTTTGTCTGGATCATGCAGATTCCAATGTAGATTTGGGTCTTAAACAAAACGTTGGTCTGGTTTGTTTTTTTTTTTCCTACAGTTATATTTCTGCTACTGTGCCTTTAATTATGGCAAAGAACAAGTTACATTTCTGTGTAAATAACACGTGAGAGAACGCAATTTTGTACTCATATATACTTGTTTTATATAAAAGCATTCTCGAGATCTAATAAAATTATCTTAAATTATTCATTGTAATTATTTTTCATTTCAGTCCATAGAATTATAGGAACTAATGCTGATTAAGTTTCATTTATATAATTTACAAAATAACGCAGTGGTTGTGATATAACCATGTAACCTTTCTACATGAAGTTTCACTGTGTTGAGAACAAATGTTATTCCTTAAAGGAAGGAAACTGCCCAGCCATGGCTATAGGGACCAACTGCTTATAGTTGTGAACTGGGAGTCCTATGCTGTAACAAGTAAGGCTTCTAATTCTCTGTGTGGTTTGAATAATTCTGACAGTAAAAAGTTTGATTTTTTTTTTTTTAATTGTAGAAGAACAGTGTTAATTTATTTTCTTCAAAACGTTTCTCTACCTAAAAGCCTGAATTTTACACTTGATGAGAGCTTCCTTCCTAGTTTTTAAAAAAGATATCATTAAATTAGTTATTAACCATCTGAAGTTATCTATGGAGCAACACCAATTTTTACCTAAGGAATATGCTTGAGACCAGAGCATGAGTCATCCTGTATGCAGAAAGGAGTTGAGGACTTTGGGCAGATCAGTGTACTGCAAGCAGCAGGCTGCTGTAACCACTTCCTACTTCGTTTTAAATGTGAATAAGGTAACAGTTACATGTACCACCTCTCTGTATTGAATTTAAGAGCTATAATAGTATAGCTGTGGATCTTAAACTCAGCATTTGACTACAGTAGCTTCAATATGTTCAAAGACAACCAGAAATGCTACACTGCTAATTATAATAGTAACGTAAACTTTCCTGTGAGCTCTTTTCTCAAAAAAATTTAAGACATGGATTTCACTATTTTATTGCAGTTAAATGGCTGAAACAAATTAATAATTGGCTTGAAATGTGTGTAAAAGTTGAAGGAAGGAGAAAAGAGGTAAAATATGAACTCTGGGAAAATTATCTGAAATACACATGATATTTCTGCATGTTTTACAAATAATGGAGTGTAGCAAGGGAAGGGAATGTAGAAAGATGTTGTCCTGGCTTCCTCACCATTCTTGTATATTCTGTAGTGATCTAGAGCATAGATGTATGGTCGTTGTGTGAGGCCATAGGAAAAAACACTGTCTTAGTTCAGCACTGCATTGCTGGTGTTTTGCCACATGGTCTTACACCAAAGTCAAAGTAAATATGATTACAGTCTCTGTATGATGGCAGTTATGATTTATTGATACATTGATGTCTAGGGCTTTTCAGCTTCATGACTCAAAGCAAGGATCCGTTCAAATTTGTCCAATAGTTTCAATGAGTCCAATTTCTACTGGCAGGCCTTATGCTCTGGAGCTGACATAAACTCAGTGCAAACTCAGAATTATCTGTTTAACCTTAGAATCACTGATAAGAGAACATAATAGGTATCATTCGTGTGTTTACACAGCAGTCATGACTCCTGGTAAAATTAGTGGGTTTTGCGACTGCCAATCTTAGCCCAAATGTTCCTGAACATCCCACAGAGAGTCTGAAGTTGTAACTGATACATCATCAATCCATAAAAAAAAAAAAAAAAGCTAAAAACCAGGAAAAATAAAATAAAAGGCAGGGCTGGAGAGGCTGGAGATAAGGGAAAGCTTTTCTCCTGCTAGATTGGTTAGGGAAAAGGACTGAGGCACAGGGAGGTCAAGCCATCTTCCTCCTTGGAGGGTTTTCAGCCCCCACAGGATGAAGCCCTGAGCAGCCTGGTCTGACCCCGTGGCTGAGCCTGCTCTGAACAAGGGATTGGTCTAGATCCCACCTGGCCTGAAATCTTTGTCCTTGTCCTTGGGTTCAGTGTTGTAAGGCACTTTGTGCTCAGGGGTGCCTAAGCACTGCTAACTTAACTAAAAGGCCAGCAGAGATGAAGACAGCCCTTCATAAAGAGTCATCTTAGCTGTGGGGATAACTGTTTTATGCCTTGCTCTTTGATGACTTCTATAAACCACCTTTTGCAGTGTTACATTCTTGTCATGCTGTTTTTTAAGATACCAGTTATGGACCATAAAAGGCCATTTTTTAGTTGTTTCAGTTGCTTCTGCCCAGCTTTCATGCTGGTAAGGAACTTTTAGCTGCTACTGTGTTTTTACAAAGTTCTGAAAAGATGCATATTGTCACAGTATGTGCTAGATTCTAGTGCCTTTCTTAGCAGCTTTTCTCAAATGTTTGGGTCCCTGGCATCTTCCATGTTTGATCCACAGTTCCTGTTTGATATACATGTGGTATATTTTATTTTGCAATCTGAAATAAGATCTACAGTTTCCACCACTTGATTCGTGGATTCCTTTATGTCTTTGAATTGCTGTTTTCTCCCTTTCACATGCTGTTGTGTGCTCTCAGTAGCAGACAGTGAAAGCAGAGGTGTTCAGCTCCTTAGAGAAACAGATTGCCTAGGAGAACTCACTGGCTCAATGCACTTTTTGGAGGTACTGACTGTAGCATCCAAAAGGATTTTCCTGATGGTCTAACCCTATGTATTAACTTCTAGTAAAATAAGTTTGTATAGTGAAGCTGCTTGAGACTATCAGAGTTCACATACATCTAAAGTCAGCTCTTCATGTGAAATAAATACCTGCAAAACACATCTGTTACAAGCACTCTGTGGATGCATGGAAACGCAGTATCTATTTATATGTGTGTGCATTTTTATGTGATAAGGATCAAAGATATCTTCTAATCAGAATCAAGCTGATCTTTATTTTAAAAAATAAATTCTGAATTTGGATGCTGGAGAAGGACTTTTCATAAGCGACTGTAGTGATAGCACAAGGGGTTTAAACTTAAACAGGGGAAGTTCGGGTTAGATATAAGAAGTTCTTTACTCTGAGGGTGGTGAGGCTGTGGAGCAGGTAGCCAAAAGAAGTGGTTAATGCTCCATCCCTGGAAATGTTCAATGCCTGTGTCGTGGTTTAAACCCAGTCAGGTAATTCGTTCACTCACCCCGCCCCCCCTTCTTTCCCTTCCCCCTACTCCCGGAGGGACGGAGAGGAGAATCGAAAAGAATGCAACTCCCACGGGTTGAGATAAGAACAGTTTAGTAACTAAGGTATAACACAAATCACTACTGCTACCACTAATGATAATAATGATAAAGGAAATAACAAGGGAATACAACACCTCACCACCAGCCGACCAATAACTTGCCCCCCCCCCCCCAGCCCCGACCAAGCACCGACCGATACCTCCTCCAACCCTGCAGTCTCCCAGCCCTTCCGGCTCACTCCCAGTTACATCCTCGGCATGACGTGCTGTGGTATGGAATACCTCTTTGGTCAGTTTGGGTCAGGTGTCCTGTCTCTGCTTCCTCCTGGCTTCCCCTCCCCCCTGGCAGAGCATGAGGCTCACAAAGTCCTTGGCCAAACCAAAACATCGCTATCAGCTCTGTTCCCGAGCTGAAAGTCAAAACACTGCACTGCACCAGCTACCAAGAAGGAGAAAAATGACTGCTACTGCTGAACCCAGGACATTATCCACCCCTTATTCCATACCATTCACGTCATGCTCAGATCCCACATTTTCAATATACCATCACTCTTATCTCAGTGCACTCTTATCTTAGTGCATGGACCAGTCCCTATAAAGCTGCTGAGTCCATCTGGTCCATGATGTCAGGCTCCACCTCTTGTAACAGTCTTCCAGAGCAGGAGAGACTGTGTGCAGTGTTCACACTTGTGAATAACCTGGGCAATAGTGTCCATTGCTAAGTCCACCCCTCTATCATGAGTCCATCTGTATGTTGCATCTCTGCTCTGATGGCCTGAAGTGCCATGGGCCCACCAGGCTCAAAATAATTCACTGTCCCCTTCAGCAGTTTCTGCAGCTTGTTGCTGGGGACTCCATACAGCTGCCTTCCATCTCCGACGCTTCCAAAGCACTGGAGGGGCCCAGTGGACTAGATACTTGCCCATACTGTCCCACATGCCCTGCCACTCATGACTGTCCAGCCTTGGGGAAAACCTCTTGGTCCCCCTGAATCGTCATCTAACCCCAGACAAGACCCAAACCTGACTCTGCTTAACTTTTGAGATCAGACAAAATGGTTGTGGGTAGAACACAGTCTGTGTGTGTGCCAACATGCTGATCCCCACCACAATCAGCAGGCAGGTCCCAAGGATATCCAAAGGCCATTCAAAACCTTCAGAACTCTCAAACGATGCTGCTGTGCTTGTCACTGGGGCTGGTGTAGCTGCTGTGCTTGCCGGCTCTCCCACTGCCAGCTTCTCTTTTCCTGAGTCCAGCTCTTCCTCCTCTGCCTTGCTGGGAAATGCTGCGTGGTCTCCTGCATCCTCCTGGGGGTCGGCAGGCGGCTTCCGGGGAATGCTCTCGGCCGCCGCGGGGCTGGGCTCGGCCGCGGGGCTCGGCTCCTCCGCGGGGCTCGGCTCCTCCGCCGCCTTCTCCCGCTGCTCAGCAGCCGCCTCCTTCCTCTCCTCGACCGCCCCGACCTCCTCCACCGGCAGCCGTCCCCTCGCGGCCTCCGGCCCCGCTCCCGCCGCCGCCGCTTGGTCCCCGGGGCCGCTCTCCCGGGCCGGTTCGGCTGCCGCCGGCTCCCGGGGCCGCTCCCCCTCGGCTCCCCGCAGCCTCACGAAGATGGAGAGTAGGGTGAGGGCCAGGACGGTGAAGAGCAGGCGGACGGCCAGTTACAAGTCCACGGGCACGTCCGTCCCGCCCTGCTGCTGGAGCCCACCCGTGTTACAAGCCATTGCCATAAAGCACAGTGAGACAAGAACCTTAGCCCAGGCCCCACACTTGATAAACACTAACACAGCAAATACCGGCTCTACGTAAGTTACAACGGTCTGAAGCTGTGAGATCAAGAAGAACAACTCTGATACCCAATAAATCAGCATTGTGACGAATGACTATTAATCCAGTCAGATCTGTTGTTATCTCAACCCTTAGTGCCCCACGTTGGGCGCCAAAAAGAACTGTTGTGGTTTAAACCCAGTCAGGTAATTCGTTCACTCACCACCACCACCCCCCCCCCCCCCCCCTTCTTTCCCTCCCCCTACTCCCGGAGGGACGGAGAGGAGAATCGAAAAGAATGCAACTCCCACGGGTTGAGATAAGAACAGTTTAGTAACTAAGGTATAACACAAATCACTACTGCTACCACTAATGATAATAATGATAAAGGAAATAACAAGGGAAGAGAATACAACACCTCACCACCAGCCGACCGATAACTTGCCCCCCCCCAGCCCCGACCAAGCACCGACCGATACCTCCTCCAACCCTGCAGTCTCCCAGCCCTTCCGGCTAACTCCCAGTTACATCCTGGGCACGACGTGCTGTGGTATGGAATACCTCTTTGGTCAGTTTGGGTCAGGTGTCCTGTCTCTGCTTCTTCCTGGCTTCCCCTCCCCCCTGGCAGAGCATGAGGCTCACAAAGTCCTTGGCCAAACCAAAACATCCTTGTTATCAGCTCTGTTCCCGAGCTGAAAGTCAAAACACTGCACTACACCAGCTACCAAGAAGGAGAAAAATGACTGCTACTGCTGAACCCAGGACAGCCTGGCTGGACAGAGCCTTGGGCGATGTGATTTAGGTGAAGCATCCCTGCCTTAAATAAGAACAAACGTAGCCTCTTTTCAGGGATAGTACTATCTGAGAGATTTTATGATTTATTGAATCATACCTGGTTTGGTCTCTGTTAGGTGTGCATTTGATAGTGGAAGTATATAGCATCTTTGTTATAAAGTTAAGTGACAAAATCAATATATTCTGTTATAGTCTTTACTTCTGCTTCTTTTTATTAAAAACAAAGCAAAAAATAAATAAAATGTTATTTAACAGGTTTCCTGCAATGAAACTAAATGTAGCTGGAGTGCTTTTGGGCTGTATTTCTGTCCACCTAGGGATAATTTCTGTGCTTGTTTTGCAATTTAATATGCTCAGCCTTTGGCTCAACTCCCATCATCCCATGGAATGCCTCTTGTGGTTCAGCAAGGTCAAGCCAGGGAAACAGCTACTACAGGAGGTATGCTATCTGAACAAAGAACTTGGTAAAGGAATACTTTTGATACAGAGGATACCTATTTGTCTTTTACATTTTCCAGGAATTTGTCCTCCTGCCTAGACAAGTTCAAACCCTGGTGATGTAAGGAAAGATAGAGCCTGAACACTCAAAAGGCAGCTCATATGTGCATCTGCATCTATGGTGGAGTGTGACAGAGGTACAGTTGCTAGGTTTTTAGCAAACCTGTTCAACCTTGGCAGATTTATCAGGATGATCACAGAGGAGAGTTTCATCAGGTAGGCATGGGCAGTGCATGTCATAAAACACCTGGGAAACTGGGGTAAAAGATATTGTGGCACAAAGCAGTAAGAATGACTACATATCGACTTCTTCCCTGTTGTTTGTCTCCACATGTTGTTATGAAATCAGGCAGCAAAAAACTCCCAGACAAGTTTGACTGCTCCACTGATTATTAAGTCCTGTTAATTGGAGACATACAGTGTTGTTTTTTTTCTACAGGATGAAGTCTATGCCATGCACTAAGACCTTAGCTTAATCACTTGTGCACTAAATTTAATCTTGAGATCTGCTTCTGCTCCCAGATCACCATTCATATCTTGTCTGACTGTGAATATACTGCTCTTCTTTTCTTCCCCTTTCTCCTTCTTCTGTCTTTAAAAGGTTTATTTAAGCTATAAGTTCAGTGCAGACGTGCAGTGCCAGGACACTAGGAATCAGATTTGCATTTTGCCTGCTCTACCCCAACCCCAAATTGAACAGATACCACACTCAAGTTAAGAAGCATTTTGTTTCTGAGAGATTTATTTCTAGAAAGAAAACACTGGGCTTCCTATTACAAGGTGCTGCATATCAGAGCAGTGTGGGAATGTACCTCTTTAAAGCTGTCATAAACCTTTTGTCTGCTGGTGTTAAGTAAGTGGCAGCAGGGGTTTTCAGTACCTTGCAGAATAAAACTGACATATGCAATAAGTATTTTTTTCAAAAGAAGGACAGTAAGAAAAGAAAAAAAACCCTAACATTTTAAAACCTATTTTTTTAAATATTTAAAGTAATTAATATTGAAGTAATTAAATATTAATAAAATGTTTATTAATTATTAATTAAGAAAATAAAAGTCATTTTTGTGCTAATAAAAGGCACAAAACCTCTCTTTTACTTGAGCTGAAATTTATTCAGTTGTTACCGTTACACAGAAAACATATTGAAATCTTGTTCCATTACCTTTTTAAACCTCAAGAATATTTTTCCTGACGCTTGTGCCAGCTCTCACATACATTCTTGTGCCTTTTTCTGGTTTTGACATGAAGTTCTAAATGGCTTCTGAAAAATGTAGTGCATGACACATTTCTTGCCCTGCCAGAGACCCTGAAAATAACCATTCATCTGCTTCTATTGCAATGACCAAGCAATGAATGCCCACAAAAATTTTACGAAAAAAAATGCGATATTACATAGCAATCAGTTCTGTACTTTTATGGTTGCTGAAGACTTTTGCTTTCCTCTGTAACTGATCTATCTTCAGTACACAGGGATGTCCATCAATCTTCATATTTTGCCATTTATTGCAGTCATATTTTATATAAGAAAAAATGCATAGCTGGCCAAATAGCTAATCTTGTTCTATTTTAGCCCAATCTTTCAGAAAGGAAAATGGAATATTTATTTTACTAAAAGCTTTCTGGTGCTTTGTACTGGAGACAGACTTATCCAATAATACTCTGCATCCATCTTGCCGTCACTTCATGTTGGAAAAATACTAAAAGTAGCTATTACAGAAGTTTAAACAGGTAAAAGTACTGGCAGCATCATTTGGTCTTGTATTGATTTTCCTTTGAAAGCTAGTGCAAGGTTCATATTGCTGTAGTTCTGTTAAATCAGTTTGTCTGATCTCAACTGAGGAAATAAGATAGACCTTAACATCAGCAAAAATTTATATAGCTCAGTTCAGTTAAACCACATATTTTTTCACTTGCCATTTCTTATTTTGTTGTTTAAACAGAATTTTAACTATCAAACTGAGGCAGTATTTCAAATGCATGTGGGTGGAGTCAGCATTCTGTTGTCTGTTTTCTGTTATCAACTGCATCTGTAATTACTCAGGGCCCTGCAAATAAGAAGTGGGTTTTTTGAGTAAAAATCCTGTGACATATCAAAGTATTGTTCTTATTGACTGGGAACTGAGCGGTATAAACTGTGACTTATGCTGTCATGGGATATTTCTTCATTCAAATGAATTGCAGAAGCAACAAGTGTTGTGAGCTCATCCAGCAGACAAACCCTTCTGTCTAGCTAGACAAGTGTGAGGAGAAGAACATGCTTAGACTAATGGTCTATTGTTACCCTGGCAAAACATTATATCTTTCTCCTCTTCTTTGCTGTACTTCACAGGGCTCTTTTGTCTTCAGAGATTAAGATGGAGGCAATAGTACAGCCAAAGTCTAAGAGTAGAGCTGTGTAGCTTGACAGAGTTAGCAAGCCTACACATTTTGTATTTTGAGTTTTGTGGGGCATAACTGGACTCTTTAAATCCAGGAAAACAGACATTTTGTGAAGCATTTATGTTACCTGAAGAAATCACATGAATGGAACATGTCTTTGAATTTGGAAGAGAATCCAAATTTAAAAAATACCTAATGATACCAATCTCAAATATTATGCTGAATAGCACATATATGCATTTTCTCTTCTTTGCTCTTTTTTTCTGGGAAGTATCACATTAAGTTAGCACAAGAAAATATTTCCAAGTGCATTAGAACCAGAGAACTGATGCTCAATATTTTTCTTCTCTGTTGGGTGTTAAGTTCCACTTTAACTATGGAGACTTTTCTAAGCAGAGCATCGCCAGTCTGAGAGTTCTGCTTATTAAAATGTTAGGTCCTGAAGGATAGTTTTGAAGTTTTCGTGTATTGTCTGCTCAGACATATAGGATGATTTATACCAACCTTTATCTGAAACTATAGAGTGAGAAATATTGTTTAAATTGATGTGGACCACACTGATCCCAGCAACCGGTGGAGCAGAGAAGAAGACTTCCAGCAGGAGGAAGGCAGAGGGGAAGTCCCCACACCACTGCTGTGGGGCTGTGGCCACCTTGGTACCTTCTGCAAAATATGGGGTCTTGTGCCAGGGTGGTGGGCGGAGTTATTCCCAAGGGAATCCCATGTAATTTCTGTTTTGGCATTCGGGAACCTGTAGTTCCCTGGCAAGAGAGCTGGGAAAAGAGAGATGCTATTAGAATACTAATATTTTCGGTGTTGGGAAGGTGGAAAAGGGGAACACACAACACAAAATGGGACAAGGGATGTGAACCATTTTCTGTACAGCACAACAAACAGAACATTAATATTTTTTCTTTTCTAACAAGCGATTCTTGGGGAATAGCTAAAAGGCAATTAAGATCTCGGATACATGAAGCATGAAGAATGAAAATCTATATCAAATAGAAAAGTTTGGCATACTGGAGTCAAAAGCAAACCCGCTGCAAAATAGACTGTGTTAAATGTGTTAGGTTTTTATCACTGTAGTGTTCATTTTAGCCAACTTTTTTCTTATATATATATTTTTTCTTCTTTTCAGCTGCAGTAGCAAATGGCACGGGATCAGATAAGCCTCTTTTGCACATATTTTTTTAAGCCTCTTTTGCACATATTTTTCAGCTATGTTCTGAACTCTGTTACATATATTCTTTCTTCCAAATGAATTTAATTATTACCTACCTTTCCTAAAAAAAAAAAAAAAAAGTGCCAACAAGCAATGAAAACAGAGCACTTTTTAACCAGCATTTTAATAATCTTCACCAAACTTGAAAAATTTGAAAAATTATTTACTGTTCATTGGCTTACTGAGCTGCTAACACAACAATATTAAATTAATGTTATAATTGGAAGGATTTTGAGAAATTATGGCATTTTCTTAACACTACAAATGTATGACAACACATGGGGAACATTTAATCTGGTTCATTTTATTGCAAGCGTAATATATTCTTTAACTTTCAGATCCTACTTTGCTTTCTGAAGAGTTACTAAAATGTGGTTTGAGGAAAATATCTGAAACTATATTGAGATAAGTAAGAGTAGAAGCATTTAATTATCTTGAAAAAAAAAGAAAAAAATAGAACTATTCCTTTGCCTGTCCCACCCCCTATCCCTTCACTTCTTAACCCACACCCCTCCTTAAAGACAACTTGATTTTGTCCACATTACCAGTTTAGTTACATGAAAACTGAAAGGTGACTTTTGGTGAATTTTTCAGTTTCAGTAATGTCTTTTGGACTCTTAGGATTCCCCCATGTGGGAATCAAAAATAGCTTCAATGGGTTTCAAGACATATGGGAAGACAAAATAATTCTTACCTTCATCCTATGTTCACCCCTAAACACATTCTCATATTGATCATATTAAGTAACCTGAAAGGGGGAAAGATGAAGGGAAAAAACAGCTTTATTTGTGATTCTTCAACATACAGCTATTTATTGGATCTCTGAAATATAAGACAAAATATTGGCCAATTATCTTCCTAATTGGTTTTGAGATTCCAGCTTTATTTATTCTTGAGGCTAATGGAAAACGTGGTTGTACGTAAATAGTGTTTTAAGGCCAAAAAAAAAGGATGAATATTTTGTAGTGTTTGGTTTTCCTTCAACCTTTTTTTATTAAGCTTAAGAATTAGCAATTAGGAAATGAAGAAGAAATTTTTTATCACTACTGTCTTCTACCGAAAACATTCATCTCACAGTGAAAACTATCTTTTATAAGGATGAAATTTGGCGTGGAGAAATGCCCTTTCTTTGGTCATCTCCTATGAGCCACACTGTGCCACTGACCAGATTTTCTATAAGGTTTACAGGTAGATGACAACACTTTATGCTATCAAGTGCCATTGTCAATATTTCAGCAATATGAGAAAAAAATCTTTGACTTTTTTTATTCCTATCATATCTTTCTTTATTCTTAAGCATGCTGGCTGATAAGGATAGAACTTCTCTTTCTAACAGATTTTACTGTCCTTCCTGTCTTGCAGAGATAATGATCTCTTCATAGATATTCTTAGCATATGGATTCTTCTGTCTTCTCTGAGATAACTAAAGGCCCTGTAGTCAAGATAAGTCAAGATAATCAGGACTTCAGCCCAGGGACATGTGCCCATAAAAGCACCATGTGTTCAGTTTAATATCATAATGTGCTTACATGGACTGTAAATTGCCTGAAGCACATGAAAACAACCTTATATATGTCCAAAATATACTAAATAAATAATATAGCTGACATTCACTGCAAAAGGACAGATCAACTTTTTGGTTTTCAGCCTTATTTTGTAACAATATACTGGCTACTTGTATTATAAAGTTCCAAAGATCACTTCACCTTCATTCAGCTATGAAGTATTTTGGAAGGAAAAATAGTTTAAATGAAACTGAATTGTTTAAAAATATCATAAACTGAACTTCTTTTTAAGGAAAAGGATAAAAATTAATACTTTCTGCAGGGTTGTAAAATCCCTACTAGCTGTAATAAGTATACTATTTCAAATATAAATATTGTAAGCCTGTAGTGCATTGTGGCAGATTGTCACGAATAGACAGTTGTACTGGTGTTGTGATCAGAAGCTGACAGCAGAGTTTCATTAAAGCAAATATATATATATATTTAAAAAGCAAAGCACCTTTTTGTGAGCAAAGATGGATATTAAGATCAAATCCTACTCTTATTTCTTTGCTCCTGTCATTCTGTCATGACTTCTTCTGTCCAAAAATAAGTCAGATGCAAGATGATAAAAATGATATCTTTTTCGTAAATCTTATAACATCTGTTGCCCTCTCATCTCTTTATTGATACGAATTATGCTTCAATTAGAAATATAGAAATATTAATGAAAGAAAACTGTATTTAACCTTATGAAAATATCTTGCAATGTCTGAGTAATAAAGGCTATTTTTGTTATTTTTGGTGACTAAAATATTTTTGAAAAAAACTTATTTTCAATTAAACTTTTGAGAAACAAAGGTAAATGTGCTTATGAAATTGCATGAAACTTTCCTTACAGTTGCTTGATGCAATAAGAGAAATCTTTATCCTTCATACATCATAAGAGTCCTTGTGCTGATGGAGAGTAACGAATAAACATGAATTTTCCTATTTGAAAATCAGTTTGACAAACACCTCTCAAAGATAAGTTATTTGAGGATATTTTTATTTCTAAAGAATTCCTTTAGTGGATAATTTCCTCCATGTTCTTGCAGTTATTACCTTTTACATAAAAATCTGTAATGCTGCAATAATAATAGTAAATGAAAATTACTAGAAATATGAAACTAGAAAATAAATATATATAGAAATATATATATTTATGAATACGCTGGAGAGAAGGGATGCCATCCAGAGGGAGATTGACACACTAGTGAGGTGGGCTGATGCCAACCTCATGAAGTTTAACCATGCCAAGGGCAAGGTCCTACACCTGGGTCAGAGCAATCCCAGGCACAGCTACAGGTTGGGCAAAGAAGAGGTTCAGAGCTGCCCTGCAGAGAAGGACTTGGGAGTGTTGGTTGATGAGAAAATGAACATGAGCCGGCTTCAGTGTGCGCTTGCAGCCCAGAAAGCCAACCCTATCCTGGGCTGCATCAAAAGGAGCGTGACCAGCAGGTAGAAGGAAGTGATCCTGCCCCTCTACTCTGCTCTTGTGAGACCTCACTTGGAGTATTGTGTGCAGTTCTGGTGTCCTCAACATAAAAAGGACATGGAACTGTTGGAAAAAATCCAGAGAAAGGCCACCAGGATGATGAGGGGACTGGAGCACCTCCTGTATGAAGACAGGCTGAGGAAGTTGGAGCTGTTCAGCCTGGAGAAGAGAAGGCTGAGTGGAGACCTCATAGCAGCCTTCCAGTATCTGAAGGGGGGCTATAGGGATGCTGGGGAGGGACTCTTCATTAGGGACTGTAGTGATAGGACAAGGGATAATGGGTTCAAACTTAAACAGGGGAAGTTTAGATTGGATGTAAGAAGGAAGTTCTTTCCTGTTAGGGTGGTGAGGCACTGGAACAGGTTTGCCCAGGGAGGTTGTGAATGCTCCACCCCGGTCGGTGTTCAAGACCAGGTTGGACGAAGCCTTGGGTGATATGATTTAGTGTGAGGTGTCCCTGCCCATGGCAGGGGGGTTGGAACTTGATGATCTTAAGGTCCTTTCCAGCCCTAACTATTCTATGATACTATGACAGGGGTAGAGCAGTTGATGCCATCTACTTGGACATGTGCAAATTGACACTGTCCCACACAACATCCTTTTCTCTAAATTGGAGAGACCTCTGTTTGATAGTTGGACCACTCAGTGGATAAAGAACCAGCTGGATGGTCACCTCAAAGAGTTATGGTCAATGGCTCAATGTCCAGTTGCAGACCAGTAATGAGTTGTGTCCCTCAGTATCAGTATTGAGACCGGTCTTTTTCAACATCTTTGTTGCGGACATGGACAGTGGGATTGATTGAGTGCTCCCCCAGCAAGTTTGCCCATGACACCAAGCTGTGTGGTTCAGTTGATATGCTGGAGGGAAGGAATGCCATCCAAAGGGAGCTTGACACGCTTGTGAGGTGGGCTGATGCCAACCTTATAAAGTCTAAACATGACACGTGCAAGGTCCTACATCTGGGTTGGAGCAATCCCAGGCACAGCTACAGGTTGGGCAGAGAAGAGATTCAGAGCAGCCCTGCAGAGAAGGACTTGGGGGTCTTGGTCGATGAGAAAATGAACATGAGCCTCCTTCAGTGTGTGCTCACAGCCCAGAAACCAAATGTGTGCTGGGCTGCATCAAAAGGAGCGTGACCAGCAGGTCAAAGGAGGTGATCCTGCCCCTCTACTCTGCTCTCGTGAGACCTCACTTGGAGTATTGTGTGCAGTTCGGGTGTCCTCAACATAAAAAAGGCATGGAGATGTTAGAACAAGGCCAGAGGAAGGCCATGAGAATGATCAGGGGTCTGGAGCACCTCCCATACACAGGCTGAGAAAGTTGGGGCTGTTCAGCCTGGAGAAGAGAAGGCTGCGTGGAGACCTCATAGCAGCCTTCCAGTATCTGAAATGGGGCTACAGGGATGCTGGGGAGGGACTCTTCATTAGGGACTGTAGTGACAGGACAACAGGTAATGGGTTAAAACTTAAACAGGGGAAGTTTAGATTGTCTATAAGGAAGAAGTTCTTTACTGTGAGGGTGGTGAGGCACTGTAACTGGTTCCCCAAGGAAGCTCTGAAAGCTTCATCCCTGGCTGTGCTCAAGGCCAGGTTGGACAGAGGCTTGTGTGGCATGATTTAGTGTGAGGTATCCCTGCCTATGGCAGGGGGTGTGGTCTTAGATGATTTTAAGGTGTTTTCCAACCCCAACTATTCTATGATTCTAAAACAGTGAACTAAATCGTAACTAAATCAAGTTCTATAAGAAGTCTTTGGGGGTGTGGCATTGTTTTCCTGAGACCATAGTACTCCACACATGTTGCCAAGCTATAGTGTAGTTAAATTACTGGTTTACTTTTGTAGCCACTTAAGTTTTGAAGTAGATAAAAGAAAAAAAAAGAAAAAGTAATTAACGGCAGTCCCAAAGGACTGTGAACTAAACACTGCAGGCTGAGAGGCCAGAAGGATTAGAATAAATACTCTGAAATGAAAGAGGAGGTCTCCTCTGCAGCAGGAGTGCTGCTACAAATGAGAAAAATTGTGGTATTTCTCAGCCACTTTGGTCTAATGGGGCTCCTGCAGTGGACATGTGCTTCCGCACCAGAAGTGCAGTGTCATCAATTAAGTAAAACACACAGCCATGTCTCATTCAAACTAATAATCTCTGAAAGTTGTTTTAAAGCTCACTGCTGTGTGGCTGTGTGAAACCTACATGGTATTCAGTGAAGCAGAAGCACACTGCAGGGAAACCCCAGTGGTTTATGAATCTGCATGTCAGGAAGATGAAAAAGAGGAAGTGCTGGCAGAGGGTACATGATGGTATGCCAATGGGACAGAATAAGCTGGCCAGTGGCACAGAGCTGTGGGGAAACTGCCATATCTTACAGGAAGACAGGGACTAGGTGCAGAAACACTGAGGCAGAGGTTGTGAAATGACTGAGATACTCACCTATTTATGCAGAAGGAACCTATTATCTTACCGCCAAAATCTGCTTCAGTTTTGAAAACTAACTGTAGAGAAAGCCAGAAAGGTGTTACTGTACAATGTGTTGACCCTGGACACTTTATCAAGAGCCAAAATAGAATAACTTAAGAATGATAATATTTCAAAAAGGTTAAACTGACTTCTTAATGTTTAGCTGGCCAATGGCATAATACCCACATCACAATTCTCTACATAAATCTGTATCAATGATAAAAATAAACATGAAAACACTTAAGATTAAAATCTAGCAAGAAAGCCAAACAGAAAGAGAATACATTATTGTCCAAAGATTCTGGTTTGCAATTATAGTGAAACATACCTGGCTGCTAAAATAGATCAAACATATTGTGATTCTACTTACTGGACACTGGAAATTAGAGCTGGATAAAACACTCCCTTTAGCTTAAAGTCTTTCTCTTTTTTTTTTTTCTTCTGAGTGGGTTGTCTCCATTACTGAAAGCTTCTAGTGAGTGTTTTAGTGTCCATAGTAAAACCTCATCAGTATTCTGACCCTGTAAACATTGATGGTTGATGACAACAATCCCTTAGTGTAAGCTGTGTTATAGAGTTGTATAATATTATTGATGTTACTAAGGGAACAAGAAACAGGTGGATATACCATCTGTTTTTGTTAACTGATAATTTACAGAAAACAAAACAACAACAAAAAACCCACAATAAAACAAAAACCCCAGTTTGATATTGTATAAAGTGAAAAAACTGCAAATTTGGTGAAAAAATTGCTAATACCCAACAATTATGTTTCTGTCGGCTTCCCTTTGGTTTAGGCTGTTGGAAAATAAGAGCAGAGATAGCAGGTGTATGCTTGATGAACATGAAGAAAGGAAGACATGAAAATCATGTAGGTTTCATGTATTATTTCAGGATTCAGAGTCCAATCAGGATATTTTTACAATTACTACCTTCTCAAGACAAACTTAGAGACATACTGAGGAGGCTTGGCTCCTGGATCCTGACATCTACCCAATTATGACCAGATTTCCTTGTGGAGAAGAGCAAGCAAGAGCGATGAAGCAGAAAATGTGTAGTCTAAGTCTTCAGCTTTGATGTCTAAGGAACCATGGGGATGGTTAAACAGCATAGCTACCATTCATTTGCAGAGAAATACTGGCACTATAACTTACCTATTTTTAAATCTTGGTCCAACTTTAAAGACATTGGATCAACAATTTAATAGACGTACCTCAGCATTATGATGTCTATTATGTATGTTCCAGGTCTGACTCTTCCCATACAATATGTCTTTGTGGAAAATCAGCATTAAGTCCTTTTGATTACTCTGTCCAAGTCCTAACAAAGCTTAAAGTTAGCCAAATTCATGATTGCTCCATGTTTGTTTTCTTAAAAGCAAAAATCTTTTCTGTTGCAATATTCATTAATATTCAATAGAAAAAAAAAAAAGAGCTGGAAGCAAAATTTTAATTGCCAATTTTAATAGTATGTCAGTCTTGGTAGGATAAAGAAGCAACGTATTCCAGTAAGAGGATGACAGTATGGGGGAGTATAGTGTTAATTCAGTGAAGAATTTGTTTTGTTTGAAGCAAAAGCTTTTATTTTAGAGTGGTCTCTTTTCTTTTTGACATGTCATATTATATAGGCAAGCTGTAAAGCCTTCAAAGTATTTTGTGTATATAATGACTACTTCAGTGAAGTCCAGTTCAAGCTGTGTGCTGCAGCTTTTAATTGTAACAAATGCATATACTGGGAAGAAGAAGGTAGTAAGGGTACAATTTGTATAACTAGCAATGCAGCAAGAATTCTGAAGTTCAGGTATTAGCCATAAATTTTTCATAAGACTGGTCATATAGAAAATACATGCACTGTATTATTTACGAAGAAACTACCAATTCATAATTTTTTGTCATTCTACCCATGTTTTATCAGTACTTTTTTCTATTGATTGAAAATTCAACTCACCCTCTAGCAAGAGTGATGAACCTCCAGTTGTCTGGTACTGTTTGCTGGCATTGCCTCCTGTTACCTTTCCTTTTCATCTACCATCCCTGTGCTCCTCAGAGTGAAGATTAAAGCCATGAGGCATAATCTCATACAGAGGTTAGGGCAAGTGTAAAAGAGAGAGGTTTGTGGAATTTCTGACCAACTTCTTTAATGAAGATGCTGAGTTCTGCACTGTCAGAGTTCACCTTGGCAGGTTTTTCAGAAAGCAGGCAATCACTGGGCTGCTATCTTTAGTTAAGACCTTTCCACTAGTGAAGAGACCGGCAGCTCATGCTGGCTCAAAGCCACCTGTGCTGGTCATTGGCTGGCAAGTTAAGTGCAGGATGCCATTTGTCTTTACTTATTCTTGAGATCTCGGCATCTTAGCAGACTGCCTATTGTGTTTTATAACCAAAAATAGGTGGTCTTCTGAAATACATAAACTGATATTCCAAGTTGTGAGCTTTAAATGGGGATAAAGAGAGACTTAATTTTTTTCTGAAATTATTATCCTTACCCTTATCCTTTTTACCTTGCAATTGTCTCTTAAAAAAAAAAATCTAAATGAGATACAATATTTTGGACTAAACTTAGTAAGTTTTGCATTGTAAACACTTAACTTATAATTAACTTATAAACTAATTAGTAAGATTTTTGACCATTCATTGAATAACTGTCCCATTATTATTTTAAGACTTAAAAGAGATCTCAGGATGCTCAATTCATACCGGCTTACATACCTAACTTTCCTGTAAAAGCTATTTGCAAAACTCCCTAAAGACTGGGGAACAGAAGCAGGAGGGGCTTTATGCTATCAGGTATTATCTAAAATGATTGTGTTACATCCCACTACCAGGTTGCTGTGCCAAAAACTCCTTGTGCGTCATGCTATAGGAAGCAAAGCTTTCAAAACTAATCAGTGCACCGTTTTTTTGTCTTACCATCCAAAGTTTGTGTCAAACATCTTTACCTGTTATGTTTCTTTTAAGGTGGAGTGCAGTCTATAAAAAAGCCAGAGCCTGTTTTCCTTTAATCTCTGAACCACATGGATCTATTTGTATAAAAAAATTACCAGTGTTTCCTACAGGAATATTCTTTCCAGCCACTTCTTCCTATTCAATAAAATGTTGTTTCTAAGTTGAGACTCATCCAAAAGAGCTTTTGTGCTTATTTTTGACATCTATTGGGAGTATCTGTACTGACCATGCTACACTACACAGCCTTCTCCAGGATGAACAGCCCCAACTTTCTCAGTCTGTGTATGGAAGGTGCTCCAGACCCCTGATCATTCTCATGGCCTTCCTCTGGCCTTGTTCTAACATCTCCATGCCCTTTTTATGTTGAGGACACCAGAACTGTACACAATACTCCAAGTGAGGTCTCACGAGAGCAGAGTAGAGGGGCAGGATCACCTCCTTTGACCTGCTGGTCACGCTCCTTTTGATGCAGCCCAGCACACATTTGGTTTCTGGGCTGTGAGCACACACTGAAGGAGGCTCATGTTCATTTTCTCATCGACCAAGACCCCCAAGTCCTTCTCCACAGGGCTGCTCTGAATCTCTTCTCTGCCCAACCTGTAGCTGTGCCTGAGATTGCTCCAACCCAGATATAGGACCTTGCACTTGTCATGTTTAGACTTTATAAGGTTGGCATCAGCCCACCTCACAAGCATGTCAAGCTCCCTCTGGATGGCATTCCTTCCCTCCAGCGTATCAACCGAACCACACAGCTTGGTGTCATGGGCAAACTTGCTGAGGGCACACTCAATCCCACTCTCCATTTGGCTGACAAAAATGTTGAACAGGATGGGTCCCAACACCAGTCCCTGAGGGACAACACTTGTTACTGGTCTCCAATTGAACATTGAGCCATTGACCATAACTCTCTGCTTGTGGTCTTCCACCCATTTCTTTATCCACAAGGTCGTCCTCCCATCAAATTGATGTCTCGCCAACTTAGAGACAAGGATGTCATGCAGGACAGTGTCAAAAGCTCTGCACAAGTCCAGCTAGTTGATGTCAACTGCTTTGCCCCTGTCCATCAGTTCTGCAGCCCCATCGTAGAAGGCCATGAAAATGTCAGGCACGATTTGCTCTTAGTGAAGCCATGTTGGCTGTCACCAATGTTGGCTGAAACCAATGCCATAGCATGGTTTCCAGGAGAGCCTGTTCCATGACCCTGTCAGGCATAGAGGTGAGACTGACTGATCTGTAGTTCCTGGGTCTTCCATTTTCCCCTTCTTAAAAATGGGGGTTATATTTCCCTTTTCCAGGCATCATTTTTATTGGAAACCTCAAAAAAGCACAGTCTAAGCAGTGGATTTGCATTCAAAAACTATCATACAGCTCTGGAATATTAATTATATTGCCAGAATATGCAATCACGCATGGGATAAATTAATTCAAAACTGTGAATAGATGTACACCATAGAAGCTGTAATTGGAAATGATATATGCAATGAAAATGTTTATACATCACAGAAAATAGCACTGGGAAGCCCAGGCCCCCAATCCCACACAGGATTACTCTGGAAAAGGGTAAGCAGGGAGGAAAAGGGGAACCTTCATTTTCATTTGTAGAGCATATGATGAAAAGGTGTTTTTATTTAACAAGACAAAAAGGCTGTTCTGGCCTACTAGCAGGACAACAGGATTTTTTATGATTTAAGTGGGCAAAATCTAAATCTCACCAAAGCAAGTCTTACTGGTAATTATGCTGATTTTGTTGAGATGTGGGGCAGTCTTGGCATTCTAATTTTACTGTTATCATTACACAACAGTAAAATCAGAATGGTTTAAATGGTCTGCAGATCACAAGGGATTTGTAGATTCTTCGTGGATTAAGGGAAGAAAAAAAAAAGCAGCAGCAGCAGCCAAGATAATTGGCCAAGTTATTTGCTAATAATTGCTTACCATGCTGTGCCCTTTACCAGGTCATTAATTGATGGTGACAATAAGATCCAGAAGAGATGATTTGTACTGGTATCAACAGTGAATATCAAATCTTTACTTAAGCATGAATGTGCATTTTTTGCTATAAATGTTGTAAACTTTTTGCACTGTTGTTTTTTTTTCTGTTAAAGACCATTAATGGGAAATTTTTTTATATATTTATTTAAACAAGGTGTGTGGATATTTTTAAGGATGTGTTGGGGGTGGTTATATTCCAGATCAATGCCTGCATCAATTTCTTGACAACTGTCAGGTTAATAACTGAAAAAATAGTGAGAATTTTTCTTTGCCAGCAAGGATATGCCATGCTTTCATCTAACTCATCCATATTGTTTGGGGTTGGTTCTTATTCCTTTACCTGTAACAGCTTTCATATTTTTTTCTGTAGTTGTTTTTGTTGTTCACTATTCTGATAAAATTGTCATCCTGTTATATTATCCCTTTACACCTTTCTGCTTCCTCATGACTGCATATTGGGATTTCTCTTTCTGTGGAGTAAAACAGGCACTCTGAAAATACACATCTTAAATATGAACCTGTTCATTAAATCTTCAACCTAATAATGAAGATACTGTTATGTTCACTAATATACAAATGTCCACTTGTTTTTTGTAAAAAAAATCTTTTAACAATACTAAGTAAGTTTTACTGTACTTCTTTTTTGTACAAGTAAAATGATTTTGTTACATTTCTGTGCTTGAAATTTTCATCCATCATTACAGTGTTACTGAACCCTATTTGTTAGAGTTGTCTAGATCAGTCAGAAATGCCAACTTTCTATCACTGAAAATTTCCTACCTGTTCCACTGCTGAGAGTCTGTACTTTGCACTTATGAAATAGGATAATTTGAAGCAATAATATATAGAAAATGAAAATCTACCAACAGATGAGATAACCCAGGATTTTCCCCCTTTTAGTGGTGAAATTACAGTAGGGAATTACACTGAGAAAAGTCAACTGAAAAGAACATAATATGAGTTGAGGAAATAATTGTGCAGCTCTAGGTATATTAATATTATTTGATGATATATAGTATATGTTATGTTGCAAAGATAATAGTTATACAATAGATGGATTAGCACTACCATGCATACACTTGGCAATCATCTAGCTCCTATAGCTTCATGGTATCTTTCTCATCATATTTTCATACATACATACAGGTAAACATGATTTAAACAAATGTTACAGATATCATAACTGATATCCTTAACTAACCATAATTCTGGTATACAGTACTTTCACATCATCTTGTCATATAATTTTTAGTGCATTGTGTTATAAAACAAAATACTAAATGCAAAAGACTGCACTAGAGATAAATACTTATTTTTCTTCTTTTGTTGCTGATGTTATCTGTGCACCAAGCATTTTCAGTTCAGTTCCTTGTGAAGAGCAGAAAAAAATACTGCAACCTGTTCTTGAAGAAGCATATTAACTCTAAAGTATTTTCTTTATTTATGACATGGCGCTAGCTGAAAAACACATGTGCAAATTCATACTCAGTATTATCCCGTTTACCTATTTTTTTTTTAATTTAAACTCACAGAGATGTGTCCTGCATCCTGCTCCTCCCTCACTACTGGACTCCTAGTTCAGTACTCACAGTCTTATTTCCATTTGCAGAAAATGGTGGATAAGAGAGAAACAAGGGTCCAAGTGCTTTATCTGAAAATGCAAATATATTAAGAAAGTACTTTTACCCATAACTATTCTAATCACTTATGACATAAAATTATTCAGAAGCACTGTGGATATTACAAGCTGAGTTTTACAAGCTCTTAAACCATGAAGATGACCCACTAAAATCAAATCCTGACTGAACAAGGCCAGATCATTGGAATAAGCACTTTGAGGCAGTAGCATTAATGAATATCAAAAATACTACCATTTCTATATATGTGTTCTCATCTCTCATCTCCTCTAAAACTGTCCAAGGTAATCAGAAACATAATTTTATTTGTCTGCATCAATACTTCAGAAAAGCAATGACAGATTTTTTTTTTTATTTTGTTCTTTTTACATTCTATTTACATGTAATATCTGTGCTGGGTCTGTGGCTGATAACAGATGAACCATGGAAAGACTTTTACAGCATCTAACCAATCTGTTCAGTTGTAAGACAGAAACTGGCAAGTAATAGATTGAAAGTAGGCTGTTGAGAATTCATGGTGTTCTTGCTGAAAATTCAGATAAATGATACTAAAAACACATTAAAACTGGGGTTATTTGTTCTGAAAGCAAAAAAAGCTGTGAAAATGTCAGTATAATGTGAACACTGGAAGAGCTATTTTAGCATGTCCTTTAGTGGGAAAGTCCATAGATACAAAAAGGTTTTTACAAAATGAAATAACTGATTATATAATCCTCATTGCACATCCTGTTCAAATCTGAACTGGATGAATACTGTTAGCATCAAGATTAAATATATTTCTGTTATATTCAATATTGCAGCCCAAATTCTTCAATAGCAATTTTTTTCTACATTTAAAGAAGTAGCCATGTGTTAGTACTTGGCTTTCCAGGTTAAGAAAACAAAATTAGGATAAAAAGGGTCAGCTTTCTATCTCCTTTGTGTTCTGTTAGGTCAAAGATATCCCTTTCCTTCCTCCATCAGATTAAGGGTCTGTATGGAAAATGCAGGGGCCAAATTCTTTTCCAAGAGAGGAGGGAAAAAAAAACTGTGGCTTGGGTCCATGCAGCTTGACCCACAGCAACCTCCAGTATCTGGGAAGTATCACAGAATGAAGCAGACAGATGGTGTCAAATGCACTTTCTTATAGACACCAATGAAAGGAAGCCACAGGAATTTGTGCAGCAAGAGCAGTTCCAAGATCGCTCCATATCTAAAAGTAAAGCTTAAAAACAACTATTGGGAAATGATAGTAACTGATATGGAAAAGAAGCCCCATCAGTTCTGAGCTGGAGTACAACAGCTGTAATGTATATATTTGCTAAGACAGTTTAATTCCACTGTATTTTCATCTCTTCTACCCTGTTTCCCTGTCTTCAGATATTTTTGTGATTTGGTGTCCGTGAATTAGCTGGCATATGAGTCAAACTCCTGTGCAGATAATAGACAGTCTGACACCCAGGGAAATGAAAGTCAGTATCTGATTCTGTATCAGTTATACGACACAGGAGAATTGTGATTATCAAAATATTCTCTACTGAGGAAAAACATGCTTGTTCTCAAAATTTCAGTAACCTAGTTGGACTTGAGGCTAGTAGTAAAATGACAGAATATAAAAGGTCACTTACTTTATTCTTTTGCAAATGGTACACTTGAAGCATAAAGTTGCTTGATGAAAATCAGATTTCTTTCTTTAGTCCCATATTTGTAATAGAAACATGAAACAGCTACTTTTCTTCAGTTTGCAAATGATTGTAACTGCAGATGTTCTGCCGATGGCTCCCACTCAGCTGCTGCAGGAATATCTATTTACTCTACTCTCACTGGTGAGCAAAGGCAGCTTACAGGGACTTCGGCATTTATCAAAGTTGCCAGTTTGCTTTCATGGCTTTCTTTCTTTTTATTTATTTTTTTTCTTTTCTGTCTCAGGTTTTCCATCATGTTATTTTTTTTTATTTTTTTTTTTTTATAAATTACTGTGGATTATTTATCATTTCTTCAACATTTATTTTGGAAACATCTTATTCTCTTCCATTTTCATTGTTTTATTTGTTTTTCTTTATCTCTTCCACCCTTGATTTCTTGGTTGTTAGTAGGGTTTTTTATACTTCTGGTGTTTTGCCACATATTTATTTATTGATGATCTTCTGTGGGTTTTTTCTCCTCTAGCCAGTCTTTAAGGGAATTATTTGTGTCTTTGGGAGCTTGTCCTGGGTTCAGCAGTAGCAGTCATTTTTTTCTCCTTCCTAGTGGCTGGTGCAGCGCTGTGTTTTTGACTTTCAGCCTGGGAACAGTGCTGGTAACACTGATGTTTTTAGTTACTGCTCAAATGTTTACCCTGACCAAGGACTTTGTGAGGCTCATGGTCTGTCAGGGAGGAAGGGAAGCCGGGAGGAAGCAGAGACAGGACACCTGACCCAAACTGACCAAAGAGGTATTCCATACCACAGCATGTCATGCCCAGGATGTAAACTGAGAGTTACCTGGAATAGCTAGTTCACTGCTCGGGCGGGCTGGATATCAACAGGTGGTATTGTATTCTCTTCCTTTGTTATTTCCCTTATTATTATTATTGGTGGTAGCAGCAGTGGTTTGTGTTATACCTTAGTTACTGGACTGTTCTTATCTTAACCCGTGGGAGTTACATTCTTTCGATTCTTCTCCCTGTCCCTCCAGGAGCTGGGGAGGGAGGGAGTGAGCAGGCTCCGTGGGTCTGAGTTACTGACTGCACTTAAACAGCAACAGAGCTTTCAGTTAGTGCTGTTGTACAGATTTTACTGTTTATGTTTTCATAACTGTGAAATGATAAAGTGAACAGGCTAAGACCAACCAAAAATAGGAGAAAATTTTAACGCATTATGATGCATACTTTATTTTCCAGCCTTCTCCATAGAGTTAGTTTGCAATGGCATCATGTTAATCATTAGCAGCATCTAGGAAGTTACATGCAAAATGAATTTCTTACCTTAATAGAATTAGAACACCATGCAGCTGCCTTTGCAGTTTATATGATTTTTTAAAAGTCAGTGTAATTTGGCAAGCTGCTTATGATACTTCCTGCTGGCTTTAAAAAATATTATTATTTAATTTTAAAAATAATAATAGCAAACAATAAGGATCTATCATTTTAGCAAAATGCTTTTGAGAGCTTATACATTTTAAGAAGGAGCTAGGTCATGCTGTTGAGTGACTGTACTAATGTCATTTTCAGATTGAACAATTGTTTTTCTGCCAATCTTTTTGTCCATTTTTTCCACTTTAACTAAAAAAATGTTTATTTTCCTTTTTTTTCTCCTTCCCATCTCTTCAACAGCCAAGCCTGTGAGCACAACTTGAGATTCAGACATTCTATGAGGAAATCCATGAAAGAAAAAATACTTCTGTATATTTTACGACCTATTTTTCCTGTTTTCTTCTACTTTGTTTCCTGAAAGACAGACCTAAATTCTCCTGAGGCAATCTCCTGATAACTCTGAGGCAGTAAAGTAAACCTACTGGCATTATGTTTTCCTGGGTCTTATTGCCCAGAAACAATGATATTAATTTATCAAATATGTTAGGTTCATTATTTCAGTGAGATTGGGTATGGAGGAAGGTATCTCCTGTCTCAAACATTTCCTGAACTTACCAGAATTTTTCAGAGTCCAGATGGTAAAGTCAGATTGTGACGTTCATTCTGTCTGAGGACAAAGACTGTAATCTGGCAGCCACTATACGTAATGAGACCAGTCTAAGAAAGGCATTCAGTCCTGCTCCTCTGATAATGTAAGCTGAGTACTCAGTCAAGCAGAAAGCATGTGGACGAAATATTTGATTATCATTGTAGAACAAAACTTAGCTACAGATAGGTCTCTGTGGAGAAAAAATATTATCTATCCATGATATTATTAAAAAAAAAAAAAGTAATCCATTGGCGTTTGTTAAGGGAAAAACAGCTTGAATTGTGAAAGTTAACAGATAATTGGAGTTTGTGAGGGTGAACTTCAAAACTGATCTTCTCGAGCAGAAGATAACTGTAAATGGTATGGGCTGGTTGTAAATTTTGATGACACCCAGAGTAAGCTAAGTGGCTGTATTGGATTTGCATGGCAAGGTTTTGGTAGAGGGCAGACTGCAGGGGTGGTTTCTGCGAGAAGCTGTGAGAAGTTTCCCCCATGTCCAAGAGAGTCTCCAAGGTAGACCCACTGCTGGCAAAGGCCAATCCCGTCAGCAACAATCGGAGAGCCTTTGGGACAGTGTGGGGAACATCGCACAAGAAGTTGTGCTGGCAGTGCCAGTAGACCTGGATGAGAGCCCCAACATCTGGGCTCTTATCAGCCACAAACACTGGGACAAGTAAATGGAACAAGTTAGGAGAAACTGGAGAAAGAACATCAAGATAATTTCTGAGAACTGTAAATATGGAAACAGGAAGTTGCCTAAGACAAGATAAAGAATGTGGGCTCAAGGGGAATGGGAAGTAAAGATGTAATGAGTAGTGATAGCAAAGAAGTATGTTCAGAAATAATTGCTCAAGCAAGGGTGCGTGGACAGTAATGTGTTTGGCTGAAAGAGTGCGTGATCAATAAGATTGTTTTGTGATGGAAAAGTACCAAAGAAACTAACCGCTACTAACTGCTAGACAGAATACTAGAAAAGCCTGTGAGCTCACTCAATAAGGGATTTTGTTTGTAACCAGAAATGGAGTCCATGCCTCCAGTGCCACAGGATAATATAAGAAGCAGGAAGGGGGTGGGAGAGGGAAACTGCTGGGGAGGCAGAAAGGCAGCTGGAAGAGGGAGAGCAACAGCTGGATCTGTGAGAGTAACAGCCCTGCAGACACCAAATTCAGTGCAGAAGGAGGGGAGGAGGAGCTCCAGTTGCCAGAGCAGAATTTCCCCTGCAGCCCGTGGAGGTCCATGGTGGAGCAGATTCCACCTGCAGCTCATGGAGGAACCCCACACCAGAGCAGGGGGATGCCTGAAGGAGACTGTGACCTTGTGGGCAGCCCAAGCTGGAGCAGGCTCCTGGCAGGAGCTGTGGCCGCATGGAGAGAGGAACCCACACTGGAGCAGGCTTGCTGCAGGACTCGTGACCCCATGGGGGACCCATGCTGGAGCAGTCTGTTCCTGTAGGATACACCCCATGGGAGGGACCTCACACTGGAGCAGCCTGTTCCTGAAGGATGCATTCCGTGGAAAGGACACACGCTGGAGCACTTTGTGAAGAACTGCAGTCTGAAAAGGGGTCACACTGGAGAGGTTCATAGAAGACTGTGTCCTGTTGGGAGGGACCCCAGACTGGAGCAGGGGAAGAGTGTGAGGAGTCCTCCCCTGAGGAAGAAGGAGCAACAGAGACAATGTGTAATGAACTGACCACATACCCCATTCAACATCCCCCTGAGCTGCTGGAGAAGGGGAAGTTAGAGGAAACTATCAGTAAAGTTGACATGATTAGGAAGGGGATTAAGGGGAAGGTGTTTCTGAGATTTGGTATTCCTTCTTAGTATTTTACTCTGATTTGATTGGTAATAAATTAAACTAATTTCCCCAAGTTGTGTCAGTTTTCCTCATGACTGTAATTGCTGAGTGATCTCACCTTGTCCTTAGCTCATCCTAAAAGTCTTTTGCTGTATTTTTCTCTCCCCTGTTAAGCTGAGGATGGGGAGTGACAGAGTGGCTTGCCAGGCACTTGGGCATCCTGTTATGGTAAATCCACCATAACACTTTGGAAGGAAAACAGATCAGATGTTTTGGGGAATGGATAATTAAAAAAAAAAAAGAAAACAAACCAAACTATTAGATTTAACAAGTGCCTTTGAAAATGCATATAGAAAAGCCTTTTGGTATTAATGACAAGAAGAAAATGCTTGAAGAAGGAAGGAAGGGGGGAAGGGAATGTTCAGGTTGCTGAAGTGTTTTTTTGTTTGGTTGTTTTTTTGTGTTTGTTGTTTTTTTTTTTCCCCAAGAAGTTATGCCTATGAAAGTATGAAGGAAAACAAAGTAACAAAAAGTTGATTAATTGGCTTGTATGAACACCTGTTCAACATTTTTTTTACTTGGTCAAGTTGTAAACATTCATTAAAAATCAATTATAAGATTGCTGTAACTCCAAACCTACTCTTTAATTGCAGTCTTTATCTTCATTATGTAACATGCAGCTCAGCTTCCAAATACTGCAATTTAATTTCAGGGAGATAACAAACATACTCTGATACTTTTCCAGTTGCAATGATAGTATATCCACTGTAATGTGAGTTCATAATTGCATAACTTGAAAAATGTCTTCCAGTTGCTGTGCTCGCATGTTATGTGCTTTGTATTTAAATGACATATTCTGATCATTTTTCACCTAAGAAAGGGAAACCTGAATTATCCCTCATTTCCTTTTTGTTTTGTTTGTTTTAAAACAAAATCGTATATTTTCCAAGCTTGACTGAAAGCATACATGAAGCAGAAATTATTTTATTTCTGCTCATTATGTACTTTCCAAGAAAGTATATAATAATTGTATACATAGAATCGTAAGGGGTGGAAAGGACCTTAAGATCATCTAGCTCCAACGCCCCTGCCGTGGGCAGGGACACCTTATGCTAAATCATATCACGCAAGGCCTCATCCAACCTGGTCTTGAACACTGCCAGGGATGGAGCACTCACAACCTCCCTGGGCAGCCTATTCCAGTGCCTCACCACCCTCATAATAAAGAACATCTTCTTTATATCTAATCTTCTTCCTTATATCTAATCTAAGCTTCTCGTGTTTAAGTTTAAACCCATTACCCCTTGTCCTATCACTACAGTCCCTAATGAAGAGTCCCTCCCCAGCATCCCTATAGGCCCCCTTCAGATACTGGAAGGCTGCTATGAGGTCTCCACTCAGCCTTCTCTTCTCCAGGCTGAACAGACCCAACTTCCTCAGCCTGTCTTCATACGGGAGGTGCTCCAGTCCCTTCATCATCCTCGTGGCCCTTCTCTGGACTTGTTCCAACAGTTCCATGTCCTTTTTACGTTGAGGACACCAGAACTGCACACAATACTCCAGGTGAGGTCTCATGAGAGCAGAGTAGAGGGCAGGATCACCTCCTTCTACCTGCTGGTCACGCTCCTTTTGATGCAGCCCAGGATACAGTTGGCTTTCTGGACTGCAAGCGCACACTGCCTGCTCATGTTTATTTTCTCATCAACCAACACTCCCAAGTCCTTCTCCACAGGGCTGCTCTGAAACTCTTCTCTGCCCAACCTGTAGCTGTGCCTGGGATTGCTCCGACTCAGGTGTAGGACCTTGCCCTTGGCATGGTTAAACTTCATAAGGTTGGCATCAGCCCACCTCACAAGTGTGTCGAGGTCCCTCTGGATGGCGTTCCTTCCTTCCAGTGTATCAACCGAACCACACAGCTTGGTGTCATCAGCAAACTTGCTGAGGGCCCACTCAATCCCACTGTCCATGTCAGCGACAAAGATGTTAAACAAGACCGGTCCCAACACCTATCCCTGAGGGATGCCACTCGTTACTGGTCTCCAGCCAAACATTGAGCCATTGACCACAGCTCTCTGTAGTATGTGGCCATCCAGCCAGTTCTTTATCCACTGAGTGGTCCATCCATCAAATTCATGTCGCTCCAATTTAGAGACAAGGATGTTGTGTGGGACAGTGTCAAACGCTTTACACAAGTCCAGGTAGATGACATCAACTGCTCTACCCCTGTCCATCAGTTCTATAGCCCCATCATAGAAGGCCACCAAATTGGTCAGGCAGGATTTCCCCTTAGTGAAGCCATGCTGGCTGTCACCAAGCACTTTATTGATTTTCATGTGCCTTGGCATGCCATCCAGGAGAAGCTGCTCCAAGATTTCGCCAGGCACAGAGGTGAGACTGACTGGTCTGTAATTCCCTGGGTCATCCATTTTCTGCTTCTTGAAAATGGGGGTTATATTTCCCTTTTTCCAGTCACTGGGAACTTCACCTGACCGCCATGATTTCTCAAATATGATGGCCAGCGGCTTAGCAACTTCATTTGCCAGCTCCTTCGGGACCCACGGATGGATCTCATCAGGACCCATGGACTTGTGCACGTTCAGATTTTTAAGATGATCTCGAACCAGTTCCTCTCCTACAGTGGGCGCAAAGTCTTCATTCTCACAGTCCCTGCATCTGCCTTCCAAGACTTGGGTGGTGTGGTCAGAGCCTTTGCCAGTGAAGACCGAGGTAAAGAAGTCATTCAGAACCTCAGCCTTCTCCAAATCCTGTGTAGCCCGTTCTCCCGAGAGCTTCCTGAGGGGGCCTACATTCTCCCTCGTCTGTTTTTTAGTTGCTATGTACCTGTAGAATCCCTTCCTGTTATCTTTAATACTTCTAGCTAAGTTTAATTCTAACTGGGCCTTAGCTTTCCTAACCTGGTCCCTAGCTTCTTGGACATCCCTGTACTCTTCCCATGCCACCTGTCCTTGCTTGCACTTATTATAAGCCTCTTTTTTCAATTGAATTTTCTTCAGGAGCTCCTTATCCATCTAAGAAGGTCTCCTGGCCCTCACGCTGCACTTCCTTCTGGTTGGGATGCAACACTCCTGAGCTTGCAGCAGGTGATCCTTGAATATCAACCAACAGTCTTGGGCCCCTCTGCCCTCTAGGGCTATATCCCATGGAACCTTACTAAGCAGGTTCCTGAAGAGGCCAAAATCTGCTCTTTTGAAGTCCAGGGCAGTGAGCTTGCTGCACACTCTTCTCACTGTCCTGAGGATCTCAAATTCAAGCATCTCATGATCACTGCATCCAAGGCTGCCATGGAGCGTCACATTTCCAACGAGCTCTTCCCTGTTGGTGAGCACGAGGTCAAGCATGGCACCTCTCCTTGTCGCCTCCTCTATTACTTGCAGAAGGAAGCTGTCTTCTACACAATCGAGGAACCTCCTGTATTGCTTGTGCTGGGCCGTACCATCCTTCCAACAGATGTCAGGGTGGTTGAAGTCCCCCATGAGAACAAGGGTCTGCGAGCGTGAGGCTTTTCCCATCTGTGGAGTGCTTCATCCACAGGTTCTCCTTGATTAGGAGGTCTGTAACAGATCCCCACAGTAATGTCTCCCATAGCTATATTCCCTTTAACCCTGACCCACAAACTCTCTGTTAACTGATCACCTGTCCCCAGAGTTCCATACTCTCCAGCCTATCTGTAACATAAAGGGCAACTCCCCCTCCCCGCCTGCCAGGCCTGTCTTTTCTAAAGAGCCTGTAACCTTCCATTCCAACACTGCAGTCATAGAAGCCATCCCACCATGTTTCTGCGATGCCTATTATATCATACCCCTGTAGACGTGCACACATCTCTAATTCCTCTTGTTTGTTCCCCATGCTAGAGGCATTTGTATAGAGGCATCTGAGCCGAGCTCCAACTGAAGCTGGCTCATTGGCTGGAGCAGCTGGGATATCTCTACATTGCTCCAAGCATTTATTATAGGTTCTGGCAACTGACTGGTGTGTTGGAACGGAATGATGCCCCCCTCCCCCAACGCATCTAGTTTAAAGCCTCCTTGACCAGTTTGGCAAGCCTCCTACCAAAACTGCTCTTTCCCTTCTTTATCAGACCAGCTCCACCAGTCCCCACTAGACCTGGCCTACAAGCTTGGGTCCTGTGTTCAAGGCACCTAAACCCCTGACTATGACACCACGCTTTTAACCAGTTATTAACCTGGCTAATCCTCCTAGCTTTTTTTAGGTCCTCCCCTGTACCCTGGAGAATTGATGAAAAGACCACCTGAGCTCCAGAGCCCCTAACCACCTCCCCCAGGGTTCTGTAGTCCTTCTTTGTGTTCCCCAGGCTACTACTATCTATATCCCTAGCACCCACATGTATCACCAGGAGTGGGTAATAGTCCGTGGGACTTACTAGAGCAGGCAGCCTCTCTTCAACATCCCTGATCCATGCCCCTGGTAGGCAACACACCTCCCTTGAGATGGGGTCTGGACGGCAGACAAGGGCTTCTGTCCCTTTCAGTGTAGATTCCCCTACTACTGCGACCCAGCACTTTTTCCTAGAAGCACCAGTAGAGATCTTTAGCAGTGCATCAGCCAGCTGTTTCTGGCTCAAATGCGCTTCCTCTTTAGTCCCCCTGCAGGACAGCAAAGCGGTTCTGCCTGGGGACTGGGGATTTAGGGGGAAGCCCCTTGCTTTTGGTTGTCCTTTTCCTTCTTTTTTTCTTGGGTTTTTTTTTTTTTTTTTTTTGTCACTAATTCCCAGCTTCCCGGGTTAACGGCCTCCTTCTTTCCTTCACGAGGTAGAGGTGAAGCTCGAGGCCCCTGCACAGTTTAGGCCGGGAGCAAGCATTCCTGCTTCCTCTCAGCTTCCCTGACATCTCGCAGTCTATTAACAGCATCCCGCAGCTCAGCCACCTGCTGCAGGAGGACCTCCACCAGGGAGCACCGAGTGCAGCCCTGCCCATTGTGCACCCTCCCCTCACCAGAGCAGTGCAGGCACTCTCTACACCCCGAGCTCTGCAGTGCAGCCTCCCCTCTCATCGGCTCTGTCTGGGTGCCTACGCTGGCCACCGCCGGGGCAGCCAAAGCAGAGCTCCCAGACCGGGCCCTGATCATAGGAGTGCTCACCATCCCGCTCGTCTGCCCGCGCAAACTGCCTCGACCCGCTCTGATCGCCGCGCTCCCTGGGGCAGGTTTTTAACTAGTCAAGGTTGGTGCCGCTGCTTTAGGCTCCGCCCCGTGTGAGTCAGCTGCTCGCTCTCGTCAGCTGAGCTGCCGGCTCCTGCGCAGGTCCTGTCGAGAACTTGAGGCTCCCTCGGTGGCTCTTGTCGCTCTGAGTTGAGGCTCCTGGACGTTGATCTCCCCCCCCGCTCCGGTGTTGAAAGCCTCCTCTCTCGACCTACTCACCTCAGCATTTGACCAGCAACGGTTGGGGATGCCCGGTTTAAATCTGCCGCTGTTCCTCCTGGCTCCGCCCCCTGTGAGTCAGCTGCTCGAGTCAGCTAAGCCGGTTCCCGGGCAGGTCCTTTCGAGGACTTGAGGCTCCCCCGGTGGCTCTTGTCGCTCTGAATTGAGGCTCCTGGACACTGATCTCCCCCCCACCCCCGCTCGGGTGTTGAAGGCGTCCTCTCTCGAGCTACTCACCTCAGCATATTTTTAGTGTTCTTGAAATATTTTTAAAAACCTTGGCTGCACAACTGCTGTATGGAAGAAGTATTTTACAATTAAAAATAGCAGTGTGAAAGAAAATTCTAGTGTTTATACCGAGTATAAATCTTATTAAAATTGCTCTCCATTTTTGCTTAGCTTTAATGAACAATAACTTTTTGTTTCTGGTGGATCATATGCTAGACAATTGGAGAGCTATACAGAGGGAGACCGATGTTCCTAGTTTGCCAACAGCCACGAAATATTAATTAGGTCTTTATCTTGTCAGATCAGAGAGATGATATAGTATCTAGCAAAATACTATTAAGGATTTAAAGACTAAAATATGTATTCTTCTGAAGTATGTCCCTAAAGGTTCATTTTAATGAAAGCATAACATAAAGATACTTTTAATGAAAAATACTCCATCTAAGTATGTTTTCCAAGAAAGAACAGTGCCTTTGAGACTGTTTAGTAGTTGGTATACTTCCAATGTCTACTAACTTGTGAGAGACAGCCACGGATAATGTGGATTTTTTCTGGAAATATCTCTGAACCTCTGAAATGAGCAATACAGAGCTCCCAGACACATGATTTGCATCCTGATCTCCTGGAAGTTCTTCCCAGAGTCCTCTGTGTGGAAAATGAAGAAGTGGCAAAGAAAGATATTTGTGCAGAGTTAAGATTCAGAACTCAGATTAAAGGTTTTGTAGCTAGGTCTAAGCAGCACATATTAAAACTTAATAGAATAACTGTTCTTTTATTTAGGAATTTAGAAATACCATATAAACACAACAGGCAATTAGGCCTCAGTTTCTGCTCAAAGACAGTGGGGGAGGAATATGCAGTGATTAAAATTTTCTTTCTTTTAGGGGCAATCCTAAAACAATTCCTGATGGTTGCCATACTGATGTTCTGCTATAACCAGCAGATGGCAGGTATTGGTCTTCTCTGCAGAAAGTGTTTTGCCACTGGTTGTAAAAAATTTAAAGCCTGAATGTAATAGGAAGAGTCTAACAAAACAGCTCTATGATATAAAAATGACTGGTTTATGTTCCACTGTTTTTCGATGTGTCTGGGGTCTGATTGCAGAAGCAGGGCAACTTTGTCAGAGAGTGGAGCAGATATGTTACAGAAGAATTTCCTTCTATCATTTCTTTCAGGGATGACTTTTCTTCTTCCATTTCCATTTTGCCTCATTCCTGTAGTCCTAAATTAATGCATGATGTCTGATTCTCATTCTGAATTGAAAAAAAAGCATGAACAGTTCATAAATACCATGATGGACCTGAAAAAGAGTCATCACAGAATCACAGAATCCTAAGGGTTGGAAGGGACCTCAAAAGATCATCTAGTCCAACCCTCCTGCAAGAGCAGGATAACCTAGAGTACATCACACACAAACTTGTCCAGGCGGGCCTTGAATATCTCCAATGTAGGAGACTCCACAACCTCCCTGGGCAACCTGTTCCAGTGATCTGTCACTCTCACAGTAAAGAAATTTTTCCTGATGTTCACATGGAACCTCCTATGCTCCAGTTTACACCCATTGCCCCTTGTCCTATCACTGGACATCACTGAAAAAAAACTAGCTCCATCATCCTGACACTCACCCTTTACATATTTGTAAACATTGATGAGGTCACCCCTCAGTCTCCACTTCTCCAGGCTAAAGAGTCCCAGCTCCCTCCGCCTCTCCTCATAAGAGAGATGTTCCATTCCCTTAATCATCTTTGTAGCTCTGCGCTGAACTCTTTCAAGCAATTCCCTGTCCTTCTTGAACTGTGGGGCCCAGAACTGGACACAATAATCCAGATGCGGCCTCACCAAGGCAGAGTAGAGGGGGAGAAGGACCTCTCTTGACCTACTAACCACACTCTTTCTAATGCATCCTAGGATGCCATTGGCCTTCTTGGCCACAAGGGCACATTGTTGGCTCATGGTCATCCTCCTATCCACCAGGACCCCCTGGTCACTTTCCCCTTCACTACTGTCCAGCAGGTCAGCCCCCAACCTGTACTGGTACATGGGGTTGTTCTTCCTCAGATGCAAGACTCTACACTTGCCCTTGTTGAATTTCAAGTTCCTCTCTGCCCAACTCTCCAGCCTGTCCAGGTCTCACTGAATGGCAACACAGCCCTCTGGTGTGTCAGCCACTCCTCCCAGTTTAGTATCATCAGCAAACTTGCTGAGGGTATATTCAGTTCCCTCATCCAGGTCGTTGATGAAAATATTAAACAGCACTGGTCCCAGCACCGACCCCTGAGGGACTCCACTAGTCACAGACCTCCAGATAGATTCTGCCCCATTGACCACAACTCTCTGTCTTCTTCCTTCCAGCCAGTTCTTGATCCACATCACTACCTGATCATCAAGCCCACACTTCCTTAGCTTATCTATGAGGATGCTGTGGGAGACAGTATCAAATGCCTTACTGAAATCAAGAAAAAACACATCTACCGCTCTACCATCATCCATCCACCTAGTTACTTGCTCATAGAAGGCTATAAGGTTGGTCAAACATGACTTCCCCTTGGTAAAGCCATGTTGGCTGCTCTTAATGACCCCCTCATCCTTGATATGCCTAGAGATGGTGTCAAGAATAAGTTGTTCCATCATCTTTCTAGGGATGGAGGTAAGGCTGACAGGTCTATAATTACCTGGGTCCTCCTTCTTTCCCTTCTTATAGACTGGCGTGACATTTGCCATCCTCCAATCCTCAGGCACCTCACCTGTTTCCCACAACTTACCAAAGATGATGGAGAGTGGCTCAGCAATGACCTCCACCAGCTCCCTCAGCATCCGCTGGTGTATTCCATCCGGACCCATCAATTTATAGATGTCCAGATTACTTAACTGATCCCTAACCCAATCCTCGTCTACCAAAGCAAACTCCTCCTTTATCCTGACTCCTTCTGGGGCTATAGGAGTCTGGGTCCCCCGGGGAGAGCCTGCAGGAGTAAAGACAGAGGCAAAGAAGGCATTCAACACCTCTGCCTTCTTTATATTCTCTGTCTCCAGGGCACCCACCTCATTCAGCAGTGGGCCTATACTGCTTCTTGTGTTAGTTTTATTCGCTATGTATTTGAAGAAGCCCTTTCTATTGTCCTTAACCCGACTTGCCAGATTAAGTTCCAAGGAGGCCTTAGCTGTCCTAATTGCTTCCCTACATCCTCTAACAGCTGCCCTATATTCCTCCCAAGTGGCCAGCCCCTCCTTCCATAATCCATAGATTCTCTTTTTCCATACGAGTTTGCCCAGCAGTTCCTTGTTTAACCATGCTGGTCTCCTGGCTCCCCTACTTGACTTCCTACTCATTGGGACACTCTGATCCTGAGCTTTGAAGAAGTGGTTCTTGAATGCTGACCAACTATCTTGAGCACCTTTACCACCTAGTACACTTTGCCATGATACTTCCCTTAGCAATTGATTGAAGAGGCGAAAGTTTGCCCTTCGGAAATCCAGAAATGTGGCCTTGCTAGGTATTCTATTCCTCCCACACAACATCCGAAACCCCACCATCTCATGGTCACTGCAGCCCAGGCTGCCATTGACCGTCACTACTTCAACCAGACCCTCCTTGTTGGTGACTACCAGATCCAGCAGCACTCCTCTTCTAGTTGGTTCGTCCACCATTTGTATGAAGAAGTTATCACCAATGCACTGGAGGAACCTCCTAGACTGTGAATGACTGGCTGTGTAAGTCTTCCACCAAATACCGGGATAGTTAAAATCCCCCATAAGGACCAAGGCATGTAGTCGTGAGGCTGCTGTCATGATGACCCATTTAATTTAGTCCAAAATTACCCCACTATATATTCTTATAAAATATCTTATTTACTTTTTCAGTTTTAAAAAGGTAAATTGAGAAACATAACTTTGCAGTCTCAGATTTGTGGAAGTATCTGTTCTGTGAACTATGTTGGAACACCCTGCATCTCCTTAAGTGTTATTCCACACAGGGATGGATGTAAACTCATATATATATCTTCTGAGTTTATAATTTCAGGCTGATATTACAGGTTTTATTATTTGTTGAAATAAATGGTCATTATGTCCTCAAGTCTACTATAGTGCTCCCCAGAATTATTAGGAGCCTAGTCTTTTTTTTTTACTTGCATTTGCTTTGGTGGAACTTATTGCTCTCCTCAGTTGTGTAAGTAAGAAGCTAGTGGACATTCCCCCAGGAAAGCACCCATAACACAGAGGCTAGGATTTAAGTCCATTCTTTATTGCCTGAACTCAACACATTCATCACCACCTTGTTGGCTCTTCTCTGAATACTGACTTCTTTCTACTGTTAGGACATTTTGTCAATAAACGAATATACAGACAGACAATCTCTACCACCACAGTCAACTTAGTGCAACCCCAGACATGAATATTTAATTATTTTCTGTAAAGTAGAACAAATCAAATCTGAGGAAAAAATCTTGATCCTCTCCTTCCCTCTTCCCTGAAGATGCAAGAGAGAGCTGATCAGCAATTACATGAATTGAGGGACTTGATCATCTTTTAATATATGTACATTTTAAGATATTAAAATTTATTTCAAAGGAAGTATTGACTTTATATTAATCTAACACTAGATGTGAGGCATGACCTCTGCTATTTAGACCCAGAGCCTCAAATCGCTGTAAATCACTGTAGCTACATTTACTGTGATGGAATTATAATGATTTAATACACTTGAACATCCATCTCTGAAAATTCAGGTACCGAGTGTGTTTGATTTGCATAAAAGAAAATTTGCAAAGCTGAAGTTCATGCATATCTACTGCTGATGTTATGCACATTGCTGCTCAGTATGCCTAAAAGAGAAAATGCAGAAGCTTAATTCAAAAGCCTTAAACTAATGAATTGAAGGACTAAAGTTATTGTTTGAAATAATGGATTTTTATCATTTGAACCAATTCATGGAATCAACGCACTAGAGGGAAAGCTGGAGCATTGATTATTTAGAAACCATCTGAGAAATACTTCACAAACAAATATATATGTATCTGTTGACATCTTCATTTGTGTAGGTAAAGAGGAGACAGTATTGATACCTGTGAGCACGTTGTTTCTTCTTTAAAACAAAATAGAGAGAGCAAGCTGTCAGAAAAGCATTATTTGAGTATTATGCATTTTAAATGCTGAGCGTTTTTGTACAAAACATGACACCGAATAACATCCTGTGATGGGACAATTCAGGGTCCAGAGTGGAAACATAAAAAGAAAACAGGGGTCTGTGCTCCTGAACAGTTAGTAGGCAAATTTATGTATGAAACATTGTAGGAGAATATTGTCCAGTGTTCCCGTTAATCCGTCAATTTGTGTTGCTCCATCACTGAAAGTGAATACTGAAGAGTGACAGCAAACCAATGGGGGTTTGTACCATACTTCTGAAATTTCTATTTCCCCAGATGGTGAGAAACATGCTTCCAATAGAGACAGACCACTCTTAACACTCCAGAATTTTGAAGAATATCAATTATTATCATAGATTCATAGTATGGTTTGGGTTGGAATGGACCTTAAAGATCATCTAGTTCCAAACCCCTTACCATGGGGAGCAGCACCTTCGACTAGACCAGGTTGCTCAAAGGTATTGCACAGGTTGTGCACAACTTTTCCCTAACAAATGCTGGTGCTGCCCACTCTGCCAATGTGAAAGCCCTGTGACCAGGAAACAAATTCAGCAAATCCATCTGGTAATGCCTGTCTCATTCTCCTTCAGATGGAGAAATGCTGCACTCCCTAAATATTTGTACTTCATCCTTGCCCTTATAGTTCAGTTTATTCTTACTACATTTACAAGTACTGTGACATCACAAACTAAAAAAGCCAAAAGGGAGGGTGGGAAGCAAATTCAAAGACTGCTTATGGCTTGTAGGGATATGATTGTAATTACTGAAAGTAACAGTTGATTTAGAGAGGACTACATAGATTCTGCTGTTCTGCAAAAAAAACAGCAGAACCACAATAAAAGAATTTATTAGTCTTCTGTTAAGCAGATTATCATATCAGAGATTTATGACTTCAGGAGAATTATATTAACATTGCGTAATCAGCTTGAACATTGGGAAATAAAATATTACAGAGCTCAAAAGAAGTGTAAAGTCCACCCAGTACATTGCCTGGGTTTTGTCAAAGATTGTATTTTTAGAAGAAATTTCATTTTTATTTCTCTCTCTGTTGGTTTAGTTGATTAGTTTTGCATTGCAATAGAACAGCTTTAATGAGAATTATATTTCTTACATTTTAGACGTTTACAATTTTTAAGACTGAGAACACAGAAGAGAAAGAAGAATAAATAGTCTAATTTTGTGGCTACTTCATTTGTTTTAGGGTATGCAAGAGAAACAGAATACATGATGGTGAAAAACAGAATACATGATTGTAAGAAACAAAAATATTTCAAAAGTTTTCTTTGCTGTTCTAATTCTGTTGTCACTGATGTTAGCTGTGTCACAGAATTAAGGGAAACATATTAAAGTAGCACTGAAATATTCTGTAATCCTATTAATAAGATTTCTGGTTTCTGGAGGACATTTTTTATTCACCAGTGGTGAGGTTGTGTGCCAGTAGTACTATCATAATAACTGAACACGTTATATACAAAAATGTTATTTTGTAGTGTTTTCTCTTTAGTACAGATTCATATACCTAGAACTGACAGCTCTGCTGTACTTTACAATTTCTCCCTCACCAAATGTTCTCCTGAATGATTTAAAGTATTCTAAAATAATTCATTAAAGTTCCTATTTTTGCTTCTTCTTGTAAAGTTCAGGGCCTGTTCACATCTGTACTGACAATACTGGGAAAATGAGGGCCCATATGCAGTTTAAGCTGTAGAAGAGGACCAAGTTAAGGAACACTTAAACCAACTGGACATATACAGACCCATGAGAGAGGACAGATTGCACCCACAAGGGCTGAAGGTGCTGGTTGATATCATCACAAAGCCACTCTCAATTATCTGTAAAAGTTAATGGAAACTAGGAGAGGTTACTCAAGATTGAAAGAGATCAAATGTCAACTTTATCTTGAGGAAGGTCAAGAAGTACTTGGGAAATTAAAAGCCCATCAGCCTTATCTCAGCTGTGGTGCAGGTTATGGAGCAGATTGTTTTGCAAACCATTCCCAACCATGTTAAGTACAAAAAAAGTGACTAGGAATAGTCAACATGGATTTATGAAGATGAAACCATGCCTAATAGCTTTCTATGTTGAGATACTGGCTTCATGGATGAGCAGAAGATAAACACAAGATAACTTACCTTTTCAGAACCTTCAGGACTGTATAACAACATCCCCAATGACAAATCACATACCTCGGTATGTAACCGATAAACGAACAATGAAGAGGTTTGAATGATGAGGTCACCTGGAAACTGACAGAACAAATGGGCTCAAATGGTGATGATGAATGGCATAAAGTCCATGCAGGCCGTTCTCTGGTGTTGTGCCCAGGGGTGGACACTGTTCAACATCTTTGTTAATGATCTGGATGATGGAGCAGAGCACACCTTCAGCAAGTTTGCATATGACATAAAATGGGAGGAGTGGTTGACGCAGCAAATGTTTCTGCTGCTATTCAGAGGGACCACAACAGATTGGAGGAATAGAATAACAGGAACCTTATAAAACTCAGTACAGGGAAACACCAGTTCCTGCCATAGGAGACCAGTACATGCTGGGGACTGGTCGTCTGGAAAGAAGCTCTGCAAAGAAAGACCTGGGTGCCCTTGTGGAAAGCAAGGCACCCTTGCAGTAGAGAAGGCCAAGAGCCCTTTGGGCTATTTCAGGAAATGCATTATCAGCAGGTCGAGGGAGGCAATCCTTCCCTACTCAGCCCTTGTGAGACACATCTGGAATGTTGGTCACAGTTCTGGGTTGCCCTATACAAGAAAGACATGATCTTGGAGAGTCAGTCCAGTGAAGGACCACCATGCTGGTGAAGGGAGCAGAGCTTCTCTCTTCTGAGGAAAGGTGGAAAGCTGAGGGTTTTTCAGTCTGGAGAAAAGAAGACTCAGAGGATTCTTACTATTTGTGTAAATACTTTATAGTAGAGTGAAAAGAAAATGGAGACAGGCTCTTCTCAGTGGTGCTCAATGACATGACAAGAGATAACCATGACAAGCTGAAACAGAAAAAAATCCACTGAGGCATAAGAAAAAGAATATTTTTACCATGAGTTGACTGACAACTAGAAGAGGTTGCCCAGATAGTTTCCTAAGTCTTGATGCCAAGAAAAGAACCATAAAGAAACTCAATAGTCAATATAACTATTAAGTAGGCATTTGTTCATTCAGCGGGGATTGCTCCTCCTAACATGTGCACTCACTGCCCAGCTTACCACAAGTTTATGTTAGTAGATATACATATTCATAAGATTTCTGAGTAGAGGAGGGATCCTTCTTGGAACTCTTGCCACTCCTCCTTGAGCATGCATACTGTCCTCTGCTGGTGGTCAACAGTGGTCGTGAGGATGAAGGCTCAAATCTTCCACTAGGTTGAACTTGTTACCTTTTCCCTTGGAGTACGCGCAGTACTTTCACGGCAGTTTCCTAAAGCACCGAAGCAGTCCTAAACGGTATACATCTTTATATTTAGCACACAAGCAGTCCTTATTGCCTTAGGCCTAGACAAGCAGCAACAAAGTTGCTTAATTAACTAACTGACCTTAAAATTTTATGCTATTTTTTTTTTTCTTTTTCTTAAAGCTTCTTTGTCTTAGTGAATTTCTATTATCAGTCTTCATCCTTCAAGATAATTTAAAAACTCACTGTACATAGCCCTGAGCAATCTGGTCTAGATATCCTGGGCCAAGCAGCAGGTTTGGACACGATGACCTCCAAAGATGCCTTCTACTCTCAGCAATTCTGTGGGTTTGTGCTTTTATGAATATTCTCTGGGAATTTATTGTTATCTGGGATTGTTTTCAAACAAAACTGCCTGAAGTTGCTCAGGTTGTTTGAGCTCTAAAGAGCTAAACACCTCAGTTGCTGAGGTGAGTAGCTCCAGAGAGGACGCCTTCAACACCAGAGAGTGGAAGCTCAGCGCCCGGGAGCCTAGCAGTAATAGCCAGCAAGTCAACGGCAAGCCCTCGACCGGACTTGGCCAGGATCCTGCAGCTCCGCTGAGGCGAGCAGGGACTCACAGGGGGCGTTGCCAGGAGGGACGGCGGCAGATTCAAACCGGTCCTCATAGACTATTACTGGTCAGTTACTGAGGTGAGTAGCTCCAAAGAGGATGCCTTCAACGCCGGAGCGATGATAAGCTCAGCGTCCAGGGGCCTCAACTCAGAGTAGCAAGAGCCACGGGCGGAGCCTCAGATCCTCCACAGGTCTTGCCCAGGACCGGCAGCTCCCCTGAGGCGAGCAGGAGCTCACAGGGGGCGGTGCCAGGAGGGACGGCCCCGCCCTAAGAGAGGAAAACACCACCCAGGGAGCCCCAGGGCGTGGTACGCCGGTTTGAGCGAGTGGGCGAGGGGGATGGAGAGCGCTCGCCGCAGAAGCGGGACTCGGTCTGGGAGCTCTACTGTGGCTGTACCTGCGGTGGCCAGCGCAGGCACCCAGACAGAGCCGATGAGAGAGGAGGCTGCAGTGCAGAGCTCAGAGTGTAGAGAGTGCTTGCGGCGGTCTTGTGAGGGGAGGGTGGCCAGGGCTGCACTCGGTGCTCCCTGGTGGAGGTCCTCCTGCAGTAGGTGGCTGAGCTGCAGCAGACTGGGTAAACTAAAAACTCTCATGACAGCTGAGAGGAAGCTGGACTGCTTGCTCCAGGCCCAAACTGTGCAGGGGCCACAAGTGTCATTCGCAGCGCATACAGGAGAGAAGGAGGATATTAACCCAGGAAGCTGGGAACCAGTAAAAAAAAAAAAAAAAAAAAAAAAAAATGTGAGGAAGAGAACAATTAGACGCAAGGGCTTTCCTACTGAATCTGATATCTTAGCCCAGAACCGCTTTGCAGTTCTGCAGGGGGCTAATGAGGAAACACACACCTCACCACATCAACAGCCAGCCAATGCACCAGTAAAGAGGATAACTACTGGTGCCACCAGGAAATAAGTGGTGGGTCATAGTAGTAGAGGATTCTACTTTGAAATGCACAGAGGCACCCGTATGTCGGCCTGACCCAGTCTCAAGGGAGGTGTGTTGTCTACCAGTGTTAGCGTTGAGACAAACTCATAACCACTGGAATGGTCATATGAGGTGCTTTATTGAGGCTCCGGGAACCAGGGGTACGCACCCAAATCTGGTTCTGACCCCGTCACATCGCGTTCACAATTTATGCATAAAAGTTTTGCAATTCACATGTGTTGCTACCTTAACTAATGCATATGCATATGCATCAAGGATTACTTCATTGCTCCCTTATGACATCAGCCTCTTCTGCGCTTGCGCAGCCCCCTCTGGTGGTAGTCCTGAGGAAGTAAGGAGTCTTCCTCCCCTTTTCACCTTTCTGCTCTTTGGACAGGCCCCAACCATTATGTGGATGCCAGCATTCTCACTTCCTCACTTGGCTTGTCCTTTTATGTTGCAATGATTTCACAAAGCTACCAATATTGCAGAGATGAAATTTTCTGCTGCTTAAGATACATGGTTTCTATTTCTAGACAAAGCTTCCTTTGAAGCAATACAAAAACTATGAACGTCTGTATTATCAAGACGCACAGTTAGACAGAGCTTCCTTGTTCTAAACCACAAAGTCTTAGGCCAGACATCCTGTGCTCTTCTTGTGGTTAGTTTCTACTGCTAAGGCTACCACAGCAAAGTTACAACATTTTCTAATATACAGAAGTCTACTATTGATTCGAAAACTTTTCAAATATAGTCATTTCTATTGCTCTATATAATTATTTTAACGTAAAATTTCACTCTTTTTCTAACACCAGGGGTTCCAGTGAGCAATGTTGCAGAGAGGCTGCCTGGTCTAGTAAGTCCCACTGACTTACCCTTCTATTCGTGGGTGCTAGTGATATAGATAGCAGTAGCCCGGAAAACATTAAGAAGGACTACAGAGCCCTGGGAGAGGTGGTTAGGGGCTCTAGAGCTCAGTTTGTCTTTTTGTCAATTCCCCAGGATAAAGGGGATGACGTTAAAAAGGCTAGGTGGATTTAGCAGGTTAATAAATAGTTAGAACAGTGGTGCCATAGTCAGGGGTTTGGGTATCTAGAACATGAGACTCAATTTGGGAGGCCAGGTCTAGTGGAGGCTGGTGGAGCTGGTTTTGGTAGGAGGCTTGCCAGGCTGGTCAGGAAAGCTTTAAACTAGATCATGGCATCATTCTATCCCAACACACCCAGTCAGTTGCCAGCACCTGTAATAAATGCTTGGAGCGATGCACAGATATTTCAGCTGCTCCAGCCAAAGATCGGGCTTCGATGCCTCTATACAAATGCCCGTAGTATGGGGAATAAACAAGAGGAATTAGAGATGTGCATATCTGTGTGGATATGATACAATTAGTATCACAGAAACATGGGGTGGCTCCTATGACTGGAGTGTTGGAATGGAAGGTTACAGGCTCTTTAGAAAAGACAGGGCAGGCAGACGGGGAGGGGGAGTTGCTATTTATATCAGTGATAGGCTGGAGAGTATGGAACTCTGTCTGGGGGCAGGTGATCAGTTAACAGAGAGTTTGTGGGTCAGGGTCAGAAGGAGAACAGCAATCGGGGACATTACTGTGGGGATCTGTTACAGACTGCCTGATCCAGAGGACTCTGTGGATGAAGTAAGATAGATAAGACAGGTAAGAACAGCCTCACGCTCACAGGCCCTTGTTCTCATGGGGGACAACAATCATCCTGATATCTGTTGGAGGGACAGTATCACCTGGCACAAGCAATCAGGAGGTTCATTGATTGTGTACTCCTGCAAGTAATAGAGGAACTGACAAGGAGAGGTGCCATGCTTGGCCAACATGTTCACCAACAGGGAGGGGCTGGTTGGGAATGTGACGCTCCAGGGCAGCCTTGGTTGTAGCACTCATGAAATGGTCGAGTTTGAGATCCTCAGGACAGTGAGAAGAGTGTGCAGCAAGCTCACTGCCCTGGACTTCAAGAGAGCAGACTTTAACCTCTTCAGGAACCTTCTTAGTAAGGTTCCATGAGATGTAGCCCTAGAGGGCAGGAGGCTCAAGACTGTTGGTTGATATTCAAGGATCACCTGCTACAAGCTCAGAAGTGTTGCTTCCTGACTAGAAGGAAGTGCAGAAGGAAGGCCAGGAGACCTCCTTGGATGGATAAGGAGCTGCTGAAGAAACTCAGTGGAAAAAAAAAGGCTTATGAAAGGTGGAATCAAGGACAGGTGGCCTGGGAAGAATACAGAAATGTTGTCTGGGAAACTAGGGACCAGGTTAGGAAAGCTAAGGCCCAGTTAGAATTAAACTTGGCAAGGGATGGGAAAGATAACAGGAAGGGATTCTACAGGTATGTAGTGAATAAAAGGCAGATTAGGGACAACGTGGGCCCCCTCAGGAGAACTGGCTACCCTGGATTTGGGGAAGGCTGAGGTTCTGAATGACTTCTTTGCCTCGGTCTTCACTGGCAAAAGCTCTGACCACACCACCCAAATCTTGGAAAGCAGATGCACGGACTGTGAGAATGAAGACTTTGCGCCCACTGTAGGAGAGGATTAGGTCTGAGACCATCTTAAGAATCTGAACATGCACAAGTCCACATGACCTGGTGAAATCCATCCATGGGTCCTGAAGGAGCTGGTGAATGAAGGTGCTAAGCCACTGTTCATCATATTTGAAAAATCATGGCAGTCAGGTGAAGTTCCTAACAACTGGGAAAAGCAAAATATAATTTCCATTTTCAAGAGGGGGAAAATGGATGACCCAGGGAATTACAGACCAGTCAGTCTCACCTCTGTGCCTGGCAAAATCTTGAAGCAGATTCTCCTGGAAGGCATGCTAAGGCACATGAGAAACATGAGGTGCTTGGTGACAGCCAGCATGGCTTCACTAAGCGGAAATCCTGCCTGACCGATTTGGTGGCCTTCTATGATGGGCCTACAAAACTGATCGACAGAGCAGAGTAGTTGACATCATCTAGCTGGATATGTGCAAAGACTCGACACAGTCCCACACGACATCCTTGTCTCTAAATTGGAGAGACATCAATTTGATAGGTGAACCATTCAGTGAATAAAGAACTGGCTGGATGGTTGCACGCAAAGAGTTGTAGTCAATGGCTCAATGTCCAATTGGAGACCAGTAATGAATGGTGTCCCTCAGGGATCAGTGTTGGGACCGGTCCTGTTCAACATCTTGGTTGGTGACATGGACAGTGGGTTTGAGTGTGCCCTCAGCAATTTTGCTGATGACACCAAGCTGTGTGGTTCATTTGATACGCTGGAGGGAAGGAATGCCATTCACAGGGACCTTGGCATGCTTGTGAGGTGGGCTTATGCCAACCTCATGAAGTTTAACCAAGCCACGTGCAATGACCTGCACCTGGATCAGAGCAATCCCAGGCATACCTACAAGCTGGGCAAAGAGATTCAGAGCAGCCCTGCGGAGAAGGACTTGGGAGTGTTGGTTGATGAGAAACTTAACATGAGCCGGCTTCAGTGTGTGCTTGCAGCCCAGAAAGCCAACCATATCCAGGGCTGCATCAAAAGCAGGATGACCAGCAGGTAGAAGGAGGTGATCCTGCCCCGCTACTCTGCTCTCGTCAGACCTCACTTGGATTATTGTGTGCAGTTGTGGTGTCCTCAACATAAAAAGGGCATGGGACTGTTGGAAAAAGTCCAGAGGAGGGCCACAAGGATGATGAGGGGGATGGAGCACCTCCCATATGAAGACAGGCTGACAAAAGTTGGGCTGTTCAGCCTGGAGAAGGCTTCATGGAGACCTCATAGCAGCCTTCCAGTATCAGAAGGAGGCCTACAGGGATGCTGGAGAGGGACTTTTCATTAGGGACTGTAGTGATAGGACAAGGGGTAATGGGTTCAAACTTAAACAGAAGAAGCTTAGATTAGATATAAGGAAGAAGTTCTTTATTATGAGGATGGTGAGGCACTGGAATGGGTTCCCCAAGGAAGTTGTGAATGCTCCATCCCTGTTGGTGTTGAAGGCCAGGTTGGACAAAGCCTTGGGTGACATGGTTTAGTGTGAGGTGTCCCTGCCAGTGGCAGAGGGGTTGAAACTAGATGATCTTAAGGTCCTTTCCAACCCTAAGTGTTCTATGATTCTATAAATATTCTCAGAAAGGGAGTTTGGTTACCTTACTTGCTTTCTTTCAATTAGAAGAGCATAGCAGATTCATTAAAGATGTATCTCATGTAAACAAGTGCTAAATCATAAAGCAAACTGGTGATACTGTATTCATACAGCACATGTTAATTCATTTGATAAGAAATTCTTTCTTATGTCACATGAAAAGGCCTTAAAATTCTAAGTTCTGAGTCTAGGTATACAGTGAAGCACCCTTTCCTTTCTTTTTTAGGAAACTCTGGTGAATAAATGTATTTATGTGAAAAAGTTTGTTTTAATCACATTCTCCAGCTGTATTTGCATTTAAAATAAGAGTTCATGTCTTTAATTTCTGTCCTTTGCCTTGTCTGTAAGATATAACTATTACTGCCTAATGGAGGATCATACGTGCATTTAAGTATTCAACAGATAAAACAGAATAACATTTGGAGAAATGGCACATGTGATACTTAACGGTGTTGATTAAAATTGATGACTTAGTTCAGATTTCACTGCTTTCTAGTCTGTATTGACAGATTGCCTTAGGGGTTGTACATGTTGCATTGTTTTCAAATGACTAGAATACATAATCTATTCATTATGTGTTCTCCATTTCCTAAGTCTCAAATTTTGTCCCTGTCCTGGGTTCAGCAGTAGCATTCATTTTTCTCCTTCCCAGTTGCTGGCACAGTGCTGTGTTTTTGACTCTCAGACTGAGAACAACTCTGATAAAACCTGCGTTTTTAGCTGCTGCTCAGTAATGTTTAGTCTGACCAAGGACTTTCTGAGGCTTATTATCTGCCAGGGAGGAGGGGAAGCCGGGAGGAAGCAGAGACAGGACACCTGACCCAAATTAGCCAAAGAGGCATTCCATACCACAGCACGTCATGCCCACTATATAAACTGGGGGCAGTTACCAGGAAGGGCTAGATCGTTGCTGGGTCAGGCTGGGTATCGGTAGGCTGGTAGTGAGCGGTTTTACTCTCTTCCCTTGTTATTTCCCTTATCATTATTATTATTGGTGGTAGCAGTAGTGGTTTGTGTTATACCTTAGTTACAGGACTGTTCTTATCTCAACCTGTGGGAGTTACATTCTTTCGAATCTCCTCCCCATCCCTCCAGGAGCAGAGGGGGGAAGGGGGGCAGTGAGCAAGCAGCTGCGTGGTTCTGAGTTACCAGCTAGGCTTAAACTATGACAGTTGCATAGAAGGGTCCCATAGGACACTTCATTCTGATTTAGCATAAAAATCCTTTGCCTAGAATATGGGGAGAGGCTTCACATACTATACATGTTATTCCTGACCGTATACGAAATATTAACGGAATAGGGTTTTACAATTCATCCTCCATTAGGGCGTTGACACAGAGACTAATGTCTTCTGGCTGTGTGTCATTTGCTGTTTTTCAATTTCTGCGTAAGCTGTACTGCTGAAGCAATCACAAATGCCATGCAGAAAATTCTCTACTCCAAGCTTAGCCCACCTGGCCATGCCTGGCTCATAGAAATATTTTCTGTCTGATGTATTTTCGCATGGAAAATCTAAAGAATGAAAGAAGTTACACTGCTGTAGATGAGCCTTTCTCCTTAAAGAAAATTATGTCATAGAAAAAAATATTCATATTGTAAAATCGCAGAATCACAGACTCACTAGTGTTGGAAAGGACCTCTGGAGCTCATGCATTGTTTGACCATCAACATCTACCCTAAGAATGGCAGTAATTGTCATATAAATGTAACTGGATTAACAGATTTTAGATTGAATTGAGAATATCAAAGGGATTAAACATGATGGGGCTGATAATTTTGGGGTTTCTCAACTATTAAAAAAACATTTCAGAATTTCAACCAGTGCTACTTTGTGTTCGGTACCTCATGTTCAATTTCATTTCAACTAGACCAAGTCGCCACTTTTCCAGAACTGACCTGCGCTACAACTTCTTTAATCATTTTTTTTTCATTCGTATAAATTCTGTAAATATTTTTATTCCTCTACACATCTTCGACTAACTCTCTTTGAAAGAATCTATTTGAAATTACTGATTACACTTCTAAGCTGTGAGAAGTGTACCAGACCTACAGGTCTTCTACCAATAGGGTAAACCCAGCCATGGGATAAACAAATCAGCCACTCAATGAATTCTATCCTAATTACTATGTGGTTTTGATGATGGTACCAGCTCAATCCGGTGATGACATCTAACATCAGAGGATGATGAATAAATTGCTGTACTGTCAATTTCTTAAGGGACTGCTGAATTGTGGTGTACCATTGTCACGGGTCTGGATATAATAACGTTTCTTTGGTGATTATTATGCAAGGTCAATGTGTAACTTCTCGTTGAACTGCTCTGTTTAGCAGGGTGCTACAGGGGTTTTCTTGTTACACCTGCCTACATGTCTTTTCACACTTTATTTTCCCTGATAACATTGTTTTAGGTGTTTTAAATTATAATTTTGTTTTCAGAATTCTGCCAGCTGCAAGATATTTTGTGGACTTGTCCTGCTCATTCCTGTCTTGTTTTCAACAAATAATTTTTTACAGAATTAACTGAGGTTTTAAATAAATTCAACTCCCCCATTATTGCTATTTCCTGTGCATGATTCTTTCTACAACCCTTTAACTATTTGTTATAAAAAGAAAACTGATTTTTTTAAACAGTTTTTTTTTTGTCAGATTTTTGTTTTTCTTATTTTAATATTTCTTGCCAAATGAGTTAAGGTTTAAGAAATTAACTCAATAGCAACCTTGCAGATATGGGAATAAGGCTTTCTCATTGGCATTATCAGGTTTAGTCAGTTAGTCACACCTGTAGTTTTTAGAGCCTATTGTGTTGCAAAATGAAATTACAACAAACTGTAAAATTGTAGTGTGGTGGCCTGTCACTCAAAGTAGAGTTTGATGTTTGATGATTTCTATGAACGTTGGTGTTAGCATAATGGAAGCAGTATCATAGTGAGATAGGTGTCAGTAGGTGCTTTATTTTCTCTGCTTCTGCCTTCATTTACTCTTTTTACTGTGCTTTACCACCATTTCTGTACTTCACACAGACTTTCTGACTCAATACATAGTAATGTGGTGTTTAGATAGCCTTAGTCTGTCACCCTGTCTTCCTACAATACAAAGAAACCTGGTGGGGTTACTCCAACATCTCACTATCCTTCTCTACAACTATTCAGGTTTCATGATTTGTTTTGCTGGTATGATCAGTGCCCTGCCTGGATCTTCACTTTTCTTTGATCCTAGATTCATAGAAGGTTAATGGTACACCTTCATGGAGTGATTTCTGAATAAATTCTGTACATGCATGTTGTCGTGGTTTAAGCCCAGCTGGTAACTCAGTACCACGCAGCAGCTCGCTCACTCCCCATCCTTCCTCCCCCCCCGGCCTGGAGGAATGGGGAAGAGAATTGAAAGAATGTAACTCCCACGAGTTGAGATAAGAACAGTCCTGTAACTAAGGTATAACACAAACCACTACTGTTACCACCAATAATAATAATGATAAGGGAAATAACAAGGGAAGAGAGTAAAACCGCTCACTACCAGCCTACCGATACCCAGCCTGACCCAGCAACGATCTAGCCCTTCCTGGTAACTGCCCCCAGTTTATATAGTGGGCATGATGTGCTGTGGTATGGAATGCCTCTTTGGCTAATTTGGGTCAGGTGTCCTGTCTCTGCTTCCTCCCGGCTTCCCCTCCTCCCTGGCAGATAATAAGCCTCAGAAAGTCCTTGGTCAGACTAAACATTACTGAGCAGCAGCTAAAAACATTGGTTTTATCAGCGCTGCTCTCAGGCTGAAAGTCAAAAACACAGCACTGCACCAGCTACTAAAAAGGAGAAAAACAACTGCTACTGCTGAACCCAGGACACACGTCTAGAATAAAGGCATTGTATGGTTTGCATAAGCAGTATCATGCATGGCAATATGGACTGAATCTCCTTGTCTTAAATAGGAAAAATTTAAAAAAAAAAGAAGGAAGGAGAGTGTATTATACCTTTTTGGAAAAATAGAAATGATATGTCAAGAGGGAGAATGTAAAAAAATTCAAAATTACTTTCTCTAAGTATAAATACATATATGCATTTAACCACTACAGCCACAAAAAACATCCCAGCTATTGGAACTGTCTTTTCTGTAATCATCCAATTTTTTTGCAGTCTTCTTTCTAAACAAGCACGGGACTTAGAGACTAATATTAAATGCAATAAATAGGAATTATTTATTTCTGGTGTGTGGTAGAACTTCTTCACTCTTCACCTTTTTGTTTAGCTCTTCTAGACCCGAGTTATACTAAGAAGAAAATCAAAACATTTGAAAGTTAAAAATGTGAGAGTCTTGAAGTGATCATCCCGTGCAACTGGAGATTCCTGTGATGGAAGTCTCCTCTAAATAAAGAGACCTTTTGTACTGCTTCTCTGTGACACAAGCAAAATATTTTTTTTTCCTTTTTAAAGATATATTTAATTAATGTGCACAATTAATTAATCATATGCATATAATGACCAACAGACTTTGCCTAGAACATATCCATCTGAGCTTCGTGGAGACTAATGAGATGTTTCTTCCCTTTTCCTTTCCCAACATGCACTTGGTATCATGCCTGTTTGTCAAGCCCATGTTAATCACCACGAAAGCTTTCTTTTCACACCAGCCCAATTTGGTTAACTTCTTCTTCCTGGGGAAGTCTTGTGTAGATTTCTGCAATACATTCTGCAGTGTGTGCTGGGTTCAGCAGTAGCAATCATTTTCTCTCCTTCTTAGTAGCTGGTGCAGCGCTGTAGTTTTGACTTTCGGCCTGGAAACAGCGCTGATAACACCAATGTTTTTAGTTACTGCTCAAATGTTTAGTCTGACCAAGGACTTTCTGAGTCTCATGCTCTGCCAGGGAGGAGGGAAAGCCGGGAGGAAGCAGAGACAGGACACCTGACCCAAACCAGCCAAAGGGTATTCCATACCACAGCACGTCATGCCCACTATATAAACTGGAGGCAGTTATCCGGAAGGGCTAGATTGCTGCTTGAGTCTGGCTGGGTATTGACGGGTGGTATTGTATTCTCTTCCCTTGTTATTTCACTTATCATTATTATTATTGGTGGCAGCAGCAGTGGGTTTGTGTTATACTGGACTGTTCTTTTCTCTTCCCTTGTTATTTCACTTATCATTATTATTATTGGTGGCAGCAGCAGTGGGTTTGTGTTATACTGGACTGTTCTTATCTCAACCCGTGGGAGTTACATTCTTTTGATTCTCCTCTCCATCCCTCCAGGAGCAGGGCAGGGGAGGGGGTGGAGGGGGGGGGAGAAAGTAGGGGAGTGAGCGAGAGGGCTGTGTGGCTGACTTATCATCTGGCCTTAAACCACGACACCATGAATGCAGAGAATAATGGAACGGACACTGGCACACCATATGGCAGCAGTCAGTAATCCCAGACCAAAGTGGTCAGTAATACCAATCCCAAATTTTTCTACCAGAGAACAAGAAAATAAGAAAACATAATTTATTGCTAAACCCATTTAGTTTCTTTGCTTTCTTTTGCTTAAGGGTTACACTGCTATAGAAAGAAAAATCACATTTGCAATAAGTGATGTACTCTGAGGTATATCAGAGTTATTTTGCTGGCATTTTACTGGGTCCTTACCTATTCTTGCAAATTCTTAGGACACAGAGGGTAAAAAAATGTTTACTTAAGGATAATACCTTCAAATTGTCAAAACTTTGGGGGGTTGTAAAAGAAAAAAAAATAGAAAATCTAGTTTTTGTGGTGCTAAGTGAGCCATTATAGGTCAGACAAATATAAAGGACATGTTCTAAAAAAGCATGAGAAAACAGGGCTGGATAGAAAAATGTAAATACTCTACAGAAGCTAACTGATCTATTCCTATGAAGATGTTCATCTTGCTGAGGCAGAGTCCATTGGATATAAATGAAAATTTTTTTCTTGTTAAAATATTTCTCTCTTCATTGAACATTTGTTGTTTATAGCTGTCACATCTAAAGCATGAGAACAGGAAAACAGCAGGCTTCTACATCATTTCTAGTTTCTTTAGTATGCCAGAAACACTGCCTGGGTTATTTGAGTGGGTTTGTATCCAGTTTAAAAGATTACTTTGTTTGGATGTGGAGGAAATGTCAAGAGACTGTGTTATTCACAATCTATTGTATCAGAAAAACTCCATGTGTATATGGTAGTAGATCTACTCTTATGGCAAAAACAGCAGACTTAGTGTTGATAAATATTCAATGTCAGGGAATTTTTTGGAATTCTATTTGTTGAAAAGTGGGAGAATTTTCTAATGAATTGTTAAAAGATGTTTTCCAGAGCACTCTTCTGTTGACGATTTCAAGTACATGACAGTAGTAGCCCTCATGAGCTGGTACCTTGACAACATGACCAGGTTTCTGTTTCTTTTTAAATCTGATACTTACTTTAACACAAAACAAACCTGAAAACAATTCATCTATTGCTGGATTTGTGCCACACATACAAATATATGAGTTCTTATCAGTTTTCTGCCTATCTGTCTAAGGAATTGTTTACATGCATACTACATATTAAAACTTGCTCTTCTTTGCTTTTTTTTTTTTTCATTTCTTTGGATTGTTTTTTGGATTTAAGCTACTGAGTTTTAAAACGCAATAAATCCTATTACTCCTGAGTATAAATACTTGCATTATTTTATAAAATAAAATATACTCATTTCCCTACAACCTCTGATGATGTAATCTCAATTTAACTCACTTAAGAGTATTATAATGCAGCTAACATTTCTCAGGTGTTTTTTTTTTCTTTCACAGGTGTGTCTTACAGTTAATGTATCAGCCTGGGACATAGCTGCCACAGATTTCATGCCTAACTCTGATGCTCTATTGCCAAGTGAAAGAAAGCAATCAACTTCATAAGCCTGTTTGTTTATTTACTCATTTGCATTCAAAATTTTTTTCTCAGCCTTAATCTGAAAACTCTAAAAAGCATTCAGGTGTATGAAGCAGGATCTGAAAAACTACCTAGGTAATAAATAGTTTAAGGATAACTATATGTGCTTTTGGATATAGAATTTGGTTTGGCTTGCAAGCACCGATCAAGAAATGTCAGGAATTCTGCAAAATTAAATGAATGTGAAAGAGGAATATAATATGCAGGTAATCTTCAGTATGTGCCTCACTCAAAGCAAGCAGGAAAAGAAACATACTGTGAGTGATGATTGTTTTGTTTTTAGGAAAATAAGCAGCCATGGCTACTGCATTTTCATGCACTAGGTCACTATTTATTTTACTTGGTTTACAGATATCTCATATGTGCATAAAAGAAGCTTCAGTAATTTTTTTTTCACTTTTAGCCAAAGTGAAGAAATTTGCAATGAAATTTACAATTTACAATATTTTGTTCTCAAAAAATTCTGAAAACAAGAAGTTTTCTACAGTGCATGTTTGCTTACCTGTTTCTAGGATTTTTGTAAGAATTGTAAGATGCTAGGTAATGATAAATTCCTGTTCTGTAAATAAATGTTTATACATTTATGATGTATAAATCAGAGCATAGGTTGCCAGAGAAAAACTGAATGTAATTAGGAAAAAAAAAATTGTTATTAGTTTTGCTTTAATAGTCCACACTCTTTGTGTACTTCCTCTAGCCTGTTTTTAGTACAACTTTGCCTTTTAAAAACTCTGGAAATAGCATCTAATTAAACCTGATCAGTACTTTTAGTTCTGGTAAATACCTTTTTATTTTCCAAGTTAATATATCTGTTCAGAGATGAAGTGAAGGGGAATTGAATTAAATCTTTTTGGAACTGATTCCTTTTTTTTTCAGATGCAAGTACTACAAACAAGTAATGCTAATGTATATTAAAAAAAAACCCAAACAAACAAACCAAAAAAAAAAAAAAAAAACCAAAACACAAAACTCAACCAAAACCAAAGACTGAACTTTACAATTTTCAAAGTACAGGTGACTTAATTTCAGTATTTGTCCTCGTATTGAATATCTGAACTCCAGTTCAGTCCCACTTAAGTGATTGTCATGGTTTAACCCCAACCGGTAACTCTGTACCATGCAGCTGCTCACTCAAACCCCTCCTTCCTGCAGCTCCAGACACGATGGGGAGGAGAATCAAAAGAACGTAAAAAAAAGCAGGTTGAGATAAGAAGAATTTAAGAGAAATAAAGTAAATTATAGTGATAGTAGAAATAATACAAACAATAACAATGCATATAATAATAATATGGAGCAGGAAAAGAGAAAAAAAAAGAGAAATGAAAATTCAGGAAACAGAAGTGATACTCACCACCTGCTGACCCATACCCAGCCTGACCCAAATAGCAGTTGGTCCTTTCCAGGTAAGTGCTCCCAGTTTATATACTGGGCATGACATGATGTGGTATGGAGTACCCCTTTAGCTAGTTTGGGTCAGGGGTCCTGACTTCTTGTGCCCCTCCTCTCTGGCATAGCATGAGAGACTGAAAAGTCCTTGACCAGGTTAAGCACTACTTGGCAACAACTGAAACACCAGTGTGCTATCAGCATTACTCTCAGACTAAAGCCAAAACAGAGCACTGTAACAGCTACTAGAAAAAAAATAAACAAACAAACAAACTGTTCCAGATGAAACCAGGACAATGATTTAAACTACTTTACTTTGACTTTAATATGTGCTAGACAAAAACTGTAAATAACTTTCTTGCTTTTCAAAAGTTCCTTCTGCATCATTGCTTGGGGATATTTGCTATCACAAAGTTAAAAAAAAAAAAATAAAAATAACCTCTTTCAGCTGTTTGGTAGATTTAAGTTAAAAAATTTTTTGAAAACAGTAGCCATTACAAGAAGAAAGAAATTAAGATACCCTCTAGAGATTAGTAGCAAAATAGACTCCTTGTATGTATCACTGAAGTGCTATGTCAATTTGTCAGGAGAAGACCACTTCTGGGATGTTTGTCCACTTCCAGACTGACCTGGAGAGCAAAACCAGAAAGAAAAGTAAAGCTTAGAAATTTCACTCACATAATTTCTTTGCTCAAAGACACAGGACCTCATCCATGGTATTTGCAGTGGTCTGACTTGCACTGTTAGATAAACATGAGGTAAGTTTGGACCAAATCAAATGTATATCTGTCACAACCTTGCTGGTGACACATTGGCTGCCTTGTTTCTCTGGTTGAAGAGAATTCTGTTAGTTTAAAGTGTAAGAATTCTAAATGTTCATTTGACTCCTTTAGTTGGAGGCAAGTGCATGTGTGCACAAGAGTGACTTTCAGCCAATCTCTGACACAGATGGCTCTTTTTTGATTGTCCCCTTGAACTGCTCCTGGAAATAGGGAAAGAGATCACAGGTGGGGAAGGTCGTATCTGTCTTTCACTTAAGACTGGTGGTCAGCCAGGCAAGAACTAAATTGGCTTTTTCTTCTGAATAAGACAAAAAAAATGGTACACTGTGAAAGTGAAGCCTACACCTTTAAAGCAGGGAAACAAGAATCTTGTACGTGAGCATGAAATCCACTTGTGGGAAAAATTTGTTAACACTAGTAGTGAGCACTGTGGCTAAGGGCTTATTTGGTTCAAAACCAAGGATTGAAAATCTTTTTAAAGATTAAAACATCAGCAGTTTCATTAGTTTTAAAGAGTAAGGGAGAAGATCAGAGTTGTTCAGAACTGGTTTACTTCAGGGGGATAACTTCCATCAAAGCTAGGGTATTCATGCAGCTGTAAACAGTAATCCCATAAGCACTATCCTGCACTTCCTTCAGTCACATACAAAGCATTGTCTACTGCTAGAGTTACAATACTGAATTAGACATACCATCAATACTATATGAGATCACAATTTCTGTTTTCCCAAGCTCTGCCTTTGTAATTTTACTAATTAATTGTTCATTATGTAAAAATGGCATAATCTCAAATGACTAATTGAGCTCCAGGTTTCAGAAATATTAACATACCCCTCATGCTTTATATTAAAGCAAAGTGTTTCTCCTGGAACTGACTTAATTTTCTCAGTTACAACTGCAAATGTGAGATTCACATAGACCTTCAGGGTAAGAAGGAGAAAAATTAGGAGTTGCGTCTCTATGGTTTGTCTTAGGAAAAAAAGCCATTTGAAAACCTTTTGATCCTCCTTGTTCTGTTCAGTACAATTAGCTTAATGTAACTAGGTTTTTCAGTTCAATAAGGTTAGGTTGATGGGCCAGCTCTGACATTTTCCCTTCATTTATTCTCCTTTTATAATGTAATGCATGTTACTTGAAAATGTAACTTGACTATGCTTTTTAAACCATTTTTTCATAGGGGAACATTCACTTGACTTAAGAGACCTTTATTTCAAATCCTGTATTATAATAGACTTATTTGTTTGGTTTTGTATTTTAATTTTTACTGGTTACAACATACAGCTGAATATGAAGACTGTGATCCTCTTACAAGTACTTTGCAGGCTAGCTTTGTCACCTTGTGTCTCATTTGAACACTTCAGAAAAAGAATCTGGATCCATGCTAAGATTTTTCAAAATCTCATTTTGTATAATCCAGCAAAGTGCATATGCTGGTGAATTTTGTGGTGCATTTGTGCTCTTTACAATATAAACTATTAAAGTACATGTTTTCATTAGCTTGTGTTTGCTAACAAAATTTAATTAAGAAGTTCCTAATGGCTTCATTGACCAATGTAAGTGCTGCAGTCCAAAACACGAAAATCTCTAATTCTATCGTATTAATGTATATGACACCATCCACTGTCTTCATAGCTAGTAATAGTAAATTTAAATTTTCAAGACAAAATATTTGTGCAAAGACTTTTTGCTTCAGTTAAATAAAATGATATGTTAATTCGGTTAATATGGTTATAACACACATAGAAATGTTAGCAATCCCTACAATTTAAAACAAAAATCTTTTCATATAATTAAAGTAGTTGCATTATGAAGATGTACATTTCAAAGCATTGGTTATGTATACTGTACATGCTGATTGAGAGAATACATCTGTATTTCAAGTTATTTCTAATTCCAGTGGAGTTAAATGGTGACACATATCACAGAAGACCTATGAGCATATGTTTGGTAGGAAAAAACATTAAAGATCTATGACACTGGACATTTTCAGAGTTATAAACTTGTATTTAAAGGAAATATAAATTTAATCTCACCTTCAAATTGAGGAAAAAATGCAGAATTTCGTAGTCAATGCTGAAAACTTTTAAAGTGTATTACACCAGTATTACCACAACTTTTGCAACTGTCAGATGTTTGTGATAACTTTTTCCCATCTTGAGTACCAAGTTCTTTATTGATGGGAAGCCTTTGCCTTCTACAAAAGGCAACCTTCTTTGTGTCCTTAACTTACGCTGTTACTATTTGATTAGTCTGAAATACTATCAAACATTTGACGCCAAAGAGGCAATAATTTCTGAAGGTTAACTTTCATATTCTGAATAGTTGCTTTGGTTTTGTTTATACCAGTTTCAAACCAGCCAAGTACGACACTTGCTTGTAGATTTCTTATCAATAGCCATCTACCTACTCTTCCACCAAATCTTATTGTCTCCTCTTTCCCACCACTGCTTTCTCTTCTGTACTCATACATTGCAAGATATTCTCTTTCACATGCATTTCATTCTCTCTGGAGCTGTTGTCTGGAGCTGCAGTGACAAAACTTTTTATGGTAAACTATGCACATTTTGGCTGCTTCATGACATGACAATACACACCTATTTCCCAGGGAAAACAGTCTTACTCATAACTATTTGGTTACATATTCCAGCCCGTACTTGGATTTGGCATGCTTCTACCACTGTTCAGGAAATTGTTAGCTACTTGTTTTCTCTGGCATACCTCCAATGTTGAAGAAAAACTTTGAATGAAAAATATTCTTGTGATACATCAAAGATGCATATTGTGCATATCTTACTGAAAAATCATCACATTTGAACATACACCGAGGCTTTTTTAAACTAGTCACTGAATTAGCTGCTTTCTGTTGAAAAATGCTGCTGTGTTCTTTCTTGTTCCAAAAAGCAACTGAACCCCCCTTGAGAGGGTGTAACAAGGTATACAAACTTCACCAGGAGTCCTACCCTTGAGAATAGAATGGGAGCGCACAAAGCATCAATAGCAATTTTTCCGTAGCACATCTTCCAAATTACTAGGTGTATACATTGATTTAATTCTTTGATTTAAAATCATCCTTCTTTCTATAGTGAAAATCATCTCCAGTTACAGTGCATAGTAAACACTGTGAGCCATCAATGCTCATCAATTTTCCCCCGTGTTCTTCATGCAGGCACAGGGTGACCCAAGTCTGTAGCTTCTAATAGATGACTAACCTGCCTTTCTCCTGGCTACTTAAAAGTAAAATGCAATTTTAACACTGGCAATGAGAACTTTTTTCTTTGTACTCTCTTTCAGGAAGATAATCTCACTGTGGAAAACCTACAAAGTCTAACTTCTTCATTACTGTAAAATTACCTTGTTATTTTTGGAGTGTTTAAATTTAGTCATCACTGTAAAAAGATAATTAAATTGCAATATTATCAAGCAAAAGCACTGCAGGTAAAGTACACATCGTTTGTCTGCCATTGGAAAGAGTACCTCTGCAGCTACCTGCTGGTTTTCAGTGTCACCAGCTCTGTGCTTAGAGAACTGCCTGTGCCAAGAAAAGCAATTTCACACAGAGCTGGCCTTTTGTGCCTACACCTTGGATGCTTTTTGCTAAATCTAATTTTCTAATTAGACTCTTTATGACAATAAGGTAACTTTGGTAGGCTGTAGCTGCTGCTTTTTGTTGTTGTCTCTGATACATGGTTGCCTTGAACTCTCAGCAGTCAGAATCATTGGGCTTAACCAAAAAGGATAAATGTTGAATAATGTATTGTTGTTTGGTAAGGGTGTTAAAGGTCACTGGTGCTTCTCCTGCGCTTCTTCTCATTTTGGGGCAATATATCTTAGGCGCCATAAAGGATGAGCTATGCAAGCATAAAACATATACATTCATCTTGTTTTTCCTGATTAGCAAAGATGTTTCTTTTTTTCAATCATTCCCAGCTCCAGAATACTATTTGAATTCTAAAAAAAAATGATCAGCCCTGATATCTCCAATTGATTCCCTGAAAAAATCATGTTTCTGATTTTCTCTTGATGATTTATGGTTTATGATCAAACAGTGCTATGAAAGTTAATATGAGAAAACAAATATTTCAGAGTTACAATATAGTCCTCCTTACTTCCTCATCCGCATTCAGAATTATTGAAAGGAAAATACAATTACTACAGGTTTCACAAGGTTTTTCTGGGCTTCATCCATTTTGAGAATATTGAAACTCTGGCTAATGACTCTCTAATTGTGCAATTCTGACCACAACAGAATTGAGAGGGGAAAAGGAAAGGAAATGAATGGGAAAAAGAAAAGGGAAAGAAAGACAAAAGGGAAGGGGACAAAAGAAAGCTTTTCTTGTTATTTTAATATAAGAAATATAGGGAATTTGGACCCATCCTGAAGTAATCAGCTGGAACTCACCTAATTCTCTCTTCCCCAATTATTTTCAAAGGCTTTAGTTTACACTATGTAAGCAATATTAAATGGTTGCTCACATCTGTGCAGCCATATATAACGGTATTTAAAGCATTTTTAATACACTGTTACCCCATGTAAGAGTTAGGCTTATATGAATGCTCCCATTATTTTCAAAATTGTCAATTAAATTTAATATCTTCAATTTCTAGCACCATAATAAGAAGCAAATTAATGGGAGAAGTATAACCTTTCTTTTAAGATTTGTTTAGATTATTGTTGAACATGTTTGTTAAAAGGTAGCTTAATATCTCTTGTTCAAAAGATGTTTAGGCGCTCACAGTTTCTATGTTAAGCATATTTGTAAAATAGGCACTTAGCATTCTGAAGTTTTGACAATAATTAGAAATTTGCTAAAGCTTGGTAGGAATCTACAGAGTGCTATTCATTTTTCATCTTTTGCAAATACTTTTGCAAATTTTCTGGTCCAAGTGGGTGAGGAAGAAGGAGTGATAAAAGTGAAGGATAGAAGGAGAGAAAAAGATGTTGTTTTTTGTTTTTTTTTTTAACTGTCAATGAAGTCCAATTAAAGGCTGAATAAATCTGGCACTGGAATCCTTACGTAGCAGCAGCCATTTAAGCTAAATATTTGCTTCCACAACTTTTCAGCTATAATCCCACTCACTTAACAATAACAATAAAATCTCCCTGAATGAGCCCGTGTATGGGTCTTGATTTGATTTGATAATTTTCAGCCTCTGGAATTACCTAAGGCCTTCTATGATGGGGCTACAGAACTGATGGGCAAGGGTAGAGCAGTTGATGTCATCTACCTGGACTTGTGTAAAGCATTCGACACTGTCCCACACAACATCCTTTTCTCTAAATTGGAGAGACATCAATTTGATGGATGGACCACTCGGTGGATAAAGAACTGGCTGGATGGCTGCACACAAAGTGTTGTCATCAATGGCTCAATGTTTGGCTGGAGACCAGTAACAAGTGGCATCCCTCAGGGATCGGTGCTGGGACCGGTCTTGTTTAACATCTTTGTCGCTGACATGGACAGTGCGCCCTCAGCAAGTTTGCCAATGGCAGCAAGCTGAGTGGTTTGGCTGATACGCTGGAGGGAAAGAAAGCCATCCAGAGGGAGCTTGACACACTGGTGAGGTGGGCTGATGACAACATCATGAAGTTTAACCATGCCAAGGGCAAGGTCCTACACCTGGGTCGGAGAAATCCCAGGCACAGCTACAGGTTGGGCAGAGAAGAACTTCAGAGCAGCCCTGTGGAGAAGGACTTCGGGGTGTTGGTCAATGAGAAAATGAACATGAGCCGGCTTCATCATGCGCTTGCAGCCCAGAAAGCCAACTGTATCCTGGACTGCATCAACAGAAGCGTGACCAGCAGGTGGAAGGAGGTGATCCTGCCCCTCTACTCTGCTCTTGTGAGACCTCACTTGGAGTATTGTGTGCAGTTCTGGTGTCCTCAACATAAAAAGGACATGGAACTGTTGGAACAAGTCCAGAGAAGGGCCACAAGGATGATGAGGGGACTGGAGCACCTCCCGTATGAAGACAGGCTGAGGAAGTTGGGTCTGTTCAGCCTGGAGAAGAGAAGGCTGCGTGGAGACGACATAGCAGCCTTCCAGTATCTGAAGGGGGCCTATAGGGATGCTGGGGATAGACTATTCTCTAGAGACTGTAGTGATAGGACAAAGGGTAATGGGTTCAAACTTAAACAGGGGAAGTTTAGATTGGATATAAGGAGGAAATTCTTTCCTGTTAGGGGGGTGAGGCACTGGAATAGGTTGCCCAAGGAGGTTGTGAATGCTCCATCCCTGGCAGTGTTCAAGACCAGGTTGGATGAGGTCTTGGGTGATATGATATAGAGTAAGGTGTCCCTGCCCACGGCAGGGGGGGTTGGAACTAGATGATCTTAAGGTCCTTTCCAACCCTAATTATTCTATGATTCTATGTTGATAATAAATCAAATTATATAAGTTTGATTTAAATTTAAATCTGATATAAACCTTGTAGTAGAGTGAAAATATCTGTAACAATTTGGAAAAAAGAAACCAAAAACCTACAAACAAAAAACCAAAAACCAGGCAGATACACGCAACTTGAATTTTATTAAAAATGATCACTTAGGTTGAAGTTTGATATAAAATGATTTTATCAGTTTCAGACCAAAAGACAAGATTTTATGATGGACAGTACAGGTGAGTGTTTTCTGACATCTGCCAAATGAACAGCAGATGAAAAATAGGAGTCAATACAGAAAAAGAAAGAAAGAAATGACTATATATGTCTATAGAATTACATGGTTACGTGAGCAAATCAGGATAATTTCATTGTTCAACTGTCTTATTGCCTCCTTTTCACAAAACAGCACAAAATCTAATAAACTACAAGGAAAGAACTTTTATTTCAATAAGTGTCTTATTCACAACTCTAACAACTGCATTTGCATAAATAATAGTTGTATGCCTCTCTTTCCCTGTTCCATATGGTAGAGTACTGCAATAAGTAAGTGAGAAAATGTTAAGGGCTTGTTACGCTAGAAGGTTGCTGTAGACTAAGATGAGGAATATATTTAAAGTACAAAATATCTTCTGTGCTACAGACATGTTTGTGAAAATCCATTTGATTCAACCTAAAGCTGGCAAAGATGATCTTAATTAGGCACAAAATTTTACATTCATTGGTTTACTAAATAATTACAACTTGATTGTGTTTACTGAAACAAGATTTTTTATTGTCTTTATGCTAGTATTTCCTTAGTTCACAGTACTAGCCACTGTAAAGCTTCTGTTACTTGTGAAATTCTAGTTTACTTTTAATTTTATTTTAACCTTCATCCTGTACTGAATGGCCCCTGTTACAGCAGCAAACCTGAAAATAAATACTCCCATGAGCAAAGCACATGCTGCATTTAGCATAGAAAGCTGACCTGTAAGGAGCGACCAGCCTAAGATCACATGTATAAAGGGTATAAGAGGGTAGAAAAGGAGGAGTGTTTTAAGTCAGAAGTAAATAGCTTCTGGGCTACTTTGTCTCCAGTGTATTAACAAGACCTGGTGGTGTCCTAATGTAGTCATTTTCTTTGCTGCCTGACACTGATTGCTAAAACTGAAAAACTTCTGGAAATATACAGCTTTTTATGAAGCCCTGTTGCCTAGAGTGTTTTGCCAAAAGACAGCCTGTGGACAGAAAAATAACAGAAAAGTGACCTGTGAGGATGCTTCTCACACCTCTGCCATTCTCTGACACCAACTGCAGTCAGCTGGGGATCTATGCTACAATTTTCTCCAAAGCACGTGCTTCCTGTGGGGTAGTTGAAACCTGGGCATCCTCCTCCTTGATTCCATGTGGCTGAGCCAACACAGGTGTGAGACCTTTCCATGCTCAAGGAATGATCTGCTGGATCCCTTTCCATGCTCAGAGAATGAATGCTGTGCTGCTTGATCCCCTTCAATGTCAGTGTTTTGCTAGAGAAGCTCATGGAACTTACAAGGAGCTTGGCTTTAATTTTATGTTCAGTTATATCAACAAGAAACTGATGAATAAAATGATTAAGAGGTTTAGAATTCAGAGATTGATTCATAGGTTATGATTTTAAAGGAACTGTAAAATTATGTTTGTCCTTAGAAACCTGATTAATTTTCTTATTGTGAAATAAACTTTCCACACCAGAAAGAGATAAGGAGGGGTGTTGGAAGCTTTTACAGAATCCTGGTACTTTGCTAGTTTTCAGTTAACTGTGGGCACACCAATAAGAAAATTCATTATGGGTTTGGAATGATGTCCCCTTTCTGTGCCTTTTGCATTCTGCTGAAAGTCTGTAAAAACATGTATTGAAGCCAAATCTAAGAAGTTTTTCTTGTGCTTCAGTATTTTGTCTTTGCAAACAAATTGCTCTTGCTCTTTGTGGTTGCTCTCTTTGTTATTTGCTGGATGTACAACACAGCAGAGAAGAAACAATCCAGAAGGTTCCTTGAGGGTGTGGAATATAACTCCCCAGCTGGTCAGTGAACCAACTAGGGAAAAATGCCAGGTTAGATATGCTGTTCGCAAACAGAGAAGGACAAGTGGTTGGAGGCTGTCTTGTGCAAAGCTATCATGAAATGACTGAGTTTTCTGTCCTTGGAGAAGTCAGGAAGAAGGTCAGTAAAACTTCCACCTTTGACTTCTGAGGGCTGACTTTGGCTTGTTGAGGACATATGTTGACAGAATTCTTTGGGAAACATTACTGAAGGACAAAGGGGTCCAGGAAGGCTGGACGCTCTCCAAGAATGAACTTTAAGGTGAAAGAGTGGGCAGTCCCTATGTCCTGAAAATCAAACCTGTGGGGAAGGAGACCAGCCTGGCTCAACATGGAGATACTGCTTGAACTCAGGAAGAAAAAGAGAATTTATCACCTTTGGAAGAAGGGACAGTTGCCCCATGAAAAGTATAAGGATGTTGTTAGATTATGTAGAGAGAAAGTTAGAAAGGTGAAGGCACAGATGTAACTGAATCTGGCCACTGCCATAAAAGGTAATAAAAAGTACTTTTACAAATATATTAGTAATAAAACGAGGGCCAAGGAGAACCCTCATCCTCTAGTGGGTACTGGGGGAAACCTAGTGACTGAGGATGAGGAAAAGGCTAAGGTACTTAATGCATCTTTTGGCCCAGTCTTTAATAGTCACACCAGCCATCCCCAGGATACTCAGTCCCCTGAGCTGGATGGCAGAGATGAGGAGCTGATTGAAGTCCCCATAATCCAGAAAGAAATGGTGAGAGACTTCCTGCTCCACTTAGATGTATACAGGTCTAGGGGGCCAGATGGGTTATACCCAAGAGTGCCAAAGGAGCTAGCAGAGGAGCTTGCTAAGCCACTCTCCACCATTTATCAGCAGTCCTGGTCTAGTGGGAAGGTCCCAGAGGATTGGAGATTGGCCAACATGACATGTGTCTGTAAAAAGGGCAGGAAGGAAGACCGTGGGAACTACAGGTCTTTCAGCCTAAGCCCAATAGTGGGGAAGGTCACAGAGCAGATATCCTAAGTGAGATTATAAAATGTGTGAGAAAATGGAGGGACAAGGCCCAGACAGCATGGATTCAGGAAGAGCAGGTCATGTTTGACCAACCTGATCTCCTTCTGTGATAAGGTGACCCACCTGGTTGATAAGAGGAAGGCTCATCGTTGTCTATGTGGGCTTAAGTAAATCATTTGACATTGTGTCCCACAGCATTCTCCTGGAGAAGTTGGTTGCTCATGGCCTGAATAGGTGGATTCTTCACTGGGTTGGAAACTGGTTGGGTGGCTGAGCCCAGAGTGGTGCTAAATTGCATCACATCTAGTTGGTGACTAGTCATTAGTGGTATCCCTCAGGGCTCTAGTAGGGCCAGTGTTGTTTAATATCTTCACTGATGATCTGGATGAGGGGATTGAGTGCACCCTCGGTGAATTTGTGGACAGCACCAAGTTGTCTGTGAGAGTTGATCTGCTGCAGGATAGGAAGGCTCTGCAGAGGGATCTGAACAGGCTGGATCGATGGACTGTGGCCAATGGTATGAGGTTCAATAAGGCAAAGTGCCAGGTCCCGCAATTGGAATGCAACAACTCCATGCAACGCTACAGGCTTGGGGAAGTGTAAGCGGCGAGGAGAAGCAGACAGGCCAACCCAATATGGGTGATAAGCAACTTCTACTTTATTTGTGACGCAGTTCACATATATATAGGAGTGGTATTCAGCCACTCCTTCTTGGCACAACAGTATTGGTTAGCCCCCCACAGCCTCCTCCACATTCTCCTCCCAGGTCCGGTCTCCGGCTACCTGTGGGGGCCACCCCCTGCCTTGCTTGCACAGTCCTCCAGAACTCTATGGTCCTGCTCTTAGAGTCATTCTGTAACAGGGAAGAGTCGCTGAAAGCTGCTCATCGTAAAGGACCTGGGGGTACTTATTAACGGAGCTGAACATGAGTCAGCTTGTGACCAGGCAGCTAATATGGCCAGGGGCACCCTGGCCTGTATCAGAAATAGCCTAGCCAGCCAGGTCAGGGCAGTGATCGTCCCCTTGTACTTGGCACTGGTGAGGCTGCACCTCAAATCCTATGTTCAGTTCTGGGCCCATCATTACAAGAGAGACATTGAGGTGTTGGAGCAGGTCCAGAAAAGGGCAACAAAGCTTGTGAAGGGTCTGGAAAGGGTCTGGAGCACAAATATGATGAGGAGCGGTTGTGACAATTGGGGTTGTTTAGTCTGGAGAAGAGAAGGCGCAGGGAGGACCTTATTACTCTCTACAACTGCCTGAAAAGAGGTTGTAGTGAGATGGGTATTGATCTCTTTTCCCACGTAACAAGTGATAGGACAAGAGGTAATGGTCTCAAGCTGTGCCAGGGAAGGTTTAGACTGGAAATTAGGAAATGTTTCTTCACAGAGAGGGCGATCAGGCATTGGAACAGGCTGCCCAGTGCAGTGGTGGAGTCACCATCCCTGGAAGCATTCAAAAACTGTGTAAATGAGACCCTCCGTGATATGGTTTAGCAGTGGTCTTGGCAGTCCTGGGATAATGGTTGGACTTGATGATGTTAAAGGTCTCTTCCAACTTCTTTGATTCTATGAGTCTATGATTCTATATATATTTCAATGAATAATTATCTGCAAAGTATTGCAGCAATTCTTCCCACTGAAGAGCTACTGTTAGTGTGATAATTTCAGTATAGCTGTCTGCTTGTGCTTTTGTAGCCATGTCTCTCTCTTGCTCTCTCTTTTTGCATCATAGATCTAATTCAGGCTTTCCAAAGTGAAATCAAAGGGAGTTGAGTTCATATGAAAAACATCAAGGAAAACATGTTGTTTCAATGCTGGCTACATAATTTTATCTGCCAAAATGGAAGCATTTCTTTACCTGTTTAAAACTTGCCCATGACCAACTCAGCAAGTCAGTTACTTCCTCAAGGTAATTTTCTAATGTTTCTTTTTTTGACAAAAATGCTTCCTATGGATATTTTTTGCCAGATTTGAACTAACCCTGCTTTTTGCTATCTATTTCATCAAGAGAATAGAAGTACTATCATGAAATTTAATATTTGCAGAGGGATAAATGTAGGAGAAAGATGATGTTTAAAAACAAAGCCAATCTCATAAAGGGATACATTTTTTAATAGAGCTTTCTGTCAGATCATTTCATGTCTGATGTGAATTTTTTTTTTTTTTTGCATGCTGTTCTACTGTGATTTGGGATAATATATGATCAGTCAGAGTTTGTAATGCATGTTATAATGTGAGTTTAAGTAGAGTTAAGAGCAATTACTGGGTGCTGCAGTGTAAGCAGAGTTCTGCTGGATGGGTTAATAGTTATTTCTAGCATTTTTTTGCTCAGTTTCTTTTTGAATGCATGAACATTTTGCATCCTGAACATACTTCACCAAGGAGATGCCTGGATCTGCTACCTACTGGATGAGAATAAACTTGTCTTCACTTATTAATAATATGATTAGTTTTGAATTTTTCGTGGGTTAGTGCCACAGTATTTAAAAATTATGTTGCTCTGTTACTGAGTGTTGCTTGCTATTTTCTGAAAGTTTATGCCTATGCCTGAAATTCATTAGCTGTTAAAGGTCTGCTTTTCCTATGTTGTTTCTATAAAGTACGTTTAGTTGGTAGTACACCACGTCAGTAATAGTGGTGCAGTGCTGGTTGTGAAATGCTGCTAATGTGATTCTTCTTTATTATTCTATCTGATTTTTAAATCACAAAGTCTGAGTCACTGTACATAGGATGCTTACTTATATGTGTGAGGTATTTTTCAGAATCTTCTTCACAGAAATGTATGCTTTGTGTGATATCTTGACAGTTTTCCAAATTAAGAATATCCTTTCCGAGATAACTCCATACTAATCTCTTACTCAGATCATTCCTAGCTTTCATCTGTATATCAACAGAGCAGCCAAATACAGTATTAATTCTTATTGGCACAGCAGCTTTAAGTAGATGCTTATTTAATAAGACCATTGCATAAAGGTTAAAGCTTGTATAAATCCTTCCATTTTAGGGAGATAGTATAAGTATGGCTTTTAAGATTATCATACCAGGATCTAAAATACAATTTCTGTTATGCTTTTCTTTATCTGTATTTCATTTGTCTATGAAAGAGACAGGAAAAGCTTTTGCCACTAGGAGGGGATTTCTATTGTATTTCTGTCGCAATTTGCCCCCTGTGGGACAATGTGTTTTAATCTCACTATGGGTCCTCTTCCCAAACCAAAGCCTTAGAGGTGAAGTGGCAGAAGAGGTGTGAGATGAGAAACATTCCTGAATGTAAATGATACAAGTGTGATCTCTTAATCCACTCTCAGCCATTGTTCTCTTTTACATAGAAGGACTGGCTTGGAAAAAATGCTGCACTGTCCTTCTGAAGTTGCCTTTTTTACAGCAGTCAGGATCTGATTCTGGTCTGGGTTTGAGCACTGCTAGTCAGCAGCTTTGCTGAAACAACCATAAATGAAGGCATCTGTGATTTCTTTTTACAAGCTGGGTTGTTTGATTGACCTTCTTCATTTTTATTATTGCTTTTTACATATTGTAATAAAGTTAGTATTTTTTTTTTAAGATTTTTTTTCTGTAACATGCCAAAAGAGTGTCCAGTTATTACTTTCTTTAATAATTATTGGCTGCAGCATTAGCTGTACTTACTGGCTTGCTTAATTAAGTAGGGGTGACAAATGTGTGTATGTGCAAATAGGGAGGAAAAAGAAAAGTAAAAAACAAAGATATAGAAGTGAGGAAGGAATTGCATCTCAAAATGTCCCTTACAGTGAATATTCTTATAATTTTCCTAGTGACCTTCTTCTACAACTGTTTAAATGTATGTTGTATCAATAAAATTCAGACATTCACAAGCAACTTTTTAGTTGTTTGCTAAATGCAGTTTTTTGTAAATGTTAACATAAATATTAATTAAATATTGTGAAGATTCCTCTTTTTAAATTCATATGTAATTAACATACATACTTGGTTATAAGTAAGGTTAATGAAGGCAGATGAGCTTTCATCTTAACTGCAAGCTCACATCTTCTAGTCAGACTGTTGGTTGGTCCAAAAACTCTTCCAACACCAGATAACTGGAGCAGCTTTGAATGTAAAACTGAACCTCATGACTATCAATTTGTTTCTCTCCAGTGCAGACAAGGAAGGATTTGGAGTACCTAGAGGCAGTGAATGTAAATATCCATACTCCTGCTGTTATGAACTCAAGAGGATGTGTCTATACTATGCAGCAGTGGTGGAGGGGAACACTTACCCTGTGCATGTCTCTTCTGAGGATCATGGTTTGTACCAGGTCCCATGATTAAAACCTGTAAAACAAAACAACACTTTTGTTATCCTGGAACCCCTTTTCATTCCATTTCATGATAATTAGGGACTTGACTCATTAGTTTTGAGACCTGCAATAGAATCCCTAAAATGTGGATTTCTTTTTGAAATCTCTGTTGAATTAATCCTTCTGTTCTGGACAGTATGAAACACTTGCTTTCAAATTGCTACCTGTCCCTCTCACAGGCCACACATGTGAAATGTGAAGTATACATTGCTCAGTTTGGAATGAAGCAGACATGAAACCAAGTGTGTCTTTCCAGTCTACCTCATCTCCTTTGCTTTATTCACTTACTTTCTGTACCTCAAGGCCATGTGTTCATTGACACAGAATAATAATAATAATAACTTTGTTTACAGCTAGTTTGAAGAGTTGTCTCTTCAGGAGTTTTATTATAGGAGTAAGAAAGTCTGTATACAGACAGCAATGTGATACTTGCATTTTTGTGAGTTTATCAGACCTAATGCTGTTAGGATTTTATTTGTTTTTCCTTTGTAACTTCTGTTTAGAAGACTACTGTGCTACTTCTTTGGTTTTGGAAAGCAAAATTCATATGAGTTAGATATCTACCTTTCTCTTACGCCACTGTAGTCTTTCAGCTTAAGTATCTTTGCCCCTCATCCTGACTTTTCTGCTATACTAATATACAAGTTCACTGTATTATTTGAATGTCTCCCTCCACAGACTCTTTGTAGGTGTGTCCCCAGAGTCAAGCTTTGCCTACTTTATTCATTTAATCTTCCACCACTTTAGGGTAGTTCACTTTACTTAATTTTACTTTTTTTTTTCTTTTCCTTTTTTCATGATAACTCATGTATTTTAAGAAGGGAGAACTATATCTGTTATCTAAAATATTTGGAAATGTAATTTATAAGTTTGCCATTGCAAAAAGTAACCCATAACTGACAAAAATTTTGTATGTCATGTTTAACCCATGAGTTTTCTCTCTATAATTTTACAATTATATGGCCCAGAATTAAAGTCATAATAGTTTAGTTTCTTCAGTAATACTTGGAAGCTGTTTCACATTCATCTAACTTTGGTATTAATATTGCATAGCTTATCTCATTTGACGAGAATGTTATCTTCTGACAGTTAACAATTGTCTGTCTATTCTACCAGTTGCTATACTCTGCTGGGCTCAATCCATGAATTAAAAATATTGCCATTAATGCACTTTTAATTGCAGTACCTTCTGTAACTAGACAGGGTATTAAATATGAAACATGACAAATGTTTTCTGTAAGTATTCTTTATTAAAAAAAAGTTCTTTTCATTGTTTAGACTAAATTTCATGCCTTAAGATGGGACGCATGGCAAGTCATTCATCCTGCTGCTCTGGTAAAAGTGAATGAAGACTATTGCACTATTTCATAGCAGCAGTAGAGAAATCCTTTTTTACTATCTACTCAGCAACAGTTGGAAATTAAAAAAAAATAAAAAATCAGGTTTTGGAAGAAAATTGGAGTTGTTCAGTACATTTACATTTACTTTTTAAGTCCTTTTTTCAAAGTTTTAAGGAAATCCTACATAGAAAAACTTTAAAAATACCTATATATATATGCAAGTTTTCAAGTTTTTTTTTTGTTTTCAGTTGATGTACTTTGAATAATGTAACTGAGCACTAGAAATCACACCTATCTCCCTAAGAGGAAGCACTATCCATTAGCAGTATAGCCTTACAGTGATGAGGTGCAACCTTGAGCAAATGCCTGGACTTCTTTCCTTCAGTTTGGTAAGTATGAGAGATGCTTGATGATGTTTCATTTTACTCGTTGTTTCCCTTTTTGTGGCTGCAATTATAATTCAGTGATTTTACCAAGGCAATACTTTTTTTCAGTTCAGAGAAATATTTTCATAAAATGTTGTTATAGAAATTCTCAGTGGGCTTGTAGTGAAAATGTAATGAAAATGCACTCTCTTACTTTTTTTTTTTTAACTGCAAGTCACTTTTTTTTCTTCTTCTATTTCCCACATTCTCCAATAATGGAACAAAATGGAGGGAATGCAGCCCATCTACAGTGTTAGTCTGAATTTTGTCAGAGGAAGTGAGAGTTATTGTATGGCTGCAAACAACTTCTTTCTTTCCCTTTATCACAGATAATCTGTAGATAAATCTGTATCTGAGTTGTCATAACTCATACATAGCCAGCTAAACATACACTTCAAAAACATCAGTGGTCATTATTGAAAGTCACAGCTAGAAGAGTGAGCATCAACAAATGGTGATATATAAATGTATCTCTGAAATCAAGGAAACCTGTCTTCTGAATTCTGGTTCCCAGAATGATGCTGGAACTTGCTTGCTAACAGCTGCAAATAAAAACACGCTGAAATGCATCCAGAAAGTGTGGGAAAATAAAGAGTGACAAGGTGATGCAAAGAACTCATTATATGATATAAGTCTGATTTCTTTCTTCACAAGGTAGCATGCTTTGTGGATAGGGGATAAGCAATAGTTGTGATATCTTGTGTCAGGTTTTTAACGGTTTGAGACTTTACATTCTGACAGATGACCTTGAAGAGCACAATGCTGAATTTATTATGAATAACGCTGGCTAGAAACCTGTTTGCAGAGATTAATTATTGGTGGTTCATAATCAGAAGTGTGTCGTAGGCACTGATGTTCAATATTTTTCATTAGTACTCTGAAAGATGAAATGCAAACAGTTTATTAAATTCACAAATCAAACTACATTGGGGGAGCTTACAAGCCAGACAAAGTTTCATGTTCCAGTCATTACCAAATTACAAAGTCTTGGTTACTCAAGGGAACACAGACATAGGATGGGAAACAAGTTTGTAATAGCTGTTTCACAGAAGGTATTTGAAGGATTTAAAGGAAATGTACTCTTAACCTGAATCAGAGTTGATACATTGTTGCAGAGCAGCTGGTTGCACTTTGAGGTCCATAGGAATAAAACTATCCTAAGACACAAGTTATTTTTTCACCCTTTACTATTGCCGTGGTTTAAGCTAAAGTCTTGCATAAAGTTTTGGCCTTTTGCAATATAAGAAGGATGCTAAGTAGTTGAAGGGTTTCCAGCGGAAACACTGAAACTTACAAAGGGAGCTTACTTATATTTGGTGATGACAGAACAATTGTCAAATAAATTATAAATGGCTGCAAAAAAAGCAGACCATTGTAGGCTGGTATCTGAGCTGTAAAAGTACAAGTATCTTTCTACCAGCTCACATAGATGATGCAAGAAATAAAGTACTAAACAGCAGTTAAAAGTTTGTAAAGCTTATTCACTGAAATGGAAGAACTACATTGCTTAAACATGAGTTATTTGAGAACTAAGTAGCTTTTCAGTTTGGAAGAGAAATAGGTATTGCTAAAATAGATATCATTGAATGATATGGGTATTTTTAAATTTTCACTGAAGAAAAATGAACTAGGAATGATTTGTTTTCTATCATTTCTGTCAATAGGAACTTTACTCTGGCTGAATTTACTTTGGAAGGAAACATAAGAGATCACTGACAACACTTCATTCTGCAGAAATTCAGTAGCTTTTTAAAGATGTTTAGAGATCCATTAATTCTGTGCAGTTTTGATTCATAACCATTTTCTAGCAGGAAAAAATATGTTCCAGCCATTCTGACTGAGAAGCACCCTAACCTATGTGCATGAAGTAAAGCTGTGTGAAGGAAACTGTCATCCATAGTATGATGTAAAATCTGTATGTCTGGCCCTTTGGGTGCCATTGTACAGGCAGAAAATCTAAAGGGCAGTTTAAAGCTGTAGTTACATGAAAGGGTAAAAAAATCTGTCTAAACCTCATTTCTTTGCCATTGCCACTATTTATTCAAGAGACAAAACAGCATCGTTCCAAATATCCTGTTCCAGGTGTCCTCATGGTTTGTGTGACCCAGTTTAAGACATGCTTCACCTTACCAATCTTTGGGTCAAGAAGGATAAGTAAGTGCAGGGAGAAGACTTCCAAGATTTCCCTCTTTTTTGTGTGAAAATTGCAACAAAATTCAGATTTCAATCTTCTGTAAATTTGGTGAGCAAAGAGAAAAACCTTTTTTCTTCAAAAACTGTCAGAAATATGTATCTGCTCTTGAAGTTTCACTTTGATGGTATTTTTCTGACCAAATATCTAGACAGTAGCTGGGTTTGTGATAAGAACATGGGCCTATTATAAATAAATATATATTCAGACTGACAGACTGTGAAATGAAGCAGTTCTTTTAATTTTTGTTTGGTTTTGGACATGGATTATGTTCTATACATTTATGAATTGAGTCAAGAGGCATCTTCATTACCATACCAACTACTTTCTCATGCCTTCTTGATTATGTCAATTTAGATCTTGCTAAAATAATAAAAAATATATCCCAAAGAGAAATAATCCATTTCGTAGCTTTTATATAAGTCAAAATATAATTATCTTAATAAGCAGAGTAGAATTTTTTATAGCTAATTCTTAATCAGCTTTTTTTGGGGGGGATGGGGTGTGAAATTAACCTGGAAGATTGATATTTGCTTTCAATGTTGTAAAAAAAAAAAAGAAAAAGAAAAAGAAACCCCAAAACATTCTATTTAACCTTCTATTTCAATTTTCGTTCGAAACAACAACTTATTAGTCATAATGTACCTACAGAAATGGGCAAAAAGAGTTCAGAATGAACAATAAATATGTTTTCTTATGATGATTTGGTGAATGAAAAACTGAGCACAAACTGGTTATGTGCACTTGCAGCCCAGAAAGCCAACCATACCCCTGACTGCATCAACAGAAACGTGGCCAGCAGGACATGAGATGTGATTCTCCTACTCTGCCCCACTCTGGTGAGACCCTGCCTGCAGTAATACATCCAGCTCTGAAGTCCTCAGCACAGAAAATATGGACCTGTCAGAGTGAGTCCAGAGGACGGCTACAAAGATGATCAGAGGCATGAATCATCTCTCCTGTGAGGAAAGGCTGAAAACACCCTGGTTGGAGTTATTCAGCCTGGAGAAGAGAAGGCTCTGAGCAGGTGTGTGGGCTGGAAACCTGTATTTCTCTGGAAAGGACATCGTTCTCTGATGCAAAACTTTCCTGTTCAGGCTCCACAACACCTTGCTTCAAACTCAGACTTACTTTACAGTTCTGGGGCAGCAGCCTTTTTTCTATTTTGGTTTTCTGTCCTGTGTGACCATCTACTTAGTTTTCCTTTCCAGTCCATTGAAATCCACAAGTCATTGGATCCTTTCAGCGTCCTGGACAGGACCCAAAGCTCCCAACGACACCAGGTAACCTTAGTCTCTCCAGATCTTTCCATCAGAAAGGGACAGCAGCACCAGCAGCCTGACTATGGCAGAGCTGGGACCTCTGCACTTCCAGGCCGTCTGCCCCATGTGGCAGGTTTCGTCCCAGCACTGCCAGAGAGGATGCAACACCATTCCTCAGACTTCTGGTCCACTGTTACCAGTTCACCAGTGTTGCTTACTGGGGGACACACTTTGACCTCCCTCTTCTGATTGACATACCTGTACAAGCCCTTCCTGTTATCTTTGTGTCCTTTGCCAAGTTCAGCTCCCGATATACCTTGGCCTTCCTTTCTATCTCTGGACTGGGCAGCGTCCTTATCTACTTTCCAGGATACTGTTCCTGCTTCTCAGCTGTTGGAATGCTGTGGACACCATCCTATGTGCCTTGTAATTGTCAAGGTAAGCAACATCCACTCTTTTCCTCTTATCCATTGAAGCAGGTCATCTCATCATGGAATGATGTCAGCTTCCTCAGGTACTATTTTGTATTTATAAGTTCATGTTGGCTGTTCCATATTAATCTCTTGTCCTTAAAAAGCCTGAATGTGACTTCCAAGAGGTTTTGCACAGTGGTCATCCTAGATATTAAGATGAAGCTGACTGGTCAGTGGTTCCCCAGCTCCTTCTTGAAGACAAGCGTTACATTTGCTGTTTTCCAGTCACTGGGAACCTTTTCTAGTTTCTGTTCTATTATAAAAATCATAGAGATTAGCCTTGTGATATTATCAGTCATTTCCCTGGGCACCTTTCCAGCCTTACTGCTTGCATATGTCTAATTTAATTATGTGGTCCTTATCTCAGTCTTTCTGTACTCTGGATAATGCTTTGCTAGCTGTCAAAGGTGGGAAATAGCTTTAAACTGTGAACACTGAGACATGGCAGGTAATTGAGGGTAAGGAGGATGGGCACTGAATATCTGAAATTGAAAGTTTAAACTCTTAAAGCAGGAGCCTGCTGCTTGCTAGCTACCAACAGTATGAACTGGTGGTAAATCTTGGTAACACCTGGACTGAGCTAAAATTGTACATTCTGTATGTCCCAGGTGATTAAGAGACAAAAGACAGAACTAGTAGCTGGGGGTCTGATCATGATTTGTGCTTCTGTGCACTGAGTATTTAGACCGGGAAACCTGTGGGTTACAAATAAGGGTTCCCAGAAAAAAACTGAGGTTGGAAAGAAAAAGTTATCTTAGAGAGAAGGAGTCTCAGGAAGAGGAAGGTGAACACCCTGGTTCAAGGAACGATGCTGGCAGTGGGGAAGATCCCAGAAACTAGAGATCTGCATGAGGATAAGTGCTAGGTGATGTTCTGTGAAGATGGCCCGTGACCCATAAGCTGTGCCTGCAGGCAGCTGCACAGCACAAACTCCATGACTTTCTGCCAAGCCTCCTTGTGCCAGCAGTGGTGTCCCTGAGGATATGGGCAGTCAGGACCTTGAAACTGGAGTGCTGGGGGTGGTGAGCAAGGAGCCTGAAGTGCTTGAGGAGCTTGAGGAGACCAGCTAATCTGTGTCATATTGTAATACAGGTCAATCTTCCATGAGAAGCTGCAAACAATGCCCCTCAACAACAAGAAATCTGCTCTTCTGGCATCCTGGACTGAGATATTGATGTTTTCATTGCTCTTCTCCCACAGGAACTCAAACTCTGCAGTGTCATGGCCACTGCTGCAAAGCTACCCTAGACATTCACATCAGCCACATCTTCCTTCTCTGTGAAGCAGCAAGCTAACTGGCTTTTTGATCACTTATGTCAATAAGCTTTTTCAACACATCTACAATGGACTGATTGCAGTTAGCACTATGCCCTTCTGGGAGATTTCAAGTGATCAAAATTCCCATAACTACCAGGCAGAACATATGACTTCTTTTAGTACTTTTTCAGATTGCTTCTTGAAAATAAATATCTAATTTTTCAAAAAAAAATTGATTAAAATTTTAAATTAAAATTATTTAGAACCTGTTCCAGTAGTGAGGGAAGCTGAAGTCAGAACTGAAATTCAGAGAACTGTGAAGAAGAAATTATAACTCCTGAAAGGAAATCCTTCTTAAGGAGCTATTTATAATGTAAAAGCACTTGAAAACTTCTGCTGCAGTACATTTTAGGAAGACTTACAGATGTAGAAGACAATAGTCTGTGCCTGAGCCAAGACCATTTACAGCAGAACTAATAATAAATATCGCAGTGCATCTTTTCTAAAAGTCAGTGTACCATCCCTCATGTCAAATGTTAATATTCCTCTCCAGACTAATACTGCCATAGGTTAAAACGCATCAATACAGGAGTTCATGGCTGCATAATGCAGAGTGTAATCCTGAGGACATTCTTTACTAGCATCTTTAGTTTTATAAGTACTTATACTGTACTACAACTATTTAAAATTTCTGATGAAATTGTATTTTACTGTAAATAATGGAGAGTGTCTCAGGAAGATGTAGTAGGAGAGAACGCACATTGCAGCCTGTGTATATGGAAAGATATCCTTTAGCATGGAAAAACATAATCATAGGGGAAAAGTACTTTTCTCCTTAGTTAATATTTTTTAGAATTTTTTTATCTTTAAAAAAATGCATTGTGGATTGTATGTATGTCAAATTATTTGAAGAAAATATATTGTATCAATCTGTCCATCATATAGCCTATCAAAATTCCCTTTGGGTAGAACATCTGATATTTTGTTGATGTAAGGTTTTTCAGATGATGGTCATTAAATACAAAGATACTTGACAAATAGACTGGGTATTTCCATGCTCAGAAAACAGTACTTTAAGTAATTATCTACCATAATGTGGGGAGGAAAGTCACTTCTTCCTCTGGACTGATTATCAGCAAGTTACATTTTTGCCAACATTTATTTTCTGTGGTTATATGAATACTTGCAAGAAGTAAGTAAAACATTATGGTGACCATAACACAAGCATTCCTTGCACTTGCTCTTCATGAGCACCAGCAAAAATGTGGTTGTCTGATCTAGATGTAAACGTACCTGGTAGCAGTAGGGAATGTGTCAGCCATGACTATGATAATAAGTCAACTGCAGTTTTCAGGATAGGTGCTCTGATACATAAAAGGTATAATACCTAAGCTGTGTGTGTTGGGATCATGAGATCATGTACCATAGTTCAGAATAACAGAATATAACTTAGATGAGATGAGGAGCAGTTTATTCCATTAGCTGTACAAGAGATCACAAAGCAGCAACATGAAAAAAATTCTGCTAATGTGATCTCTGCACAGATGAGGCAGTTACAGGCTTTATATACCTTTAGGGTTCACAATCTGTTCTTAACCAACCCTGTTGAATAAGTAAGATATGATAAATAACAACAGTGATTGAAATCCTTCAGGTAAGGAGGCTCCAAACTCCATTGCTTTATTAGTAATACTCCATTCCTTTATTAATAGTGATTCATTGCTTTGTTAATTAAATCATGCTAACTGCTAAGACCATAAGTTGCAAATGTTTCTTAATCAAGAAGGCCTGCAAAGGCCCATGAGACATTAACCGTTTTTTCTTCCACATGTCATTTTGTAGCACCTTCATTTCATTTAAAATATTATTTGAAAGTAAATTAAACTCATCCTGTGCTGCAAAAGACTTTGTGTGAGGAAGTAGATATCAGGACAGATGGATCCTAATAAGCTACCTGAACCTGTAACCTTAACAGAGATTAAACAATCACATATGTATACCACACATACATGTTTGCTAGAGGTAATTTCCTTGTGCTTTTATGGTCAGCAGGTAATAAAGAATATCAAAAGAGTATTTAGTCTATTGTTTTTCAGCTTTATCTCTGACTTCCATGTTTCTGCAGATGAACTGGTAGCACTGGTAATATAAAAAGTCATGACCTGCAGGGACTGTTACCAGTCTGCATCAGTTTGATACAGATACATCTAGAAAATTGTATTTTAACTATATTTCTGATATTTAATGGAGGATTTTTTTCCCCCTTCCTTAATAACCCATTGCATCTTTTTTCCCTTTGCTCTTCCCCCTTCCTGCTGTAGTGATAGTGCTACCTCTTAATCAGGCAATTCTGGAGCCAAATGCAGATAAATTGGGTTATTCTTGGAAAACAAGATGTTCTTCTCAGGTCAGTGAACTCATGCTTTTGTTGTATTACACTTATTGACCAAATTACTCAGTGGATACTCTGATGGGAGCTTATATTTATTTACTGCATTTGGAAAGTCAGTTGGCAGCCCACCGTTCATATACTGTCTCCTATATAAAAAATGAATCAAACTGCTGTCTGGTTTCAGAAAGAGTGTTTCTTTTGTATCTGACTTGTACATGATATTAGGAACAGAAGTATGAAGCGAGAGGCACTTTCCAGCTAAGACCAGAGTGAAGCTTCAGAGCCTGTGGACAGTGTTATTTCCAGGTGCTTTTCAGAGCTCCTTTGCAGAAATTGTTTCTTCAGATAATTTTCATCCTAGCCATTTACTTCTTCTGGAAATTGCAATGTTACTCTGCCTTTGTCCCTGTAAATACATTTAATAGTACTTAAAATAGGTTTAGATGACAAAACGCTAAAAAAAAAACTTTGAATTTAACAGCAGATCTGTGTTGAAGTCCCCTCAAATTAGGGTCAGTTGCTCTGGGCTTTTGACAAGATTTGCAGCCAGCCAGGAAAATAACAATGGGCAAATACTGTTAACTGGGAATAATTCTAACCATAAAACTGATAATTGGTAATGACAGATATAAATGTGCTATTCTAATATGTTGAAATCAACGTAATAATACCTATGGGGATACCTGGCAACATATTAAAGGATAACTATGATCCTTCTAAAGTCTTTGTTAGAGATGTACATTGTGTTCCTTCTCATTCATTTGGCTTTGTAGTTTTCCTTCTGCATTTGTTACACATTATTTTTACATGCATACTTAGCACATTCTGAAGAGTAACAGAGAATACTTTCCATAGCTGGTGATAATGATTAGGAGATCAAACAAAAAGTGTACAAAGATTAAAAAGACAGAACTCATAAAAGCTTTTCTGAGTGAATAAGGAGGCATATGATTTGCTTTCAAAACTGTGCTACTTACTGAGCTGTCTGCATTATGTCACATTGATACATCTTATGATTAAACATAAAAAAAAAAATTTTATATATAAAAAAATTTTTTTTAATCATCCTAACTGTGAATTCTGTTTAAATAAAAAAGCTCTTTCAAATGCATTACTCACTAAGATTTTACTTTGCTTCACTGTCAAAGTTAGAAATACTAGAAAATGCTAGAAAATAAAAATATTTTCATCTGGCTGACCTTAAAGAAATCTTGTCAGCTGTCTCTACATCTACTATCTTTAGTTGTACTGAAACTCTGGGACATTATTTGGGTAACTGACTCATGTGATTCAGGTGACTGTAGTTTCATGTTGAGGGAACTCTAGGTTTACACCCATGAGAAATGATATCTTCCAGTTTGATTTTTTTTTCCTTCAGTAAGTAACTTCTTTATTCTTTAATGAATACAAGTAAACATATTATTTCATTTTCTTCCCCCTCCCACCCAAGCACTGAGGTAGTAACTTGGTTATCTTTTTCTCTACAATCTACAGTCTCAGTTTTCAAAAGCTGTTATTGTCGTTCAGGAAAGTTGGAGGACTCATATCCTTTTTTGTTTCATTCTTCCAGGAGCAGCTAGAAAGGTCATGTATAAAAGCACAAATATCTTTCTGAAATGTTCAAAACATGTTATTTTTTTTAATTGAACATACTTAGCCATGTGTATCTACTGAGATTGCTTTTTAACAATAAAAGAACTAAAGTTCAGTTTTGAAATTACTGATGTTTAAATCATTATGCTGAGAGGTAGAGGTACCCATAAAGAAAACTGAAGTTGCCATCAGAAAACACCAGGTAGCATCAGGGGAGAGCAAAGAAATATTAAACACAATATAGTGTATATAGGGCTATACAATTAAGCTTCAGACTGAAAGATTCTTGAAGCGCTGTCTTTTACCCATGTATATTCGGTCTCCATAACAATCATATATACCTCCTAAATGAAGACTGTGTAAAGTTTGAAAAAAATGTGTTTGAAATAAGTCTTTAACTTTGAGATCAGAGAGGAAATTCAGGAATTATGTATGACTTCTAGTTTAAATTACAACTATATGTCAAAAAAAAACCCAAAAAACAAAATAACCCCAAGCAAATGACCAAGCAAGCAAACAAAACCAAACAAAAAACCACCCACTTAAACCATTACCCTAGATGGTGAGTCCAGTGCTTTAGACGTTGAATGAGGTCTTTATGAATGCAATCATGAGTTTATTCTTATTTTCTTTGTAACAATTTAATTGTCTCTGTTATAGTTCCATGTCTTGCATATCTGAGAGTGATTTCTGTCTTAGTGGCATTCTAAACATAGTGTTAAGATTGCCGGTCTTTGGTGCAATACCCTTCATTTTGTAATCTTTAGCATTGATGTTATATTAATGTACATATGAATTTATTATTTTATGAAAGAAACTGCTACATAAGTGACAATTTACTATCAATTTCTAAAAAATGAAGGGGTTTTATTGTTTTAATTTCCACATCAGGTGTCTCCAAAAGCTAAGTTATACCAAGTAAAACTATGGAAAAAAAAAAACAAAACAACAAACCACTACACACAGAATTAATGAATCATAGGTATTTTGGTTGAAAAGGACTCCAGAAGGTCTATGCCAGCCCTCCAATCCAAGCTGCTACTCCCAGTATTGTTTTAAGTCTGCCAGGAATTTATGCAATTGATGCTTGAAAACTTCTCAAGGGTTTCATACCCTCTTTGACAAACTTATTGCACTTTACAACCTTCATAATGAAAGTATTTCTAAGGTTCAACCTGAATTTCCCAAGATGCAACTTTTTGCTGTTGCTTCATGTTGTTTTGTTTGGAACTAGCTAGAACATTTTAGCTCCATTGTCTTTGTAACTGTTTCATAGACATAGGAGTGGAACCAAAGGTCTGTAGAGGTGAACCTGAGTGGCAAGCTGTGTTGCAAAGAGACACCAACTTGGGACTGAATGAGTCTGAGGACAATACATAAACAGAATTCAAAAAAAGATTTTCTCCCATTGCCTGGGTATTCAGTGGGAAAGCCAGCAGGAATGTCTTTAAACAGTGAGTTAATCTTAAAGATACTTTGAAAGTTATAGCAAGAATTGTTTCAATGAGTTTCTTATGATCTTGTTAGGTGTCCTACAGGAAAATACAGGAGGTTAAAAATATGCTTTAGAGGAGATCATACGCATATGATCTTTCTTCATGTTATCTTAAAATATACAGCAGCCTTAAACAAACTTTACAAGAACAGATCTCTATATTCTAAACCACTGTGTATTCATGCAAACTTTTGAGAAAATCAGCTTTCCAGTTCAAAAGCAAGTGCAGCTTCTACCAGTGTTTGCCTGTACCTCTTAGCTTCCAGCCAGTTAAAAAGGTGCACTGATCTGTCTTCACAAGAAAACAAAAAGAATTTAAAAGGAATTATTAACTAGTATGACAGATGCTTGCTTTCTGATTCACTTTCTGTTCATTTATCTCTGATTCTCATTAGATATTTATGCAAAAAAATTAGAGCTTTGTTCACCACTCACCTTTCTCCTTCCTATTTTCTCCCTTTCTTCTTGAGTTATAGCTGCTTATCTAAAGAGCAACACAGTTTGTTCCCATAGGAACTGACCAACTACATCTCTCTAGAGAAAGAATTTCCAGCAAAAGCTGCCATTTTTCACAGCATATAAACAGTTTCTCTCTGCATAAAAAAAAGCATGATAAAAGAAAAATTTTCACACTTCTTTGGTCTATTATCAGTATTCTGGATTTTGTCAACAATGTGCTTGTAAATCCTCGAAATACCTACGTTTCCAGAGCAGGATGAGAAACGGGTCTATGTATCACGCATTAAATATTACTGGACACAACTCTTTAAACTCAAGATTGCAACATAAATAAAATTTGTTAAATATTTATCTGACATGTACACGTTTTTTTCTGCAAGTTGTGAAATTTTCTGTGAATAGGCTTGCTCTTAAAGTAAAATGTTGAAACTATTTATGACAATATAACATGAGATTGCTTGAGCATCCTAGAACAGAAAGAACAATTCATGTCTCAGGTGAAATAAGAATAAAAATGTATGTTGTACCTAGGCATTACTTTGCAGATAAACTAAAAAAAATATGGCAAAATGTATTGACTCATTGAATATTCATAAAATAAATAATCCCTGACTTCTTTTTACTACACTGTAAGATTGCAACTGATATCTCTACTTTTCAATATGTTCTATTTCCTGAAAATTTGTCCTCATCTGTATGTGTGCATCTTGAACTTCTGAAAAGATCTACTGCTTTTCATAGTTGACATTAGTAAGAGTATCCTCTTGATCTTAAGTGGTGCCTCTGATCATTAACCTTTCTGTCTCTTGACACGAAAAGAGAAAATGACACTCATCAACAGCATATAAATGTAAGGAGTAATGATCTGTTATTTCAGTATTAACTTTACCGTTAAAATCTAGCATTTATTTCAGTGACAGAAGCCACTGTTATAATCTCTGTAATGATAGCATGTTTTCTATTTGGTTTTGAAGTTCAAGCAGAAACAGAAAGCAACCAAATATTTTTGTTAAAAGAGGCTTGGAAATGTGAGCCGGAAAGGCTTTTTTCAGGGACGTATGGAGAAAGGGATCATCAGTAAGCTGTAATGCATTAGGATTACTTGTGTGAAAATGTCTGAAAGTGTAAATAGAAGCCATACTGAATGAGTTCATATGTTCAACTGGTCTGCTTCTGATAGTAGAGAGCCATGAATATTTAGAGAAAAATTATAAAACCTGAAGTGTGTTTAGAGTGATTTTGCCTTTCCTTACCCTTCTTTGGCAACCTAAGATTTAGTGACTCACTCCCTCCAGCTTCATCCAGACTGTTGTGTCTGATGATTCTATCCCTCATTAACCAGCCTAATCTCTTTTCCGAAATCCTCATATAATTTTGGTTTCCATGACATGGTATGACAATTAATTTTGCAGTGCATTTATGCACAATGGGAAAACATACCTTTCAGTGTTTTTTTCTGCTAGATAGTTTCACGGACTGCCTCCTATTTCTTCTTTTGCCTTCTTATGAGCAGGTTGAAGGAGGTGATCCTGCCCCTCTACTCTGCTCTCGTCAGACCTCACTTGGATTATTGTGTGCAGTTCTGGTGTCCTCAACATAAAAAGGTCATGGAACTGTTGGAAAAAGTCCAGAGGAGGGCCACGAGGATGATCAGGGGACTGGAGCACCTCCTGTATGAAGACAGGCTGAGAAAGTTGGGGCTGTTCAGTCTGGAGAAGAGAAGGCTGCATGGAGACCTCATAGCAGCCTTCCAGTATCTGAAGGGGGCCTATAGGGATGCTGGAGAGGGACTCTTCATTAGGGACTGTAATGATAGGACAAGGGGTGATGGTTTAAAACTTAAACAGAGTAAGTTTAGATTACAGCTAAGGAAGAAGTTGTTTACTGTGAGGATGGTGAGGCACTGGAATGGGTTGCCCAATGAATGCTCCATCCCTGGCAACATTCAGGGCCAGGTTGGGCAGAGCCCTGGGCAACATGGTTTAGTGTGAGGTGTCCCTGCCCATGGTAGGGGGGCTGGAACTAGATGATCTTAAGGTCCTTTCCAACCCTAACTGTTCTATGATTCTATAAAAGTACAAAAGATTTTCATTAGGATGGTATTCATCAGCAAAGAGGACAAAATAGTACAAATAGGGTATTAAGAATCCTACTTCCACTGTGTAAAAATAGAGCACACAATAGAGTGCACAAACTATAAGTAGTGTAAGAGTAGAGTTAGGAGAATTCGTTATAGAACAGAGCATTCTTTGCTCTAAGTAAATTTTGTGGAAGGTGCCCTGCAACATCCAGTCATTTTTAGTAAGGTTAAAAGCATGAATAAGAAATATTTCTCTATGTAGTCCTAACACTGTCCCTCTTTTAGTTCACTGGATATATAAAAGCACTGTCCAAAAATACTGAAATGCAGCCATTCTCATCCTTATGCAGAGTTTCAGGTTAAACCTACCCAGTTCTGGCTGCAGCAGTTCTGCCAGCAGAATACCATACCTGCAGCTACTCCAGGAAGACACAGTGATTTCACTACAGAAAAAGATCTACTGACGCTTAATATATTGTCAGCTAAGAGTGATATAGAGTCTTATTACCTGCAGTCATATCACATCTGACTCCTTTTTAGCAGGTGCCACAGTCAACAGCAGCGCACCTGCCTTCACACAAACTAAATCCCTTAGTATTTTGTTAATGTGACTCATGCATCTTTCATCCTAAGCATTTAGTACTTATAAAGAAATATAAAATTCAGGGGCTAAATATAGAAGAATATTTAGCATGCCTTGACTTCTGCTACTTGTTGCGATTCAAGACAAAACACTTGTCAAGCTAACTTGAAGTCATTTCAGTCGAAAGTCCACTGAGGACTATCTCTTTTTTCTTGCTAGCTAGCATTGTCAGGCATCATAGCAAACTGGCTGTACATAAAGTCTAGATTGTTATTAAGTAGAGCAAACACTGACCCAAATATCTTTATTTTCTTTTTTTCTTTATCATTCTCTGTTTTTATCTATTCAGATATTTAATTTCACATGGCATGACAGAGAAATTGCCAGACCTATCTACAGCTACAGTTAGAGAAAAGGTTGGTTTTTTGTTTTTTTTTTTTTGTTTGTTTTTTTTTTTGTTTGTTTGTTTTTTTCACTTCTGCTTTACAAAACCTTTGTGGATATTTGCTTTTTTTTTAAATTTCTATTTTCCAGCTACTCAGGTTCTTGAGTTGCAAGGAACACCTTGCTTACGGTAATTTGCTGTCTACAAATTTTTAAAGGAAATATTGTTCAAATTAGACTTCCAAAGACAAAAAGTTCTGCATGGAATAAATCATCATGAAATCACCATAAGGTGAAGACTACTGAACATTTTAAGTAAACTGCAATCTATTAATTTTCCTTAATTGGACAAAATCATTAGTAGTTGGATCAGCAACAACCTTCATACACAAAGTGATGCAGTAATAAGTTGTCATAAATATCAGAACTCAATCATTAAGTAAGAAACAGCTTAATAATTAATTTTTCAATAGTTATAGCTTTTCCTCCCCCTTTTTTTTTTTTAATTTCTCCTTGGATGCTTGGCTCTTTCTGTAATTGAGGGAAAAGGAGATACTTGTAGAAACTACTGAATTGTTTATCATAAAATAATTTCTCTTTTTCAATAATTTATCTACCATAGTAATGACATAATCATTACAGCAGGATGACGGTGGCTGTAAAAATATACAAGAAAAAAAAACTTTAAACAGTAGATGTTTATCAATACCTGTGATAAATGTACAAAAACCACATTTGAGGTATGTTTATTCCTTTGGCAGGGCCAGATTTCTGTTTTAAAAGCTTTCCTCTAACCCTTGACACTTTGTAAAAGAACTTAGAAATCAATATTGATTCCACCTGTGACTAAGTGAGAAGAAAACATACTGCTTATTTTCATCTATCTGAACATGACCTATATCTCCTTGCAAGTATAAAAAACCCTTTAATAGTGGGAACTGGGCAGTGCAGAGATATTGGGAAGTGTATGGTGAGTGACAATTTTTTTTTATAACTGCTTGTGGTATTTAAAATTGATATCTTGGTAAACACAAACTGAATTGGCAGCCATTAGAGGAGAGAGTTATTAGAGAAAAGAGAACCATTAGAAAAAAGAAATGAAACTTATTTTCCTCCTTGGGAATTGAAACAGTACAAGTTGTAAACAGCTCCTTTTTTCAAATATATCTTTTAATGAAACTATGTAATTAGAAACACTAAATCATTGTTACTTGAAGGAGTTTGATATTAAGGAGCCATGTTCAGTGAAGCCTGCTTTAAGCAAATACATGTGATTTGAAAATGAGACGCACACACATAGGTTTCAGGCTGGGTATTGATACTCTTTATCATGTTTCTCTGATTTACCTTGTTGTGTGACTACTCACAGTTCCCAGAAGAAGTTTGTATTATAAATTAAATGCAAAAGCCTTCTCTTTTTCATGTACCCCTATACTTGATTACATAATAATTTAATAAGTCAGTTATAGTTTCTTTATCATTGTAAAAATGTTTCTATTACTGCAGTTAGTGTGTTATCAATTAAAAAATAGTCATGGTCATTTTTTCTATGGGAAAAAAAAAATTATACAAAGTAGCTTTATTCAATAATGTAGAAGAATTTCACTATATAATAAATAATACCATATATTTCTCATAAAAGAGCCAAAAGAGAGTAATGGCACAGTTTTCTTTCCTCATGGTTCTCATCATTTTCAAATACTCCAAAATACACTTCTCTCAATTAATGTTAAGTATAGATGTCTAACACTTTTTAACAAATAAAATGGTGTCTCTACACCAAACTGTTGTCTGTAATCCCCATTCCAAAGAAAGTAACCAAACCTATAATTTCATGGCTCTGATAGGAGATTACAAATAGTACAGAAAGTTGAATGAAAAAGTATTGCATTCATACTTTGGTCTTTAAAGTATCTCTTTTTCCTCCATAATATTTTATTCCTTCTCTTTTAATGCTTTTGTAAGAGGATTTCATCAAACTGGAAGATTTAACATGAAATTCAAGTTCTTTAAAGAAAAAACAGATAAATAGGCCCTGAAACTTGGAAACTTTAAACTTGTATTTTTAATTAAATTAAATAATTATGTGAAATAAGAGGCATTATTCATGAAGATGTAATACTTGGATAAGCAAATGTTAGTTTTCCTGTGGTCATATTAGTAGCTATCTTTTCCTTTAGTTCTCTGCTTCTAAGACAGAATAATGTGCCTTCTGAGTGTTTAGTACTAATCCAGTCAAAGTCATATGGTTATCAGCATCTGATGTGAATAAGTTTCTTTGTATTATGACAAGCTACAGTGGGAATGGATGAATCATGTAATGACAGCTGACAACAAAGTCTGTAAATATGTCTTGGATATACAAACTAAGAGATTATATTCCCTTTATTTATGGACATAGTATCTTATAATGTAGCTTTTCAGTATTACAGTCCTCCCTTAGGTATATAACTCCTTAACTCCTTAATATGGCATTTAAGATCTGACACTAAGTACTCTATGAAAAGATAATATGATGTATGTCTTAAATTTATAAAAATGCAGATGTAATCTTAGTTCTGCTGAAGTGCCCCTCTGAAAAGTAACTTTTGGGCAGATAAATAGAATCAGCATCCTTCGTGTAATCTAAGCATTAGCCAAATACCCAGTTTGGATCAGGACTGTTTTTTAAAGTGAATCTCCTAGTCTGCGTCATTGTGAATCTCCTGTGAATGCCTAGTGAATCTCCAGTCTGCCTCATTGATTACAAATATAAAATTAGCCTTGCTTTATTGAAACAGTGGTTGGTTTCTCTGATCATCTGACCATCTGACAGAGCCTGGCTTGGCCATGATGTTACACATCAGAACTTCGGCTTCATGTCCCTGGCAGTCACCTGAGTAATAACTTTATTTGAGACATATTTGTTTATCTGTTCACCTGACAGTCTATTTGTTTATTGTCTATATAAAACTCAAAGGATATTCAGAACGAATAAATCAGTTGTCCATCCGGGGTTCTGCTTCTAAGATGTCCTGACTACTCATTCCCTTTCCCTCTGAATGCTCCTGGACCTGGAAGTGGTTCAGATGTTTTTCTTCTTCAGCAACCACTGCTGTTTGCTTTTTTTACAGATGATGGAATCAGATTCAAATGTATTTTGCAGAGCTAAAGATGATACAAAATTTTTTATTTCTTGTTTTGGGAAAAAAAATTATTTACAATCTATTCTCAGTATATTCATGTCTGTATGTTCAATAAGGTTAAACAAAAAATTAGATTTTGTGTAAACCAAGTTGGCAACAAAGTCAGACAATCTGCTGTTCTTCAGAAAAGCTAACTGAATTCTTAGACAAAGTTAATGGAGCTGAATAAATTATTTTTTCTTGTAAACTTAGCATTTCCTTTGTAAAATTTTGTATAAATTAAGTGCAACTAAGTTACTTTCTTGCAAAAACACACAAACAAAAAGAAAAATATAAAAAAAATGTTCTACAATGCAAAGACATGCTGGAAATACCTTATCTATATATACATATAGATATTTTTACTAAATATAGTTGGGGTTTGTTGCCAAGCTGTCTTCTTCATTATTTAAATGCTTAGGAAATGTATTATAGAAATACATATTTTAAAGATGAAAACTGAGTTCCAATTTTGCAAGTATACGTATTTTCAGCATATTAGATATGCAGTTGAACAAAACTGTTCACAAGTGTGTAGCAGTTCACAAGTTAATGTAAAGATTTTGTTCTTCATTATTATCATGCATTTACCTGTCCATTTCAGCAAGAATGAAACTCCTAGTAAATGAAAAACTTGTCAGTCAAAATCACAGGTTTACATCTATTTCAGGGAATTGCATTTTTTTACTTCAGTTTCTACAGACTGGAGTCTACACTGCACAAACACTCAACACAATTAACTTTGGGAACTGGCTTCATTTTCTTTCTGGAAGCTTTTGTTGATGATAAGGCTGAAGATTGCAACTTATTTCAGATGACTAGTCTTTCTATTTTCAGTGCCTAAGCAATATGTGCCTTCTTTCCCGGTGATAAGCATCAATAGCCCACACTGTTTTCTTTACCTTGCTAGAACCCAAATCCATAATATTATATTAGATGTAGATTGAGCAATTTGAGAATATGTACCGAGCGCAAGGAATCAATTCATCCTCTGCTGGTTTGCGTTTATGTGTGGGGGTTTCTGTTTGTTCTAGAGTTGGGTTGTTTGGTTTTTTTTGTTGGTTGATTGGTTGGGTTGGGTTAGTTTTGGATTTAATTTTTTTTTTTTGCTGGTTGGCTGGTTTTTTTTTGAGTTTTGAGGAGGGTGGCACTTTTTTTTTTTTTTTTTTAGAGGAGGAGATTAATTACAGCAAAATTTAGTGATCAATAAAGAGAAAACCAAAACTAATTAAGCTATCTGGTACCTTTTTCAAAGGACAGTTTTCAGATGTGTAATTGCAAGCATTTAATTTCTTTCCCTGAGCTTGTATTTCCTGTAAATTTAATTGAAAACTTCTTGTGAGAGTTTCTCTTTTCTAACCAACTTTTTCTTCTGTACAATATGAAATGTCTTGTGTGTATGTTTGTTTTTAATGAGGTACCTTGGCTGTCAATGAAGATAATATAATAAGTATCATGCGTTAAAGGCACAGTGATTAGTGTCTTTAACTTGAGAAATACTGTGTGACCATTCCATTGAATTAGGAATTATCCATTTATTTCTCATTAACTTTTTCTTTCTTTTTCATTTGATGTCATTGTTTATACAACCTGAATCTTACCTTAGAACTATTCTAAATGTGACACAATTCAGTAAAAAACTTTCATTCTTGGAAAGCTATAAAATAATTTCCTTCTCTTCTTTTTTTTCCATTTTTTTCTTTTTCTTTTCCTGCTTCATGCTTAGCTATTACACCTTGAAAAATGCAAAATCTCTTAATTAAAATATAAACATCTTAAACACTTTGAAAATCATGTAAACATATACTGGCCAGTGAATAAATAAAATTAATTTAGATACTTGACACATTTTGATACATAAATTTAATTTGTGTGGTGGAGGATTTTCTCTATAGGAAAAAGATTGTTTGAGTTGGGCATAACATGAAACAATGTATTATACACTAACATACCAGCAGGGCCATTAACACTTTGTTCACTTGTTAAATATCTTTCATATAAATAAGCAATTAGGATTGATAAAATGGAAGCTTTCTGGGTTTCAGCTGTGGAATAAAGAGTGTTACACAGAAACAAATAGCTAAAAAGGAAAAGAAGCATTGGAAGAAGGAAAAAGTCACTGTGGAAATGCTTCAACGTGCTGTTTACTCATAACACTTCAGATCTCTGTAATATGAAAGAAAATGGTTAATTGCAATATGTTACTGAACTGGCAATAGAATTGAGTTTCTATATTCTTACTCTTTTTCAACTCATAATAACAATGGGATATTTTTCTACAGGATAAGGGGTCAGAATTTTTGGAAACTGGGAATCCTCAGTTGTCACATTTGCTCCGGTTTTGATATATTCTGTGGTGTATATATCAATGTCTTTACATTAAGAATGAGGTCCAGATTATATATATATAACATTTCAAGCTCTTCTGTGATAAAGACTGCTTATGCAGTATTAGACAATGGTATACATATTCTTTTAGAGAACATCCTCTTGCATGCACATGCATTTGACACTTAGAAAACTCAAGGAACACTGGAAGTACAGTCATCAGTGCTTCCCAGGCCAATAATTATGGTCTGTTTCATGTTGAAAAGGGGAATGCCATTTTAATTAAATCATCTGTGTTTCTATGAGAGTACTCTTGGTTTGCATAATCCAGTTACCCCTGTGGTGGTTGATATATTGCCTTGTTTATACTTTACAGCTCAGCTCACATCTGGTTAGATTGGAAATCATTATTTTCTTTTGCTTTGATGTTTTCAAAGATAAAGAAGAATTTTGCTCTCTTGTGAGTATCACTCAGTTGCTGACAAAGAATTTCACAGCTAGTACTAGTGTTAATTTGAGCCAAGTATGAGTTCATTGACCTGCCTTGGCATTAATTTACCTCATGTAACTCAAATTATGAAAATCTAGCTCTCCTACATATCTCATTTAGGAAAGTCATTCTTGCATAAATCTTCATACAGTGTTCAATCAGATGTGATAATCTACCAAGAGTCAGGAAGAAAAAAGATTTTTCCCAATCAATCTTTTTAATATAGTCCCATTACGATATTTTAATTTATTTTCTGAGAGGAAAAAAAAGAATCAAATGCAAAATTAAGAACTATTGATATTGAAAACAAGAAATTATAAATGAAAATTATTATTTCTGTTTAAAATTTGAGATTATCATCCTTGCGGTTGTCTTGATAGGACAAGAAATTCATGCTGCCAGTATGCATGACTTGCAAAGGTAGTAAAATTCTGCAGAGGGAAAAGACTAAGAGAAGATAGGAACAGCAAAGTCAGGCAGATAAAATTAATTTTATTATTCCTCTACAGAATGTTTGGGAGTGGAAGGATTATTGTTAGAAAGGATCTAAAGAACTTAGAGCATAAACCATTTTTTTATTCTCTTCATGTCTATTTAATAGGATTTTGAACATATACAAATCCAGCTGAAGACTTTGGAAGTGACCCTGGTTAGAAGGACTTCATTTGAATTATGAAAAATACCTTGTTCAAGATAGGTTCATGCTTAGTTATTCAAAAGTTTATTTTCTGTACATTTTTTTCCTAAAGTCTTTTAACTACAGGCATCCTACCCTGAACTTCTAAGTAACATACTCCTCAAGAGCCAGTGAAATAAAGAATTTTGTTATCTGTCATTTCATAAAAGTATTTAATAATGTCAGAAATAAATGTTAAGATTTTTATTTTAAACATACATTCAGAGGGGATTACTTGTTTAGATTTAAGATGAGAATTTAAAGTAGGAGATTTATGCATAAGTGTGGACATCTTCCATTCTTCAGGCTACGAAGGATAGCTTGGAATTTCAAACTGAAATTTCTTTAGTGATAAAGGAATTTATTTAATAGTGTACTTTAGCACCTAAACAAAAACTAAACCAGGGTGAAAAACAGCTAGTGTTTTACTAAAAAAGCTAGTAGTTCATTTTACACTAGCAATAGACATAGCACAATAAATGGAACTTATATACAAGGCTTGTATTTTCAGTCCAGAACCTGAGATAAACTCCTAATTTATGAAAGAAAGGAAAACAAACAAACAAGCAAACAAAACAATGCAGTCCTTGAGAGGCAGTAAAGGGGGCTTTGATATCAATTTTTCATGAAAAGGAAGTGTTTAAACCATGCCAGCATCTAGTTCTGAATAGTTTTACGTTCATTTGCTCATTACCAGTAAATTGTGTATTGCATTATCTACAACAACAGCTTGAAATACAACTGAGATGGGAACTGATATCAGCTTCATATATATTTATATTAATCTAAGGAAGATTATAAATTATAGTAATAATTCTCTAGAAATTTCATTATATGGAATGCAGTGAAAACTGTGGCAAAGCCAATAGGATGTGGCACTTATCTTGGATGGCCTATTCTTGTAAGAAAATATACTCAAGATTGGTTTTAAGCAAAATTTGGTATCTTCTGGTTTTGCCTATGATTGCTTGATTTTCCTCTGGCTTTATTGACTTCAGGAAGAATCTGGCTTTAGCTTCCTGAGGGGTTGCCTTAGCTAAACGCTTTCAGCTTACGTACCCACAATACCCACAAGATTAATTAAGAAAAGTTAAAAATGATAATAATAAAAAAAAAGTCTGCATATGATTATTAATTGTATGCTAAGAGAGAGCTCTGCCAGGAAAATCATCCCTTTGTGTAACTACAGAAGAACAAGTGTAATTATGCTGCATATCTATTTTTCTGCGTTCTCATTGGCAACATATATTAGACCATCTTCTGGTTCAGACCAATGATCTCATCTTTCCTCCCTCTCTGACAGTTTTTTTCCTCATAAATGTATCGTATGTTCTTATACCATATGTGCCACTACAAAAAATGTAGTCAAATGTCTTTGCACAGGGGAATATTGCACCCCACACTAAACATGTACTTCAAATTTGTTCAGACCTGAATTAATTTCTTCTAACAAATAGATTTGTGTTCCTGGTTTGTTCTGGGGTTGTTTTGTGGTTTGTTTTTTTTTTCCACAGCTGAAGTTTCCCAATCTATAAGACATTTATTTCTTTGACTTCTTTTTTTCCTACTTTAAATCAAGTTGTTGGGTATTTTTTTCATTTTTATTTCTATTTGTTATCTTATTGGAGTTATGCCTTCAACCCTGGCATTGTTCAAGGCCAGGTTGGACAGAGCCTTGGGTGACATGGTTTTGTGGGAGGTGTCCCTGCCCATGTCAGGGGGGCTGAAACTAGATGATCTTAAGGTCCTTTCCAACCCTAATTATACTATGATCCTATGATTCACATGAAGGGAAAAATATTTTGGAAATTTATTAGGAATAAATTGTTATTTAGGAAGATAAATCCTAAAGTTTTCAAAACGAGGTTGCTTTCACTTTAAACTTTGTATATGGGTTTAAGGATTTCACCTGTCCAGTTTTAAAAAACTTTCCTATTTTAAGAACCGCTGCTCACAAAATATATAGCTAATGTCTAGGTTCTGATAAAATGGCAGTATATCCTTAAAAAGAGAATTTATATTACAGACTTCTACGTTGGGGGTTGCACACATAGACCACCTTCCTAACAGGTCTGGGAAATGGTGTTAGGATGAAGTTGTAAAGAACAATGTGTGCCACAATATATTCGATTTATGGTTCATGCTCAGGTACACTTCTGGGGAAATTGAGGAATCTCTCTCAAAAAGACAATTTATATTGCAGAGTTCTATGTTGCAAATTGCACACATATACCAACTTCCTAGAAGGTCTGATGAATGGGTGTAAGGATAAAGCTGTAGGGAGCAATGTGTGCCACAATATATTCCATTTATGGTTTGTGCTCAGATACACTTCCAGTGGGAAATTCGGAAGCTCAAAGCATTACAGGAATATTCTGTCTATGATTTTTACACCTTCTTCCTGGGATTTAACAGCAAAGAGCCCTTCTGACTTAGAACTCATCATTTTGACAGGATGAATGACAGAAAACTCTTTTTCTGAATTTTGAAGAGTGTCTCCTTCATCTCTAGTGAAGTGAATCATGGTTCTTTGAAAAATCTGCCACAAAAGAAATTAATGAATAGCCCTTTAAACTACAACTTCACATTCTGATGACTACAGAATAGCCCTTTAAACTACAACATCACTTCAGATGACTAGGCTAAATGATTTCTCACTTGTTTTAGGAGGTGGAAGACAGAGAAGCAGAAAAATAACCTGTTGAAAATAAACATTCAGAAAAAAAAAAACAACTGCATTCTGTCAGCTATATTGGGTAGTGGTCTGCGCTGTGAATTAGCTCAGACATATGAAAACCATAATATGAAGAGAAAGCAGGAGAGGGGAATAATAACTCTTTTCTTTTTCTTCTAAGTACAACAGGAATAAAGTTACTGCTAAATTAACAAAAATGCATGTTTCATTACCTTTCAGAGTTTGAGGATAAAGATCTTTCCAGACTGCCTATGGCAGCTATTTGAATTGTAAAACCTAAAATCCAGATGACATGCACCAAGTGTTGGCATAACCCCCATTCTCTATCTCCCTGCACCACCTGGGAGAGGAGGTAGAGAAAATTGGGAATGAAGTCAAGCATGCGAAGAAGAGAAGGGTAGAGGGAAGGTGTTTTAATTTAAGATTTGGTTTCAATGGTGATTTTCCTACTGTAACCTCTTCTAGGTGATGCTACTTTAGAATCATATAGAATGGTTTCTCTGGAAGGGTCCTTTGAAGAGCATCTCAGTAAAAGTCTTTCTTGTAAGCCCCATTTAAGTATTGAAAGGCTTCAGTAAGGTCACACTGGAATCTCCTCTTCCCAAGTTGCACAGACTCAACTCTCCCAGTCTTTCTGTACAAGACACATGTTCAAGACCTCTGACAGCATTTTTGTAGCCTTCCTCTGGATCCACACCAACTGGTCCATGTCTTTCCTATGCTGAGGGCTCTAAAGCTCTGCACAGAAAGTTGAGGAGAATCTATCATCTCCCTCAGTCTGCTAGCCACACTTCTTTTCAAGCAGCCCAGGGTACATTTGACTTTCTGGGCTTAAAGCAGATATTGCTAGCTCATGCTGATTTTCATCCAGCAGCATCCCCAAATCCTACTTCTCAAGATTGCTGTCAGTGAACATTCTCCAACCTGTACTGGTATTGGAGATTGCATGAACCAAGGTTCAGGACCTTTCAGTTGGCCTTGCTGAACTTCATGGTGTTCATACAGGCACACTGCCCAAGCCTTTCAAGGTGCTTCTGGATGATATCTGCTCCCTCTGGTGCATAAACCACAATAGTCAGCTTGGTGTCATCTGCAGACTTGCTGATGAAGCACTCAGTCTCACAGTCTGAGTGCTTGATGAAGATATTAAATAGCACTGGTACTAATATGGACCATTAGGGACACCCTCTTTGAGCATGTGGGGGATGGACTCAATGATCTCCAATGGTGCCTCCATCCTCAGGTATGCTATGATTTTTTAATTCTACATTTCTTTGTGTAAGGAAAGGGAAGCTGAAGTTGAAGGGAAGCTGAAGTTAGGGAACGGAAGCTGAAGTTAGGGAAGGGAAGGGAAGGGAAGGAGGGAAGGGAAGGGAAGGGAAGGGAAGGGAAGGGAAGGGAAGGGAAGGGAAGGGAAGGGAAGGGAAGGGAAGGGAAGGGAAGGGAAGGGAAGGGAAGGGAAAGGAAGGGAAGGGATGCTGAAGTTAAGGGAAAGGAAGGGAAGGGAAAGGAAGGGAAGGGAAGGGAAGGGAAGGGAAGGGAAGGGAAGGGAAGGGAAGGGAAGGGAAGGGAAGGGAAGGGAAGGGAAGGGAAGGGAAGGGAAGGGAAGGGAAGAGAAGGGATGGGAAGGGAAGGGAAGAGAAGGGATGCTGAAGTTGAAGGGAAGGGAAGGGAAGGGATGCTGAAGTTGAAGGGAAGGGAAGGGATGCTGAAGTTGAAGGGAAGGGAAGGGATGCTGAAGTTGAAGGGAAGGGAAGGGATGCTGAAGTTGAAGGGAAGGGAAGGGAGGGGAGGGGAAGGGAAGGGAAGGGAAGGGATGCTGAAGTTAAGGGAAAGGAAGGGAAGAGAAGGGAAGGGAAGGGAAGGGAAGGGAAGGGAAGGGAAGGGAAGAGAAGGGATGCTGAAGTTGAAGGGAAGGGAAGGGATGCTGAAGTTGAAGGGAAGGGAGGGGATGCTGAAGTTGAAGGGAAGGGATGCTGAAGTTGAAGGGAAGGGAAGGGAAGGGAGGGGAGGGGAAGGGAAGGGAAGGGATGCTGAAGTTAAGGGAAAGGAAGGGAAGGGAAGGGAAGGGAAGGGAAGGGAAGGGAAGGGAAGGGAAGGGAAGGGAAGGGAAGAGAAGGGATGCTGAAGTTGAAGGGAAGGGAAGGGATGCTGAAGTTGAAGGGAAGGGAAGGGATGCTGAAGTTGAAGGGAAGGGATGCTGAAGTTGAAGGGAAGGGAAGGGAAGGGAAGGGAAGGGAAGGGAAGGGAAGGGAAGGAAGGGAAGGGAAGGGAAGGGAAGGGAAGGGAAGGGAAGGGAAGGGAAGGGAAGGGAAGGAAGGGAAGGGAAGGGAGAGGATGCTGAAGTTAAGGGAAGAGAAGGGAAGGGAAGGGAAGGGATGCTGAAGTTAAGGGAAGGGAAGGGAAGGGATGCTGAAGTTAGGGAAGGGAAGGGAAGGGAAGGGAAGGGAAGGGATGCTGAAGTTGAAGGGAGGGGAAGGGAAGGAATGCTGAAGTTGAAGGGAAGGGAAGGGAAGGGAAGGGAGGGGATGCTGAAGTTAAGGGAAGGGAAGGGATGCTGAAGTTGAAGGGAGGGGAAGGGAAGGAATGCTGAAGTTGAAGGGAAGGGAAGGGATGCTGAAGTTGAAGGGAAGGGAAGGGAGGGAGGGGAAGGAAAGGGAAGGGAAGGGATGCTGAAGTTAAGGGAAGGGAAGGGAAGGGAAGGGAGGGGATGCTGAAGTTAAGGGAAGGGAAGGGAAGGGAAGGGATGCTGAAGTGAAGGGAAGGGAAGGGATGCTGAAGTTAAGGGAAGGGAAGGGAAGGGAAGGGAAGGGATGCTGAAGTGGAAGGGAAGAGAAGGGAAGGGAAGGGAAGGGAAGGGAAGGGAAGGGAAGGGAAGGGAAGGGAAGGGATGCTGAAGTCGAAGGGAAGGGAAGGGTTGCTGAAGTTGAAGGGAAGGTAAGGTAAGGAAAGGGAAGGGAAGGGAAGGGAAGGGATGCTGAAATTGAAGGGAAGGGAAGGGAAGGGAAGGGAAGGGAAGGGAAGGGAAGGGAAGGGAAGGGAAGGGATGCTGAAATTGAAGGGAAGGGAAGGGAAGGGAAGGGAAGGGAAGGGATGCTGAAGTTGAAGGGAAGGGAAGGGAACGGGAGGCTGAAGATGGAGGGAAGGGATGCTGAAGTTGAAGGGGAGGGATGCTGAAGTTGAAGGGAAGGGATGCTGAAGCTGAAGGGAAGGGAGGGGATGCTGAAGTTGAAAGGAAGGGAAGGGATACTGAAGTTAAGAGAAGGTAAGGGGGAAGGGATGCTGAAGTTGAAGGGAAGAATCCCAAGACACATACATACCCTTTGAACTTCAACAGAATTAATGATCCAATAATTTTTAGGTAATAGTTAATCAATCTCTTGTAAATGCATGAAGAGTTGCTTTTCTTTCTTCCTTAAGTAATGCTTTTTTTTTTTTTTTTTTGTGAATTAAAAACCATTATGTTCCTTCAGTTTTCTTTTTATCTATGCCCTAACTCTAACCCTAACCCTAACCTATTCATTCACTTGACCTCTCATACTCTGGCAAAACTAGTTTTGTCTCTTGTTTTGTTTTTTTTTTTTTTTCTTTTACTATGAATATGATCAGAACTGTGGTTTCAGAGGACCAAGAAGAAATTTTCTATTTTTCCTCCATGTCAGTAGACAGAGACAAGAGATTTATTCCTTTGTGACTTTCTTATTTGCAACTGAATTTGCTATCATGAAGGGAAAGTACTAAGAATGAAAGAAAAAATTAAAAATTGTAGGTGGGACCTCATGTGTTCAGGCATCATGTTATGAAAAGCTGTTTGTTTTGTAAAGCAGGAAGAGGAAAAGCTGCAGTTCCTGTACCCCGGTTCACTGTTGCACCTTTCTTCCTTTTCACTGCCGTCATTCTTCTTCAGTCTGTGACTTCATCCTTTGTTACTGCTGACAAACAGAATTGTGTGGAGGTGTGAGACTGATGTCAAACCATCATCTGTGTGAAATTCTTCATAGTCTTTGTCACTTTAATATTTCATAGGCCCATATATAGCTGCTAAATTATTCAAACAGAGTTTATTTTCAGATCGTAGTATCTCTTTTATGGAGTTTTTTTCAAAAGGACTGAAATGTGATCTGCTACAAGAAATTTGATACTGCATAAACATTAAATAGGTTTTGCAAACTAATTCAAAACATGAAGATTAGTCTGGATTGTTAGCCATTGCTAAGAATATTCTTGAGACAGTGAGACATACGTTTTCATAAAAAAAAAAAACCCACAAAAAAACAGTTTAACAGCCTGAATTTCCTATTATGTAAGTATGAAGATATTTGCTGTATACAATCCTGTTACTTGTAATATTTCCTGTGTTTTTCTGCTTTGTCTTACTGATGTTGTATTAAAAATGATGTCTGCTTTGAAATACTTTTAATTTAAATTTTGCAGACAATCTTACAAGACAAAATAATACTTTCTGAGCTAGTAAAGTTTAGTCTAGTTTTGTATTTATCTAGTGTGATTTAAGAGATAACATAAAAAATCATGCAGAGATAGCTGCTCTAATGTTTTTTGAATGAAATTAAATTATCTCTTAATACAAATTGTGCTTAACAGCTGATATAGACATGCCAAGAAATAGAGCATTCTATTTAGCTGATGATAAATTTATTTTCTGTGGAAAATTTAGATATGCTTATCAAAGATCTTGGGGAAATGAATTCAAGTTAGTTCTACTTAATACAATGGACATTGGATCTGGTCCACAATTTGCACTTTCAAATGACTACTACTGATGGTGGTAGATTAATTGACAAGCGTGAAAAAGGTCCCCTATGACATCCTTGCCTCTAAATTGGAGAGACATCAATTTGATAGGTGGACCACTCAGTGAATAAAGAACTGTCTGGATGGACCCAAAGAGTTGTGGTCAACAGCTTAATGTCCAATTGGAAGACAATAAACAGTGGTGCCCCTTAGGGCACCCAGTCTGGGACCTGTCTTGTTCAACATCTTTGTTGGTGACGTGGACAGTGGGATTGAGTGCGCCCTCAGCAAGTTTGCTGACGACACCAAGCTGTGTGGTTTGGCTGATACACTGGAAGGAAGGAATGCTATCCACAGGGACCTTCACATGCTTGTGAAGTGGGCTGATGCCAATCTCATAAAGTTTAACCATGCCAAGTGCAAGGTCCTACACCTGGGTTGGAGCAATCCCAGGCACAGTTACAGGTTGGGCAGAGAAGAGATTCAGAACAGCCCTGAAGGAAAGGACTTGGGGGTGTTGGCTGATAAGAAACTTAACCAGGCTTTAGTCTGTGCTCACAGCCCAGAAAGCCAACTGTATCCTGGGCTACATCAAAAGGAGCGTGACCAGTAGGGCAAAGAAGGTGATCCTGCTCCTCTACTCTGCTCATGTCAGGACATGGAACTGTTGAAACAAGTCCAGAGGAGGACCACAAGGATGATCAGGGGACTGGAGCACCTTCAGTATGAAGACAGGCTGAGAAAGCTGGGGCTATTCAGCCTGGAGAAGAGGAGGCTGCGTGGAGACCTCATGGAAGCATTTCAACACCTGAAGGGGGCCTAAAAGAATGCTGGAGAGGAGCTCTTCATTAGGGACTGTAGTGGTAGGACAACGGGTAATGAGTTAAAACTTAAACAAGGGAAGTTTTGATATAGGGAAGAAGTTCTTCACTGTAAGGTTGGTGAGACACTGGAATGGGCTGCCCAAGGAAATTGTGAATGCTCCATCCCTGGCGGTGTTCAAGACCATGTTGGACAGGGCCTTGGGCGACATGGTTTAGTGAGAAGTGTCCCTGCCTATGGCAGGGGGGTTGGAACTAAATGATCTTAAGGTCCTTTCCAACCTTAACTATTCTATGATTTTGTAATTCTATATTTTGGTCTAGTTGAAAACAAGCTTCTATTTGAGGTGCAGTAGAAAATTGATGGCAGTACCAATCGTACTGAAGCACTACTCAGTTGCTCCTGAGGTACCTGCATTTTATATAGCAATACTGTTGAAAGGAGCACTCCAGATGGGGTCTCATGATAGTGGAGTAGAGAGGCAGAATCACCTCCCTCAACCTGCTGATTATTATCATACCTCCTATGGGCTTATCTCTCTGGTGAGTGTTTGTGACTATCTGCCATGATATTTTAATTCTTGGTGCTGTCCATTCGAATGAGGGGGCACTTTCATGACCACTGTTTCACACAGGCAACAAATGCCACCAACAGGATCTGCAGGGGCCTGTGTCATCTGAATAGCGTGACAGCTTCTTGGGGTGGACACAGCATGCCTTAGTTCTTAAATACAATGGTGACAAGCATTTCTGATTAAATTGAACATAAATAATTTTTAAATAAAAACTAGAATTCTTCTTTAATTTATAAATAAATACATTATTTCCAAAATAATTTACTTGGCATACATACATAAATGTTAGGAAATCAAGAATTGTTTGCATCAGTGACTTAGCTATGAGACAAACCTAGTGTAGAAAAATTTCACTTTTCTAGAAGTATTGTGGTACTATATAAAATGTTGTACTCTTCATATGTTTGAGAATTTTGTTGTAAAAATATAAACACATATCTGAGGTAAAAGCGTTTTTAACTTATATTTGTTTGTGAAGTTTGCCTCATATGCCATGTCCTTCATCATGGATCAGAAAAAAAACTAATCAAATTTATTTATACTAAAAAAGGGTTTGCAATTTTTCCCATTTCAGTTTCACATTGATTTTATTTCAATTTTCAATTTTCTTGGAATTACTTCTTAATTGTAAATTTAGTTACCTAAGAAGAAATATGTAAAAGGCAGAAAAATGGATTTTAAAAGTGTTTAAATTTTTACTACAGTTTAAAGCTAATAAATATTTTTCCTTGATACACTGCTCAGTCTTGCACTTTAAGTTCAAATTATGTCAGATCTCATACCCATCCATACAAATTTTATTTATGTATCATGACCATTAGTGCCTTCTCAGAGTAAATATTAGCAGGACAAAACCCATTTTTTTTGTAAGAATCACCAATTTGGAAGTTTTCAATAATTCTGTCTTTATGACAGAGGCTGCCTAAAGTAATTGAAAGATACTTAGGTTATTCATAGAATCTGTCCTGGGTTCAGCAGTAGCAGTCATGTTTTTCCTTTGTGTTAACTGGTGCAGTGCTGTGTTTTGACTTCTAGCTTGAGAACAGTGTTGGTGAAGCCGATGTTTTCGGTTGTTGCTAAGTGATGTTTACCCTGACCAAGGACTTTGTGAGGCTCATGCTCTGCCAGGGAGGAGGGGAAGCTGTGAGGAAGCAGAGATGGGGCGTCTGACCCGGGCTAGCCGGGGAGGTATTCCATACCACAGCACATCATGCCCAGGGTGCACTGGAACAGGGGCAAGCTCCAGAACACCTGCAATACATTGATGACATTATTGTGTGGGGCGATACAGCGGAAGAAGTCTTTGAGAAAGGGAGGAAAATAATCCAAATCCTGCTGAAAGCCGGTTTTGCCATAAAACGGAGTAAGGTCAAGGGACCTGCACAGGAGATTCAATTTTTGGGAATAAAATGGCAAGATGGACATAGACAGATCCCCACAGATGTGATCAACAAAATAACAGCAATGTCTCCACCAACTAATAAGAAAGAAACGCAAGCTTTCTTGGGTGCTGTGGGGCTCTGGAGAATGCACATCCCAAATTACAGTTCGATTGTAAGCCCTCTCTATCATGTGACCCGGAAGAAGAATGATTTTAAATGGGGCCCTGAGCAGCAACAAGCCTTTGAGCAAATTAAACGCGAGATAGTTCATGCAGTAGCCCTTGGACCAGTCCGGACCGGACCAGATGTAAAAAATGTGCTGTACACTGCAGCTGGGGAGAACGGTCCTACCTGGAGCCTCTGGCAGAAAGCTCCAGGGGAGACTCGAGGTCGACCCCTCGGCTTTTGGAGTCGGGGATATAAAGGATCTGAGGCCAGCTATACCCCAACTGAGAAAGAGATACTGGCAGCCTATGAAGGGGTTCAAGCTGCTTCGGAAGTGATTGGCACTGAAGCACAGCCCCTCCTGGCACCCCGGCTGCCCGTGTTGGGCTGGATGTTCAAAGGCAGGGTCTCCTCTACACATCATGCAACTGATGCTACATGGAGTAAATGGGCTGCACTAATTACACAACGAACTCGAATAGGAAATCCCAGTCGTCCAGGCATTCTAGAAGTCATCATGGACTGGCCAGAGGGCAAAGATTTTGGAATGTCACCAGAGGAGGAGGTGATGCGTGCTGAAGAGGCCCCACCATATAATAAACTGTCAGAAAGTGAAAAGCAGTGTGCCTTGTCTACTGATGGCTCTTGCCGTATTGTGGGAAAACATCGGAGATGGAAGGCAGCTGTATGGAGTCCTGGACGACAAGTTGCAGAAACTGCTGAAGGAGAGGGTGAATCGAGTCAATTTGCTGAGGTGAAAGCCATCCAGCTGGCCCTGGACATTGCTGAACGAGAAAAGTGGCCAGTACTTTATCTCTATACTGACTCATGGATGGTGGCAAATGCCCTGTGGGGGTGGTTGAAGCAATGGAAGCAGAGCAACTGGCAACGCAGAGGTAAACCCATCTGGGCTGCTGCACTGTGGAAAGATATTGCTGCCAGGGTGCAGAACCTGGTGGTGAAGGTATGTCATGTAGATGCCCATGTACCCAAGAGTCGGGCCACTGAGGAACACCAGAACAACCAACAAGTGGATAAAGCGGCTAAGATTGAAGTGGCTCAGATGGACTTAGATTGGCAACATAAAGGTGAATTATTTTTGGCCCGGTGGGCCCATGACACTTCAGGCCATCAGGGCAGAGATGCAACATATAGATGGGCCCGTGACCGAGGGGTGGACTTAACAATGGACACTATTGCCCAGGTTATTCATGAGTGTGAAACATGTGCTGCAATTAAACAAGCCAAGCGGTTAAAGCCTCTTTGGTATGGAGGATGATGGTTGAAGTATAAATATGGGGAGGCCTGGCAGATTGACTATATCACACTGCCACCAACCCGCCAAGGCAAGCGCCATGTGCTTACCATGGTGGAAGCAACCACCGGGTGGCTGGAAACATACGCTGTGCCCCATGTCACTGCCCGGAACACCATCCTGGGCCTTGAGAAACAGATTTTGTGGTGACACGGCACCCCAGAGAGAATTGAGTCAGACAATGGGACTCATTTCCGGAATAACCTTATAGATATTTGGGCCAAAGAGCATGGCATTGAGTGAGTATATCACATCCCCTACCATGCACCAGCCTCTGGGAAAATCGAACGGTACAATGGGCTGTTAAAAACTACACTGAGAGCAATGGGTGGGGGAACTTTCAAGCACTGGGATACACATTTACCAAAGGCCACTGGCCCTGACTTCCCTCCAGCCATCATCCCAACAGAGAATGAACTTTGATCAGAATCACAGAATCATTAGGGTTGGTCTTTAACAACCTTAGTTCCTAATTTTTTTTCTGTGAGTGTAGAAATACAGATATTCTGCAGTCCTCAGAAAAAGCTAAGCAAAGACAGCAAAAGAAAGTTTCTCATTTTCTTGTAAAAATACTTGGAAACAGTATGAGGACTTAAAACAGATGTCTTAACTCGAAATCCTTTTCCTTTGCATTTCATTCCTGTCTTTGTTTTGAAACTTATGAAAAATTTTATGTAAGACAGATACTTTATTGGCATGTGATAAACCAAAACCATTGCATTCCACTGAAATATCACTTATCTTGCCAAAACACCAACAGATTTGGTGGGATGAATCAGAGACATACTCTGAAATAACAGTAACTGTATCAAATGTGTATTTTTCTAAGTGTTTTCCTTATCTTTTAATTAGATTTGCATACAGGAGAGAAAACTAAGAAAGAACTAACAATAGGATCTAAGGAAATGAATACATGAGTGCAGGAACACATGAAGTATTAATTATATGGGAAAAATTGTAAGTATGGATTCACACATTTGGATTTTTGTCTGATTTGCCCAAAATTTTGCTAAAGCTTTCATGTTCTATGTAATGTGATATAGCCCTCCAAATATAGACATATTTATAAAGATTCATGGAAAGTGCAATAAGGTAAAACACTGTAAATATTTTTATGTCAGTATAGCATTTTCTACTGAAACATACCAACATTCTTCATAATAGAAAACTGTCCTTTAGATGCAAAATTCAATTTGGCACAGAATATTCCAAAATTCCAGAGCTTATGATCTCTATGTGTTATGACTTAAAATGATCGATTAAGCTCTCAGATGAACAATTTCAGAGGGGTCGCTTTTTGTTTCACACTTGAATATTAAGAAAGCCTTTTACAAATTAGCATGTTCTAGGGAACTAAATTATTACTGTTATATTTTAAAATTTACAATACCTGTTTAGAAAAACAACCCTGAAAAAGATGAATTGCTAAAAATAGTTGCATTTTTACCATAATAACAACATAATTTAGCAGCAACATCAGGCAGTTTGATTATACAGTGCTGTTCCACATTTTGACTTGGAGCCAGGTCTATAGGGAAACTAAGTATTCTGGGGAGGCAGAATCTCTTCTTCTAGTGAAGCCTTGCACTACTATTGCTCTAGAGCAAAGATTTATTTGACATGGTCACTGGAATCCCACAAGAAGTCAGTGAATAGTAGAACTTCTCTCCACAGCACAGTAATTGATCCTAGAGCTGTTGTGGTTTAAGCCCAGCCGGTAACTCAGAACCATGCAGCTGCTCACTCACTCCCCACCCCCGCCCCCCCCCCCCCCCTTCCTCCCCCCTCTCTCAGAGGGTTGGAGAGGAGAATTGAAAGAATGTAACTCCCATGGGTCGAGATAAGAACAGTCCAGTAGCTAAGGTATAACACTGATATGGGAAATAACAAGGGAAGAGAATACAACAGATCATCACCCACCAACCAATATCCAGCCCAACCTGAGCAGTGATCTAGCCCTTCTGGGTAAATATCCCCAGCTTATATACTGGGCAGGACGTGCTGTGGTATGGAATACCTCTTTGGCTAGTTTGGGTCAGGTGTCCTGTCTCTGCTTCCTCCTGGCTTCCCCTCCTCCTGGCAGAGCATGAGACTCACAAAGTCCTTGGTCAGAGTAAGCGTTACTGAGCAACAGCTAAAAACATCAGTGTTATCAGCATTGTTCCCAGGCTGAAAGTCAAAAGCACAGCACTGCACCTGCTACTAAGGAGAAAAACGACTGCTACTGCTGAACCCAGAACAAGCTGCTATTTAATCACTGGGGTAGGGAGTTCTGAGGAATTCTGTGTATTCACCTTTGTACCCAGTCAGCCCTATTGGGTGTCCACTAACACGTGTGGACGTCTTTGGAGAATATGTAAATATTTTAGAGGTTTTTTTAATCTGGTTTTAGATATTTGTCCATATTCTTTATTGCCACCAATATTATTCTTTCTAGTTTAAAACTTCTTCGGGTATATATTTGTCATCTTCATAACTTTTTCTCATGGAGAATGCATTTGTATAAAAATTCAGGACCGTGTAAGTATTTTCACAATAAGAAATTACTGTTGTATAGCCACAGAATAATTTTAGCTGGTGTGAACCACTGCTAGCACCTCAAATAACCTTCTACAAGGCCACCTTAAATCAGGTTGCTCGGGGTCAGTCAAATTTCTGAGGACGGAGATCCCATAGACTCTGCGAGCAACATATTTATTATTTCCTGCTTAATGTTCTTCCTCACTAAATATTTATGGAGATAAACTGTCAGTATTTTCTCTCTTTATATCTTAACTTGGACACACAGTGCACCTAGTCAGTGCCTGGACATGGATATCAATTACTCTTTTAAATATGGTCAAAGTAACAGAGAATTTTGCCCTCTTTTCTCTGAGGACAAATACTTTGGTTTCTACTCTGAGTTTTACATTGTGACAGAAACCCCAAAGAAACCCCGTTCCAGGCAATAGCACCTGAAAAAAGTAAAGAATTTTTTCAATGTGAAGCCATTCACTTATATAATTAGATGTTCAAAGAAACACATATTTTTCCTCAGAAGGGCATGACTTCATGCCAATGAAAAGTTGATGTTACTTTAAATACTGACTAACAGGCAGTCTGGTTTAATGAGCTATATATATGCCTCATCATCTCAACACTGTTACTGGAGTGTTGAATGAAAATAATTGTTATGTGCACTTCAATTGTCTGTTAGAGAAGCATTGCCAACTTAGGACAGGATATTATGTATTTAGGGTATATGTCATTGCTTCTGTGTGTTTGATAGCAACTTATTTTACAATTCTATCTCAGATATTTTTCCTCCTCTAAACTCCTACCTGGCATCCTGAATAAAGCTACATAAAATATTTCCTCCTCATTTTTTAAGTACATGTGATTTTTTTGGTACTTCTATTTTATACGACTTCCTTCATAGTTAAAACTTTGTTCTCAAATAATCACCAGCATTTCCTTTTCACAATGATACCCAGCACTATAATCCTTTTACATGTCAAGTTTTGACTAAATCATTTTAAACTTGTTTCTTCCGTATTTCTTTGCTCTGCCTTAAAGAGTTTCCTCCAATTTTGTTTCTCAGATACTTTTTCTCCAGCTTTCTTCTTTTTTTTTTTTTTCATTGTATTCAGTTTGGCTAGAATGCATTATTTTTGTCTTTGAACATTTTCTATATATGAAATTGTTTGGTTTATGATAATTTTGTTTTCCATTTCAAAATAAGTTTTTGATAATGTAAGTGGCTTATTCATTCTTTCCTTTTGAAGTGTCTTTTTAACCTAAGATTATATGGAGTGATTTAGATTTTAGATCTCTAAAAAGATTTAAATTTGTCACCCTCTGGTAGACTGAGTCTATGTTCTATTCTTAGTGTTAACACTTTCCCTTTAAAAGTCCTTTCAGGTAGTTTTGAGCTCATTTGTGAAAAGAGCTTATTTACAGCTTTAGCATTTGCTACATAAAGAGCTGCTGCTATTTTAGCTTTTCCTCCATTTTATTTTGGTGTTTAATAACCCACAAATCCCATTAATTGCCTTGTATAGGCAGATGGCACAATCTTCTAGTATTTTACCTGTGGAGTACATCTTGGAAGCAAGAGAATCTTTTAAATTGTATGTGGAAATGAAATTTTCTGTCAGACAGCAACACTTTTCTACTATTCAAAAATGCATCAGAAGGCTTCTTTCAAGCAGAAGGGTGGCATAAAAATTGATGTAAAAGGTTTCATAAAATTGGACAGAGAACCTGCATGGAAAAAGAGTTAAAATTACTGTTAAAGACTGGGACTCCCTGGTGGCTGCCAGCCAAACAAAATCATGTTAAATAACATCAGTGTTAACATCGAGAGATCATGCTGAACCTAAAAGAGTTGGTCTGTCACTAAAAACCTTTGACAGTGACATCTTTATAATATCCGGATGGAAATTCTCCTTCTTATTAGAGGTTTTGGGATTTTTAAATATTTTAGTTCCAAATGGGAACAGAAATTCAATGCCTCACTTGTGTTTTGAGGCAGAGCAGAAAACAAATATTTCACAAGTGATAACTTTTATGTTACGTCTGGGAACTTAAAGTATTCCCACTGCTCTCAGATTTTTGGTTGCATTTACGGCTCCCCTGATAAACCACACTATGAATTTTAGAAGCCTGCATTTTCTCCTCTTCCTCATCTAAGAAGTCCCTTATAAGTGTTAGAAAAATTATTAAGGATACATGCATGCCCAAGAACAAGCATTTAACACGTGTGTTTGCGTGTGTATGTATATGTGTGTGTGTATATATATATGTATATATGCATATGTATGTGTATATATGTATATACACACACACGTGTATGTATATACCTCTACAGTTGGGGGGGGGTTAATATTTTTAAGTTTCAGGGTATAATTCCATTTTCCTTTTTTGATAAGAAACTTTCACCAGGGACAGACTCATAAATGGCAGAAGCCTGAAATAATTGAAGACTTCTGGATACCATTTAGTTTATCCTGCCCAAAGCAGGGTCAGCTATGAAGTCAGATCAGGCTACCCAGTCTAGGACTCCATGACTGCTCATTTTATGTTTTCTTCTACCTTCTCTGAAGCCATTTCAAAAGATCAGTCTACGTGTAATGCTTGTTTACTTTGGTAATTTTTCTGTTCTCATAAATTATGACATTCTTACCTGAGAAGTCAGAGAGAGTCTTAGACCTAGCATATTTTAATGTTGCTGCCTGAGTCTGAAACAAATTCTGTATTTATTATAATATTTTGAAAAGAGGTTTATGGTAGAAATGCTTTGCAGCTGATGAACTTAGCCTGCTTCTAGAAGTATAAAATAATACTTCTGAAATAAATATATTTTTTTTAGTTTTAGAAAGATCCTTGTTAGTTACCATATTCTGTGACATGAAACCTCATGTCACCTGTGAAATTGAAGAAAGCAACAATTAACAAGTATTTGAAGAAGGGGATTAAGAAATAAAATGGAGGACCAGATTATGAGGTGAGATGACAATAAGCATAAAGAGACTTGAAGATGAGGATAAACAGGGGTTTTAATGCCAGTATTGACAAGGATGTGCATGGGAACAGGAGTGAAAGGAATGATTTTAGCTACAACTTTTGGAGTTTCCTAAAGGAAGAAGGTATTAATGACATGCAGAGGTGGGATAAATAGATATGGTGTATAAAGCTGTATTTAAAACAGGTTGTATATGTGTGACTGTGTGTGTTGAAATGTCATGTGCTGTTGTTAGTTGTTCTTCATATGTGAAGATGAGTTTTACTGAAAATTTAAATAAATAGAATGCCTGAAAGGGTGTTTCAATTGTAGCAGGGCTCAGGAATAGTTTTATTTTTACAAATAACTATGGTGAGATGATTTGTATAGTTTTATATATACTGTTATTTTTCCAGACCATGCCTGCCATTCATTCTTAAGAATTTGTGCAAAAAAGGGAACTATAAAAACACATATTTATATAAAAATTTTATATAAGAAATTATAGAAAAACAGGGATTCTAGTGATATGGTGGAAAGTGACAAGACCAATTGCTGAAAAAGAGTAGTGGAACAATTAAATTGTGGAACAAATTAAGGTACAGTTTTATGGTATGTCTTGCTTACTGGTAAGTAGGAGGTAAATATCAGTAAATTAGAGTTTAAAGATGAAACTGCTTGTTCATTTACAGAAAAGAAAGGCCACAGACTTTTTCCATAGCCTGGGGAAATGCAAATTTGATGTTACATAATAAATAGTAGGTAAGAATTTTTTAACTACCTTTGGATACTTATGCATAGTTAGAACATAAAAAACACAATCACAAGACTCTTTCAGACAACTGAACCACTGGGTATCTCAGTGTGGTGTGTCTGTACACACTTGTATCTTTGCATATAATGCTTGTTTGTCATTCCGAAAAGCTCTATTGTCATCCTAATGGGCTTTGCTAAGGCTATATTTTGAGCTGATCATGACCGTAAGTTTATATTTTATAATGATTTTCTTATGTAACTTATTTATTAAGTAATTTTATCAAGTAATTTTATAAAATAACTGGATCAGAATTTACCTTTCTGTATGTGTATTTTTTTTTTTCCACTTCTTTTATTTATTGACAAACATCTGCATTCAGGGCCTTCTGTTTTCTGCAACGGTCTTACATTATGGCATATGACCTAAACCCACATAACACCATGAAAGCAAAAATTATAATCAAGAATATTTTTTGAAAGAATAAATAGATATATCTTTAATATGCCTTTTTCTCCATTAAACTTGCCACAGTCTCCACTGAACCCAAAACAATCCCTTTTTCTTTCCCACGGCGATCTTAGTGAAACCAAATTTAACATTCTTATGAAAATTTAAATGTAATATACTTCCTTTGCTATTTATAGAAAACTGGGAAAAACTACTTTCCAGATAGCTGAGTTATCTTAGATACAAATTAAATTTGGACAGCTAACAAAATATCCTTGGAGAGCTCAGACACTTGCCAGTAGGATTAAAGAAAATCTCCTTTCCTCAGAAACTTTGTGAAGGAGATAGTAAAAACCTGAAAGTATAAAAATAAAAAATAGATTCTGTTGTGAGGAAAAAATGCATCTTAGTCTCCATTATTTCATCTACAAATTACAGTAATAACGGCTTAATATTCTAGGAATAAGCCATTATTACTAGAAATCATTTAAGCAAGTATTTTAACCCTGTGTAAGTGATGAACTATTAAAGATATAATGAGTCTAAATGAAAAAGGCTCAAGGTACATTTCAGAACCTAAACTATATCTGATTACAGGCAGTCTGCTTTGAAGTCTAGATCCTGGCTAATCATGTATTGAGTTATGAAAAGATGACTTTTCTTCAGTTTGTGATGCCTGAGATCCATGGTTAAACTGAGCAATTTTTCCTTTTTTTAGAATTTATTTAACTTGAATGTTATTATTTCTGAATTCTGTTACTTTAAAAAGGTACTCAAGAGTCAAAGCAAGCAGTGACAGCCATCCTAGTCAGGTATTGTGAATAGACGGCTCTCTTTATCTGTCTGTGAAAAACATTTGCCTTCTCTGTTTTCACTTTTTCTTTTTTTTTTTTTTTTTTTCTATGCTACTGTTAGGAACCCCATATGCAAGAAAGGATGAATGAAATAGCATGAGAACAAAAATTTGCTGAACAGAACCATCCTTTCTTTTCTCTCTGTGCATTGTACTTTGCCCAGCGGAAGTGATAAACCCACTACTTTTTCATTGAGGTTTCTACAGAGTTTAAAGATGGATGCATATAGTAGAAGGTTCAAGCAGTGCCATGAAAGCAGAGGAACTCAGCAGTGTTATAGGAGACCAAATTCATTTCCTCAGGTTTAGCAGATTGTGCAGTAAGGACTTCAAAAGAGCAGAGAGAAAAGCATGTCTGTTCCTTTCAGAGAATGAAAAAATCAGGTACCTTCTCCCTTCGGTAGTCTGCCCTCTGCCGTGAGGATTGCCTGTAATAGGAAGGTGTTAAATACATTTTTTCCCCAGATACCTGTAACTCCCAGATTGACTCATAATGTACACAATACAGTTTGGAATACTTTTGAGACTGAAATAAATGTTCTTAGTCTTTTGACTAAAACTCAGGCAAAGTTATGATTTTGTTTCATAAATTTTTACCTCTGATCACTGTAATACTTCTGGTCATATTAATCCTTGACAGGTTCATTGTAATTTTATTCAGTGACAATGCAGGAAAATTACTTGTGAGCTTAAAATGATCGTGACATAAACTTTCTTTGAGTGCTATTTTTATTCACAGCAAAAAACATACAAGGAAAATATTTGAAAAATGTTTAATATTTTTTCCCATCTTTGGGAAAGATAACAGACATTTAGGCTTAACCATTTGTTATTTTTGGTTGGGTGAGGTGTTTGTTGTTGCTGGGTTTGGTTATTTTTTGGTTGAGTTTGTGGGTGGTTTTGTTTTTTCTTTTAATTAATTTACAGTGATGTTCTGAATAAAAAAAAAAAAACAACGCAAATTTTGGAACTATTTATACCATACTGGCCTCAGTGAATCTTGGTTTTATATAGAGGAAACTGATAAATACAAAGACTTCTCTTGTGAAAATTTATAATTTCATTTTCAATTATGCAAAGCTGAAGTGATCTCCTTAAGTTTGGGGAAATGCAGCTTCTAAGATGAAATAAGACCAGAACTGACTTCTTGTTTAGTTTATAAACCACTTGGATAATCACTTGCAAGTCAGAGGTACAAAAAAGTAAGATTTGAATTGGTAAAGATTATAAGTAATTTTTAGTACAATCATTCCTTCTGTTTAGTCAAAGTTCCATTTGAGAGGAGCTCTTCTTGATTCTTTTCACCATTTGCAATGGCTTCATTCACAGCTTGAATTAAAACCTCAGGGAATAGATACATAAAAGAGAAAAAGCACAAACTTCACTGTCTGTTTATGAAAGGATTTATCTTACTTCTTTATTGTTTAAAGACAGACTATAGTAAAGTTATGGAGCAGTTCTTTATATGCTAAATATATAAGAACAGGTATTCAAGGTCAGAAAAGGTCCATTGAGCTTGATATCCTCCATTTATAAATGTAGTGAAAAGTATAAGATCAAGAGAAGTATAAGTTCAACAGAAGTGTATATAATACTTTGTGACAAGGCCTTCCAAGATGACAGTGATAGGTTTACGAGGACTTTCTAAGGCGAAGTCACTTCTTGCAGGGACTTTTGCTCCAAAAGATTGTCTACCTGAATGGTATGGAATAAGAGGTGGATAATGTCCTGGGTTCAGCAATAGCAGTCATTTTTCTCCTTGGTAGCTGGTGCAGTGCTGTGTTTTGACGTTCGGCCTGAGAACAGAGCTGATAACAAGGATATTTTGGTTTGGCCAAGGACTTTGTGAGCCTCATGCTCTTCCAGGGAGGAGGGGAAGCCGGGAGGAAGCAGAGACAGGACACCTGACCCAAACTGACCAAAGAGGTATTCCATACCACAGCATGTCATGCCCAGGAGGTAACTGGGAGTTAGACGGAAGGGCTGGTAGACTGCGGGGTTAGAGGAGGTATTGGTCAGAGCTTGGTCGGGCTGGGGGGGCGAGTTATCGATCGGCTGTTGGTGAGATGTTGTATTCTCTTCCTTTTTATTTTCTTTATCATTGTTATTATTGGTGGTAGCAGTAGTGATTTGTGTCATACCTTAGTTACTAAGGGAGGGCAAGAAGATGGGGGGACACGGAGTGAAGGAGCTCTGCCTGGTTTTAAACCACGACACAGAATCATAAATATTTAACTTAATCATATAATACAGTCTATATAACAAAGGAGCAGCAGAGAGGATCAAGAGGGTCTTTGCAAGTCTGATTAGGGAGAATGGGAGTGGAATTACAAAGATAACTGTGACACAATAGGTCTGGCAGTAGAAATGAGCACCCAGTTCTGGCATCACATCTTTAAAAGGATGATAGAAAATTAGGTAGATCACAATAGAAAGCTACGAAATCCTTTTGAAGCTACGAAAAGAAAAAAATGTTCTTGGAGTCTGTTAGCAGACTGTCTAGCAATGCTCTAGACAGAAAAAGATTTATTTGCTTTGTCAGCGCTCCAAGCCCAGTAGCAGCAGTTGGTCTGGTGTTTAGCCAAGCTAATAATTCTGAAAAGGCAGCACTAAAGTTTTATTAAGGATATTTATTTACTATAAATTAAATTTAGTTAGTTAGCTAGCATTAGTCAATGCATTCAAAATACTTGAGTTTGCTTCCATTATCCTTCTTCCATTGTGATCACATCACAATACCAAATAATGCAATATGTTATGAGACACTGAGGTCCTTTTACTACCAGTTTTCCAAGAGGGAAATAGCTTGTAGAAAAGAGAGCTGCAGATGTCATGGATTAGATTTATAAAAGGATTTTAGGCTCTGAAAATAATCCAGGCATAAGTAGGTTTTATCCTCATCACTTAAGTCATTTGGTTATTTGCAGGAAGGATTCAGTCTTTGTAAAAATGTACATGTAGAAGCACATGCATCATGTTAGGATGGAGGTGATGGCTTAAAAGGCTAGCATTGTGATTTATATTTGGTCTCCTGATTTACTAATTAGCAAAGTTTTCCTCACTCAAAACAACTGAAAATGGATAGGAAATGTCTGACAACACGGGGCAAGGACGTATTTGCAAACTAGCTTGCTGTTCTAATGAAGGGGGCTAGAAACATGTGAGAGAGCGCTCCCACAAGCAGAGGAGAAGCAAGGACCCAAGGGTTTTAAGGTCCAGAGGACAACATGACCAGAGAGGCTCTCACACTTCACCTGCAAAACCTGCACAACTCGGGACCTATCACAAATGCTCATGTACAAATGCAGGTTGCCCATGGGGCAAAAAGGAAGCACCAGCAGCACAGCAACTGAGCTGCGATCCCAGAGGGTTTGCAGTGAAGGAGGATACAGCTCTTGCAACTGCAGAACTGCAGTGCATTGGTACAGGTGATTCAGGAAGAGCATGGTTATCAGGTACAGAAAAGGGTTGATCTGTGCAAAAGCGGAGCTCAGAGGCATGGAACTTCACCCTGGGGAAGATGAGCCTATGGGTAAGAATCAGGGGACAGAGCAGCACCAGTGATGCAGAGGCATACAGATGCTAACAACCCGAGGACAAATTCTTGATGCAGGTGATTGATGAATCATCAAGGGAACATGCTTTTTGAAGCTGGTATTCACAAGTAAGGAAAAACTAATTGAAGACATGAATGTCAAGGGTGAGCTTGGCTATGGTGACTGTGAGACTCTGGAGAGTTAGATCCTTAGATAAACAAGCAAGATGAACAGCAGGATTTCACAAAGGCATTTTGGCATTCACCCTACGTTTTGGAAGAACAGATTTTTGGCTTGCTCCAAGACTTGCTTGGCAAGATCCTATGAGAAACTGCCTGTTGGAGGCAAAGATATGGAACAGGACTGAACTTGGCCCTGGAACAGGACCAGGTGGGGCTGATGGCTGTGAGCTGCTCTGTAGAAATGTCCTGGAGGACCTGGGACCAATAAATTGCCAGGAGACAGCAGTGTACCTATGTAGAAAAACAGCCCCCACACCCCCCCACACCTGGGGCTGAACCACCAAGGTGAAGGGATCCTGACCAATTGCTTAGCACTGGTAAGACTGCCCTGTAAGCCCTGAGCTCCTGACACAAGACAGACCCTGAAATACAGGAGTGAGTGGAGTCGAAGGCTCCAATGATGGTTTGGGCTGGAGCACAGTAGGTATTGGGAGAGGCAGAGGGCACTGGGCAGTTTCAGCCTGAGAAAAATGAGGGCAAAGGGAGACCTCATTAATTTCTGCAGTGGGTACAGAGAAAATAAAAAAAATCTTCTTGGTCATATACAGCAGTAGGACAAGAGTCAGTAAGTAGAAGTTAAAATATAAGAAATTGTGATTTTTATTTTTTTCTTTTAGTTCAAGAGGGTTCAAATATAGGAGTGAAGGACTAGAGATACTGTGGAGTCTCTGTGGTTGGAGGTGTTCAATACTCAAAATGAACTGAACAACCTGGTCTAAGCAGAGTTACTTTGAGCAGAGATGTCTGGAGGTCCATTCTACACTTAATTTTTCAACCCAGCTGTGATTCTCTGATGATGCTCATCATAAGACTGGTTAACAGGTCGAACCATTTCCTCAAAAATTACTACAGGGTAGTCATATTTCAAGGTGCACAGCTTCAGAATGCACAGATTTTATGTTCTGGTTTGATGAATAATGGCAGTGTGTTATTTTGTCCAAGTGACAAATCCGTTGAACAAAAATCACTAAATTCTGCTTTAGAAAAGTGAACGAACACAACATGTTAAGAAGATATATTAAGAGTACAGAAAGAATTATTTTGTTGTTTCTTTATTGTTTGCCTGTTATTTTAGTAGAAGTGTTTCTACTGTATGGACTCAAGTTAATGATCTAGCTGTCCTTGGAACTTAGAAACTATAGGTACTATTAGCCACTAGAGGCAATTCAGATCTACAATCATGCTGGCTTGTTAAAATCACAGCAATGAAATCCTGGACAACATAAAGGAAGTTAGCAATAGCTATTTGGGTTCCTTCTGAGGCCTCTAAAACTGCAATGTCCACAAGCATTCAGTAATAGAAGCTTACAAGACTGCTTTCCTTCTCCATACATCACCACAAAACTCTGCCAAAGCAGCAGCCTCTATGCCCTTGCTTTGATATTATATTTTTACAATCATCAATAACGTGATGCTACATCCTCAGTTTGATGTAAAGAATAAGCCCTGACTGCTGGGAAGTGTCATTTGAACATAGCATTAGGAGGGTTATTTGGCCCTTCTACTCGCTTCTCTCTTATGTGAGGCAAAAGGTGCCTTGATTTGCCCAGCTGACATATGTTCTATGACATTGCTCTTCCCAAGAAACATCCTGCTCTTGTCCTGTGCATGCATGCTCTGATTTCACACTTTCAGCTACCCATACCCTGAATGTCAAGCTGGGCAGTTACAAAGCCACAAATCATTGCCAGAGCAATTTCTGCTCATGCTTAGCAGTCCGTATGGGTACAGTGAAGGGCATAAACAGAAGACAGATGGGTTGTCTCCTATGTTATTAACATCGTAACTGGTTATAAAGTTCCATTACAGTTTTTTGTGAGCAACTTGGTACTGTTATAACAAGGGATCCATTTCTAGCAGAAGTGTCATAATACTTAAACGAGGTCAAACAGTCAGACTTCATGGTTATGTGGTAATTCCAGACTTCCTTCTCTTAGAAGATATTATGAGAATGGATTGCAACATTCCCAGGTTTGCAGCACACATTTCACCACAGTCCTAGCTGAGAAATTGTAATCTTTCAACAGTCAAATGAGAATAGTCTCTCAGTATAAGTTGCTGCCTACAGGCTGGAGTTTGTAAAGCATTTAATTTTAATTGTTGCTCTTCATTTTTTGTTTTACTTTTTTTTTTTTTAATTTCAGAATGTTGTGCTATAAAAACTAAGCACATCAGAGGGAAAAGGCTTGTATTTTGGCACTGTATTTTTAAGTTCAGGTTCCTAAAATTAGCAAATAACAGGATGTGATGATTTCTCATGGGCTGCTTAGAGTTTATAATTTCAGACTTTCTGGTTGGAAAATTATAGTATCAATCTTCATGTCATATTATTCCAGTGTTCACTGTTCCAGTCCTGGTGATCAAGACAGCTTTGCTGTAAAGTTGCATCAGGGAACTGCTGAGATGTTCCTGTAAATTTAACATTAATAGCAGAAACAATAACTCTTTGTCAAAACCATAAATTTAGACAGAAAATTGTTGCAGTCAATCAAGTCAATCAAAATCAGAACTGAATCTTTTTCAGTGCAAACCCTAGGTTCTGAGGAAATGTTTCTTTTTTGAGTGTGTTCTGTTAAAAAAGGAAAGAATAGTAGAATATGGGTTTTCATTTGGATTTTGTCAGAAGATATTCTTGTCTTTCTTTTCAGAAAAAAAAAGGAATATACAAACTTTACAAAGGACATGCAAGATACATGCAAGATAGTGTTAAAAAAGTGAAGAGTTTATATATTTTTTATTGGTTTTAATTGAATGTTTCATAATAGTCACTTCAATATGGCAGGATGGAATGCCAAGAAATAAAATCAAGCTTATCTTTCCCTTTCCTGATTTAATGCAAATCTCTGAGCATCTGCCTGCTTTTCACTCCAAGTGCAAAAGCAGAGGCATTTATAGAAGGACAGATACTACTTATATTAAAAAAAAATAGTTTTTAAAAGCTTATTTTTATTCCCTCCTTTTTCTAATGTATAAAATCTTCTCCTAGGCTCTTGTTACTATTTCTCCTCTGATGTACTGATTAATATTTAACACTGGTTTTCTTACTGCCAAGTCTGTTATATATGGTAACAGTTTTCTGCTCTGTATTGCCTTGTGGGTAATTTTCATATATACACCTATCTTCTTTCATATCAAGTTTTAAAATGGTTAATATTGACAGGGATTAAACTAGTGTAATTCTGGAAATAAGTAGATCAACTTTAATCAAAACATCAGAATGAAAATTCTTTTTATGATTACAGTAAAGTTATTGGGAGATCTTATGGAAATACCTTAAATATTAAGTTAAACTCTAATTCAGCTAATCTCAAATTATTCTGGGCTCTGCCTCTCTCCATGTGACAGCTCATTTTTCATATAGTGCAGCCACATAGATATTTGAAATTCTCAAAAAGATATATCAACAGTAAAATGGCAAATGATAACATCAGAAAGAATAACTTGAAGCCAAGTTCTCCCTCAGGACTTCATTTTTATGTATGTCCTGTGGTGTTTATTGGTTTAGGGATCTTTTTTGCTGCAGGGAGAAAAGTTTCTATTTAGTGTGTCTATAAATTAATTCATATACTCTGTGATGAAATATTGTCTGAATATGCAAACCTGTTCTTACTTCTACAAATTTTTCTTTACTAATTATTAAAAAAAGAAATTTTATGGTTTTATTTATATTTTAATTTTAATTTTCTATTTGACAGTGATTATATACTAATTTAATTAATCAAAATGTTTTTATCACAAGAGCATTTAAGTGACAAGGAATTTAAAAGTTGGGAGGTGGAAAAGATGAGTTTGAAAGCAAAATCAAAAATTTACTCCATTTGTGTATTCTGAATAGAACAATCCAAGTTCTTGCAGTACCCAAAATGTACCATAACATAATATAATCTTTTTATAACTTGAAGTACTAAAACAGAAATGGATGTCACAGTGCATTGTAGTCTATGAAATTTCTGCTTACAAGTACCTGGTGTAAAAGTTACAATTGCAGTCCTGGGTTGTTTGCAAGTGTGAGTCAGTGTTTAAATGGCTAACTAGGAAGATAAAAAAAAAAAAAAAAAGGTTTTCAGATACTTCCACCCATTGCTTCTTTCTTTTTCCCAAGACTAAGATGAAAATTAAGTTTATCATTCATCTGAACTGCTTCCTTTCCTAAGCAGGGGGAGGCAGAATATCAACCATCCTGTGGTTATATATAACCCTAGATTTCTCTCCAGTGTGCTCTTCCTCAGAATAGTCAGGTTCCTCAGGGTAAAAAATAAGATGTAAGCTTTTCTTTTCCTTTTGTTGTTCTGGTGGTGGTGGTGTTGTTTTGTGAAAAGAAAGATTAAAATACTGGATTCAGCTGTAACAGGAAATTTCCACTGTCTGACCAGCTCACATCTGAATAACCCCCCCGGATGTTTTTTTCAAGAGCGTTGTCTACCTGGTCATTTGGGGAAGTGCTGTCAAGGCAGCTCTTCCAGAGGGCTGCAATGTAAGGAAATGTCTCAGATTTAAGGCTTTCTGCCAATAGACAGTGATACTTCAGAGCTGCAAGTTCTTCTGGTGAGCTGCAGATAAGTCTGGCTCCCAGGACAATTTGTCTCTTTCACAGGTCCCAAACTGTGAAGGAGCCTGTACATTCCCAGGAAGCATTTTCTCGTTAGCACGCTGCTAAAAGTGTGCTGACTTGGATGCTTTTTTTACAAGAAGTGATTTCCAGAGAAAAAAGATTTGGTGAAGCTCCAGAACCAGTGGTAAGTTCCTCACCTGAAGTCTTATTGTGAGTCTTATGTTAGTCATTTCACTGAATTGGAGATGGCTGGTAGAGCCTAACTGCTGCCTCTTGACATCAGGTGATAGCAGTGAAATATCACACAGTGGAAAGAGCACAACTATGTAAAACAAAGCTATGCACAGCCCCTCTCCAGGCCAGGAGATAATGATCCAGACCTGCACTGCCCTTAAGTCCCCAAAGATTCCTAATTATAAGATCACCTGCAGCATCAGATCATACAGTATGATCCTCCACACAAGTCATATACAGTTGTATATGGATATCTTCCAGACGAGTCCTGTGTAGAAATTAATTTGATTTGAAAGACTCTACAATGGAAACGCTCAATACTTTTCATGGTGGTTTGTCTAAATGATTAGTCATTCTCATTATTAAAAGTATTACAGAACCACAGAATCACAGAATTGTTACATTGCCTTATTTCTGATCAATTCAGCTGAATCTAAAAATTCTGGCATTGGTTCTTATTACAGTTTAAAGATGCTTTTAATAATATTTCCTCTGTATGACTTTTTTACCATATGGCCCACAGTAATGGAAAAGACAGTATTTGCTGTTGAAACTGAAGAAAGTTTCAAAAAGTGAAGAGAGAAGAAAAGGGGAAAGGAAATATTGCACTGCTTTTCATGTTCACAGTCTGATTACATATGTTACTTGAAATGGAAAATTGAAAAAGTAATATTCTACGACTCTTCAAAAAAAAAAAATTTTTTTTTCTCTTGGAAAATATTATTATCTCCTAAGGCTTAAGTTTTCTTTAACCTGTTTCTCATTAAAGCTCTCCCTAAAATGTTATTCTTCATCTTTCCCAGAAAACTATTATTTTTTACTACATATAATGATTTTTGGCTCCATGTCTTTTTTAACTAGGAGAAAGAGCAATCCAAGCTGATGAAAGCATCATCTCGTCTACCAAAATGGTCAGATGTTGCCTCCTATGGGCTACTATAAATATTTTTTTATACATAATTGTCTCATGAAAATGAGCTATAATAGAAAATTGACTTTCTCTTGTGAAATACTTTAGAAATTGCACTATTACGTATTTGAAGCTATTTTTAAGGTTGACAGTCTAATGTTTTGACACTCTTGAGACTGACAGCTGTCATAACATTTCATCTTTCACTAAATTTTTTGAAAGAAGTTATTATGGGTATGTTTAATAAATTATATCCACAATTTCACGTAATTATGCTGCTCAAGACATTTTATTTCTGCAGAATATCTATAGGCAATTCAAGACATGAAGAAGAGGAACAACTCATTCACAGAAATCACTGATATAATTACCATTGTTTGCGCTAATGTCGTGACTAAATAAATACTCAAATATATTTTATGTATGTGTATATGTATATGTTTATGAATACCGATATGTTATTTCATAATGTCAGAGGATCAGAGCTTACTGTTTAAGAGACATGCAAACCTACCCAATGTTAAACTTTAAAATTGATTAATTAACAAAGCAGTTTGTGCTAAATCTCACATAGTATTAATCGCTGTCTATACACATAGAAATCTGTTAGTTGTTGACACTTATGTCCCAGTGAGCTATGAGGATACAATGCCTATGGTCTAGTGCTCTGGAGTTAGGGTTGATAACTAGGGTAGTTGGTGGGTTTTAGTCACGGAGTTCTGATGATCAGGCCTGAGAGAAACCAGAGACAAAGCAGAGAGGAGAAACCAGAGGCAAAGCAAGTTTGTTCTCTCTTCTCTAGCTTTCTTCACCGAGGTCTGATAAATTTATGTCATTTCTCCTTCCAGAAAGCCGGTGTCCTTTGCTTTTACTGCTGCTTATCTTGGGTTGTTTTGATCTTGCTAGTCACCCTTCTGGTGTATTCAGCAGGATATCCCTCTGTTTGCAGTTCCCTCTGCTTATCTTAACCCTTGTCTGGCAACTTTTTTACTTGGTTGCCTTTCAAGTGCAAGTACACCAATCTTCATCTGCCTCTTTGGTGATCACATTCATCTTAATCTTACTTGGAATGCTTTCACACAGTGTTTGACAACACTGTCACAGTGTTACAACATACTGTTGTTAGCTGCACTATTTTAATAACATATATATTTTCAAGGTTTTAAGCATTGTACTACAGATTGAGTTTGTACTTCAGGCAGGATGGAAACTCAGCACTGAACATTTTGAGTTACACCAGTTTGGTCTTGAACTCTCCACTGATGAGATAGGTACTTAGGATAAATTAGGACTGACCACAGACCATATTCAATATGTAAAGCCAAGAAAGAATGAAGTGATGCAGCTTAAGTTTCATTTCTTCTCAGAACCCCACATATAATCTCCACCCTAACTCTGCTGTTGAGGTCAAAACCAAACTTAGAATGCTTTGTGAATCATATAGCTTTCCACTAGATTTATTTTTTAAAAAAGTCTGATTTATTTAATCACTTCACATTTTGAATTCTGTATTATTTGTCAGTCAGCTATCTCTACCTCTGAAATACAATTTTTTTCAGTCTAGTATAAATATTGTCACACTGAAAATGAGAAATAAAAATCTTAATGTAACTGAAAAGCAAAAGCACTATCACATATAGAGTCACTTGCCTGTATTTCTTGGTTGGCACAAGGTACTTGTTCAGACTTGCAGAGAATTGCAGGATGGTCAGAGGTTTCATCTGGTGGGGGAACCATGGAGGACAAAGTGTTATATTGTAAATGGCATGAATCTGACCACTAGAATCAAGAAAGCTCTTTTTCTACCCGCAGGTGTTTATTTGGAAAACAGAGGTAGGACCTTGGAAACAAGAAAGAAGCAGAAAGGTTTGGCATGAGAAGCATCTATTTTTACTGCTCCTGATTGACGGATCCAAGCCAACTGCACAAAGAAGAAACCAGTGGTAGCTAGAAATTCTCTCCTGGCAGGACACAGAGGCACCCATCTGCAGACTGGAAGGTTTGCTGGGGCAGTTGGTACAGGCCCAGGGCCCAGAGCACTGATGCTGTGGAAAGACTGTCAAGTCTTTTTGACACTATGACCGTTGTGCTTTGTCACCAATTCAAAAGCTCAGAACAAAACTATTCAAGGATACTTTGAACTGACCTAGAGTAGCATAGTGTTGTGGTTTAAGTCCAGTCAGTAACACAGAACCACATAGTTGCTCTCTGACTTCCCCCCGCTTCCTCCCCCCTCCTCTTCTGGAGGGATGGGGAGGAGAACCAAAAGAATGTAACTCCCATGGGTTGAGATAAGAACAGTCCAGTAACTAAGGTATAACACAAACCCACTGCTGCTGCCACCAGTAATAATAATGATAAGTGAAATATCAATGGAAGAGAATACAATACCAGCCAGACTTGAGCAGCGATCTAGCCCTTCCTGGTAACTGCCTCCAGTTTACATAGTGGGCATGACATGCTGGGGTATGGAATACCCTTTGGCTGGTTTGGGTCAGGTGTCCTGTCTCTGCTTCCTCCCAGCTTTCCCTCCTCCCTGGCAGAGCATGAGACTCAGAAACTCCTTGGTCAAAGTAAACATGAGTTCGCAACAACTAAAATCATTGGTGCTATCAGCATGGTTCCCAGGCCAAAAGTCAAAGGCACAACACTGCATCAGCTACTAAGAAGGAGAAAAATGTCTGCTACTGTTGAACCCAACATAGGCTGCTGGAGCTGCAGTGAAGGGGACGAAGTGTAGTTTTCCCAACAGTAAAAGGGAATAGCTTGGGCTAGAGTAGAGGCTTCTAGTAGATCAATGCCTGGCTGCATGACTGGTGTTGCTGCCAAGTCATTGGTTTGTATCACCCTCTTCAAAATACAGGATCGCTAGGGAGTGTATTAGTCCACTTGACAAAGACAGAAGCATCTTTGCCAAAGAGCTTGTTGACCTGCTGATGAAGGCTTAGAACTAGATTCATAATGGGACAGAAGTCAAAACCTGCAGGTAACTGGGGAAACAAAGAAAGGGGAGTCGCATGTAGGGTGATTCATGGGTGATTTTAAGTCTTCCCTGAGAAGAGGGACAACAAGACAATGGGACGACCCATCTCAGAAGTCATTATATTAACACATAACTATGGGCATGAATTGGAGAAAATGTAATACTGTGTGCAGACAGAACAACGTTGGAAATGCAGAGATGTGGTGGGATCACTTGTGGCAGGACTGCTGCTAAGGACAGGTACAGGTTTCAGAGAAAACGGGAGGAATGATGGAGCAGAGGGATAAGGAGGTGCACAAGGAATCAGCTGGAATGTATACGTCTCAAGACATCATAAGTAAATATCAGAAGACAGACAGAATTTCAGTCAGGTCTTAGAAGCCAGAAGGGGATTTAAAGAAAGTTTTTTTTAGATACTGGAGGAAGCTCCAGAATTGCAGATGCAAGCTTCCATGAGAACTTTAAATATCCTGCTCTTCTCTGGATGTGGTTCAGCACAAGCCATCCAGAAAATTTCTGGAGTTCATCAAAGGACACTTTTTTCTGAGGTGTCTTCAGCGTCTCTAGATGTTTCAAATCTGGAGATTACCCTTCAAAGTCACCTTTATTATAAACTGTAAAAGCATTGAAGAGTGCTCATTTTCATTCACTTTTGTGTTAGAAGTAGGTACCCATTTTTAAAATGTTTGTGGGCCCTGTTTGGAAACACCAAAATATTTTGCATTAATGGGAATTCTATAAAACTTCTACAAGAGTTTCGAAATATCAAATTGATTTTTTTTTTATAACTTTCTTTGCCATAAAATCTTGCAAAAATCTTTGGTTCCTAATACTTTTAATTTGCCTAACATATATTTTGAAATTTACTTTTTTGATCATTCATTGTAATTGATGATTCATGGTAACATTTTTAAATGTTTTTCATATCTGATATTCACAAAAGATCAATATGTTCCTCGAAGCTTTACATGTAAAGAAGTGTTGGGGAGGAAAGCAGAAGGGAAGGGAAGGGAAAGGAAGGGAAAGGAAGGGAAAGGAAGGGAAGGGAAGGGAAGGGAAGGGAAGGGAAGGGAAGGGAAGGGAAGGGAAGGGAAGGGAAGGGAAGGGAAGGGAAGGGAAGGGAAGGGAAAACTTGTTGAACAAGTAAAAAAAAAAAATCCATTCATTACCTTTTCTAAAATATTAAGGGTCAGTTTGCAATTCATTTTGACATTATTTCCACCTGTAAAAGCAGTTTTCATGTTCATGTCACATTCAAGTAGCAACACTAAGAACAAACAAAATAATACCTGCTTATAACACCTCTCCTTATTTGCCAAGGATCCATGACGCTCTGGAGAAACCGGAAGATCCAATTAAAAGTTCATCTGGCATTTTCTTTTTTACTTGCAAGTTAAAGAATTCAATTCAGTGCATAGATCTACAAGTATTTAAGTCATTGCAAGAAAACACATGGAGGTTTTGAGATATGACCTTTTTATTGTTTCTTCCGTAAGCTGCTGAATATATCTGCTGCTACCAGGCGCTGTGATGTCAAGAAGTAGTTTAAATTCCTGATTAGGTAACCTTTCAGAAGTATATTGATTGTATCCTGGTAATATTCAGGAGTTTGTGACAGAGTGCCTTTGTGAAGCTGTGCCACTTTCCCTCCTAACATGCTTTCTTATATCTTGACTGTACTAAAACTTGCAATGCACAATTTCTGTAAACTCATTACTTCTTTAGCTGGAAGGTCTTTAAGCCACAGACTTTGACAGAAGACTGCTCATGGTTGGTGCCTGAACTCTGGAAGATCCACAGTAGATGACAAGTCAACAAAACTTTGCATCACATTCACTTCCCAAACAGTACAACCACATTTAACTTTCAGGAGAGCTCTGTGAAAATCAGCAGTGGTGTGTAATATTATAGCTGTGAAGAATGAGATATTGAGAGATTCTGAAACATTAATGGCTTTGTAAAGGGTTTCGGAAGACTTTGTTTAAGACCAAACTGCAAGACAGTAAGGAGGATCAAATTTTTGTACAACAAGCAGCAAAGATTTATCATAAAAGATTTATGAGTCCACTCATAAAAGAAATTGAATAGCTAAGCTTCATTTATGTTTAGAGATATCTCCTGAAAGGAGGAGTTTGAATAATTTGTCTTTCCAAATCAGGAAATCTGAGAGCATAATTACTCTTAAATTCTGGTACTGAGTTAGATGAAAAGAATTAAAGAGGCAGCTTTCCAGAACCCTGAGTTCCACTGACTTTAAATCCACTTATGTAAGAGCAGTAACATGCACTAAACACATATATGTCTGTAATACTCAGCTAAACCAACACAAAGAATCAACATAGTAATTCACATTATCAAATATGTAAAACGTAAATGTAAAATGTAGAAACTATACTCCTTTATTACAGCAGTTACCTCACTAGCATAATAGGAACAGTCAGTAGGTATTTTTCTTTGTTTATGTTTTTTGCTTGTTTGGATATTCTTGCTTTTGTGGGGTACTTTTTGTTGTTTGTTTTGAGGATGGTTTTGGGAGGACTGGGTTGTTTTTTTTTTCCAATTTTCATATTTTCACATGGGAAAATGTAAATTACACCACAAATTCTTTATATAGATTGTAACGCAGTATGCAGTAACAAAATTGTGTAGTTTCTGATTTTATAACTACACAATACAATTTCAATTTCAAAACTCTTCCAAAGAAGCAGTTTAGCACTTCAATTTGTCATTAAAACAATCAATTTACTTGGAACAAAGTTATCACCTTGAGGTGTGCTTTCATTGTAATTTGTTACTTATCCAGATGATAACTAAATACTGCATCCTGCTGCTCACACTCGGCTCTCCAGCTGCTATATTGTTGCCCTGCTTAGGTACCTATTGCTCTTGGAACAGACAAAAATGAAGATTATTTGCACTCTTTACAGCTAGGCAGAGTATTCTCTATGAAACAGTGTCACCTATTTCATTCTTTGTATGATATGATGACTTAAACACAAGTGGCCACTTTCCATTACCATTTTAATAAAATGTGTGAAACAGAGAAGGGAGGACAATGTTAATTCCAGTTATATTCTTTTTGTAAGTTTCTTTATTTTCTCTAAGGAGAAAATCTATAAAACAAGGATGTCATCGAGTGAAACAGCTATGATTACTAACTAAAGAGGTTCAACATTGTAAATGGTAGAAATAAAATACTATTAGGAATAATAATAATAATTTAACAGCCTTTTATTGAAGTCCATATTATATCTTTCACAGGTGAAGTACCACAGTAAAGGTGGAAAACACGTCTTGGTAAAGTTCATAGGCAATATACCAAACCAGTTTTATCTGCTAATCATTTCATAAGTTCTTCTGGAAAAAAAAAACTTGCATAGCTCTTTTTACATAGATATATATTTATATGCTTATATATGGTTATATAGATTTTTAATATATACATTTATATATATGTATGTATATAGGGGTTTTAAAGCAGCTTGGTACACTCTTCCTCTTCTTGCTTAAATGTGAGGGATCATCATGATCAGCCTCATAATGGCTGGAGGTCAGAAGTCAGTCATGCACAACCCAAGACCTTGTGCTTGGAGTGACTGCAAAAGATGCACGATTTCACATTTTGATGGAGTGACTTTTCCTGACCTCTCTTCAGAGCGCCCTCCACACACATCTCCCAGCTGCATAGGTGACATCTGTCTTTGTGCCCTCTGGCCTCAGGTACCTAACAGCACTTCTTCAGATAATAACAGTGAGGACAACATTTGTCCTCTCTCATTTCTAGGATTATAGCTCAGAGCACTGTCCAACCTTTGCAATGTCTTTTGTTGACAGATTATTTCTATATACTGGGTGATTGCAAATTTGAAAACCTGCCAAGTGGAGAGGATGAGTTCAAAGATTTTTCCAGCTTAAAGTGCAGGTGGTATGACACTTGTCATTTTCGAACAAAATTGTGATAAAGCTGTGTGGAAAAGTTAGCTACCATTTAATTTTCTTTTTCTTTGAGGGAGGAGAATACAGAGTGTTTTGACCCAGTCAGGGAAACATAAACCCCCCCAAAATTCACAAATGTAATTTTGAGAGTCCTGTACTCATCTTTGTCTCTTAACCTTCTGTCTTTGCCTTTGTATATGTGCTGGAGTACGCCTGGGCAGCAGTCTGCCTGCTGGAAGGCTTTCTGAGTCATTTAGTTACAGAAGCAAATACTTTATTTGGTGATATTTTATCATTCTTAAGATGTTTCCTTCTTTTGCCATGGGTCAGGTGTGAAATAGAAAAAAGCAAGAAATATGAGATAATGAGATAATGTAACTTTTTAGCTTTGGTGGTAACAGAAGTAGGCATCTGTGGGAATTGTTTGGAGTGCATTATTATACTGGGGAACAGAGTGTGGCAGTACCAATTGCAAAATATTGAATCATAGAATCACAGAATAGTTAGGGTTGGAAAGGAACATAAGATCAAGTTCCAACCCCCCTGCCATAAAATCTAATTTCTCATTTAGGAGATTAAATTTTCTTTTTTGCTTAGTTAAATTGGAGCAATTACAGGTATTTTATCTTTCTAATTTTCCAATTGGTCTTGAACTACAAAAAGTAGTTATCACAATTGACTACTTATAAAGAAAATTACCTGTGTTTGTGGACAGCTGATAACTAATGTTGGACATCTCCACTTCTGAGCCCCAAATTTGAGACAACTTTTTGTTTTATTATTATTGAAAATAAGATCTAACACTTTGAATAAGTCAGACCTAAAAAAAGTCTTGTATTGATCACATAAAAGTATACGGACTCCTTGTCCTGTTAGGCCAATATATTGACTTCTCATGTCGTTACCAAAATTAAACTCCTAAAACGCAGACTAAGAATAGTAGTGTGATGAAGAAAATGGTCCAGGATCATTCAGCTCTAAGGATTTTTGGAATGAACAGATCAAGACTAATAATAAGTACTCTTTCCTATGTTACGATGTAGTATTGATACAATAATGGAAACTGCAAACTGTGAATTGGAGCTCATAACTGAAATTAAATTTCTGAAAAATGAAACCAATATTAAAGTGAAAGAAGACCTTTATGCAAATGAAAGTGATCCACCTGTTTCACTTCTGGAATTACAGTTTAACAACAATATTTTAGTAATTCAGTTTCTTATAAAGTAGCTACAATTTGTGAACTCCTCCAATCTTTATTCCATAAAATAAATAATTAATGTTCCTACAAGTACATCCTTCTTTTGAGTTATGAAAATTCAGTGAAATGAATACACTTTGGGTTTTGGTTTGGGTGGGTTTAGATATTTTTTTTTATCAGTTGGGTGTTTCTTTTTTTTTTTAGGGAAAGGGAGGTCAGAAACCAAAAGCTTCCAAACTTTCAGTAACTGCTAATTTAACAAGGAAAATTAAAATTGCCAAATGGTTATCTGAAGGTATTTTAGGTTATAGATTACATCAACACCAGAATGGAATAGTGGTCTGTAATGTCAGAGAATTTTCTTCTAGAATTCCTACAATTATAAGTACTTACATCTCCTGTATGAAACATTTATCTCCCATTAGTGTTACTAAGAGCAAAGCAAATGTGAGAATATATTTATGACATTGAATTTTACCATCATGGTAACGCTTGGATTTTAGATTAGAAAGCCCTGAAAAGCAGGGATCTTTTTCAGTATCTTATGTTCCCACACGCTGTAACCAGACCCCTTTTCCCCAGATCAAACATGGAGAAAATTCAGAAGTTTCTTCAGTTCTTATGCAAGCTCTCATGCCTTATATGAATTCTCTGTAAAACACTGGCTGAGGAAGATCACAGCTACAGCTGGTCAACCTGCTGCCAGCTCTGAGAATAAGATTTTCAAGGGACATAATTATTTGCATTTCATAATTATTAATGCTCTTTTACACGTTCCCTTCAAATACAAGTTAATTGTATCAGTGATGCAGTAATTTATGGTGTGGGTTTTTTTTTTTTTCCTAGTAGCGTCTGCTTCTTGGCTGCCAATCTCCTGTTTGTAACTTAGAAGGACAAAGAAATCCTTCTGCTTAGACTAGTGCAGTTATTGTAAAATTACGGCAATATTTTTATAAATACTTTGAACCATGGCATCCTCAATTAATGACATCTCTTTGGAGCATGTCTATCAGTCAAATATGATTGCTAATACCACTGTTACCTCTTGGAGAGAACACGCATCTTTTGCCAAGAAATGGTTTCAAAAGATTTCTGTGACAAGATCCCAGAACCTGGAGATGGAGCTATTCCAAGTTTTTCTTTGAAGCAAGAAAATCAATACAAAAAAAAAAAAAAAGGTTTTCTTAGAACAACAAAGTAATATGTTTGGATGAGGGAAACTGTAGCACAGAATGTAAGTCTTCTGGGTAAATTAAAGTAGGTAAAAGCCTTCAGTCTCACTGCACAGAAGAAAAAGGTAGAGAAACAAGATAGCCCTTTCTCCATTCTACCTTCACAGCTGAGCATCTCTCTGTAGTGCCCTGAATTGCTCTCCGCATGAAAAACAGGAAAGCTTCCTTTTCACACCCCTCTCTGGTACTTCTCTTTGAGTTTGCTCTCTGCTGCAGGCAGATTTTAAAATCTTCTGCTCTTCCTCTTCACTGCTGTGAGCTGTGGACTTCCTTGCTGTCTGTCTTCACACATTCGCTTCACACTCTGGGAAGCTCTTCAATCTGACCATTTTGGTTAATCTAGGAGAAGGGTTAATTAATCCCTCCCTCCAGATTGCTCAGTCTGACTCTGTGTTAGATGCAAAGTTAGTAACACAGATATGTTCTTGTCTACCCAGGTGCCATGAGACACTCCCCTTTTAATGCAAGATGGAGTTCTCAGAAAACTTGTGATGAGAAAACTAAGGAGATACTGCTTGTTAGACTGTGCTATGGCATGGCACAGCTACATGTGACACTAAGTTTTTACATCTAATTATTATTGACCTACAGCCACTGCAGCAACAAACAGTAAAAGCAAAAGAAATGAAGGCACCTGTAACACTTGAAACTGGAAAATTACTAGACTTTTAAATAAACATTTTCTCATCATTTCCACTGTATCACAGAGGCTGGAATATCTGTTTCAAAACAAACACAAAACTTGAGAGTGCAGGCTACTTGATCAAGTTGTCATTGCTTCAAAAGTCATTGAGCATTAACTGAACTGTGGTACCAATTCATGTGTGGGCTCTTAGCTTGAAGCAGAGGGGAGGAAATGCCCACTTTCTTGCCTTAGAAAATCATCTAATTCACCAAAGTTACACCATTCATTCAGATGATGTAAGAAAAAGCCAAAAAAAAAAACAACCCCAAAACCAACCAACCAATGCAAAGGAAACACTTAAGAAGAGATTTAATCTCATTATGTTTAAACTTTGAATACAAGCATCAGATATTTCAAAGCATAGCCATTTTGTTTAAGCAGTGGCTCCACTTTTACCTATTGGTAAACATTTTCTGCTTGTTCGTGTGTTCAGGATCCAGTGACCTAGAAGATGCCCACAAGATTTTTTTTAACTTATACATATTATTTTCTTCCTCAAACCTTGCATATTTCAAAGAGCATCTTTAAATTACAGACAAACTTTTTTTGAGGTTTGAAGTTCACTGCTCCACACTGCACTTGGAAAACAGACAAAAAAACCCAAATCCACCAGAGACTGCCCATAGATTCGTCAATCACTGTGTTGATGCATTTTTGACAAAGTGGAGAAGCAAGTTCTTGTCCACTGGACAAAGGATGAAAACAGTTCGTGGAAAAGACCACATGTTTCACCTTTTCTTTGGAGATTTTCACTCATCACTACGAAAATCACAGTCTAAAATGGTGGTACTCTTCCTTCTTCAGCAAGAAGGCCCCAGGTAGAGTAACAGCAATCCAAATCATGTTGCATGGGGTCAGATGGAGGCATAACCAAAAAGGGAAGTTTATCTGTATCATCCCACTGCACCATGAAGCCCAGCGTGGGGTGCTGGCCAAGGAGGAAAACACTTGGCTTGTTACTCAGGAGGGATTTTACTGAAAATACTCCTTACACAAAACAAACAACTGAATGTAAGTCATTAAAGCAAAATTGATGTTCTGATGTCCAGCAATGTAAAATCAAAAGTTATGTTGAACTGGGCCATGAAAATGTGCAGACCACGTGTAACCCTGGAGATTACTTCTAAAACTAAAACTGGTTGTTTTAGGTTGCATTTAGGGTTTTAGATACACAAGGTACCAACTATTTTCTCTCTTAACTGCTCCTGAGACTGCAAGTATTTGAAATCACATGTAGGTCAGCCTATTGAGAAAAGCTCAGCTGATGTCAGCAGGGCTTCCTTGCAGGACATGGAGTCATCAGGTTCACAAATACTTGAAGGGTCAGAACTGGTATTTTCATGTTGGATCATCTTGTGTCAGTATTTCCTGCTCCCTCTAAAGTCCTGCCTATATAGTTATAGTTAATCAATGGCTTGAGTGCCAAAAAGTATTATCAAAAATATTATGTGATGAATAGTGATATCTTAATACAAACAAATCTAAAGGAAAACAATGGTAAAATGTGACATTTTAGGTCAGTCAGTTGGGCTTTCCTGATTTGCTAGAAATATATAGGTTCAGAGAATTGGAGTATTACTAAAGAAAAGGTAGTATTAATATTGGAAAATGAAATTATTTTTAATTGTGGAACTCAGCACTTGTTTTTCATTAGTATTCATAATCCTATATGAGGTGAAATCATTTTTTTGTACGTTTTTTCTTCTCAGACAAATACAGCATAATCAGAAATTCCTGCACACATATAATTAAGGCAGCTGTCAATTTTGGATACTGTATAAATTTCAAAAAGAAACAAAAAAAAATAAGTCAAATTTGTATCACATTCTTGGTCCCGTTTCTAGTACATTTATTTGTTCCTTTATTTCCTTTTCTCTCTCTAGCTATAGCTATTTTTACTTTAAGCTCAAACATTTCAGTCCAAAATAAGTCATAATGGCATGCCACATTTTCAGGCAGTGTCACAGACCTAATCTGGGTATCTATAGCAGTGTCATGGTTTAAGCCCAGCCACTTGGTTGCTTCCTCCAGAACCATGCCGCCACTTTTTCACTTCCTCCTTTTCTCCCCCACACTCTGGGTGGGATGGGGAGGAGAATCTAAAGAATGTAAACCTGGTTGAGATAAGAACAGTCCAATAACTAAAGTATAATATAAAACTGCTACTGTGCAAGAGCATTATAATAAGACAAATTATCTTTTGCTTTAGAAGTGTGTATTACAAGTGGATTATTTGTGATCAGGCCCAATGGATGCAGAACAATTGGTTGGCTTTCACTTCTAGAAAGACTGGGTTTAACACATACTTCTGCACTGCAACACTGTTTTTTGTTCATATATGAACCTGCTCCTGTAAGGGCTAAATATTCTGAATTGGAATTTAAAAATCTAACTGAATCAAGTTTCAAAGTTATTTCTGTTTCAAGTGCAGTCACAGTTTGCATGTTAAAAAAATATATAGCAGATTCTGGGTTTTTGTTAACTTCCTTCCCAAATATTTTACCACATTTGATAATATTAATATATATTCCTAAATTTATTAGTGTATATACAAGGAGTATAATAATTTTATTTCCAGTAACAAAAGATAGATATAAAGTAATGCTACTTTCTTGCTGAAGTTTCCTTTTCTGCACCTAAAGATATTGAATAAAATATTCCTGTTGAATATATTAAATTTTACAATATTACTATGTAGAATAGCATTACTAGATGAATGTGAAATGCATGAATTATGAAGCTATAGATACAAGTCCCCAGCTTCAAAACAACAATCACTTTTTTTAAGTTGCATTTAGAAAACTCTAGTTTCAAGCAATGTATTTTCTTTTTTTCATTACAATAACATATGGGTGTCATCTCTGCACTTAGGAAATTATGCCAGTTAGAGTCATTGCTTATAAAATGCAGTATCTTTTGTGGTGAAAAAATGCGTGACCAGCAAAGTACATTTTCACAGAGTTTAAACTATACATATATACAAAATAAAACTTGTAGGACTGTTGATAATTGCACCATCTGGTGACTGACAACGGATTTCATTTACCATTCATTTATTAATCCATCCAAGGGAAAGGAATTACTTCCACTTACTCTTGAAGTCTACATTATAGAAATGGCTAATGGCCACCTTTAGCATTATTATACTAATTGAAACTCTGGAGCAAAGTCATACTTAATCATCCTTTGAAAAAGAAGTATTAAAATCTTGGTTAAAAAAAAATAAAGCACAAACACAAAAAGTGAGTTACCACTTTCAATTATGATTTAGATTTTGTTCTTAAAGCAAGGTTTTCCTTTGCCAGGCATGAGTTCCTCAGTTTAAAAAAGTAATACATGAGCTTTAACCTCAATGTCAGATCACATAAAATCTGTGCTGCTTACAGTGTGTACTGATAATGTAGGTCTGTCAGGTGTACTGGGAGCTGTACTTGCTGTGTAAAGGCTCAGGTTTTGCCTGGAGGAGCTTCCCATTGAAGTATTAAAGACCCATACAGATAGTATGGGAAAGAAATTCCAGTTTACATGTCTGAGGCACAGACTCAGAATTTTCTCAGATTTTGTGGAAGTGGTCTGGCATAAAGAGATCCCCACAAAATTCAACCAATACTGTAACTACAAAGCAGACCTTGGAGTTTACTTTCACTTTGACTTCTTTCAGAAGCTCTACTCTCCCTGTCAAAGTATCCTATTGCCTAAAATCCCTTCCCTGCTTACTGAGGTGTGTCTGAGAAGTTCCAAATAGATATTCCTGTTCTCTAGCCAACCCCTTCAAAATTATTTGAAGAGAGAGGAGAAGGGTCCTGTGATCCAAATCATATGGCTCTTCAGACTCATCCATCATTATTGCTTATTAATTTTTCTTCCATAGTTAGAGTAATCAGGAAACAATTCCTAGTTTTTTTCTGAAAAAATATTTATGATTGGAGAAAATCCTGAAAAAACTTGTTTATATAGTAAAACAGCTGACGCAAACCTACAGCAGTCTGAATCTCCATGTGTAGAATGAGAAATGAAGATTGAAAAGTAACAGAAATTGGACAATTCATTTTAATTTGAATGCAAGTGGGTTGGACTTGTTCAATCATGTACAAACTTATTTTCACAACTGACAGTCCATTTTGTGGTGGTGTGTCAGCTGCAAATGCATTTACTGGCATACAAGCTAGAGATCTGTCTCCTGTGTGAAATTTTCGGCCAAAAAATGAAATGCATGCTTACGGATGATAGGGTTTTTTTCCCTGCTGTTTGCAATCTGGCCATGTACAAAAGCAGAAACAGTTGAAGACACTGAACAGTTTACACTGAAATATAAATCAGTTAAACAAAATGGTAAAGCACATTCCAGAGATGTGACAGATGACTTTGTTGTTGCTAATATAAAAAACAATGCTGTGATATCTGGCCCCTGTGGCAATATCTGTAATAACAAGTGAAACAGTGGTAGGGAGTGTTTGCTGGCATTAAGTCCAACCGGTGCAGAAAGGCTGGACTTGGATCGTTAAATCCCCTTGCCTCCAAAAGAGGGTCTCACTTAACAAGAGTGTGGTCTCAAACTCCATAATGGTGCCAACAAATTTTTTAAGAGACTGATGGTTGCCTAGGCTGAATACCTGCCAGAGAGCATACTACCAACTGAAGAATACATGCAGTTATGATACTTGGAATACTTCCTAGCATGGCTTGATTTACTAGTGCAGATACAGGCTGCTTTTCATTGTTGTAATTTTTTGGTTGGTTTTTGGTAGTTTTTATTTTGTCGGGGAAGGGGGGGAGTGTCTGCTTGGTTTTGGGGTTTTGGGCTGTTTTTGTTTTTTTTTAACTTTTTTGTTTGTTTGTTAGCTTGTTTTTGTTTTGTTACCCTTTTTTTTTTTTTTTTTGAGTTTTAAGCAACCTTTTAGGAAGGGACTCAAATTTGCTCCAGATATTCACCTCAGAAATTAAGTATCAGTCCATTACGAACCAATTTGTAGCATCCTCCCAGAATATTATTGCCCACAATAACTTTAATAATTGAGCATTTGTATTACAGTATGATCCTGATGGCCCCAGAAGGTCAAGGGCTTGTTTTCCTCAGAGCTATGCAAACACACAATAAGGTACAGTTTCACTATTGAATGTGCTGCAGTTTCGTTATTAAATAAGGTGAAAGTCATCACTTTTAACTGCAAGAGGGTATGATAATGGTTGTCATTTGCTATAGGAAGTTCTGTGTTTACAGAACAAAAATCTTGACTACATTGCCACAAAAATACAGGATCCAGCCCTCATTCTCAAAAATAAAAAAAAATAAAGATATATTTGGCAGTGAAATTCCTTTTTGAAATGTGTTAGCAGGAACCACATAAATCCACTGGGTTGTTAAGTGTACTAGGTCTAATGCATGGCAATGTGATTTAAAGCAGATATTTTGTAAACCTAATGAAGAAAAATAAAGAATGCAGTGTATTTATTATTTATTTATATTGTAGATAACAATTATTTTCATTAAAGGTTTTTCTATGAACTGAGTTTCTATTATGACAATTTAAATGTAACAGGAAAGCCAGTTCTCAATAATGGCATTGTTACTTTGCCAACTTGTCTTTAAATATTGCATAGATGAAAGGACAGGGATTCCAGATGTGCATAGTTTCCCAAAGTGGGCTTCCGGACTCATGAGATTTTCCTACCAGTGGTTAATCAGAATCATAAAGGAATAAAACTTTCTATCCACTTTGAAGTTGCAGTTGCATTTGTAAATATTCAGCAAGCATGAAGAGTAAATTTTATCTTAGTTGGCTCTGGCTTTGAGCATGTTATTGTCCACCCACATGGCACAAAGAGATTTCATTGGGGGAAGTGGGGGTTGCTATATTTACAGACTAAGTGGGGAGCAGAATGCAATCAAAGGAAAATGCCTTGGTATGAGCATGGATTGTAAAAGAGGTTGACTACTCCTTCACAAGCATAAGCCACTGCTTATGGCTCCCCCTATAAAAATAGGCATGGATGCCTTTATCATCAGGGCATATGGACTGCTTTCTCTGAGCTACATGCTTATGATGTTCTGCTGCTTTATGCACAACAGCTCCTAGAAGCTGCATCAGGTCTTATGTTCCTTCATCTGTCTTTTGCATATATTAGTCAAAGATATATTAATCACTGGGCATGTAAGTAAGGATAGTTCTTGTCTCATACCAGATGCTTAGTAAAACAATAAAAAGGAAGATGTTGCCAGTAATAAGTAGAAAATCTAATGTGTGTGCAAAGTTTATCCAACACCACTTGCTATCATGCACTTTTTAAGACAGATGTGAAATAAAATTAAAAAATGGAATGTAAGTTTGTCAAAAATTAATTTCATAGCTGAAAAGGTCAGCATTTTGAATAAGCCATGAGATTGCACATTATTTTGTTTAAGCAGCAGATACAAGGCTTTCTAAATTCAAGCTGAGACTCCATTAATGGAAATTTATAAAGAGGATTATGCCGTAAGTGCAGCAAATGGAAAAGAGAGCCAGAAGAACAGGACAGCATCTGGTTAAGGAAGGAAAAGGAGTAGCCTGTTAACTCTCCAAATCACTGAATGCCTTAGAACTAATATAACTTTCTTGTTACCAATCACTGCAGGGACTTGATAGGAAATGTTTTTATTTTGATACCAACATGGGATCTGAAAACCTAATTGCACTGTGACTGACTTGATAGCATTTTCCTATCTGCTAAACATAAGCACTCTGGGATATTTTCCTCCTGTAATGAGTAGTAAAACAGAAGTGCTTTAGAAGTTGAAACAAACAAGCAAAAAATAATCTTGGCCTTTTCTTCCATTTCAGAGTGTTGAATGAGGACGCTGAACTTTTCTAGAGGAAACTTGAGACTTGTTTCATTTGATGTCATGTTTTTTTCCACTGCAAATAGGAAGTATCATTTTTCATAAATATTTGCAAAATTTCTGTACCTGTGTGAGCTGAAAATATCATGCAGCTCTGTAATATAAAAGATAAGATTTTAAAAGGATGAAAATTGCTTGTCAGGACAGGTTAACTAGGTGTTGGATGACTCAGAAAAGAATGCATGCAGACACATGTAAAGGGAAAGACAAGTTTCCTTTGCTAGTATTTGAATTTTATTAATGTGACATAAGAAGCAAGTACTGTTTACAAAAGCTCTTGCTAAATCTGAGAGTTCCACTTTCACACAGAAATTTCCAGAATATTTTCATCTTCAAAAGAATTCCAAAGAGATTTTAAAAAATTTTGATAGCTGGTTTTGTTTCCTATCAGAAGGGAGATAAAATGTATTTCCTGAGGAAAAAGAGTGAAAAAGTTAAAAAAACCCACCTACAATATAGAAGGAGTTTTTAATCTTTTTCACTCTTTATAGTTGTTATTGTCTGTATTTTTCTATATCACTGTGTATGACACACCGTAAGAAATAGCACATCTACACTTTTATGATCATTTGGATTCTCTTAAATTCCTGTTTTAAAGATAAGTAAGTGACACAGACTTAACTGTGAAGCTGAACTATGTGTGTGTGTGAGAGAAAACGTATAAAATGAATAAATCAAGAATGGAATCTGGGCTTAACAAAAGTGCTAGTATTTTCAGCTGTACTTGTTATTTTCCACAGTTTTATACTTTGATTTTTCTTCTGATTTCATTGATTAATGTTAAAGTCTTTTATCCAACTAAGGATCAGAAATGACACCATGTGATATGGAAAACAAGTACTAATTGTAAATAATTAATATAAAAACCTAAATATTATCCATATAATTTTGTTTTCTACATGAAAATTAAACTACTAGATAGGCTACTATTACCTGTGATGGTAAACTGTATTCTCTAGGACAAGAAAAAAGGTTGCACTTACATGCCTTAAGTGTCCTTGGTCTTCTTTGGGTCAAATTATGCCTTTACATTATTAACACATATTTCTTTAGAGTGACTGATCTCAAAGGTCCTGAAATAATTAGTGACATGTCTTATGTTGCCAGACTGGTACAGCTAGACAGTAGAAAAAATGTTTCATATCCTTGTGTGGCATATAGACATGCTGAAATGTTCGAAGTACTGCTACAGGCAGTAGGATTCAAACTGTATAAGAAGAAAGCTCTAAAATAAGCTGTCTTGTTGCACTTGAATTTGTACAGGGAGCTATATGGCACACCTGGTGTTGTGTGAGAGTTTAAGAGAGGGGGACTTCTGCTTATGAAACTAAAGGGGCTAACAAATATTGTAGATTTTTTTTTCCTATAAACTAATGATATGATGGTTTACCAAAATAAATATTAAGAAATAAATTTCCTTCTATATGAAACAAAACCAGGAAAGCCGTCCCTTAAACCACAAGTCTTGTTTATATTTATATGGTTTATATTGATTTGTTTTATCTAAAATTAAACTGAATAAAGTACTTGAATATATATTGTAATGACCAAATAAGTGTGCGAAAAGAAATTGATGAGCTAAAGTATAATACATAATAAGTTGTCGATGAGCTAAATTATATAATAAGTTGTCACTGTGTATAATTTTGCAAAAGTTTCAGCCCCTTGTTCTTCAACTGCAACATATTTTTGCTTTACTTTTTGTCTGAACAGGGATAACCTGGATCATATTTATTAATATAATTTAAATAACAGTTAATCAAACTCACATGCTGCCCTAACTGTTGTTGTTCAGTAACCGCATATATGATTACTGTGTGTATGATTAATAGAGGAATCTCTTTCAAAAGTTGTAATTTCTAAATACCACTACCCAGTTATAGCTAACAGCAACCACAGATTCCCTCAGATTATTTCATGCAATTAGAAAAATATGTTAAATTGTGAAAATAAGCACAACATTTTCAGGATTTTTTAATTTCCAAGAATAATACAATTTTTCAAGCTTTGATTTAATTCAAACACATACTGATGAAACTAAAAAGTTTGCTTGTGATTTACTGAATTGATAAACAATTTCTTATTAGAGCCCAACCATTGTTAAGCTACATTTTATATATGTCATGGTTTAAGCCCAGCCTGTGAGTGAGAAACCACACTTCCCTTATCCCCCCCTTCCTTCCACCTGCACCAGGAGGGATGGGGAGGAGAATCGAAAGAATGCAACTCCCATGGGTTGAGATAAGAACAGTTTAGTAACTAAGGTATAACACAAACCACTACTGCTACCACCAAGAATAATAATGATAAGGGAAATAACAAGGGAAGAGAATACAACTGCTCACCACCCTCCAACCGATACCCAGACCGACCGAGCAGTGACCTATCCCTTCCGTGTAACTGCCCCAGTTTATATACTGGACATGACGCTCTGTGGTATGGAATACCACTTCGGCTAGTTTAGGTCAGGTGTCCTGTCTCTGCTTCCTCCCAGCTTCCCCCCCCCCGGCAGATCATGAGACTCAGAAAGTCCTTGGTCAGAGTAAACATTACTGAGCAATAACTAAGAACATTGGATTTATCAGTGCTGTTCTCAGGCTGAAAATCAAAAACACAGCACTGCACCAGCTACTGAGAAGGAGAAAAATGACTGTTACTGCTGAACCTAGAACGATATAATACAGCACTACTTCTGTTTCCTGGTAGATTGTGAACTTCTTAAAATACTAAACACATAAATACAGGCTCCTTTAAATTTTCCTGCAAACCACCCTCCAGTTGTTCATTCTCAAAAAGAAATCAGAGATGGCTAAGTATTTTCAAGCTGTTGTTAATCTTGCTAAATATGTTAAGGTTTCAGCTGAGTGCCTGGGAGGTGAAAATGCATCTGCCATGCAGTATATACTTACCAAGCAACACTAGATGTAAAATAAAATATTCCATCAAGCAAATAATTGATTTCTTTGATTTCATGTTGGACAATGTTTGTTGCTAAAATTGAAATTTTTTTCCACAAGGTTGATAATATTTAATCTATGCTAAATACAGGTTGATGAAACTTTATTAATATATTTAATTGTATATCCACATTGTATTTAATTTTAATTACCTTAACAAATGTTCAGGTTTTCAATTATGTACTAATTTCCAGAATCTTTGAAAGACTGCCTGTATCTATCCTTAATGCAGATTTTTTTTTGTGAGGATTACATGTTTGGGTAAGACAGATATTATGTGTCCTGGAATATTAAAAAGATTATTAAAAAATAATTTCTATACCCTTTTGTATGTGAAATTGCAGATAAAACCATTTTTGGTGAAATGGAAAGGCTATATAACTCAGCATCTCTATAAATGGTCAATAGAGAATGGTTGAAGAAAAAACATGGGCATCAGCATTAATCAGAGAAAACAAGGAAACAAGAATGCTGCAATGAAAATTGAACTAATTTACTTTTCAACAATTAAGAACTGTCAGTTCAAAAAAGAAAAAAAAAGGAACATTTGACTTTCTAGAATATCACTATCTTTCAAAGTGATTGATTTTCAGGACTGTTTTGAAATCACGCATTTGGGAAATTCCTGTTTTTGTCTCTTTGTTCAGATAATGTGGCCTAAAGATTCCAAGGTCATGTAGTTCCAGTTGAACCAGTTTATATCTTCACCTGCTTCATTCACTTTCCTGTTGATGGTTATCTGGGTGATGTCCTAATCTATGAAATTGTATTTGAAATTTTTTTCTGAAAGTGTTTATTATCACTCTTCTTCATTAGCCGCTACACCACACAGAGCACAACATTTCTCATCGACCAGCCATCATCCCCTGTGGTACCTTAGTTGATGGCAGCATGCTGATTTTACGCTTAAGACTACTTCTAGCTAACACAGTAGACTTTTTCATGATTATGAAAAACAAGTGAAGAAGAGATTACAGGACACAGTAGTGTGACCCACACCACAGTCTTGATGGGTGCTGCTGGAGAAAATGAACAGTCTCAGAGGGACAGAGAAAGGGGATCAACAATCTAAACTTTGTAATTTTCTTACAGTTTGCCATTACAGCTTTTGAGCTGTCAAAATCTTTGCATGGGGCTCATAGAGCTCAGTTCAAGTATGGCTAGTTCAAAGCTTACTAAATTCCAATTACATCACACAACAGTAAACTTTAATGCAGCTGCTTAAAAGTGAAAAACTATAATGAACTATAATTAATCCCTCTATCCACTTTAAAAAAAAAAACCTACAACAAACTAAAAAAGGGTGCTTTTCATTCTGCTAAAAGAAAAAAAAAAGAAAACACAAACAACCAAAACAACAAACAACTGAGAACTACCGTTCCTCTCTAAACCACAGCTATCACATACTGTGATGGGCAAAAAATTTTGGCTTTGGTTTTCCTTAACAAAAAGGGTGAAAACAGTTAAAAAAAAAATTGTGCTTTCAGACTCAAAAACTATTAAGTTATATTATTTACACATGCAGCATAAAAATATCTGTCAAATTATGTAAAACTATATTACCTCTACACTCACTTATTTCATCAACACAAAATTGTCAAAATGATTTTGAAGAAGCCTGGGCTTCAGCTGTGATCCCAGATTTTGTGTAGATAAACAATGGTCTGCTGGTAGAAGATATGACAGGATGAAAGACAGATTTTATGATTTAATTAGAAGAATCTTGAATGCTGATTTAACAACTCCTGAACTAGCCTCGATCTGCTTCCAACATCAGATAGATGAGGACAAGTAAGCATGGCTCAATCTAATTTGGTATTTGTAGATAGGTAAATAGGATCAAAACATGGCCTAGGATTTTTGCCAATGAAGAGGACACACTGCCTACTTTTGTTTTAAATACAATACAAAGGCAGTGATATTTTACAGCTATGAAATTACTTCTCTGGAATAACTGCTTTATCACTGTTATTTGATATACGATAATCCAAGATGAAAGATTTTAAAAGAAACTTTTTTGCTGGCCTCTGTACTCAACATATATGTTCATGCTTGTGCTGTTTTTTCCAGAAAGTTTCATATTCTCTGCTTCATCAGCTGAGGAAGTCACTGACCTAAGAGAATCCTTTTTCAAGTTACAAATTGTAACAGTGTCTGGCTGTTTTTTAAGGTAGACTTGTTCTTGGGAACTAGAAAAAGATGATAAGCTGCTTGACTGTATAAGATGTCATACTTCCTCTTCTGTTCAGGTGCATTTTTTAAATGACCTATATGCTTCCTAATGCTTTTTCCCTCTTTATTTTCTTCCTGGTATGTCTGTGTCCCCCAGTTCTTAACATATACGTAATCAATATCCAGAGTATTTCATTCTGGTTGTAGCAAGCATTTCAAGGACAAATATCTACATTCAATATGCGTGTTGTTGCACCTCAAGATTTCTGTTAGCTGGTATTTTGTAGGCAATGGTGTGCACCAAACATTTCTGTTACAAGCAAATGTAGTGCTTGTAACATTTCCTATTACGCCATAAACTATAGATTAAAGAAAATAGCCCAGCCTTGGGAATACAGAATCTTTGTCTACATACAAAAATACCCAGCAACAGTCAAGACAAAATAGAAGCTGAAATTGGAATTGTTGTTAGCTAGGATTTATCATTCGTTCTTTTGTTGGTTTCATTTCATTCCACTTAATAATTCTTATTAACATTTGTATTAAAAGATATTGCTTTTGCTCACTGGCTTTGTCTCACTCTTAACCTTGCCACAGCTGCAATCTGTAACAAAATGCATAACCAGATAAAGTTTGAAGTATAGGTCAATTTTCATCCTATCATAACAAGGGCATCAAAGTGACAATAAAATACATTACCTGATGTCTGTCAATAAGAAATTTCTGTATCTGAGCACCACCCCCTCAATTCAAAAGCTGACTCGGCATTGCTGGACTCACCCAGCATATTCCAGCAGATGTAAGACAGATACCCATGATGAGGCAGGACTCAATGTGCACCTACACAGCATCATGAAGCCAGATGAGTTACAACTCTCAACTCCCATCAGGAAAACAAACTCCCACCCACATGTTTGGTGGCAGTAAGACGCTCTGAGCTGAATCCATCAGGAACAGATCCTTGGATCTCAAAACTTCTTTTTTTTTTTTTTTTGTCATATGAAGTCTACCAACAGCTGCTCACTCTTGAATTGATGACATTTTATTTTTTCATATCAGAGCAGCTTGTTTCCTATGTAACTAAAATGGGATGAATGAGACATTATAGAAGAAACCAGTCACATCAGAACCCTTTAACATTATTATCAGTGCATAATTTCTCCCATGTTATTGAAGTTTATTTAACATATCCAGTTATTGAAGTTTATTTAACATCTTTAGCAATGAATTTTGGAATGTGAGAAGTTTGCTGAGTTATCATAAAAATAACAGAAAATATAAATTTTAAATAATTCCTAAGTGAAGACCAATGGCAATGAAAAATAAAGCTCGCAATTTGTGAGTTTTATAGCAAGTACAGGGGAGTGTTAGGTCCTTCACTACTCCACTGGATTTTTCCCAGTCCCCTTCATTTTTTTCAGAAATGTAAAACAGAACAAGTCTGGGTTATGCATGACATCTTTCAGTCCCACAGTGGGAAAGAAAAGGGGAGGAGAGGGGAAGGGATGGGAGGGAAGAAGTTTCCTGTTCCAGACAAACAGACATTAACATAATTCAAAACAAAGTTGTACAGAATCTTCTGAAATGAACAAATTAAAGGAATAAACTTTAATAAGTATTGTAGAGCTGTGATTTTTAAATGGATGTTAAGGAAGAATTATAGGAAACCTATTACTATGTCTAATAACATGGAAAGTGGGAAATGTGTTTGTGACCTTGCAAATTAAATTATATTGACCTGTGTCAATTTCATACCTATCTCAAGATCTCATGCAATTTTTACTGAGCTCCTGACCAGAACTGTTTTGCTTGAATCCATTCATCTCCATGGAAACAATCACATGTATTGATAGCATCATGTTATCTTCCAATGATAAAATTTACTAATGTCTATAAGTCACTTTTCTTTATAGGTGACCTCTAAACAAAAATAATATCATTCCCCACATGTAAATGTGGATGCAAGTGATATCTGTGTCACAAATTGTTGCTCAAATCTTCAGAGATATCCTTTGTGTTTATTTCTGAAAAGATTGACTTGGGTCTTTAAAAGAAAAAAAAAAGAAAAAAGAATAAATAAAGGAAAGGATGGAGGAGATATATGAAGAATAACATCTTCAGTGGAGTTCTGCATTTTGTGGTAACATGTAGGAAGGAACAGTGGAACAGTGGCATCCCTCAGGATAGCAGCCTTCACACCTTGATGGTAGTCCTCGTAAGTGAGAAACATCCAGGAAGATATGTGTTAAGAAATAGACTGTTATATTTGCTTGCATTAAAGCTTCTTCATCTGCCGTTCAAATTTCCAACTTGCCAAAGAGCAAGGCTTGACCCACTTCTTATGGAAGTCTACTGCCTTCCTGTGGCCTGGGTTAAGGATGTGATGAAAAGACTTCCTACCATGGTACAGTCCTCAGATTATCTATTCCTGATTTTTCATGTAGGCAGCTCTTAAACTGCAACAAGAGTTCTGAGGGCAATTGGAGAGACTTAAGAGCCTAGGGATAACTCTTTAAGGGATCAGGAGCGCAAGTGTTCTCCTCTACCCTTCCAGTTGCAGGGAATGATGAGGAAAGAAACAGAAAGAGCCAGCAGACCAAAACCTGTTTCTGGGAATGTTGTCAGTAGCAGAATTGTGAGTTTGGCTGAATCATAGGTCAGTCTACACAACAGCAGGCCTGCTGGCACCAGAGAGGATAGACCTGCCTCAAAGCTAGAAATGGATATATGTGAAGGAGTTAACAGGGTTCATTGGAAAAGCTTTAGACTAGATTTAAAGGGGAAATGGATAAAATCAGGCTTTCTAGAGATAAACTTGGAGGCTAGAGATAAACTTGGGGGCACACCAGTGTGCGAGGGATAGTGTGCTAGTGAGGTCCTTCGGTCTGCTCCACAATGAGCTAAGTACATTGAAGCATATTTGTAATGTCTTTATACTAATGCACACAGCATGAAGAATAAGCAACAGGAGCTAGAAGATTCTGCCCAGTCCTATAGCTAAGATGTCATTGCCATAAGCAAAACCTGGTGAGATGAGTCCTGCAACTGGTCTGCCATGATTGCTGGTTATAGGTTCTCCAGGAAGGTTAGGCAAGGCAGATGAGGTGAGGTAGTGTCACTGCGTGTAACGAAGAGGTTGGATGGTGTGGTGCTTACAGTTAGAGATGGCATGGTTGAAAGCCTCTGAGTAAGGACGATGGAGAAATAAAATGGATGTTTTTGTGGGAGTCACCCATCCGGGATGATGACACTGATTATTCTACAAGAAATTAAGGGGCATCTGCAGATCGGCTGCCTTGTCCTTATGGGTGATTTTAACTTCCCAGACATTAACTGGGAGCATCATGTATTGGACACAAACAAGTGTCCTGGGTTCAGCAGTAGCAGTCATTTTTCTCCTTCTTAGTAGCTGGTGCAGTTCTGTGTTTTGACTTTCAGCTTGGGAACAGCACTGATGACACTGATGTTTTTAGTTATTACTCAGTAATGTTTACTCTGACCAAGGACTTTGTGAGTCTCATGATCTGCCAGGGAGGAGGGGAAGCCAGGAGGAAGCAGAGACAGGACACCTGACCCAAACTAGCCAAAGGGTATTCCATACCACAGCACGTCATGCCCAGTATATAAACTGGAGGCAGTTACCTGGAAGGGCTAGATCACTGCTCAAGTCTGGCTGGGTATCAGTCCATGGGTGGTGAGCAATTGTATTCTCTTCCCTTGTTATTTCCCTTATCATTATTATTATTGGTGGTAGCAGTAGTGATTTGTGTTACACCTTCAACCCATCAACAAGCGCCACGTTGGGCGCTAAAAAGAACTGTCGTGGTTTAAACCCAGTCAGGTAACTTGTTCACTCACTCCCAGTGAGTGGTGCCGAGCTGACAACAATCGAGGTCCGTGTCCCCTCCCCCACCGGGGCTCTCCCCTTTCCCGCTCCTGGAGGAATGGGGAGGAGGATCGAAAGAGTGCAACTCCCACGGGTTGAGACAAGAACAGTCCAGCAACCAATGTACAACACAAATCACCACCGCTACTATCAACGACAACAATGATAAGGGAAAATAACAAGGGAAGAGAATACGATACCACTGGCCAAGAAAACGAGTTCCACCTGGAAGCCCGTGTCCTTCCGGGTACTCCCAGTTACCCCCCACCCCGGGCATGACGTGCTGTGGTATGGAATACCTCCCTGGCTAGCCCGGGTCAGGCGCCCCATCTCTGCTTCCTCACAGCTTCCCCTCCTCCCTGGCAGAGCATGAGCCTCACAAAGTCCTTGGTCAGGGTAAACATCACTTAGCAACAACTGAAAACATCGGCTTCACCAACACTGTTCTCAGGCTGGAAGTCAAAACACAGCACTGTACCAGCTAGCACAAAGGAAAAAAACATGACTGCTACTGCTGAACCCAGGACAACCTTAGTTACTGGACTGTTCTTACTTCAACCCATGGGAGTTACATTATTTCAATTCTCCTCCCCATTCTTCCAGGAGCTGGGGGAGGAAGGGTGGGAAGTGAGCGAGCAGCTGCATGGCTCTGGGTTGCCCGCTGGGCTTAAATCATGACACAAGTCCAAGAGATTTATGAATTATGCTGAAGTACTTCTCGATGTGGGTACTAAGGGAGCTGATTGAGAAAGGTGCCCTCCTTTCCTAATGTGTAGTTTGTAAACAGAGTGGGACTCATAAGTGAAGTGGTGGTTGGTGGCTGTCTTGGTCACGGCTATCATGAAGTAACTGAGTTTCAGAAAAAAAGCCGCTCAGCAACAGGATAAAAAACACCATCAAAACTTCAACTCTGGACATGGGGAAAGAAGACTTTGGGCTGCTGAAGGAAATTAGTAAGATCACCTGGGAATCTGCTTTTGAATGTATTTGGGTTCATGAGTATTGGTAATTTTTCAAGAGCCATCTCTTAAGAATGCAGTAGCAGGCAATTCCAAAGTGTGAGAAGTCAAGCAAGCAGAGCAAAAAGCTTCCTTGGATGAGGAGGGACCTTCTTCTAGAACTTGGACCTTCTTCTAGAACTTAAGTGGAAAAAAAGAAAGCATATGGACAGGTGACCTAGGAGGACTATAGGGATGCTGTTCACCACTGTAGGGAGAAAATTTGTGCAGCCAAAGCTCAAATAGCTGTAATGGGAAAAGAAAACGGCCTTTTAAAGTATGTTAATAGCAAAAGCAGAATCAGGGCTAGCATTGATTTATTACTTGGTTCAGTCACCTCACAAATAGGTGACTCAGGAAATGGTAACTTCCCAGCTGACCCTTAACTTGTTTGAGAATTTCTGCTCCAGTCCATGGAGCCTGACGGAATTCATCACAGGGTACGGAAAAAGCTGGACAATGTCATCATGAGACCTCTTTCCACTGTTTTTTGGCAGTCTTGGGAGTCTGGAGAGGTCCCGGCTGACTGAAACCTAACAAAAGTTGTCTCAGTTTTCAAGAATCTTCGAATGGTTAGAGCTGGAAGGGACCTTAAAGACCATCTGTTACAACTCCCTGTCAGAGGCACGAAAAAAGGGTAAGAAGGAAGACCCTTGTAATTACAGGCCTGTTAGTCTCACTTAAGTGTCTGGTAAAATTATTGAGATGATTATTCTGGGAATTACTGAAGAACACTTGAGACATAACACAGTCATTGGCCATGCTGCCTTGTTCACAAGGGGAAATTCCTGCTTAACTAAATTAATTTTGTTTTATGACAAGGTCGTAAAACCCCATCTAGTTGGCCAAGGAATCCAGTAGATTCAGTGTTTTGGGATTTTAGCAAAGATTTTGACAGTGTTTCTCACAGTATCCTTTTGGAAAAAATGTGCAGCACACACCTAGACAGATCCATAATGCATGGGTAAACAGCTGGCGGGTGGGTTGGGATCAAGGAATTTTCACAAATGCAGTTACGTGAGCCTGGCAGCCAGCAGCCAGTTATCACTGGAGACCCCTGTGATCAATGTAAGACTAGTTCTCTGCAATGTTTTTATAAATGATCTGGATGCAAGAATTGAGTGCACATTAAGTAAGTTTGCCAGGGATAATAAATTAGGAGGAGTTCTGGACTCCCTCGAGGTTAGAAAGGCCTTTCAAAGAGATTTGGATAGACTAGACAATGATCTTTATATTCTTTCCAACTTCAGATATTCTATGATTCTAAGGCTAGAATTGAAATCAAAACTAGCCTGAAGACATGTCAAATTACTTATTTTGTTAATTTATGTGCAAAAACCACCTTTTAATATAGTAAAGGGTGAAAAGAAAGATAGCTTATTTTATCTTATCTTGGATGAAATGCATAGGAGAAAAGGATAAAACTATTAGTTTTTCCTAGGTTTCTTTTTCTTTCTCAGTATTTGCATCACTACCTATGATCCCCATGTAAGGCTGCTTTGCTGATTTTTCAGTGTGGCATATAAACATTAATTCTGTTTCACATGGTGTGTTTAGAAAAGGCAATAATTGCGCAAATGCATTTGCTAAGAGATTTCCTCCAAAATACTTGGTAATAACAATAATAACAACAGGAGAAACAGCTAAAAGCCATTTGAAAAGCAGAAAAGTTGCAAGTGTTTTTGAGACTAGGGAAAGGCGCTTGTTTTCTAATCTGATAGTTATTTTAAACATCACTGGTAAGTATTCATTACAAGAACTTTTTCTTCATATACTCTTGCAAAATGATAAAAGCTCTTTGTTTTTCAGCTCATGTGAAAATTAAATGAAGAGAACTTCCAGTCTTAAAAACTTATATATTTTAAAAAAATATTATCAAGATTGCAGATTTTCAACATTTCCCTTCAGTGAAGCTTTGTCCCTCTGAAGCCAACAATTTTGCCATGGTGAGGACAGTATTCTTCATATTCTGAATTTTACATTACTCTTTCAAAGCTGTTCTAGAGAAGTTTTATTAAAAACAAAAAAGAAAAATAATCTGACATCTGGACAGATGGTTATGCATTACATTTTGGTTTTTTTTAAATAGCTTTCTCAAATTAATCTTCAATTTACATGCATATATATTATATAATATGTATTTCATACATTAAGTAGAAAATAAGATTAAATAGTTTGAGTGAATTGAAAACATAAGGTTCTGAAATTTTGTTTCTACTAATCTATGACCATGTTTCTAATGAGCAAATATATTGTACCAGTTCTCTTCATACCAAATTTTGAAAAAGCCAGTATTTCCCCCAATATCAGAGACATCTATTTCATTCTTCTTTAATACCTGTTGTGGTTTAAACCCAGCCAGACAGCTCGTTCACTCACTCCCTTCCCCCCTTCTTGTCCTCCCCCTACTCCCAGAGGGACGGAGAGGAGAATCGAAAAGAATACAACTCCCCTGGGTTGAGACAAGAACAGTTTAGTAACTAAGGTATAACACAAATCACTACTGCTACCACCAATGATAATAATGATTATGATAAAGGAAATAACAAGGGAAGAGAATACAGCACCTCACCACAGCCAACCGATAACTCCCGCGCCCCAGCCCGACCAAGCGCCGACCCATAACTCCTCCAACCCTGCAGTCTCCCACCCCTGCTGGCTAACTCCCCATTACATCCTGGGTGTGATGTGCTGTGGTATGGAATACCTCTTTGGCTAGCTTGGGTCAGGTGTCCTGTCTCTGCTTCCTCCCGGCTTCCCCTCTTCCCTGGCAGAGCATGAGGCTCCCAGAGTCCTTGGCCAAACCAAAATATCATTGTTACCAGCTCTGTTCCCAAGCCAAAAGTCAAAACACAGCACTGCACCAGCTACCAAGGAGAAAAATGACTGCTACTGCTGAACCCAGGAGACTACTTTTAACCTGAGAGGTTCTTACTCACTTTTCCCAAGTTTTTTCCTTTTCTATATCAAAACCATGCTAATTTAATAATAATAAATTCTAGGTATACATATAGGTGTAGGTATAGGTATAAATATAGACATAGGCTTAGGTATAGGATTAGGTTTATATTTACTTTTAGTTTTGGGTTTAAATTTAGGTTTGGGTTTGGGTTTAGGTTTAGGATTATTCTTAGGTTTAGTTTTAGACCAGACTAGGACAGGACAGGACAGGACGGGATAGGATAGGGTAGGATAGGATAGGATAGCATAGCTCAGCTGGGATGGCTGGAAAGGATCTATAATGTTCATGTACACCAACTGACAGACAAGCCCTGCCTTCAGGGCTGACCAAAAGATAAAGAGTGTTATTTGAAGGCATTGTCCAAATGCCTCTTAAACCCTGACAAGTGTGGGATATCAACCACCTCTCTAAGAAGTCTGTGACTGTGTTTGACCACCCTCTCAGCAGAGAAATGCTTCCTAATGTCCAATCTAAGTTTCTCTGAAGTAGCTTTGAGCCATTCTCATGTGACCTATCCCTGGATCCTAGAGAGAAGACCTCTCCACTTCCCCACCTCATTAAGTTGTAGGGACCAATGAGGTCACCCTTTAGACTTCTTTTCTCCAAACTAAATGAACACAGAGCTCTCAACAACTCCTCACAGGACATTCCTTCAAGTTCTTTCACCAGCTTTGCAGCTCTTCTCTGGATGCATTGAGTACCTTCATATCCTTAAACTGTGGTCCCAGAACAGAGCACAATATTCAAGGTGAGGTTACACCAAGACTGAATACAAAGATATAATCATCTCATTTGACCAACTGGTTATACTGTGTTTGATACACTCCATGATGTGGTTTGCCCTCCTGTTTGACAAGGCACACAGCTCACTTGTACTGAGCCTGCTGTCAACCCAATTCCTTTTTGCACTGACGATCTCTGGACTCTCCTCTTCCAATTTATACTTGTGCTTGGAGTTACTCTGTCCCAGGTGCAGAATCCAGCATTTTTTCTCTTCAAAATTCATACAATTGATGATTGCCCAATGCTCCAGTCTATCTTGATCTCTCTTCAAGGCCTCTTCCCTTGAGAGAATCAATAGCCCCTCTCAGTCTGCAATTGTCAGCAAAGTTGTTAATGGTGTCTTCAACTTCTGCATCAAGAAATGATGGCTATATAGAAGAGACTACCTGTGTAAATATCATGATACACCATCAATAGAAACATAAAATACAGCTACTAGAAAGCCATGACATCTCTCTTATTATAGGACATGGTTAATCTTGCATATACTATGCCAAGATCAGCCTCTGGCTTGAAAAGGTCAGGAATCAGTTATCTTTCTGATTCCCTCAAAATTTTGTTCCTTTCAACACTCCCAGAAGTGTTAGGTCTCTCTCACACCAAACAATTTGGGAAGTCTTGGAAAGCCTTTGAAGACAGTGGTGTACTTTTTTCCCAGCAACATTCAGAAGTCTAATACTAGGAAGCTTTCTATCTTTTTTTTTTCTAATAAGACTATTGATTACTCACTAATGCACATTCACCCCAGTATTTCACTTTGTGCTAGTAATATAGTCCCTCCAACGGATGAATAAACCATCCATCTCTATTGCATTACCTTTTTCGAAGTGAGTCTGAGGCATTTCCTTATTGTGTAAACTAGTTATCTGGAAAATTGCCATGATTTTTAAAAATAATTTTTAAAAATTATAGAGTGTTACACACTCTTATGGGTACTTAGAAAATGAAGGCTTTTCCAAAAACATCTTAAAAGCACTTACAGGAGTACAAAAAAAATAAAAAGAAGGTGGTGGTGTTGAAATGCTTTCCATAAGAAAAAAACCTCTTTCCTACTTTGATATTGTTAAATACATACAAAAATTCCTGTCTTTACAGCTTCTCTCTGGTAACCTACATCTCTTCTTGGTCTTTTCCATTTCCATTCCCTAGCTGTCTCTCTTAAGATTATTTTATATATAATGTAATTTTGATCGCTTTAATCGGGTGGTTTATGAGACTAGTCAGAAACAGAAAAAGAATGGAATAAGGAACAAAAGAGAAAAACATATGTGAAAGAACTATGGCAGTCTGAATTGGATGTGGATTCAAATACAGCCTTGATTATCTGCTGTGATTAAAACATTGCAACCACATAAATCGTGAAAGCACTGAAGGAAAAAAAAAAAAGAAGAGAAGAAAATAACTACACTACAATGAGCTAACTGCTTCTATGCATAACCAAGAATTGCTTTGCTTTCTTAGCAAACCTCACTTCAGATCAGGAAATCAGAACAAGCACAATCACAGTCAGAGTACATCATTACAGAAAATAGAAATTAAATAGTTGTTAGAGGTCCTGTGAGTCCTGCAGTATGACTGCATGAAGCAGATGCTGGAAGAGATGGGACTGACTTCTTCTTCTAAACTCCTTTCAATATAATATTGACCATTATGGTTCAGCTCTCAGCACTGGTTATATATGGGTTTCCTTTTTACTTCTGGGACTCTGCTAACATAAAGCAGACAGTAATCACTACCAATAAGATGTGATATGTTAATTTATTTGATTAAAAAATCTAAAAAGACATTTTAAAATCACTTTGTCCACTTTTTTTTTTAACTGTTCTGATACATTATCTCCACATATCACTCTACATTATAGCAATTTACCTGGTGGTTAAAAGGAAGTAAATGGTGATGATTAACCTATTTATTAAATGGAAGAATGTATAACTGTATCCAGAGGGTAAATAGGAAAGTAACCCATAAAAGCAAAAGGACTTGGGATAAGTTGTTTTCCTCTCAGCTCTGTATTTTAAAAATTGGAGGAGTCTGCCACTATAAATGCTTAAGCAGAAACCACTAATGTATTTTGAGATGAGGATATAAGAGCTTCATCTCGTTCTATGTAATGTCTTCAAATGAGTGTCTGCCATAAAATGATGAGTACTGAGTACTTTTAAATTACTATTAAAATTGCCTGAAGGCAGATCAAATGTGGTTGGTGCCAGGAAAGCTATGTCATCTGACTCAGGTAATCACTTTTTTTTTTTCCAAGTGTGCTGCTCCCATCATAAATATTTAATTCAGTCTTAGTAAATGTACACACTACTTGAGCTTTTGTTATTTTTCTTTTCTCACACACAATTCCTTCCTTTGTCCCTCTCCCCCACTGTTATTTTTTTGTTTTTTTTTTTTTTTACAGGCATAGTCTATGTAATTATTTTCCTAGAGGAAATAAGTAATGATACCAATCACATTCATGTTAGCTTTCATAGGGACACTGTGAGAAATTACTGGATCTGCTGGTATCCTCCTAATTAGATTTAACAGACCAATTAAAACCCTTGAAGTCCCTTAAACATCTTCAAAACTTCTAGATATAAGGACAAACATAATTTAAAACAGACATATAAAACAACATTGTTTTTATCTAACAGAGGGATATCAGATTTCTAAATCTTTCCAAAATAAGAGTGTTATAAGACAAAAAGTAAAGGCTTATTAGTTTATTCTTCTTTAATTGATAGGGTTTTTAAATGCAATCTGTCATCTTTTTTTCAACAGAAATATTAAAACAGTGTCAGATAAAATACTCATTTAACCACAGAAGTCAGGTGGGCTGAATTCTTTAGAAATCAGTTAAAATGATATTATTATGCTAATCTGAGTAAAATATAAGCTGATGTTTATAAGGCCCAATAACTAGTTTTTTATTATTTCAGAATCAAATGCAAGTTTTCTCTAGCAGGAAAGTAATCCACTATACATTTTGACTGAGTGATTCAATGTAATTAAGGCCAGTGTTAATTCATAGAATCATAGAATAGTTAGGGCTGGAAAGGACCTTAAGATCATCTGGTTCCGACCCCCCTGCTAATGGCAGGGGCACCTCTCACTAAACCATGTCGCCCAATGCTCTGTTCAACCTGGCCTTGAACACCACCAGCATTCACAACTGTTGAGCATTCACAACTTCCATGGGCAATCCATTCCAATGCCTCTCCACCCTTATGGTAAAGAACTTCTCCCTTATATCCAATCTAAAATTCATTAAAGTCCATCTGAGTTTATTAATTTGTCTGGGCATATTTTTATGTATAAAGGTTTTGCATATAGATGAAGGTGTTCTAGATTCATATTGATCATATTTTGTTCTTTTGTAGACATTCTGTCTGCTGCATTGTAAAGAAAGTGTGGGACTTTTATCAATATTTAAATCTGCTTTGAAATCCTTTCAACATGCTAATAACAATGAACGTACCTTTTGATGGAAAAGTGGGTTGGGTAATTTAGAGACTGATTGCATGCTTAAAAGCAACATTTAGTCCATAGATCCCATGATAAGCTGGAACATCTCTTTCAGTTAGTGTTAAGCATTAAAATTAAAATCACAAGAAAAGCATTACGAAATACGAATGCATTTATCTCACAGACTGCAATATATAAATGGACAGAGTTAGGTTCAGTAGTAATAATAAAGGAGATGATTCTGGTGTTAATTTTAATCTTCATTAACATGAAATCTTTAAATATCTCATTAAGTGATTGTTACTTGAAAAAACTATGGGTTTAAGTATATAAATGTGTCATTTTTAGTGCAGTATCTACTGCGTTACAATTTCCCTCCAGAAAAGCTGAGACAATTTTTCTTTAAAGGAAGACTGCCCTCAGATGTACATCACACTCCTGCTCCTCAGGTGCATCCTGGACTTGTCCCAGCTCCAGCTACATTGTTAATAGTATGCCATCACTATTAAATTTCTACTTCACAGTGAGATCAAGACCCATTTCTGCAGTCTAGACACCTTTTCAGGTAAAATCCTTTCCATCTTTGCCCATGTTAATGTTTCTTCCCAAGAAAAATGACTTAAATTTCTTTATAATGTGTGTTTTCAGTATGGAGCCAATTTTCAGTTCCACCCCTGCCTGCTATTGCACCAGTGTTTTTCCAGTTCAACCTTTTTCAGTGTCACCTGCAAATTTTATTATCACATACTCTATTCAGCCATCCAAGTTATAATGAAAATATTAAGTGGTATATGACATTTGTCAGATACAAGACAAAGGTCTAAAGGACTCACTTGACATTCCTTCAGTGTGTGCTGTTGAATTATGGATGCCTACTGTCTGATAACAATCAGTTTTGTGCCAGTTTTCTAGCACTTTCCCTGAGACTGTATACCCTGGTCAATTTTGCCTGTGACATAAAGTATATAACAACCATGTTTTGTGGCTCAAGTAATAGTTCAATTATATCAATACTTTTTTTATGATAATAGTATGACTTCCATACATCCTAAGCAGTATCATCTGCTGCAGTCTCAAAGATTTCTTTTGTATCAGTTTAACATTTCTGTTTCACTATTATTTTCAAGCAAACCAAGGAAATGATATGCAGTGGTAATTCAAGCAACAATAAGACCCTGTCTGGCATGATGTCCTAAAATAGAAGGAAATGCAAATGTTTTCGGAGTTCATATACACCAGGTGCTATTCCTATAATATTGATATGTAGACAAACTATTGGAAACATTCCTGGCCTGTAGCACAATAATCTTTAGACCTCTTAAAAAAGACTCATATCTAAATTTTTTTGATTCTAACATTCATTGCAATCTGCCCTGATCATTATTACTGTTTACTAACTGAGTAGTTAAATAACTACATTTCTTGTGACAGCTGCAGATGTAGTGATCACACACTTTATATCACTGGATTTTTAAAGATCCAAAAGACATTCATCATACTCATTCAGCAGTCAAAGTTACTTATGCGACTAGTATTCTTCCCATTTCATGTCATTCTATGGCACCACATAATAGCCTAAGTGTTTTCTTTGACTTATGAAAAATAAGGATCAAATGTTCAAATGAAATTCAAGTTTTAATGTGTAAAAGGAAACCAGGGAATGAAATTATAAGTTAAAAAATATTAAATTTTACATCAGGTATGTGACATTGGATGTGACAAAATAAGATGTTCTACAGAGACAAAGATTAGCCACAACACTGTTAATATTTACTATTATATTACTGAAGGTCAGAATGTTAAAACTACACCTTGAAAAAGTACAGACAAAACTTTTTATGCTTTGAGGAAAGTTGTAGTTTCCTTCCTTCACACAGGGCAATTTGAGAATTCGTCCAGCTGATTTCCAAACTTCAGGTCCTTTCACCTGTAACAATCCCACAAGGTTTCATTTAACTCCTTCATATTCTCTATCAATGAAGGTCCCACAGAGTCCCTAGTAATGCATTACAGTGCTTAGCTGTTTACACATATGCAGAGATTTTTCTCATGTCTAACTTCTGTCTTACTGGGAAGATAAATAGAGAAGGGCATACATAAATAAATAAATACAGCTTCCAATAGCTATATAGCTGCTCAGTCCTCCAAAAAGAGTCTCTTCTGGAGTCCTTGCTTTGCTTTCTGCTCATTTTCCTTACAGTCCTATTGCTTATAATTGGCTATGTCATGCTGGCCTCCTCACCAGATCACAGAGCTGCTGCAGAACAGATCCAACTCTCTTGCAGCTGTCATGCACTGCATTTAGAACTGTCCTGGACTCCCAATGCCAGGGTGACTGGAAGTCTCTTCAGGTCCTCCCATTCCTGTCACTGAAATCCTTAATCTGTGGTAGGCATGGGACAAGAGGGTACCTCTGTCTCCGTCTCCTTCCACACCTCGTTTTGGCTAACAAGTTGCCAGATCCAGCAGTCTGACAAAAGCTCCTCATCTCAGTCGAAATGTCAGTGAGGATGAGCATGCATTCCAAATAGGCACACATATATGATAAACATATACACATATACACACATATATATACATAAATACTTATATACAGATGGCTGTGCACGTAGATAAGGATAACACACAGCACTCATACAAACAATGGCTTCATCCTGTTTCCCCATCTTGCTGAGCAGGATGGATGGATGTCTGCTAGTCGGCATCATTCATATGCATAGATACATATATACTAGGCAGACCCCTTCAGTATCTGGGCTCAGATATTCTGTCTGTCCAGGAGCTGCCCCTGGGCCTCAGTATTTTACTTTTAAATTAGACCTTTTATGCATCCATCCTTCTATTTTCCTGTGCTTGTTTCTCCCTACATGATCTAGACCCCTCCCTTCCTCCACCTCTGACTCTTACCCAAAACATCCGATAATAAGCCCTGTACAACGACAAAATCCTCTTCTTCTGCATCCCACAGTGTGTTCCCTACCCCTGGTTGTAGGCCCCCTGTTATAGGAAGTATCCCCAAGAGCTGTTTCTGGTGACTCCCAGCAGAAGTGTCCCCCTACTCATGGGTTTGGGAGTCTCCTGGGACAGTCTAGGGGATTGGAACAGGAGCTTATTCCCTTAACTTGACTATTGGAGTGCCCTTGCCTGTGTATGCCTCTAGGTGTGGAGATTGGACTTTTGTGACATGACCTAATAACACCTTAGGCTGCGAGTTTTGCTTGGACAATAAGTAATACATACCTCAGGGAAGCTATTCAGAACTTTTTTTGACCTAAATGGGTTTTTAACCTATGACTTAAAAAGGTAACAAAGAAAATGCTTCATAGACTGAGATTATTGTGTACTGCAAGTTTCAACCTAAAAGGAAATTTTTTCATTCAGATAAATGTTTAATAGAAGCCTCAGCTAAGCAAAAATGTATAAATGCAATTGTAATGCTAGAGGACCATTAACCAAGAGTGTCATGGCTCACCTGCTGTAACATTCTGCAGCTTATCAGTGTGCTGGAGTGGGAGTATAGCAGTAACCTAAAGTAATTGAATAAACACAATGTAATCAAATCACTGAGCTACAATTACAGGTTTCTACAATATTTGTGATGTATTTAAAAATATGATGGTTTCAAACTTTTTTTATCTTCTAGCAAAGTATAATAAAACCTGTGGAAGTACAAAATGTATTAAGTTGGAAGAAATTATATTAGAAGTTAAAAAAAAACTTTTTTAAAATAAACAGTGCAGGAAAAGCAGTCAACATGACATTGGTTTAAAATTCAGATATCATTATTCAACAAAGCTTGTATAATCTATAAATGTTTCATATACTTGTAGATTAGGTTTGGGGGGTCTCTATCAAACTCACTTTGAAAGGTCATTCTCAATCATACATACTAAAAAAAAAAATAATAAAAAAGAAGTAAAATAGAAATGGGGATTTAGAGAAGCCTGTGTCCTGAAACACAGCTGGCTGGCAGTGAAAAACAAAATAATTCACATGCATCATGATGTAATTCACGTGCATTATTGTACTATGCCAGCCTGCACAGGATGACAGAACAGGATTCATGCTTTGCAAGACTGGCAGCAAACTAAGCCATTGATGTTGACAAACCCAATGTTAGCCACCCAGCAAAGCTGACAGTTCCGAGAAGCACTATTTGGGTTTTGCATAGCAGAAAGTCTGTTTCTTTCATGTCATGTAAGGAAAAGTCTTTTAATTATGTAGTCTGCCTTTTCTGAAGAATAGAAACAAAACAACAACTGAACACAAACAGCAGGTTTTCTTCCAGCTGTTGTCTTCTTTTTATAAGTCCTTCAAAATAACCATCTTTGTGCACAGCTAGAAGTTAATTTTGTTCATGAAATATGACTGGAATATTTTTCCCAGATCATTTCTTTTTGGAACCAAACTGTATTAGCTGTTAGTGTAGACTTCCATTAGAAATAAGAGAACCAGGAATTTTAAGAGACCCTCTTTTGACAAGGCATCCATTTTGGTCTTACAGGCTTAATAAAATTCAAAAACTGACTTAACTCTTGGATGATAAACTATTTGAAATCTCTTTTATAAGATTGTATGTCCTCATTAGCCATTATTTTAATTTAGCTGTCACTCTACCCCAAAAGGTTAGAATAATCACAGTTTGCATTCTTAGGCTGAATGATATTCTATTATTTTACATCATGTGTGAAAGTATTTTTACTAAAAGTGGAAAAACCTCTTATCTTCCTTCTGTGAATTTTGCTAGGAAGATCTGTTCATAATTACAGTTTTAGGTTTGTGGGGATTTTATTTTATTTCGGTTTCATTTTATTTTATTTGATTTATTTTATTTTACTTTATTTATTGCTATTAACTGTGAATATACAAAAATGTAGAATGTGCTTGTTTCTAACTTCAAGCTGTATTTGAATGCTGGAATTTACATGATGTGCTAAAAGGAAAGAGTACTTAAGACTGCTAATAAATCTGTTCAATAGTATGAATTAAATAACTCAAGAGAAGATTTTCCACTTAAAGGTCCTTCCAAATGTCATTTAAATGCATATTCAGTGACTCAGGTCACCAAGTGATGTTTCTAATTCAACTATTGCTTTTTGTTTACTCTGCTGAAGACCACTAGCAAGTGGTGTTCCTCAGGGATCGCGTTGGGACCAGTCTTGTTCAACATCTTTGTCGGGGTCATAGACAGTGGGATTGAGTGTGCCCTCAGCAAGTTTGCCAATGGCACCAAGCTGTGTGGTTTGGCTGATACACTGGAGGGAAGGAATGTCATCCAGAGGGACCTCAACACGTTTGTGAGGTGGGCTGATGCCAACCTCATGAAGTTTAACCATGCGAAGGGCAAGGTCCTACACCAGGGTTGGAGCAATCCCAGGCACAGCTACAGGTTGGGCAGAGAAGAGTTTCAGAGCTGCCCTGTGGAGAAGGACTTGGGGGTGTTGGTTAATGAGAAAATGAACATGAGCTGGAAGTGTGTGCTTGCAGCCCAGAAAGCCAACCATATCCTGGACTGCATCAAAAGGAGCATGACCAACAGGTGGAAGGAGGTGATCCTGCCCCTCTACTCTGCTCTTGTGAGACCTCACTTAGAGTACTGTGTGCAGTTCTGGTGTCCTCAACGTAAGAAGGACATGGAGCTGTTGGAAAAAGTCCAGAGGAGGGCCACAAGGATGATCAGGGGACTGAAGAATCGTCTGTATGAAGATAGGCTGAGCAAATTAAGGATGTTCAGCCTGGAGAGGAGAAGGCTGCGTGGAGACCTCATAGCAGCCTTCCAGTATCTGAAGGGGGCCTATAGGGATGCTGGGGACAGACTATTCTCTAGGGACTGTAGTGATAGGACAAGGGGTAACAAGTTAAAACTTAAACAGGGAAAGTTTAAATTGGATATAAGGAGGATGTTCTTTACTGTAAGGTGGTGAGGCACTGGAGTGGGTCGTCCAAGGAGGTTGTGAATGTTCCATCCCTGGCAGTGTTCAAGGCCAGGTTAGACAGAGCCTTGGGCTGCATGTTTTAGTGTCCCTATAAATGGTAGGAGGGTTGGAACTAGATGATCTTAAGGTCCTTTCCAACCCTAACCATTCTATGGTTCTACGGTTATGTGCAGAACCCACACACTGTAGGGAATAAAGAATTTTATGCAAGCACATATAAAGTATATAAATCCTATGCATTTGGTCAAAGAGACATTTGTTTTGGGGTTTGGTTGTTTGTTTTTTTTTTTTTAAACAGTTTAAAAATACAACTGTTTGTCGAGGTTTAAACCCAGTCAGGTAATTCGTTCGCTCACTTCCCCCCCTTTCTTGCCCTCCCCCTGCTCTCGGAGGGACAGAGAGGAGAATCAAAAGAATGCAACTCCCACGGGTTGAGATAAGAACAGTTTAGTAACTAAGGTATAACACAGATCACTACTGCTACCACCAATGATAATAATGATAAAGGAAATAACAAGGGAACAGAATACAACACCTCACCACCCACTGACCGATAACTCGCCCCCCAAGCCCGACCAAGCTCCGACCGATACCTCCTCCAACCCTGCAGTCTCCCAGCCCTTCCGGCTAACTCCCAGTTACATCCTGGGCATGACGTGCTGTGGTATGGAATACCTCTTTGGTCAGTTTGGGTCAGGTGTCCTGTCTCTGCTTCCTCCTGGCTTCCCCTCCTCCCTGGCAGAGCATGAGGCTCACAAAGTCCTTGGCCAAACCAAAACATCTCTATCAGCTCTGTTCCCGAGCCGAAAGTCAAAACACTGCACTGCACCAGCTACCAAGGAGGAGAAACATGACTGCTACTGCTGAACCCAGGACATTATCCACCCCTTATTCCATACCATTCACGTTATGCTCAGTTCCCACATTTTCAATATACCATCACTCTTATCTTAGTGCATGGACCAGTCCCTATAAAGCTGCTGCGTCCATCTGGTCCATGTCAGGCTCCATCTCTTGTAACAGTCTTCCAGAGCAGGAGAGACTGTGTGCAGTGTTCACACTCGTGAATAACCTGGGCAATAGTGTCCATTGTTAAGTCCACCCCTCGATCATGAGTCCATCTCTGTGTTGCATCTCTGCTCTGATGGCCTGAAGTGCCATGGGCCCACCAGGCTTAAAATAATTCACTGTCCCCTTAAGCAGTTTCTGCAGCTTGTTGCTGGGGACTCCATACAGCTGCCTTCCATCTCCGACGCTTCCAAAGCACTGGAGGGGCCCAGTGGACTAGATACTTGCCCATACTGTCCCACACACCCTGCCACTCATGACTCTCCAGCCTTGGGGAAAATCTCTTGGTCCCCCTATATTGTTGTCTAACCCCAGACAAGACCCAAACCTGACTCTGCTTAACTTTTGAGATCAGACAAAATGGTTGTGGGTAGAACACAGCCTGTGTGTGTGCCAACATGCTGATCCCCATCACAATCAGCAGGCAGGTCCCAAGGATACCCAAAGGCCATTCAGAGCCTTCAGAACTCTCAAACGATGCTGCTGTACTTGTCACTGGGGCTGGTGTAGCTGCTGTGCTTGCCGGCTCTCCCACCACCGGCTTCTCTTTTCCTGAGTCCAGCTCTTCCTCCTCTGCCTTGCTGGGAAATGCTGCGTGGTCTCCTGCATCCTCCTGGGGCTCGGCGGGCGGCTTCCGGGGAATGCTCTCGGCCGTCGCAGGGCTCGGCTCCTCCGCGGGGCTGGGCTCCTCCGCGGGGCTGGGCTCCTCCGCCGGGCTGGGCTCCTCCGCGGGGCTCGGCTCCTCCGCGGGGCTCGGCTCTTCCGCGGGGCTCGGCTCCTCCGCCGCCTTATCCTGCTGCTCGGCAGCCGCTTCCTTCTGCTCCTCGACCGCCCCGGCCTCCTCCACCGGCAGCCGTCCCCTGGCGGCCTCCGGCCCCGCTCCCGCCGCCGCTTGGTCCCCGGGGCCGTTCTCCCGGGCCGCTTCAGCAGCCGCCGGCTCCCGTGACCGCTCCCCCTCAGTTCCCCGCAGCCTCACGAAGATGGAGAGTAGGGTGAGGGCCAGGACGGTGAAGAGCAGCCGGACGGCCAGGTACAAGTCCACGGCCACGTCCGTCCCACCCTGCTGCTGGAGCCCGCCCGTATTACAAGCCATTGCCATAAAGCACAGTGAGACAAGAACCTTAGCCCAGGCCCCACACTTGATAAACACTAACACAGCAAATACCGGCTCTACGTAAGTTACAACATTCTGAATCTGTGAGATCAAGAGAAACAACTCTGAGAGCCAATAAATCGTCATTGTGATGAATGACTATTTAATCCAGTCAGATCTGTCGTTATCTCAACCCTTCGTGCCCCACGTTGGGCGCCAAAAAGAACTGTCGAGGTTTAAACCCAGTCAGGTAATTCGTTCGCTCACTTCCCCCCCTTTCTTGCCCTCCCCCTGCTCTCGGAGGGACAGAGAGGAGAATCAAAAGAATGCAACTCCCACGGGTTGAGATAAGAACAGTTTAGTAACTAAGGTATAACACAGATCACTACTGCTACCACCAATGATAATAATGATAAAGGAAATAACAAGGGAACAGAATACAACACCTCACCACCCACTGACCGATAACTCGCCCCCCAAGCCCGACCAAGCTCCGACCGATACCTCCTCCAACCCTGCAGTCTCCCAGCCCTTCCGGCTCACTCCCAGTTACATCCTGGGCATGACGTGCTGTGGTATGGAATACCTCTTTGGTCAGTTTGGGTCAGGTGTCCTGTCTCTGCTTCCTCCTGGCTTCCCCTCCTCCCTGGCAGAGCATGAGGCTCACAAAGTCCTTGGCCAAACCAAAACATCTCTATCAGCTCTGTTCCCGAGCCGAAAGTCAAAACACTGCACTGCACCAGCTACCAAGGAGGAGAAACATGACTGCTACTGCTGAACCCAGGACAACTGTTATAGATTAAAATTTAACAAAGACTACCAGGATTTTACTGTAGTGTTTTCCTGTTTGTTTTTTTTAATTTATTTCTGAAAGGTGAAGGCAGGGTGTGGAGACATTTCATAAGCAGACTGAATCTTTGTAATATATGTCCCTGTTTGGGTTTTCTGTAGAAGATATTTATGTTTATATGAAACCTAGAATTGCCCCTCATATGAATCCAGTGGTCTATTTAAGAAATAATAATTCTCAGACTAGACCATGTCTGTCTACCCCATGCATCAGTATGAGAATCTTCACAGTATGGGATTATAACTTGCCAGGATGCAGCAGTGACAGTATTTTTTACATAACTAGTCTCATCCTGGTGTTTTCAGAACCAGAAGAGGGTAGGGAATCTTTCATTTCCATAGTTAAAACTATGAGTTACAAGTAGCATTGTTTAAGTACAAGCTGCAAAAATGCTAACTCAGAATTACAAATGTTAAACATTTTTCAGCTGTTGTAGAATGTATAAGCTTGTTCAGTTTTGGAGTGCCATAAAAACAAATTTTAAGCACTCAGTTCACATCTTTGTGTTTGACAGGGGAAAAACGCCGTTTTGCCCAGAGTATCCAGCAACTGTAAACACAGCAAATCCTTGCATGCATTTTAGGAGCAGCTATATTTTTCTTTTTTTATTTTAACTGTAGAATAGTGAAATGTATTCCTAGTCACAGCACTTTTTTTCTTTCATTAGAATTGTTGGGATATATTACTGTTTAATTACTATTCAAAACTCATATTTTGATTCCTTTTTAAAAGAAATTGAAGAGATGGACTGGTCCATGGGAAAAGTATTTTAATGTTTAAAAAAATACTTTAAAAATACGTGCCGACAGTTCTAATACAAAATTAATCTTTATTCAGTGACTGGTTAAAATACTGACTTGGCAATGAAGAAAATCATTTTATGTATTTTGATTAAATCACATAATTTTCTTCTTACTCCAATTCCTTCAGCGATTTTGTTGAGTACCTTGGTGAAATAATGCGTTTTGTTTGTTGTACTTTATGTATTAAATTCAAATGATTTAAATGAGCTGCACACATGGGTGTGAGATCTTCATTTAATGCCTCTGTCTTAGACTCAAACGTATGCAACTACTTAAAGCTATAGAAAATCACTTTGAGAAGAAACATTGAGTATACTGTTTGTGAAATCTACTTTCAATTGTATTTAAATTTTCCTAAGAAACTTTCAAACTTAGTCTTATAGAGAACATTTGTTTGGTTTTTTTACAGTTAACAACTTGCACACCTAATTAGAAGAGCTATTTACAGTGTAGATGGTACACATTGAAGGCACGTTACATATGCAAAGCCAAAAAAGAGAAAAAAAAAAAAACAAAATCCCCAAACCAGGGAAAGGGCAAAGTGAAAACGTAATTAAAGTATTAGTAAGTGGACATATATACTGGGTGCCTTTAGGGGCAGGTGGAAGGAAAGATTCATTTTTTCTTTTCAGTTCTACTGTCTGTGTTAGACAGCAATTTAAGTTACCACTAATATGGTCTGACTTTGTTGTTTGGTTTTATTTAATATGTATTTTCTTAATGAAAAATGCTTTTCTTTTAAATCATGGGAAGTTTTGCGTATCCTAGCACAAATGCAATTTAAATGCTAGATTTTATTATTTCTTTTTGTCATACTGAATTAGTATATTAAAATTAGCTCTTTGTTTTTCCTATTAGAAAAGATCCTGATGTAATTATACCTTCAGCCTGTGTTAATGAACATATATATTTTCAGAAATCTGATTTTTTTTTATAACACAAAGCTACTCATGTGAAAATTTTGGAAGTTAATTTGATTGGATTGCCAGGAAATAGTTCATTTAGCTTACTTATATATTTTTTACAGAAAGAAGAAAGAGGAGGAAGAGGAAGAGGAGGAGGAAGAGGAAGGGGAAGAGGAAGAGGAAGAGGAAGAGAAGAAAGAGAGAAAGAGAAAGTGAGAAAGAGAAAGAGAAAGAGAAAGAGAGAAAGAGAAAGAGAGAAAGAGAAAGAGAAAGAGAAAAAGAGAAAGAGAAAGAGAAAGAGAAGAGAAAGCGAAGTTAATTATTTTCCTCCTTGTTCTTCTCAAATGTTTTTCATGCAAGCATTTGTGTCTTTTTCCTCTTATTATTATTTGTTGATGTTATTTTCAGAATTTATTAATATTCATGGCTTTTAACTTTTTTTTCATGTTACATGGCCCAGGACTGCTTACATATTCCCTGTGATTTCCTTGCCCATGAAGCTTGCTCTGCTGTAATCTACAACTTCATTGTTGCTGGTAGAGAACACAGCCAGGACATCTGACCCCAGCTAACCCAAAGGGTATTTACTACCATATGACTCCATGCTCAGCATATAAAGGTGGGAGAAGGAAGAAGGGGACACTTAGAAGTAACTAACTGTTTAGTGTGATGGAGCCCTGCTTTCCTGGAGGTGGTTCAACACCTATCTAACCATGGGAAGTCATGAGTTAATTCCTTGTTCTGCTTTGCTTGCATGTGTGGCTTTTTCTTTACTTCTTAAACTGTCTTTATCTGTACCCAAAAGTTCTCTTAAATTACCCTTCTGATTCTCATCCGCAATCTCACTGAGAGGAATGAGCAAGTGGCTGTGAGGTGCTTAGTTGCTGGCTAGGAAAAAAAAAAAACAACTAAAAGGTGGGTCAAGAAAGAGTCATCTTTATTTTTGCCCCAAATAATTCAGCCATGATCCTGAGGCAAGTCATAGCTAGATAATGAGAAAGACTTCTCTATGAAGCAAAGAAGCAGAGTGTCTTTACATCAACTCATTTCTTCCCCTTTGAAATCCATTCAAGAATTTTAAGCTTAATTATCCAATTCTTGGCAAACACTAGTGCTTAGTTTTCTTCTTTGTATTTTTTCTTTTTTTATTCAATTAAGTTGATGAATGTTGAAAAGTAGCAGCTTCTCAAATTTTTGAACTGGTGCACCATGCCTCTATTTAACAATTTAAAGAAATAGCTTACAGCACAAAATATTTATATCTGGAGAAGGAAAAAAAACAGAAAGATATAATAGTGGAACTGTTTTATTCCTTTAAAATCTTGGCTCATATCTTACTTTGCGCTTAGCCACATAGCTAAGCAGTGTTACGCAGTGAGCACAGCCTCAGCTAGAAGACAAAATGTTTGGCTGACAGATTTTTTGTCATTCAAATATGGACAGTATTTCTTGCCTTTTGCTGCCTAAGGGCAAGTCCTTAACATGAGATGAAGCACAATGCAGAGATTGTCAATTTATGACTGAACTGCAGCTGTAAATCCATAGAGTACAGAAATCTGGATCTAGGTGTCATATTATCCATTTATATATGACAGAGACCATAGAATTATTAGTGTTGTTCATGGGACTGGGCTGAGTATTATGGAAGGTACAGTGGGTATCTTTGTCCTGTGTTTCCAAAATCCACCACATGATAAATTGTTAAATCATACAAAGCTGTATGTTTTTGCATTTGTATAGAGACACAGCTTCGAATTGTCTATCAAGCTGAAATTCTATGCCAATCCCCTTCCTCCATACAAATAAAATCAAAACAAACAAAAGCCAAACCAAACCAGACCAAAACAGTAACAAAAAAAAAAAACCAAACTAAAACCAGAAACATAGCTACCTAGATACCCAGGGGAAAAAGCTGGAGGAAGGAAGATATTTCCTTGGGGAAAAGGATAACATATGATAACATTTACTCAAACTGGACATTTAGGTTTACAGGACCCAATAGGATGCACTCACAATGGCTGAGGGAGTTGGCAGATGTCATTGCGAAGCCACTCTCAATAATCTTTTACTGCTTGCAGTAACTAGGATAAGAACCAAAACACTGCAGGAAACAAAAAATCACTTCTGTCTTCAAGAAGGACAAGAAGGAGGATCCAGGGAACTAAAGGCCAGTCAACCTCACCTCAAACTTTGGAGCAGCTAGTCCTTAAAATCATTTCCAGGCATGAAATGGACATAAACTCCTACGATGAAGGGACTGGCTTAGTAGAGAAGGGGAGAGCAGTGGATACTTTCTACCTGGGCTTCAGTATGGCTTGTGACTCTGTCTCCCATAAGATCCTCATAAAGAAGTTGTTGATGTAGAGGCTGGATGAGCAGACAGTGAAAACTGAATGACCAGGCCCAGAGTGTGGTGATCAGTAGCACAAAGCTGGAGGCCACTTGTTAGCAGTATGCCTCAATGGATCAATACCAAGTCCAGTCCTGTATAATACCTTTGTTAACAATTCATGAAGCTACGTGAGCCAGCATTGTGTTCTTGCTGCAAAGGAGGCAAATGGTATCCTCAGTTGCAGAAGACAAAGTATTGCCAACAGGTCTGAGGGAGGTGATCCTTACTCTTTATTCAACCCTGACGAAGCCAGACCTGGAATGTCAAGAGACACATGAAGATACTGGAGAGAGTTCAACGAAGAGCCACAGGGGTGATTAAGGGACTGGAGCACATCTCTTATGAGGAAAGGCTGAAAGAGCTATTTAGCCTAGTGAGCAGAAGGCTCAGGGCGATCTCATCAATGTATATAAATAGAGAATAAAGAATAAAAAAATACAAACAACCCCACAAGCAGAGCAATACTAAATGTGTATAGGATTATCATTAAAAGTACTTATGAGCGGTAGAGAAAGTAATACTTACTGGCATTGCCTTTGTGCATATATATGCCTATTATTTTTGGTTTGCTTATCCTTGTGTCTTGGAATAAGATTAAATATAGATTTGAGAAGACCTATAGCTATATTCATGTAACAATTGCATCTTTAACTCTGATTGACTACTGTATATTTTTATTTAAAGAATGCTCTTGAATTCTTCTAAACTCTTTCTTCTAGCCCCTTCCAGCTGGGAATTACAACCTCAAGAGTGCTGATGTTTCTTTTTGCAGTGCAATACTATGCTACGTCTTGAACATTCTTCTGTTAGTAGTCAGACCTAGTCTATTATTTTGGAACCGGATCAAATTTAGCTACCTGACAGGTATTCTGAGTTATTTAAAAAAAACAAAAACAAAAACAAAAAAAAACCAAAACAAAAAAAAGTGTAAATATATTTTATGCATATTCAAAGATGATGTGTATATAGATACGTATATAGATACCCATTTTTTCTCTTTTTTTTTCTTCTGTGTTCTCCCTTCCTGAAGTTTCATAATGCTGTCAAATTTTTATCTTCTAAATGTGAAATATTCCCAAAAGCAGATTATAGTGCTAAATTCTGTCAGTTTAATAAGATGAAGTTCAATTCAAGTGAGTGAAGCAATAAGGTAAAATTGTTTCTTTTGTTTGAAAAACAAACCCAAACTATATATGTCATGTTGACATTTTAAAAAAGGAGATTTATAAGAAATGCATATATAGCACTGTAAATTTTCATCCTTCCTTATGGTAAGAGAAAATAAGTATTTACTGCCCTCAACAGTTTGTCCTGTCAGATAGGTTTGAGATGTACCTGATGATCACAGACATCACAGTTATAAATACTGGAAAGTAAAAAGGATAGCAGTAGGTGCAGAAAAACCTGCTCAAATAATCTGAGAGAGCTCTTGGGGTCTGAAATAATGTCTCTACTGTTGTTGTAGGTCTGAAAGCAATGATGGATTTAACTCTATTTCTAATGGGATGAATGTTATCTTTTCATAGAATCATAGGTTAGGGTTGGAAAGGACCTTAAGATCATCTAGTTCTAACCCCCCTCACACTAAACCATGCCACCCAAGGCTTCATCCAACCTGGCCTTGAACACTGCCAGGGATGGAGCATTCACAACCTCCCTGGGCAACCCATTCCAGTGCCTCACCACCTTACAGTAAAGAATTTCTTCCTTATATCCAATCTAAACTTCTCAAGTTTAAGATTGTTTACCTGTTTTAATAAACTGATCAGAATTATGAAATCTGAGATGATTGATGCATACTGTGAGGTTTTTAAGATTTGTTTCATTTAGTCACATTTGAGAAACAATAAAGATACTGGGATTTGGGTCCAATTGTGACCCTTTCAGTAACTGATGTTTGTCTTCCTACATCAGCACCCCTCTGAATAATGGAAACATTGAAGGCAAGCTTCTGAACTTAGAAGAGCTGAGCATAAAATGAACTTTGTTGCATTAAATATATCTAAATCATAGAATCATAGAATAGTTAGGGTTGGAAAGGACCTTAAGATCATCAAGTTCCAACCCCCCTGCCATGGGCAGAGACAACTCACACTAAACCATATCACCCAAGGCCTCATCCAACCTGACCTTGAACACTGCCAGGGATGGAGCATTCACAACTTCCCTAGGCAACCTGTTCCAGTGCCTCATCACCCTTACAGTAAAGAATTTCTTCCTTAGATACAATCTAAACTTCCCTTGTTTAAGTTTGATCCTGTTGCCCCTTGTCCTGTCACTACAGTCCCTAATGAATAGTCTATCCCCAGCATCCCTATAGGCCCCCTTCAGATACTGGAAGGCTGCTATGAGGAGTCCATGCAGCCTTCTCTTCTCCAGGATGAACATCCTCAATTTGCTCAGCCTATCTTCATATGGGAGATGCTCCAGTCCCCGATCATCCCCTTGGCCCTCCTCTGGACTTGTTCCAACAGTTCCATGTCCTTTTTAAGTTGAGGAAACCAGAACTGTACACAGTAATCCAACTGAGCTCTCACAAGAGCAGAGTAGAGGAGCAGGATCACCTCCTTCGACCTGCTGGTCACGCTCCTTTTGATGCAGCCCAGGATACGGTTGGCTTTCTGGGCTGCAAGGGCACACTGCCGTCTCATGTTCATTTTCTCATCAACCAACACCCCCAAGTCCTTCTCCACAGGGCTGCTCTGAATCTCTTCCCTGCCCAACCTGTAGCTGTGCCTGGGATTGCTCCAACCCAGGTGTAGGACCTTGCCCTTCGCATGGTTAAACTTCATGAGGTTGGCATCAGCCCACTTCACAAGCGTGTCAAGGTCCCTCTGGATGGCATTCCTTCCCTCCAGCGTATCAACTGAACCACACAGCTTGGTGTCACCAGCAAACTTGCTGAGGGGCACACTCAATCCCACTGTCTATGTCCCTGACAAAGATGTTAAACAAGACCAGTCCCAGCACCAATCCCTGAGGGACAGAGCTCGTTACTGGTCTCCAGCTGGACCTTGAGCCATTGACTACAACTCTTTGCATGCAGCCATCCAGGCACTTTTCTTTATCCACCAAGTGGTCCACCTCTCCAATTTAGAGACAAGGATGTCGTGTGGGACAGTGTTGAACGCTTTGCACAAGTCCAGGTAGATGACATCAACTGCTCTACCCCGTCCATCAGTTCCGTAGCCCCATCATAGAAGGCCACCAAATGGGTCAGGCAGGATTTCCCCTTAGTGAAGCCATGCTGGCTATCAGCAAGCACCTTGTTGTTTTTCATGTGCCTTAGCATGCCTTCCAGGAAAATCTGCTCCAAGATTTTGCCAGGCACAGAGGTGAGACTGACTGGTCTGTAATTCCCTGGGTCATCTCTTTTCCCCTTCTTGAAATTGGGGGTTATATTTTGTTTTTTCCAGTTGTCAGAAACTTCACCTGACTATCATGATTTTCAAATATAATGGACAGTGGCTTCGCAACTTCGTTTGCCAGCTCCTGTATGGATTTCATCAGGCCCCATGAATTTGTGTATTTGTGTTCAGGTTTTTAAGATGGTCTCTAACTAGATCCTCTCTTACAGTGGGCCTAGGGTCATCATTCTCACAGTCCCCGTATCTGCCTTCCAAGACTTGGGTGGTGCGGTCAGAAACTTTGAAGACCGAGGCAAACAAGTCATTAAGAACCTCAGCCTTCTCCAAATCCAGGGTAGCCAGTTCTCCTGATAGCTTCCAGAGGGGGCCTACATTGTCCCTAGTCTGCCTTTTATTCACTATGTACCTATGGAATCCCTTCCTGTAATCCTTAACATCCCTAGCCAGAATCTAGCCTAATCAGAATCACTGAGTTTTACTTACATATTTCTGAATTTTTATTCAGGATGAAAAAGTCTTTCAAAATAAAGGATGCAGATTCTCAGACTCTGGGCTGTTTATTCATTTACATAATATACCACATATCAGTGAAGTAGGGCAGGCATTAGGTACGGTGAAAAAGGATAATATTAAGTCACAAAATAAAGATATTAGACAAAGCATGAAGCATGGAAAAGAGGGTGTTAGATGAACAAGACAATTCCAGTAGTACAATGTGGCATTCAAAAATGAAAATCCTTATGAGCTTGAAGTGAGTACATACCAGTGATTCATAAAAAACCCGAGTAAAACAAGTTTTTCTGGGAACTTCCAGACTGTACTGGAACTCTACTGGACTTGACTGAGTAGTCTTCTCTGACAGAAGGTGTCATGAAGAAATTTACTGGAGACACTGCCTTCTTTTAGGTATGTTTAATCCTGTCCTCCTTCTCAATTTAGCGTGATTGAAAGTACCATAACACCTTACTGTGAGATACTGAAAAGAAGAAATGCAACTAATGGACTAAATAATCTGTCTTCCATCTGGAGTTCCTTTATTGACCACAGAACTCGGGAGATCTACAGTACTTATAATACAATCAGTAACAGCCTTGAGAGTTTTAGAAAAGTAAAAGGTCACTGTTGGGCTTGCCCAAAAGGGAAATTTTTAAAACTGTGCTGCATTAGCACAACTGTTACTTGTCCTACACACTCCAGAGCTCCAGATGACACTGCACTTGCATGAGCTTCCTGCTGATGCAGGGTACTCTCATTCTTCACCAGTTTGGTGAAGCTACAGGACCGTAGCACCATCTGCCACATTAAGGTTAAATGCTCAGCTGAAAACAATTGTTGTTTGAAAAAGCATTGCACTAAATTCAAGCAATTTAAAATCCTGGAAAACATGGAAAATATTTTTGATGAATGGAGAATAGTGGAGAAAAAACAACAGTAAGAAAAGTGACAACAGACTGATAGGTTCATACAAAGAAAGGAACTCAACGCTCATTAGAAATGCCTTTATTACCTTGCCAACTTCCTCAGTTTCCATATTTCCATATATTCCTGCACTGATTATACCCTCACAGATAAAAATAGATATCCACAGTACTTGTCAGAAACAGCCTTTCAAAACCCAATCAGTATAGAAATTATTCTCTCATGTTTACTTTACAGTATTTCTTTTCAAGTCCTTGAAATTCTGTTCAGCTACTGTGCATCTAAGATCACTGGCCTCATTCTTAAGAACACCAATAATTACTGTTTCAGGGACATGACCATTTTTCTATGAGCTCTAGATAATAAAAGCCAAACACAGAATTGAAAACTGGGAACTTAACAAATGTGACTTATATTTAGGAGTTTGAATCAGATTTGTGAATGGCCTAAATATATTGAGGTTGTGGTTTTGTTACAATATGGAATTCCAGAGATTTCATTTTTAACTTTTGGGAGGCTGATAAGGACATTTCAAGGTATTTTACCTACCTTCAATATCTATTTTATTATTGCAACACTTTCATGCATCTGCTATGGGCTAAAATTTGGGCTGCATTCTGCTACCAGCATAGAGGAATAGTGAGGGAAGCAGAGTTTCATTTAGCCCTCACAGTGCCTCTGTGTATAACTTTATGCAAAATCTCTCTACTTTTTTTTCATTAAGACTTTCAGTCCCAGCATGATGGCATAGATTCTGCTAGATATCTGTCAGAAGTAGGTAACATATCTAGCATATATAAGTAGCATATATAGTATTCTGGGTGCTATCAGATTACAGTAGAAGTATGAAACAACAAATTTATTTATTGGGTATTGTTTACCCACCAAATGCTGTGCCCATGGAGAATTCATTGTGAACTGGGTTGAACGAACTTATGTTAAATCAATTTTTTCAGGCTGCTCTTTCTTTGAAGTTCCCTGACCAGCACAATGGAACAAAATACAGAAATCAAGGATCGAGACTACGTTTAAATTATTTGCTTAATAATCAGCTCCATTTTTTTTCTGTGTCTGTTGTTTCTTCATTGCAGACTTGGGTCTGTGCTTTTGTTGCAAAGCATTATCTAGCAGGAAAATAATTAATGAATTTAATGCATTTTTCTATGTTGGTTCTGGTAAGCCAAAGGAATAAGAAGGGGACAAGAGCTTGCCTGAATGCACAAAACCTGTCTGTAAAAGTGGACTGAGTACTGGAAAGCTGTCTTTAAGTTTTTCTAAATATGCTTAAGAACTTATCTTTATATGCTGACAATAAGTATTGATTAGTGTTAAAACTGCTTCCTGAACACTGAAAGATAATATTTAATTTTCTTACATAGGCAGAAAAAAATTTTAAGTGCTTTCTATGACTTATATGACTTATTTGTGCCTCAAATAATTTAATGGATAGTTAAATATCTGTAAGAGTGAACAAAGATAATGCAAATCTCTTCTTCAGATATCCTGAAGTTAACTTGCAGTGACATTCAAGTCCAGGAAGAGCATGACTCTTTTCATAGTCTTTAAAATCTGGTCTTTTCTTTTGTCTGGTTTAGAGAAAAGGAGGCTGAGGGTCAACCTTATTGCTCTCTAATAGCTTCCTGAGGAGGGGAAGCGGAGAGGGAGGTGCTGAGCTCCTCTCCCTGGGACCCAGAAATAGGACACATGAGAATGTCTCAAAGCTGCTTCAGGGGAGGTTTAGTCTGGATTTTAGGAAGCATTTTTTTACCAAAAGTATGGTCAAACAGAAGAGCGAACTTCCTAGAGAGGTGTTTGATGTTCCATACCCATCAGTGTTCAAGGAGTTTGGACAATACCCTTAATAACATGCTTTAACTTTTGGTCAGCCCTGAAGTGGTTGGGCAGTTGGACTGGATGATTGTTGATCAGTGCCTTCCAAATAACCCTATGCTATGCTATGCTATCCTACGTTATGTTACGCTATGCTATCCTAATTATTCTTTTCAGAATCATATTTAAAATGTCTTTTCCCACTGTTCTGCCATAATCACATGCCCAGAGGAGCTCTAAAATTCAAAAATCCATAGGTTTGTTCTTGGACATAAAACCCACTTTCTGGCAACAAATAACACCAACATTTAAGTTTAGCTAAACTGAATAGGCTTGGTAGTAAAATAAAGTCTCATTGGAATGCTTGTTACAAGCAGCAATATGTGTTTTATATGATTTTAGGTAGAAAAGGACTTTCAAACTCTTCAATAAGGCATTCTATATTTTTATGCTAGCTCCTGCTGTCAGACTTTGGCAGTTTAATTTGCAAATTAGTTTTTGACTTATACATTCTGTATAAAATCTTTGCAATTACACGTTTGATTTATTTTAGATATATAAGAGCTTCTGTCTGCACACACACACACCAAGATTTATACATTTATGTGTATTTACATGAAAAGATGAAACTGAATGTCTACAAACATACAGAATATATATCAGAAACAAGACTTCAGTATTTCAGACCTGCATACAGAACTGACCAGTGCTGTGCAGATATACTGACAAGCCCTCAGATGTCCTGCAAGTTACATGACTATTTTAAAATTGTGTTTCAATGCAAATTTAGGCCAATATCTGTTATTCCATTATGGTCCTTATTCATACATGTGTAGTACTGAAGACCAAAAAGATGGTAATTGAATCATGCTCTTCACAAAGAAACTACAGTGAGCAGTAACCTTGAGAGCCTCATTATACTTTCCATTAGTTTAACTAATTAGCCAATATCTTCCACAATGTTGACAGGAAAATAAAATTTTCTTAACATTATCCATCAAAGCCATATAGTCATGATTGAAGATAAGTAAGTAGAGGCCCCAAAGCATTTTCAGAGATTGCAGTGTCTGCATACACTATATTTCATGATCAGTATTCTGTGTTAAACTCCTTTTCACAGCAAGGACTTTTTGTGGTCTAAGATTTAGCAAAATGTAGAAATCCTCAGGCTGGAAGCTATAGTAAACAAAAAGCAGGCTTGTCCTCAAATCTTAAAAAAAAAAAAAGGAAAAAAAACAGCACAACCCACACTTATTCATAATGATAACAATTTTTGAAAAGGAAATATTTTTTTTTAATTTGCACAAAATTATAATCAGATTAAGTGCTTGGGATCTGTGCAGGTACAATAACTTTCAGGTTTAGTCTAAACCAACTTAGAAACCATAAAATTGGTAGTAACTATCCAGCATGCAAAGAGATTATCACAATCTATTTTATGCTAACATTGTTATCTGCATAGTCATTTCCTTTCTAATATTTTTTCCACCTCCATTGACTGCTGAACACCACAGACAGTTATCAGCTACTTCTGGAGTATCCTGGTTTAAATCCTGCCTGTTCTAGAGAGGAACTAGTACCAAAACAGATGAGTTTCTTGTTAGAGGCTTTTTTCTCAACTTGAACACACATACGACAGATATTCCAATTGCCTTGGAAAAGCCATGGTGATACATTAGAAAATAAGTTGAAAACTCTGAATGGCCTGCACATTTTTAAAATGACCTAACAACTAACATTTTGCTGTCACACAGCACCAACCTGAATGATATTGGTTCTCATTTAACATAATGCCAATAAAAGTGTTTTAAAATAAATGTAAAGGGTCATGAACATTTACATTGTAGATTTTGAGGCATTAATTTTTAACGACAATTATTTTCAAGTGTTATGCATTTAAATTTAAATATTTTAATAATATTAAATTATGCTGATTTTTATGTCTCATCCCTGAAATAAGAACTACTTTATAAAAAAAAAAAAATTCTTCAAGCTTTATGGCAAAGAAGAGCAGTTGCCCTTTGAAATGTAGTCCAGACATGAGCTAACAAAACTGGTCTTCATCCAAAAAGGTAAACCTGTGCAAATGAGACTCTCAGTGAGACCTTAGATCCCATCTCACAATGAGGGTTGCAGAGATTCATGTCTTCTGCTTTGTTTGATGTTTCTTGATTCTGTCATCCATCAGCTCATCCATCAGCTTCAATGTCACTGCAATGGCACTTTAAGCCTTGTACTGCTTCTGTTTTCTCACTGCTATTGTTGCTGTCAATTTTAGTTCTTTAATAACAAGATTTTCTTTATGCTTCTGAACACTGATGCTTGTAAATTTGCTGTCTGTGTTACAGGAATCCTTAAAATAATTCCAAGATCTCAGTCTTTTTTCTGCTTTTGTTCCATGAATGTATAAGATTAGTTTGATTTGAGTCAGGATGCTGCAAATTGCTTTTCACATTCTCCCATTTAGAGAGCTGTTGACTGCTTCTGCAAGTGTTACAGAATCACAGAATGGCTAAGGTTGGAAGTGACCTCTGGAGGTCAACTTTCTCAAGCCCCCTGTTAAGGTAGGATCACCTAGCACAGGTTGCCCCGGACCATGTCTAGTGAGTTTTTTAGTATCTTCAAGGACAGAGACTCCACAACATTTCTGGGCAACCCATTGCTGTGCTTAGTCAAACTCACAGTAAAAGATTTTTTTGGGATGCTATGGGAGACTATATTGAAGGTCTTACTAAAGCCAAGATATACAATAGCCACTTTTTCCCTTCAGCTACCAAGGCAGTCATGTCACTGTTGGTTGAGCATGTCTTCCGGTCCTGGGTTCAGCAGTAGCAGTCATTTTTTCTCATTCTTAGTAGCTGGTGCGTGTTGTGTTTTTGACTTTCAGCCTGGGAACAGTGCTGATAACACTGATGCTTTTAGTTACTGCTCAAATGTTTACTCTGACCAAGGACTTTCTGAGTCTGATGTTCTGCCAGGGAGGAGGGGAAGCTGGGGGGAAGCAGAGACAGGACACCTGACCTAAACTGACCAAGGAGGTATTCCATACCACAGCACGTCATGTCCAGGATGTAACTGAGAGTTACCCAGAAGGGCTGGTTCACTGCTTGGTCGGGCTGGGTATCAACGGGTGGTATTGTATTCTCTTCCCTTGTTATTTCCCTTATCATTATTATTATTGGTGGTAGCAGCAGTGGTTTGTGTTATACCTTAGCACTGGGCTGTTCTTATCTCAACCCATGGGAATTACACTCTTTCGATTCCCCTCCCCGTCCCTCCAGGAGTGGGGGTGGGGCGAGGAAAGGGGGGAAGTGAGGGAGAGGGTTCCATGTCTGACAGCCTGGGCTTAAACCACAACACTTCCCTTTGGTGAAGCCACAACTACTCCTGATCACCTTCTTGTACTTCGTGTGCCTGGGAAGGGTTTCAAGCATTAGTTGATTCCTCCCGGAGATCAAGGTGAAGCTGACTGGCCTGTACTTCCCTGGATTCTCCTTCCTGCCTTTCCTGAAGACAAGAGCAACATTTCTTTTCCTCCAGTTCTCAGGCACCTCTTCCAGCCTCTATGATCACTCACAGTTTATTGACATCCATCTTGCAATTCAACCAACTTCCTTAGTAGTCATGGGTGCATCAAATCAGGACTTCTGTATGTTCAGTTTACTCCAGTATAACTAATCTGTTCCTCTTCCACCACAGATAAGCTTCCCTTTATCCAGACTTTCCCTCTGGTCTCCAAAGCCTGGGATTTTTTACCTTATTTTGCGCCTGAGTTTTACCAGTAGCATATTTTCATCCTTGCAGGCCTTCTGGCACCTTTCCTTGTTTACCTGCTTTTGAGGTATGCTCTTCCTGGGCTTGTCAGAGGTGATCCTTGAATATCAAACAGCCTTTGTGAACCTGTCTTTCCATCAGGGCCTTATCCCAATGGACTCTATCCAGCAGAATCTGTGAAAAGGCCAAAGTCTCTTGCCCTGAAATCTAAGGTTGTGATCTTGGTTTTTTGTCCTGCTCACTCCTCTCAGTATTCTGAACTTAGCCATCTCATGATCACTGTCCTCAGCCTTCACATCTCCTATCAGCCCTTTTTGTCACAGATATTTGTAATCACTGTCATTGTTCATAAGATAGGACAGAAAGCATACCTCTATTCTTGTTGTTATTTTTATTATTGATTTTGCTGTAATTGTTATAATTAAGACTAATACTTATTGTTATGGGAGCCCATGCAGTTTCTATTTTAGTTTTCTTTTTCTAAATGGAGAAATGTGATAAGCTACCATCTTTTACCGGTGTCTTGGTTTCAGATGGGATAGAATGAATTTTCTTCCTAGTAGGTGGTGCAGTGTTGTGTTTTGACTTTAGTCTTAGAACAATGCTGGTAACACACTGATTTTTTAGTTGTTCAGTAGCATTACCCTGATAAAGAACTTTTCAGTCTCTCATGCTATGCCAATGAAGAGGGGCACAAGAAGCCAGGAGGGACCAGAGACAGGACCCCTGACCTAAACTATCCAAGGAGGTATTTCATACTACAGCATGTCATGCCCAGTATGTGAACTGGGGGGAGTCACCCTGAAGGGACAAATTGCTGATGTGGGATGTGCTGGGCATCAGTCAGTGCATGATGAACAATTGTATTGTGAGTCAGTGGTTTTTATTGTTTTTTTTCCTTCCTTTTCCCTTTTTAGTTTTATATCTGTTTTATTATTTCCCTTATTAATATTAGAATAATCTTGTAGTTTAGTTACTAAATTGTTCTTATCCCAACCTGCGGGGTTTATATTCTTTCAGTTCTCCTCCCCATCCCACTCTGGGAAGGGGGATGAGGAGGATGAACTAGTGGTACTTAGTCATCAGTTGGGTTTAAACCACAACAAGTAGGAGATGAGAATTATATCCTGGAAAAAATATCTTTGTTTCTCCTAGTTTAGTGCCAGCTGCTACTGTTCCCCTAAAACTCCTCATCCTCTTTCAGAGCAGATTCAGGCTGCTTTCAGGGAAAATCAAGGAATGAAGCAAGAGAGCTCTGACCTAAAGTTTCTGTATCAGAGCTGAAGGAGACAATGCTCCTGCATGAACAGAAGCTGTGCTTGGGTTCACCATCTTCAGGCACTAAAAAAGCTGTCAAGGCCAAAAGAGAAAAGATTAATCACAAAAGTCAAACAACTTTTCTGTCCCATTGATTCTCCCTGAGGTGTTGTGTTTTCCATGTTTAGATCTTGTTAATGTTTTGCCTAAGGGTATGCAAATTATTGTGAAATTATTGTGAACACTTTTCTATGGTTGCATTTGTATACGCAGTCAGTAAACCTAAAAATTAAACACTCAAGGAACAGAACTTTCACAGAGAGAGATTTCTACTCCTGGGACAGAAAGCTATCATTAGAAGTTATTATAATTAAACCCTTCAAAATCTCAACCTTGATTTTTTCCACGACCTACCTTATATGTTAATTTAAAAAATCTTCAGTTGTTCTGTCCTGTACATTGAAAAGCTGAGATAAAAGAAGTACATCTTTGGTTAATCTATCAGAAGTGTTTTTTGGAAAAGGACTGGTGATTCTTATAGAAATACAATTCACTGGTTTGTTTTGATTTTAAAAGCCTACTGCTGAAGTAGATTAACCAGACCCACCAGGAGATGGATGATGTGGAAGGCTGGATCTTTGCTGATGACCTGTGGAAGTTTTTTACTATAAAAATGTAATGAATAAATAATGAAAAACGTGAGAGTCTATTGCTCTGGTCTATTGTAATATATAATTCATGCAGCTAGCAGAGAAGCACCCTGTAGTATAAGTCTGTGTTCATTCTGGAGGATACACCTCTTATTCCAGAGGTCCTGACCTTACTCTCAAAAGCAGATAAAAGCAGAGGAATAGTAACAACATGTGTGATTTATTTTTTGTCATCCTTGATAGTCTTTGTTGGTAAAGAAGGAAGGGGAAAAAAAGGCTTGCAAAATGAAAATGGAAGTCTCAGATGGTGTAGCTGATGCAGCAGTGTATGGATGCATATGGCCAGTTTCAAGCACCTTCCAAGGGAGTGGAGGGAGAGCAGCAGTTGCCAACTGATTCTCACAGAAAGAGAGATTGAGATGTTTGCTGCTGCTTGATTGAGACCTGTGTTTATTCAGCTTATCTGATCCCTTTTTAGAGACTGTCTTGTTGGCAAGTTTCCATGTAAACAGCTACTGCAGTTGAGGTTCACCCTGTAGGGCAGCTATCTTCTGACAGAGAATTTGGAATTGTTTTGTTACTGTCAGAAGATGCAATTTCTCTTGTTGTCTCCCACTTCCCTCACTAAACTTTTCTTCTGAAAACTATTTGTTAACTACAACCCATTACTTCACCAATAATTTAATTTATCTCTCTCATAGATGAAATTCTGTACTGTGGACTCCTGAATGCCCTCTCAGCTCAAGCCCAGTAAAGAAATTACTCTGTCCTTTAGTATATGCTATATATCTTCCCTGTTCAAGTCCTTTAGGAATTTCTTCATTTATGTCTAGGAAGTGGTAATGACTAAAGGAGGGAGAGAATAATTCAATCTGGGTCTCTCACAAAGCAAAAGCAAGCTGCACTGGAATTGTTTTACTGTCAGTGTGAACCTGGCACGCTCAGTATTTTTCAAAAACTTTTTAACTTTTTGTATCTTCATTGTTAATAGGTAACATTAAAATAATAAAGCGGCTTTTCTTAGTAACTCTCACTAGAAAAAAAAAATAAATGAGAGAACTGCCACAAAGTGTTAGCAAATATTCAGATGTGTATATATATATTAAGATTAATATTTTTATCAGTCAAGTTTCTAGTCAGATGTTGTTAGTGCCAGCAAGTACAATGAGAATTAAAATCTGGTAACAGACTTCAAATTTCCTTAAGTCTGTTCATTTAGAAAAATTGACATAATAGCCATACTTCATACAGATATTTGAGGAAGCCAGAGCTAAGGTACGATCTCAGTGCATCAACAGAATGATTTACTGAACACATTATGTTCACAGAACTCACCAGCTGAGTAAGAAAAAGTATCTGCCCCTTATATTTTTTAAATCTGATGGGGTATTTAACACTGCAGAACAATCCTAGGGCTGACCCATTCTTTAGTACCCATTAGTCTTTTGCACTCACCAGAGCATAAAATCTTGATTATGCTTTGGATATTACAGTATCAATACCAAACATTCTATAAGGTGAAGGGTTTTTTTCTCCTTTCAGTCACAATAAATTTCATGCCTATAGGAGCAAATAGAATAAAAATGAATAATATACAACAACTGTACAACTGAAATGGGAGAGGCAGCTAGTCTCATAAGACATTTTTTTGTAATGGATGGAGTGGAAACAAAGGTTTCATTTAAAGTAATTTTTATGGGTTTGAACATTCAGCTTTCAGAACAATTTTACAAGAATAAAATTATTTATTTTCTTTATTCTCTTTTGTGGTTTACAAAGCTTTAAACAGTCCTTGGATGTTTTATCTCTTAAAGTACTATTTTACTTTTCTGTAAATGTCCCTTTCTCTGGAAGAAACTTTTTACTTCTGAACAGTTGTCTGCAGAAAAGATTCTGCTACATATAATGACCTCTGATCTTACTAATCTACATGTCTCTGGTGGAAAATATTGACACCCATAAGTGAGGTCTGTTCTCTGAATGAGTGTGGAAGTCCCATAGTATTAGTGATGAATGTTAGGCAATCTTTAAGAAAAAAGCAAACAAGAAAAAAATTGAAGACAAATTGTTTTTAGGAGGTATTCTATGAAAACCAGTATTTACTTAGAAGCTATGCTACTCTACACTACCTTATCCTATCCTATCCTAGTCTAGTCTAATGTAGTCTGGTCTAGGCTGGTCTGGTCTGGTCTGATCTGTGCTGTCCTGTCCTCTCCTGTCCTACCTTAATTATAGCCACATGAGACAGGCCTTCTTTGAAGACAATTCTGATCACATATGAGACAAGGGAGGGGGCACAAAATTGCAAAATGAAATATATAAACCTTTAGAATCAGTTTTAAGTACTGTTAAATTTGATGGCTTTGTAACAGTAGCAATGGAAAATTACTGAGGTGCATGATACATAGAAAAAAAAATAGAGTACAGCTAGAGAACATACTGAGAATACAATAGAGGTGTAGTCTTCTTTTTTTTTTCTGTGCAACATGCACCATTATAGTTGATGTAGTTTTAGGCCCTATGACCTTAGTACCAAATGAGTGTAAGAAAAACAGGCTAGAAGAACAGGACACAAGGATAAGGAGTATCTGGGAATGGTAGGTGTCCAGGATGGACTAAACTAACTGATAAGTAGAAGGACAGGAGGATTATTATGTCTGTGGTGCTAATGACCCAGTTAAGCTGGTATAAGCATATACGGCACATGCTTCAAAGGCTGCCAGAAGTGATGAAGATTGTTGGAAGAAGTGAACGACCCTCAGAGACCACCACCACAACTTTGTACGCATGCAAGGAACTTTCTGGAAAGTAATATAATTCATGCATAGCCTCATGAATATGTATGTATGCCCAGGGACTATATAAGGATGACTTGTGTAGCAATATGGGGACACACATTAGGAGGAGCTAGCGCCTGTGTCTCCCAGCACTGCAACAAAGAATAGCTGCTTGTCAACTTGAAAACTTTGTTGGCGAGTTTGTTCCTGGAGTTTTCTCTGAATCACATATTACCTCAAGAATCGCAACCCCATTCACATTCACTGTAGGCAAAAGAGATGTCTGATTCAGTAATATGTTGGGCCAGCAGTGTAACACCAAGTTTAAGAAAAAGAATATAGTTTGGCCCAGATAAACTGATTATATCAGTCTGGGTTCAGTGTTTTAAAAAAGGCTTAATTGAGCTCCTCTGAAAGATTCTACAGGTCTCCAATGAACCTCAACAACAAAGTTCTAGAGTAAGATTGATTCGCAAAGTATATACAAAAAAATTGAAACTGTGAAAATATCAGGAAAAATCCTTCCATCCAATGGGGATATTTTCTATCTGACTTTGTTGAGTTTTGTGATTTATGAATTTAGAGTTTGGAAATATGAATAAACCATGCGAAAAAAACTGGGTTCAGACTGAGTGTTTACAAGTGATTATACAGTGTGTAATCAAATATGTGGCTGAAATAAAGCCAAATGCATCTTATAGCTATGAGAAGATTGAAAATTTCAGAATTTAAAATTGTGGTCCAGGCTTTTAATGTGTGTTTTTAAAAACAGAATACCATGAATTCAATAAATCTTCACCAATTCGTACTAGAGAGCTGACTCCACATGTTTAAATGGAAGATTATAACTGTGCCATCACAGTTCAGAATGAGAAAAAGCAGTTGTAAAAGGGTTTCAAATATTTCCACTCTTTACTGGTGGTGTTTTTCACTCTTCTTGCCCTTGTGGGAAAGGCTGCTAAAGTGGTTAGCAGCTGTGAATTAATGATTCCTGCATTATTTAATTAAAACTACCTTTGTTCTCCATCTGTATTTTGGGCTTCAAGTTGTGCAGACCTTGATGCAGAACCCTAAGCAATGCTCATTAATCATTGTCTCTCATGAATACTAGTTCTTTTTCTTAGTGAAAGTACTGTAATAATTTTATTTTGTGTACAGAGTTTCCTGCCTGATAGGCTGCACTTACACACAAGAACATTTGAGACCTAGGACATTTTCATTACTCAGTGACAACGCACATGGTGCAGGCTGGTAATTCTATCTTTCCTGAAAAGCATTTTAATTTTATTTTGCAGGCCAGAATTCTGTGAGTGTTACGCCCTGCATAATTATCTGTTTCATAACATCCAGGGATTAGATGAGAAGTAGAAATGGAAAAACAAAATTATGACAATGAATTCAGCAGTTTCAAGAAAGAAGGACTTTATCAGAAGAAAAATATACTAACACATAAAAAGACAGAAAATGGTAACGAAGGCAAATGCCAAGGACAGATCATTTCAAAACAGTTCATCTTTCCTCCACACACAATGGTAACTTCTTTCAAGGAATACATAGGAAATAGAGTCCAAGAAAATAAATGCCATCTGTTGTTTAACAGATGTAAGTATTGATGCTGGTGATGATTCATTTGTTTAAAAGGACTATATAGAAACCATTCAGCAGTGAACATAAACAGTGTCAGAAATTATGATCTGAAATAGTTGTATCCAGGAGCAAAATTCCTATACAAACTGACTATAAACTTATTAGATTTCCTGGAAATAATCTTATGGAAGGCAAAAACCTTTTAATCACAAGACTATGTTCATCCTATTGTTCTATTGCTGCTTGCTTAGTGCTTATATGTTAGCATCTCCTGAAAAGACATTGTGACATCTTGATGTTACTTGGTGACATCTTTCAAAGAACTCTGATCATGATTTTTGTCTTTTATGAAGAACATTATACAGAAGTTCTGGCCCAACTTACTGTAACTTCAGTTCTACTGACAGCAATAATGGCCACTGAGAAGAAAATCCTGAAGGTGACGTGGTGAACATGAAGTTATTATTTTATAATCCATAAAGTGGATCATTAATTTCTGTTGAAACCCACTTCTGATGGAGAAGTTTCAAACATGTAGGATTGAGTACTAGTATAGGAAAGAACGACTTGCTTATAGAAAATTTGGTGCCACAGTTCATAAAGCTATCCATTAATAAGTGGTTGTAAGAGGTATTTTGCAATTTATGTATGTTTAAACTACATTTCAGCATTCATGTAAAGTGCTGAACCTGAAATGTGGATGCACTAACAAGATAACAGTATGAAAAATTACAGGGTATTACAGATAACAAAGCAGGGGTGCAGGATATACAACTTAACCTTGATTAGTGGCTGAACTAACAACATAGCTATCTGGTAAATGACAGAAATAAGAAACAATAAAAGAGAAGCAGAAGTTCATGTGAATTGCTGATCAAGATAGTAATAACCAGAGCAACGCTATCACAAGTAGTAAGGGTATAAATCAGTAAAATGACGATCTACAGTGAAATAATAAACAGGAGGGAGATGTTTGAGAGAAGTTACTATGGTGATTGAGAAGAAGGTGGAAGAGGGAAAGAAGTGGGAATAAGAGGTAGCAAGGTTTCGGGTCCCTCTGAAGATGTCTTATTCCTGATCAGTTCTACAGAAGAGGATGATAATCCTGTTCATGTGACCACTACTTCATCTGAACCACTTCTGCAGTCAGGGGGCTCCTGGATGGAGTGGAGGGGCTTGGAAATGTTCTGATGTGACTCACAGAGCAACCTCACTGCTCAACACCACATGCAGTCTAGAAGTATTAGTGTACCCTATTGGTACTATCTACTTTTCTAAAAAGCTTGTTTTCAGCCTCCATCTTCTTCATCTTGCATTAATGTCCTTAGTAAAGAACTTCTTCCTTAGATCCAATCTAAACTTCCCATGTTTGAGTTTTAACCTGTTAACCCTTGTCCTGTCACTATGGTCCCTAATGAATGGCCCATCCCCAGCATCCTTATAGGCCCCTTTCAGATACTGGAAGGCTGCTATGAGATGTCCATGCAGCCTTCTCTTCTTCAGGCTGAACAGCCCCAACTTGCTCAGCCTATCTTTATATGGGAGGTACCCCAGTCCCCTGATCATCCTCATGGCCCTCCTCTGGACTTATTCCGACAGTTCTATGTCTTTTTTATGCTCAGGACACCGGAACTGCACACAGTACTTCAAGTGAGGTCTCATGAGAGCAGAGGAGCAAGATCACCTCCTTTGACCTGCTGTGCTGAGGGTGCACTCAATCCCACTGTCCATGTCACCAGCAAAGATGCTGAACAAGACCAGTCCCAACGTTGATCCCTGAGGGACGCCACTTGTTAGTGGTCTCCAGCTGGACATTGAGCCATTGACCACAGCTCTTTAGGTGCGGCCATCCAGACAGTTCTTTATCCATTGAGTGGTCCATCTACCAAACTGATGTCTCTCCAATTTAGACACAAAGATGTCGTGTGGGACAGTGCTTTGCACAAGTCCAGGTAGATGATGTCAGCTGCTCTACCCCTGTCCATCAGTGCCATAGCCCCATCATAGACGGCTACCAAATTGGTCAGGCAGGATTTCCCCTTAGTGAAGTCATGCTAGATGTCACCAAGCACTTTGTAGTTTTTCATGTGACTTAGCACGCCTTCCAGGAAAATCCGCTCCAAGATTTTTCCAGGCACAGAGGTGAGACTGACTGCTCTGTAATTCCCTGGGTCATCCATTTTCCCCTTATGTCATTGGGAACTTCACCTGACTGTCATGATTTTTCAAATATGATGGACAGTGGCTTAGCACCTTCATTCACCAGCTCCTTCAGGACCCATGGATGGATTTCATCAGGTCCCATGGACTCGTGTATGTTCGGATTTTTAAGATGGTCTCTAACCAGATCCTCTGCTACAGTGCACCCAAGGTCTTCGTTCTCACAGTCCCTGCATCTGCCTTCCAAGACTTGGGTGATGGGGTCAGAGCCTTTGCCAGTTAAGACCGAGGCAAAGAAGTCATTAAGAACCTCAGCCTTCTCCAAATTCAGGGTGGCCAGTTCTCCTGAGAGCTTCTCAAGAGGGCCCACATTGTCCCTAGCCTGTCTTTTTTTTACAATGTAACTGTGGAATCCCTTCTTGTTATCTTTCACATCCCTCATCAAGTTTAATTCTAACTGGGCCTTAGGGTTTCTAACCTGGTCCCTAGCTTCCTGTACAGCATCCATATTCTTCCCAGGTCGCCTGTCTTTGCTTCCACCAGCATTCTTTTAGTATGTTTTATCTTGACCTGGAATGTCTGGGGTAGGTCTGCTGTAACAATGAAAAATAAAAATCCATAGGCCTTCAAAGATTGTCCCCCAGTGGATCACAACTTTGGTCACAAGGTGCTGCAGTTAAGGTTCAGAAAGTTTCCCTCTGTGAAATCTTGATTTGTTGAATTTGTAGACAGCTACCAGTGAGGTAAAGCTTTTTTGAATTAAAAAAGTGCCAACAAATTTCAGATGGGTCACTGGCAGTCCATGTAAACATATACAGTATCTTGTTGAGTAACTTATCAGTTTGCTTTTCTTTGAAATCGTATCAATCCTAGTGTTCACAATTGGATCATTTTGGCATTACTCCTTCTCTAAAATAGATAATTTTGGCTACTGTACCTTTAGATCATCTCTTATGATATAGGGTGTATTGGCGGAGTTCAGAAGGCACATTCATGCTTATATTATGAATTTTTCACGTAAAGTGACTGCATGAATTTTCATGAGACTTTTCTTCCAGTGGTAATGGCATAGTTGACTTCCAGTCTTGCCAAACAAAACAGTTTCTGCTTTAAAATAAAGGAAGCTGGGAAGTTGTAATAAATGTTACTTCCACTAAATTAATAGCAACAACAGTTGCAGCACACAGGAATAGGAAATAGTGTCCCAATTTTGTAGTGAAATAATGGTCTTCTGGAAATGGTTAGCTGTGGTGGTATTTGTATAACTGTGGTAACAAAAAGAGTAGCACAAAAAAGAAAGCCAAGCAGAAAAAAAGCTGTCATATGCTGATATAAAGAAGTATTTTCATAAAAAAAAAAATATCGCAAGACTATGAATTGTCCAGAAGTTGTTTACATTCTCCAGTAGATGTTACGTTTATGCTACGAGGACTGATGAAAATTATAGTAGAGACACAAGAATAAGAAAAAAATCCATTTGCTTGTTAAATAGTTAATTTAAGGTGACTATTATAGAACATTTTGGTGTCATTAATGTGAATGATGAATAGTAATGATGGGAAAAAAAATCCCTTTAACTCTAAATACCTCATTCCATAAACCTTTAGTGAGAACCTAGAATTAGGAATTAGGGCTGCATTAAAGTTTTCAGAAGGTACCTACACTGTTTGCTTCTGATGGATAACTTCCAAATGAAGAGTGTAGAAAGCAGAATTGATTTTTCAATGGGTACCGAATTCAAATTAGGAATGAGCATCAGCTCTGTTTCTTGCTCATAGAACAACAGTACCACAATCTTTCCATGCTATATAAGGTCACTGCATGCATTGCAACAGAGGAATGGTTGATGCTTATCTATTTTACCTCAAGCTAGGAATAATCGTGATCTAAAAACATATCGTGTATGCTTCCCTTACCTAACTACTCTCTCATATTTGCTTTAAAATTTAGTCATTTTCAATTTATAAGTAAATATAGAAACAAAAATCGTAAACTCTCTTTCTTCTGTTGTTGTATTTTCCCCCCCCTATCTCTAGACATTATCCATCTAAGTAGTAGTGACAGGTAGCTGCAGCCTTAATGTAACTGCTTGGCATTTAATTACTGTCTTGCATCTAATCAATAGCTTTAAATCCATGTATATTTTACATTCTGGAAATTGAAGTATCTTCATGAATATCCTACATGTGAACATGCTGTGAAAAAATTATTTCTGAAATATTATAAAGTGTTAAAATTTCATATCTGAGAAATATGTATGAAAAAATATTTTCATAAAAAGGGTAACTAACTAGTCAAGTATTATTGAACAAATTAGTAACTTCCTGACTAATACTGGTTTGAAGAAATTAACTCTTAGTGAGAAGATTCAAAAAAAATAACTCAATACTATTTCTTCCCAAGTTACCTGAGAAAGACTTGTCTTTTCCAAATGAATTATTTAATTCATGAAGCTATTTGAGCAGCTCTGATTAGAAGTGGATAAGGAAGTTTTCTTTTTTCTGCTTTCAGTCAGAAAAGTAGGTGGTAGTGCTCTATGTGAGCTTAAGAGATGACAACAGGTGATGATCTGTTTTATTAAGAAGGGTGACCTTATTTCCTCTACCATAGAGATCCAATGTACCCTTCTTTCTTTAATTTAACTTTCATTTGAGGAAAATGCTCTAAAATTGTTTTTGGGGGGTTATTTTTTGTTGTGTTTTTTTTTTTTGTTGTGGGTAATTATCTCCATGTAATTACTTCTGTGCTTCTAAGAATATATTTGGAGCATTAAGTGTCTGGCTTGTTAAATTTTCCATTATTTGTGTAAAATTTGGAAGAACACCTAGCAGAGGGAGCCAACAGAAGCAGGATTTTGTGCAGGAGTTTCAGGATCTTTTAGGTGAGCTGGTAAAGTGAGAGGAAACATCTGAGGACATATGGGTCATGGCTAAGGGGGCAGACCAGCATGACTGGTGATGAGTTGTAAAGGTTTGCCATGGACCTCTTAATTAAGAAACAGATGAGGCCCTCTTCAGACTACTAGAAGAAGCACCCACTTCTCAGGAGAGCCTGAGAAGTGGGTCCTGGTCCTAGTCCTCACTGGGGTGGTTCTAGTCCCCCATGTCTGCTGGAGGGACAGCACATGAGGGCACAAGTAATCAAGGAGTCTTCTGGAGTGCATTCATGATAACTGTCTAACACAGTGATGATCAAGGAGCCATCAGAAAGATGATCCACATCTTCCTTATAAACCAGGGAGGACTAGTCAGTGAAGGCCGGTGGCAGCCTTTAGCTGTAGTGACCATGAGATGGTGGAGTACAGGATCCTAAAAGGAAGAAGCAGGACAAAAAAACAGGATCACAGTCCCAGACTTCAGAGGAACAGACTATGGAGATAGGCCATTCTTGAGCTTTAATAGAAAAATATCAGTACTTTAAGTAAGGTATATTCTTTAAAAAAATGTACAAATATTTGTGGTGCCCAACCTTCCAGTAGTATTTTAAGTAACATGCAACTGTAAAATGGTGCTATAAGATACTCTAGCATTTATGATGTCATTTATGCTCAAGCAACATAAAATTTAAGAATTAGAATCTGGGCTAGAATAAAAACCTTTGCCAGACTCTGGTAGCAATATAATAGGAATGAAAGGTTTTTTTAAGCTCTTTTAATAAAGTGTAAATTGATTGCAATTTTATAATCCATCAAGTATCAGGGATTCATACACGTTTTATTAAAACAGTGTTAGAGGTGGCTGCTTTTTAAAAACAGGGAAATTAACTGGGAACATAGAGTTTGTTGATTCTGGAACTGATTATTACAGTGCATGAACTAATAATCAGTGACTAGTGCTAGAATTAATTAATATGGCTTTGATAAAGTTTCTGCATCAGATTATCATATTACTATGACTCTAAAACATAATTAATTTTTGAAAAAGTAATATTGCAGGGAAGGTTTATATGTAGGGAGTTTCTCCACACATATAAATCACCATAGTCTCTGTGGAATAAGTTTGTAAATAACAGCTGAACATCTCACTCTCTTTTTGTACTGATTTTATGTAGAATATCTGTAAAAAGCCACTGTTTTCTAAAGAGGTAGATATTATTTTCTGGCTCATAAAACCAGGAAAAAAATGTAGGCTAAAAATATCATTCTCTAAATCAGTGAAAAATATTTCTAGTCCTAACATGTTATGAATTAGCTAGATTGACTTACTTACCATGGGTGCAATGTTTTCCATATTACAAGTATATGTAGTTCTTACACATTCTAAAATGGACATCATCACTTCTGGTAGTATTAATTCACAGAACCACACCTTAGAAAACATTGAATCATATTTTTTCAACTAACTAACTAAATAAAATTCACACACATATTTATGCCAGAGTCATGAAGCATATTATCCCATCAGAGATTCATAGACCATGAATATTTTAGATGTCTGTAAGCATGGGTGATTTGAAGCAACTGAGCATGAGAAACTTTGAAACTTCAACCTCTTAAAACTAATGAGCAGCATATTTTTTTGATTAATTCTTAACATTTTGTAAACTGCTTCCTTTCCAAATAAGCCTTCTCTCAATTTCTAGTAATAGACCGGTATTCTCAGGGGCCATGAGCAGCATCAGAGAACAACCTTGCAAATCTTATAAACTATTTGTGCACCTCATACAACTTTTTGTTTTTCAAGACAAAGGCAAAGTTCCACTTGATAGTGGATAGCATAGAACTGTTTGTTTTTTAATTTAGTCTGTGGTGGTTTTTTTTTAAGAAGCATGAGATAATACACTTAATTTATAAAAACAAGGAGGAGGTATCTGTGAGTATGATTTTATCTATGCGGTGTTGCATAACTTTTCCAGGAACACATGTAGGAGATTGAAACTTTAATGAAATTTAATAAGAAATTTTAGTTGGCTGCTATAATTGCTTTTATGATATTGTTCCTATGTGACCAGACACTTTTGCTTATTTGGCAGTTACAAGGGAAAAATACTGAAAGAAGAACAAGTCTCGAGGTATTTCATATTTCACTCAGGATTTAGAAGTAATTAAATATGAAAATTTGTATGCTCGTCTTTATACTAAATGCAAGGAAATAGATTAATTGAAATGATAACCATACCAAAAAATACCAGCTCAGGTAAAAGTAGTCAGGTTTATCAGTCTAAGAAGCTAATGTAAATGTAGACTTTTATTGTGATAATGTCTTGCATTCTTCCTAAGTGAGTTAAAAAGCTTGCCTTATTGGGCAAATAACATGCATTTACCAAGCACTTCGGTACTAACATGAATTGTTCTGTCCTTGATAGCACTTCCATGCTAACCTGCATGACGTGTTTATTAGGCTCATGGTTGTTCAACACTTGAGGTTTTGGTGGAGAAACAGAGCAGTCTCCTTGCAAGAAGTGTTTAGCCCAGGCACTTCCCATGTCCATGGGATCAAGACATAGAGTAGTGATGCAGGTTCCCAGCCCATCATCTGTCAGCAAGCCACAGCAGTGCCTCCCCTTCCTTCACCTTCACGTACATGTGCTTCCTCCATTTTGTTTCCCACTGTATACTCCAAGCTTTGGGCTGGGGGAGAGCAGGGATGGGGCTGAAGAAAGATCTAGGGAGGTGCCTGTTTGTATTTGAGGCTGAGTTCTGTTACGTTTCATTGGCATGATTTTTGTTTTCCCTAACTATTTTCCTTTCTACATGGTGTTGGTGATCTCTGATAACTAACATTTCCAGGTTTAGGACAGAAGAAAGAAGAAATGGCAGTGAGATTAGATTAATACATCTTCAGAGGTGACAGGAAAGAATCTCTGAAAACTTTCTGGAAATGTAAAGATTTTAACAGCTGTCAATTTAAAATTTCACAATGGTAGTCAATAACCGTGTTTCTGTTGTGGATAAAAGAAACTATGAATAGGTTTTATGAAAGAGGGTATAATTTTTATAAGTAATGGGAAACTGGAAGCCTAATAAATCATCCTGTTCTAAATGGCATTATTAAGATTTTTTTAAGAGATGTTTTGGTAATCATCAGAAAGAAATCCTTTAAAATATATATGTGCTCTTTGATCTGTTGAAGACCACTGGAAGATTACTGTGTCAAAGCTGTCTTGCACACAGAACCTGCCAAAGAACAACTTTATTCTCATGCAAATTTTTTTATTTCCTGCTGTGTAGGCAAGTGGCTCTTCTGTTTACAGATTCTGTATATATATATAGATACATCGAGTATATCTCCACAGAGCCATCTTCAGATAGTTTACAAAACTCTGTAGGCTTTAAAAATACATTTTATTATAAACTTTTATAAATATGTTTAAAATAAATAAAATTTATATTATCTAAAATTTTGAAACTAGAAACACTTCCATCTGCGTAACTGTCTCTGAAAACAGACATTGATATAATAAAATTATAAGAATCTTATCAAGCAGTACAGCATGGGTTTGAGAATCAGAGATCTGTCCCTAACTCCAGAATAATTTGACAAATGGCACTGATGTTGTGAGTGTCTCCATTTACTGAGTTAACACAACGTAAGTGATAGGAAGAAGCAGCTCTCTATTGTTGCTATACTGCAGTGTAGACCTAGAGGTTTGCTGGGAGAATGGTCTAATTATGCTTTGACGTGGAAACAGAAATACCCACAGCAGTTTGGAGGACCTGATAACATTGGCAATTCATTTGCTTGACCTTCAGCTTGGTTTGTTTGAAGGTGAGTAAATGTAAAACAAACCTTGGTTTAATAATGGCCTGAATATTGTACCTTTTCATCTTTCTACTCTGAAATCCTGAAAAACATCTTTTTCAGGTTAGCCTGGATGTTTTCATTCTAGCCATTGTTTTTTTTGCTTTCTATCACAGACTACAAAGAATGTTTCGGGTTAGGGCTCATGCCTGAACTTGATCCTTTTTCCCTCAAGAAATTAAAAAGAGAAATCATATTTTCTTTCTAAATTAGCCAGTTGAAACCACATGGATTTGGACTTTTAATGTCAGCTACATTTAGGACTGACAATGCAGAAATGTTGTCATTGTCATATCTAAAAAAGGTTCTGAAGCTCAAGAAAGAAATTTTCTGTTGCATTCTGCTTAATAAGGAAGAATAGTGGACACGGAGTAGAAAGAAGCAGTATAAACTCCATTAGAAATGCGCGCTCTTTTCCAAATGATTTATGCATCTCTAGACCATGCACTCACCCCCGGAGCCCAGTGTGATTTTCGGCTCATTGCAGATGCTTGTGTCTCATGTCAATGGAGTTTTCACTTGTGTATGAACCTCTTTGCAGTGACAAGGTAGTCTGTGACCAGTCTTATCATCAGAACTGTAAACATTAATGTCAACTGATAATTATTTTGACAGTAAAAAGATTTAAGCCTTCTTTTTTTCAGTCTCAAAAGAGAAAATAACAACACCAAAAATTAATTGATGTGCAAATCAAGAACAAGATTCTGACAATTAATAACATCTAACATCAGTTTTACTCTTAATTTTTCCTGATTTTCCTTTGGCAATGCAACAGTGTATTTATTCTTTGTGAGCTGGAGGGAGATTTGGGCTCTTTTGTAAAGCAAATACAAATTTCAAGACCTGAGTGAAAAGCAATTGCCATTGTGAAACAACAAATATGACTCTGTTTTAGACCAATTCACATTTGAACTTCAGTTTGTTAGATCAGTCTCTGTAATAAGCATGCTTTTTTCTGTAGTCACTACCATTTTATGACTATATAAAGGGACTTTCATAAAAACACAAACTTGTCAGAAGAAAAGTATTTGATTTGCTTATGCAAAACAATTGCTTGAAGTAGAATGTGTTTCTAATATATTACTGTGCAAATAAAAGTTTGAGTTTTTTAATTTGATTTTTTAATTGATCTTCTAAACTTTACCATTCCTTTAGCTTGATTTACAGAGTGATTTTTTTTCCAGTAAGAAGTATATTAAAATTTTAATTATAAAAACAGTTTTGAGGAGTATGACACGTATTTTATAGTTGTTTTTGATTTTTCTGTTTTTTTTTCATACTGCAGATATATAAAAACCAGAAAATCTCTCTTGCTGTCCATTTACATTCTCTTCACTATTAGAATCATCACAACTCTTTCCCTTATCCCTTGTGCACCTTCTTTATTAAAATCATAAGAACTAGGGCAGTCTTACTGGTTTATTATCTTATGCAATGATGCAGATATAGTGGGATTAGTTAGACCTATCAGATAAATGAAACCATGGATTTTCTTAAACCATTTGTTTGTCTTCTTGGTTTCGGCTGTAATTTACTGAAATTTTCCAGAGATCCTGATATCTATACATGTTCTCAGACAACATGATCACTATTTATTTAAGCAGAGATGAGTAAATAGCTATGTGTGCCCACTAAAAATCATTGCAATCTATTTCATTTTATGTTTCTGGAATGCTACCCATAATCTCTTTTGGAACCTCTAGGAGAAGAAAGACCTGAAATGCATTTTTAAAGTAGTTTCCTATTGAGAGGTAAACTCTGAAAGTTCCCTGGAGATTACAAAGAATCTGGTAATCTCAGAAGCTACATTGGTAGGCTTAGTTCCACTGGAATATAGTCTGCTGTTTTGAAGGGCATCCTAACAAATGTATTTTCCACTTCTGCATGCTGTATTGTGCCTGTTTGATTTTACTGGAGATCGAAACTTTCAATAAATTAAAAATGTCCTCAGAAGTGAACATTATCTTTTTATGTTGAATTTCCCTTTTAAAACTGTGGTCATGGCATTTTTTCAGCCTGTTTTTAAGCTTTTTGAAATGCTACCTACCTGTTATTATACAAACAAGCAGTTGAAGACATTAAGAGAGGAACAAAGGATTATCAGGTAGGTGATTAGCCAGACAAATCAATATACACTGTTTCTGAAGACCTGGCAGATACTGAGCTATGGCTACTGACACCACCTCAATATGCAGAAGAGACAGGCTCACAACATTTGCTTAGCTTTTGTTGTAATGCAATTTGCAGGGGTTTCTCAGGCTTTCTGAGGTAGGTGTTCATCAGCACTTGTCAGCAAGAGTGGATAGGAACCATATATCAGCAACAATGTGCTTCTGAAAACTTCGTAAAATGTGTGATATAAATGTAAAACGTCAAACCTTGAGTCTTCATGACCTTTGACTTTGTGACTTAAGTGTTATCTATCTCTTTAGCTGATATCTTGCGGTCTTCTAATGGCTGAATGGTTTCCCACCTGTGTACAAAAAAGACTAGAGAATAACTGCCTTCACAATGTGACCAAGCCCTACCTACTTTTTCTTTGCAAATTGCTACTCCATGGCAAAAGTACATCAGTCAAGGTTCAGAAAGCTTCAAGAATTAGAAATATGAAAGTGCAATAGACAGAGCTAAACTGAAACAATAGCATACATCTTACTCTCTAAAGTATGGCACCCACGGATTTCCTTTTGACCTAACATGTCCTTCGCATCTTGTTTCATTGTGTATATTGTTTTTCCTACAGCCAGTATGAATAAGGACATCACGCTAACCTTGCTAATGAATCAGAAAACAGTCTGTAAAGTTTTGATTATACCTTCAGAGGTATTGACATGACCTTGTAAAAGACATTCAGATTTTTTTAACAACTCAACTGGATTAAAAATCAAATAACAGTTAGAAGTTCAAAACCACAGAAAACAAAGAAACTCTCCATTCTTACTGCAATAATAACTGCTTTTTGTTATACATTTATTTCAGGTCAGTCTACATGAGGATTGCTGATTTTTTTTCCCTTAGAATAAAGTAATGAAATTTTTTCAATAGCTGCATCAGTCATTTTAGATTACTAATATTTAAGTCCTGAAACTTGAAACTAAACCCTAAAGCAAATTCCTCTTTTCTCACATTTGAATCCAAGATCCAAATGATGGGTCTTGCTGGAGAACAATACAAAAAATAATATTGTCTTACTGCAAGATTTACTCTTCTTTGGCTTACATTTGACAGAAGTTCAGCCTAGATCAGGATAAAAGCTTCTTCTTCCCTTAGAATATAACAGTCTTGAAAAGTCTCCCTAAAACACATGTATGTGGCACAAGTCACTATAGATTACTAATATTTTACTCTTGAAACCAGAAAACATAACTGCAGGAAATCATAAAACCTGAAAAGGAGCCTGCTTTGTGAAAAATTTTGTAATGTCTTTGGAGTAAGATTTTCCAGTGATTCAGAAAAGATTACACCATTTTGATAATCATATTGAAGACCTGGAAAACAGGTCACGATGTTCACATCTTAGAAGTGCAGCTATTAAAAAGGAAAGCGAAAGTGAAGGATGATTGGTTTTATAACCCCTTTGATAATCAGAGTAATTTGATGACGTGCTTTCCCACACAAGTTGGAAATTACATTAACACGCGGATTCATTTGAGACACAGAGAACAGGACGAGCTATGTGTTACCTTTGTAAAAGCACTGGCACTTTCAAAAAAAAACAAGCAAATAAAAACAATAAAGGCAAAAAATTTCTCCCACATCAAAGAAAATGTAAAATTAAGCTCAATATTTTTATTGCATTTTCATTAACAGAAACTTGGAGAACTGTGAAAACAAAGGAAATCTCCAGGAGAAAATGCATGCTGTTTCTTTAATGCCAGAAAAAAAGACATTTCCATGTCTAAACTGAATGTTTGCTCATTAAATGCATAATAAGATGTTATGCCACACAGCCCCAGGAGACAGACATTATTTCAGTTTTATAGCAGTTATGTAGCACAGGACACCCACACAAGTATGGGTGACATTAAACCAGTTGTTTTGCTTTGGTTTCATTTTCAAAGTTCACATTTTGAATATATTGTCTTGGTGAAGTAATGTAATGAATACGTCTTTAGTCATTAGCTAAAATGAAAAGCATTGCAGCTTAAAAATCTAAGAAACCTAATTTTAAAATTTTTTTTTTCTTTTTTTTTTTTTAGTAACACTAATGTTAGAATGACATGGTATCTAGGAGAAACTTTAAGTCAGCGTAGAGTACAAATAGAGGAAAGATTTGGAACAGCAAATGTCAGGTTTTGTCTGTGGCCTACTGAGTAACTTTGGACAATATAACATACATCATCTCTTTCAGATATCTGATTTGTATAATGGAAATAATGAGTCTTCCCACCTTCACATGCATTTCTTGAATCACTTTATAAAGAGTCATTATTATTTACCACTTAAGTAAGAATATTCAAATGATCTCAAGTACAGTCAGGATCAAATTTTAAATAGATTTCAATTTTTAACTCCTTCTCATTTTTTAAGTAACCACAGGTATTAATAACATTTTTCAGCCAATACTTTTCCTTATACTTTTTCCCTCTAAGATATGTTTACAGAAAAATAATTTCCCACCCAGCTCTGATGAAAATGAAACATAAAGAAAATATATTAAAGAGTCTGTTCATAAAACATAAGCCTAAATTATTTAGTCCACACAGAGAAACTTAGAAATTAAGATAGATGTTGGACACTGGGAGTTCAGCAGTCCATGAAGAAATAAAGGTGATCAGAAAGGAGTAATATTTCTATTACTTCAGGTATTTGCAATAGTCTCTTGGGTTTTTTTATTTAGCATTTTGAAATTTTCTCTCTTTTGTTGCTAAATGGGCACCATTTAAATATGAAACACACTGCAATTCAATGGACACTGTTGAAAGACATTTGCTGTAGTACAACAGGTAGAATACAACAGAAGACACCCTTTTCAGTGATCAGAGCCTTGACCTGGCCATTTAATCATTCTGTCTTTACCTCCATGCTTCCTCAAGTAAGAGCTCCCAAAACTAACTTTTATTATGTATTGATCATGAAAGAAGAAGAAGAAGAAAAAATTATTTTGAAAGGCAATTGAAGAAACAAGACACCTGTGCCAAATCTAAACACCAAGTTATATGGAACTACAGAACTACACCAGCCATCATCCATACACAAGGACTGATCTAAGTGTAAGATGCAACAATTTATGCTTTGGCATTTTTTGCACTGCTTATACATTCTAATAAATAAATGAATAAGAAAACTACTTGTCCTGGGTTCACTACTGACATTTCACTGTCAGGTGTAGTATCTCAGAAAATGACAGCCACCTTGGTCTCATCTAAATCCATATATAACTGCCCCCATACTCAGTCAGTAGCATGCTTTATGGAAGTTTATATACCAGCCAGAAAAATAAATAAATAAATAAAAAATGATAGATAGATAGATAGATAGATAGATAGATAAATGAAATTCTGCTCTGTTTAACTGTAGCATAACTGAATGTGTAATTTTATCTGAAGACTAAAGAAATGCTCCAGCATAGTTTTTCCTAGTCTTATCTGTGCAGTTTATACTTTGTGTCTCTTAGGTATCCATAACAGCTTGAGCCATGAGAGATTAGCAGAATACCTAATCTCACAAATATTTCTGTTTGATATCTTTTTTATGAAAAAGTGAGAGGGGATAATAAGAGGTTACTCCTGGATTCCAGTGAAGCAATGTTATTTTATGTCAGTGGCATATTACATAAAGATGCCAACTCATACCTGACATCAAAGTTTCTACTGTATTATTCCCTAGAGCTCTTCCGAATTTTGCAATTCATGAAAGAACCCTTAAGCAACACTGTTGATCTAGACATATATATGAGAGCAACACGAAGGTAAGGGGGAGAAGTGGATGCTGAGTCTATGAATGTCAAGGACATGAAGTATTTTTTCTGTTGCACAGAAAAAGGTCTACTGCTCATTAAAGTAACCATCACGTTATACATATGTGGGATTTTTCCCTAACAGAGGGAAAAATTTACAAATTCTTTTGTCTGATGAAGTGGCAGAATTTCCCATGAAATGGAAATCTCAGATTCTGATTAATTTACTGATTGGTAGGTCTTATCTTTCTCTTGTTCTGTTATTACTCCTTCAGCATGTAAATAATAAATGACCTAGTTCTCCACTAGAATTACAGAGATCCTAATAATGTTCTGTCATAATGATCCTAAAATATTAGATCTTATGAAAGCTTATTCAGGTAAGTAGTCTGAACAGGAGAATAAATAGATAAGTAATGGCAACACAGCTTTTTTTTTGCTGCAGCTGTATATCTTGTCTATTTTATTCCTTCTTACCAACTGTTCACTAAAAAATAGAATTATCTCTGCAACAAGATATTCTTTCTATCTTCTGCTTTTCTCTAGCAGCAATCTTCTCTTTATTAGCTGTGTCAGGTTTCTGGGGGTCAGTGAGTAGGAGGAGTCTGAGAACTTTTGTTATATTTGAGCTGTGAAAAGTCAGGAAAGCATGGATAGTGAAATCAGATCACTGCCTAGTCTGAAAATTCTTCATGGAGGACTTGAGGAGGCATGGGAATTTCAAGTCACACGCTTTTGATCCTGCCTATTGGTTAAAAGGGTGGAAACAAGTGGGGGAAAATCAGAAATTCTAGCTAAAGCTATTTTTTTTTTTTATTTTATTTTCTAGGATAGTATGAATTGGTTATGTTGTTTTCTCACCACCACTTACCTTGTCTTCTGTAACTGGAACCATATGTAACCTGCAGCTTGGATGAAGACAGCCCAAGGAGTGTTAAGAGCCCCTCTCAAAAGAGAATAGCTTTTCCATCTCCACATTTCTCCTAAATGCATTCGGTAGTTGCTGTATTCTTGCAGTTACGACATTATTTTAATACAGAAACACAAACTACTACCTGTGGCCAGCTGTTTGCAGCTACTCTTGGAGTTGCAGTTGGAACTCCAACTTCATAATAACACTGCTGGTTAGTTTGGGATTTTTTGCTTTCTTCTGGATTACATTTCTGCTTAGGAAAAAAAAAAAAAAAGAAAGTAAAAAAAATTACCAGATTGGTACATTAAAAATCAACAGATATTAAAAATCAAAATTATCAATTAAAACCATTCAACAAAAAAATGTTTCTCAACAAAAGTAGCTTACCCATCACTATAAGCAAGTGAAGCTACTTGTCACAAACAACCTAGTAATCAGAATTGAATTTGACTCCTATAATACACTTACTGTATCCATCATTACTCAGATAGTATGTCCACTCCATTCCAGCAGAAAATCTCTTCACTGTGAACCAGTTTTCCCACTTGACTAAGAGCAGAGATTAGCAAACCTGCTCACAGCCCACGGCTATGATAACAGAACTTATAAATGCTATGAACTATATTTCTCTTCTGTTCTGCTGTTTACACTAGAATTCTCTGAGCCCTAGTGTCTCTCCCTCCACCTCCCTTCCTACTTATAGCATCCTTTTATCTTTTGCCAGTGATTGATTTTAACTAACAGGCTTGCTTGAGGAAAACATTTTACATTTGTCCTCAAGGAGAAAAAAACCCTGCAAACTCTATTTTAAAAATAAATAAGCTAGAATACTCAAATACCTACATTTCATTAGAGTGCAACTCTGATAACAGATATGGACACAATTTCCATTACATGCTATAAGTCATTTCATCTTTTTCATTTCTGTGAATTATTCTTGCTGATGAAAACACGAGATAAATTGCTCGTTTGGAAAATATGCATAGCATACCTAGTAATTTCATGGGACTGAGGCTGAATTATAATTTGTGGTAACTCTTTCTCACATTGCTAATGAACCAGACACAGCAGTTATTATGGTTATCACAGCACCTTTGTCTTTAAAAGCATGATAATTCATTTTGCAAGTGTCTAAATCCTAAACCATATAATTTCAAATCTAAGTAGCACCAGATATTAACTCTTGAAAACATGTATACTTCAGAGCTCTCTTTTTAAATTCCTGGCTACGGTGCATCGAAAAGATTAGCTTCTGATTTTCATTTATTTTCCTTAGAACCATATGAACTAAAATAGGTTTAGAGCTTCAGAAACAACAGTTTCTGGCTATTTGACAGTTAAGGCTATTTGACAGTTAAGAATTATTCAAGATGAACATTATTTAAGACAGGTAGACACAGAATCATGGAATACTTAGGGTTGGAAAGGAACTAAAGATCACCTAGTTCCAACCCCCCTGCCATGGGCAGGGACACCTCACACTAAACCATGCCACCCAAGGCTCTGTTCAGCCTGGCCTTGAACAACACCAGGGATGGAGAATTCACAGCTTCCTTGGGCAACCCATTCCAGTACTTTGCCACCCTCACAGTAAAAAACTTCTTCCAGTCCCCTGATCATCCTCGTGGCCCTCCTCTGGACTTGTTCCAACAGTTTCATATCCTTTTTATGTTGAAGACACCAGAACTGCACACAATACTCCAAGTGAGGTCTCACAAGAGCAGAGTAGAGGGGCAGGATCACCTCCTTCGACCTGCTGGTCATGCTCCTTTTGATGTAGCCCAGGGTACGGTTGGCTTTCTGGGCTGTGAGCACACACTCCTGGTTCATGTTCATTTTCTCATCAACCAACACCCCCAAGTCTTTCCCCACAGGGCTGCTCTGAATCTCTTTGCCCAACCCGTAGCTGTGCATAGGATTGCTCAAACCCAGATGTAGGACCTTGCACTTGGCATGGTTAAACTTCATGAGGTTGGCATCAGCCCACCTCACAAGCATGTCAGGGTCCCTCTGGATGGCATTCCTTCCCTCCAGCATATCAACTGAACCACATAGCTTGGTGTCATCAGCAAATTTGCTGATGGTGCACTCAATCCCACTGTCTATGTCAAAGACAATGATGTTGAACAAGACCAGTTCCAACACCGATCCCTGAGGGACACCACTCAGCCAGACACGGAGCCATAGACCACAGCTCTGTGTGCAGCCATCCAGCCAGTTCTTTATCCACTGAGTGGTCCATCTAGCAGATTGATGCTCCTCCAATTATTTTATTTTTGGCTAAGTTATTTATGTGGATATATGCTATTCTGGACTTAACTTTTGCTTCCAGAAAAAAAAAAAAAAAAAAAAATCAAAGGAAAATAAAACCCAAAGAACAATTTATACCATTATTCTAATCCATTTCCTGTGATGTTCAACACACATTGTTAAAAAAAAACAGTGGTTTACTCAAACTGCACTATGGGAGATTACCAAAAGGTGAGGAAAACTTTCAAGAAGGAGTAAAAAGACAAAAGTATGCATTAAAATTAGATTAGTTCGGAAAAGAAAGACATGGGAAATTTATTCAGGACTTTGGCATCTCCATTAACTTAAATCCATTTAACTGAAATTTTCAGAAAAAAGTATGTCTACTATTTACATTCTTGACTCAGGGATTTGGTCCAGTTTTGAATTCATAAAATATATTTTAAGGTTATTCACAAAATCATAAAAAAAAACAAAAAAACAAAAAAACAACAAAACATTACTGTGTATTTTGAAGAAGCCTCATGTGAGGCAAAAAATTATAGGCTGTCACAATCAAGTCACCAGGTTTTTCATAGGTGTAGTCTGGAAGCTATAGTGACAACAGCTATAATTAATTTTCTAAGATAATGAGGTAACTTAGGTTCCCCAAAAACATTTATTTGGCATAATGGCATAATCTTTAAAAAAGGAACCTTTAGTTTTTCTGTGTGACAGCTCTGTCCTGGAGTTTCTTTTCAAATGAAGCTAGATTTGTCCTAAATTAGTCCTTGCATGAAACTTCTATGATTCCCCCTCTAATTTGTAAGACAATATCAAGGGTGGTTAATCAGTGCTTTCTAGCGTAAGTATGAAATGCTGAAATGCAGCTTGTTTCATATGCAAAACAGTATACATGAGTATTGCCATATTCAATAGTGTTAGCAGTCTTACATAAACTGTGTAATGATGAGCTTTGCTTACTATAGAGTCGGAAGACATAGTTGAAAGTTCTTTTTTCAATAATGCAAAAATATCTTTTTATGAGAATTCCTACCTGCTTAATCTGCTAATATTTTACTTATCTCTCTTTTGAGAACATAGCTCTGCTGACAGAGTTGACATGCATTTGTTCTCACTTGAATTTTGTGTATCTTAAGGTATATATGTGAATATTATGTATCGCCCACTTCACCTCACCCACCTGATCACCAGTGAGGGTTGTGATGGCTGCATACAGCTTGCACTGGGCTTTGGTCAACAGGAGACAACACAGCAGCCAGGGGCTGTCTGGAACAGCGGCCCAGAAGTCTTGCTGGTATGCAAACATAGAATCATGGAATGGCTTACGTTGGAAAGAACGTTAAAGATCATCTGGTTCCAACCTCTCTGTCACAGGCAGGGACACCTTCCACCAGGCCAGGCAGCTCAAATCTCCATCCAGCCTGGCCTTGAACACTGACAAGGAAGGAGCATTCACATGATTGTAAGTCAATCATCTTACTCTATAAATAATGGACAGCCAGGGCCTTTTGAGCTCTCCTAGATGGCAAGAGGCTCCATGCCAGGATCTACCCTTGCGTAGGAACACTTCTCAAGGTTACTCCTCAAGGCTGAGATTCCTTGTCACAACAGATTCTGGATGATTAATAGCATGCTAAACTTTGAAATATTAGCTAAGTGATATAACAGATTGAAGTGCATGACTTCATCCTTGACAATATGTCACCGTTACTTTTTTGCAAACTACAGAAATTGTATATTCTTCCATTAACTGACAAAACTGACAGTACCTGGGCCTTTGAACAGGAATGAAAGTCCTTTCCTGGCCAGATACCTGTCTGGAAAGCATTCCCCATTTTTGCCTTGGGCCAGTCTTGAGAGGCAGTCAGGACAAACTGTAAATGAATTTTCCGGTTTGTTACCATGAAGCCAGGGGACAAACATGCAGCCTTATCTCTACTAACCTTGTTTTGTTGCACAAATTGCTAATTTTCAGGATTTGGTTTATGAATATATATTTAGAAAGGTAATTAAAGCTGTCTGGGTTAGCAGCAGAGATGACAGTGGTGACCATTCTCACTGACAAGGAAAATTTCTCTAACATTAAACTTCCCTGCAGTAGCAAACACTAGGAAAAGTAAAGCCCATCAGAGAGCAGGGAAAGATCAACATGAGAACATCCTGTTTTCTCATCCATTTCTATGCAATCGTAGTTGCTTTCTTTCACAACTTGTTTTTCTCTTCAGTGGGCAGAAATCACTTTTGCTTTGTATGGGAAAAATATGACTCCATAGCTAACTAAGTTTCTTAGTCCTAAGGATACCGCCATATTTTACCTCAGGGAAGAGTCTGAGCCTGGCAAAGACTTGTTACATCTACTGTTTCCTTCATCACAGCTGTAGAAGTAAACCTATTGGCTGTTTTGGAGGAAGCTGAAAGTGGGTGTATAGAATTTATTCCTCATAGCCTCCTGTTCCCTCTATAAAAGCTGAGTCCTAAGCTTGCAGTGAACTGATATTCTCAGAAAAAAAAAACAAACCAAACACCAAAAAACAGCAAAACAAAACAAAATACAATACAAAGCAAAAAGCAGAAAACGAAAAATGTCCGCACAAAACTGCCAAAAACTTTTTTTAAATTGTATTATTAGTTACCACAAGCAATTACCTGCTCTACATTGCTTCTCCCCAAGGAAAAGAATGCTTGCCACCTTGCCTGGGTTATTGGGAAGCTGACAAAAATCTGTTGAGAAGTTTCCAAGGCATATTTAGGCCTTCTGACTTGCAACACCTACCCTAGGGTGCTTCCTTTGGTGTGTTAAATAACACAGATGATACAGTCAGATTAAGCTGCATTGGTTAGGAGAGACAAATAAACTTTAGATACTTCCGGAGTAGAACAAGGAATGGGGTACCGCACAGCTCTTTTGTTTGATTTTGCTTTTCTTCCAGCAGGTGATGCTCCCACAAACGCCAGATACTCCAACTTCAGGTGGCTCGTGAGTACCTTCCACCCACTCAGGGGCTTGTGGGAGATTCCCGGTTTGCCAAAGAGCAGCACTAGGGCAGTTGGACTAGATGATTATTATAGATCACTTTCAGTAAGCTATGCTATTCTATTCCGAGAGAAAGGGCAGTGCTATCTGCTAGAGACAAATCAGGCAAAGTCACCTGGAAATATATTAGTTACATTGGCAAAGCCTTGTGAATACTAAGCATTGAGACTTACAAATTATTCAAAAAAAAAAAAGCAATTAAAAATGTTGCTGAGCAAAGATACTAAAAAAATTTTTTTTCTTTGACAGTTTCTTCAGAATTCAAAAATATAATTTTTTCTTTTATTTTTTCTTCTACCTCCCTATCTTCCACATTTTATTCTTTGTTTCTAGAAAAGCAAGCTGCTCTTCAGTATGAAGTGGTTGATAGAGCAGACTTTCTTATGGAGTCCCAAACCTTAAGCATGTGACTTAGTGGTTGGCTTCTTGGTATCTTTGTCACTCTTTCCATTGTTTGTCAACTGGCTGGGTGACGAGCCAGCCCACTTATTCCTACAGCAAGGATAAGAAGGAGACCCATGTAATCCTTAACCTTTCTAAACTTGTCTTACAAAAAAATATTTCTGTGTTACTTCTTTTTCTCTTTCTTCCCCCTCAGTTGTCACCTGTAGAAGACAATGCATTAGTCACCGCTAGAGGTGGTGCTGCGAAAGCCCTAATGCTAGAAAAGGAGAAATCCATGTTCTCTGAGCTGAAAAAGAGCTCTTTGTGAGAACGTGTAAAATACTCATTTTATGTTTTCATTCTTTGTTTCATTAGCAAAAAGCAGAGAAAGCCAATTTGCATGTTTTTTATTCGCCTTAAAGAGTTATGACATTTAAATCTCTTTTTTTTCTCAGTACAAGGCTTTTTTTTTTTTTTTGTACCACATTCATCATAAAGAGCTCCAGCAGTAGCTAGGAAAGCAAACTGTTGTCATCGACAACTCTTTGACAGCAGGGATTTCTCTCCAGTCTAGTACAGTTGAGGTGTGCAGACACCTTCACAAAAAGTGGAAGTGCCCAAGGTGCAGACAATGAAGGCAGTAAGGTACAGAGAACTGAATAATCAGCAAATTGAACTATTACCTTCTCAAATGTCCCTGACATTTTTCTGTTTGTCAAAAATCTTAAATTTCATCTTGCATAATTCTAATGCTTTTTTGAAAGACCACTTTGAAGTCATACTTTGGGGTCTAAAGAATCGCATGATGTCCTGGTGTCCAATACAGTGTCTCTGATGTTACCCCCACACATGGACCTTAAGCATTTATGCCTACTTCAGGCCATCAAACTGAAGTTTAGCCATCAATAAAATATATGCAAATGCTAGAATATTAATATCCAGCCTAAATTACATATTGCTTTGATCTTTGCTGCTGCTGTTATTTCAAAAGTCTCCTAAAAACTGTTCCAGTGCAGTAGCATGTCATTCTGGGTAGTTTTATTTCCTGTCTGCAAAACCCTTGATACTTCATTTTGTAGAGTACTTACCTAGAGACACCTCTTCTCTATCAGCGCATAAGTGTTTTGATAGCAATAACTGAATATTTTATCTTCTGGTCTGCATTACCTTCTGAAAATACTCTACATTATTTGTTTTGGGGAATTCCTGTAACTTGAAATGGCCATTTACTAAAAACAAAGTATTTTCATAGTGTCCTAGGTTCAGCAGTAGCAGCCATGTTTCTCCTTCGTGGTAGCTGGTGCAGTGTTATGTTTTGACTTCCAGCCTGGGAACCGTGATGGTGATACCGATACCAATGTTTTTGGTTGTTGATAAGTGATGTTTACCCAGACCAAGGACTTTGTGAGGCTCATGCTCTGCCAGGGAGGAGGGGAAGCCAGGGGGAAGCAGAGAAGGGGCGCCTGACCCGGGCTAGCCAGCGAGGTATTCCATACCACAGCACGTCATGCCTGGGGTGAGGGGTAACTGGGAGTTACCCGGAAGGACACGGGCTTCCGGGTGGGACTCATTTCTTGGCCGGCGGCATCGTATTGTCTTCCCTAGTTATTTTCTCTTATCGCTGTTGTCATTGATAGTAGCGGTGGTGATTTGTGTTGTACACTGGTTGCTGGACTGTTCTTGTCTCAACCCGTGGGAGTTGCACTCTTTCGATCCTCCTCCCTGTTCCTCCAGGAGCGGGGAAGGGGAGAGCCCCGGGGTGGGGGCGGGGCTCGATTGCTCTCAGCCGGGCACCACTCACTGGCAGTAAGTGAACAAGCTGTCTGGCTAGGGTTTAAACCACGACAGTTCTTTCAGCGCCCAACGTGGGGCACGAGGGGTTGAGATAACAACAGATCTGTCTGGATTAATAGTCACTCGTCACAATGCTGATTTATTGGCTCTCAAGGTTGTTCCTCTTGATCTCACAGTTTCAGTATTTCGTATCTTACTTCCCTCCGGAATTTGCTGTATTAGTGGTTTTCCAGTGTGGGGCTTCGGCTAAGGTTTTTGTCTCATTATACTTTATGGTAAGGACTTGTAATACAATAGATTCATTGATCATGAAACTGATCTGGCCTATGTTCCCAGTGTCATCACCACCTTTATACTTTGGGACGTTGTCCTGGGTTCAGCAGTAGCAGTCATGTTTCTGCTTCCTGGTAGCTGGTGCAGTGCTGTGTTTTGACTTCCAGCCTGGGAACAGTGTTGGTGATAACCAAAGTATTTGGTTGTTGCTAAGTGGTGCTTGCCCTTACCAGGGACTTTGTGGGGCTCATGCTCTGCTGGGGAGGAGGGGAGGCTGGAGGAAGCAGAGACAGGGCGCCTGACCCAGGCTAGCCAGGGAGGTATTCCATACCACAGCACGGCATGCCCGGGGTGGGGGGTAACTGGGAGTTAGCCAGAAGGACACAGGCTTCTGGGTGGGACTCCTTTCTTGGCCGGTGGTATTGTATTCTCTTCCCTTGTTGTTTTCTCTTATCATTGTTGTCGTTGGTGGTAGCGGTGGTGATTTGTGCTGTACCTTGGTCACCGGACTGTTCTTGTCTCAACCCGTGGGAGTTGCACTCTTTCGATCCTCCTCCCCGTTCCTCCGGGAGTGGGGAAGGGGAGAGCCCTGGGGTGGGGGGGACCCTCGATTGCTCTCAGCCCAGCACCACTCACTGGGAGTGAGTGAACAAGCTGTCTGGCTAGGGTTTAAACAACGACGCATAGAATCACAGAATTTTCCAGGAGTTCTGCACAAAATGCAATGTAAACATTTTTTTTTTTAAATAAAAAAAGCCATTCCAAGCCTGGAAAATAATATTAGCACTAGTACAAATAAATCCACTTTGTTAATCTTAGTTCAAAATGGATGTATTCCACATACATCTTTCATCTTTTATTGTCTTCTCACCATTGCTACGCTGTACTAAAAGAAACCAGAGCCTGTCAAAAGCCCAACTTCTACCATGGCCCGTTGTCAAGTTACAGGTAATGCAGCAGGTCTAAATAAGTGATTCTGAGTCAAGATTAGGTACAAGAAATGGTTGTAGGCAGACCAATCTTCAGAATGCCGGTCCTGGGTTCAGCTATAACAGAATCACTGTTTCAGATTTAAAGTTCAGAAATGCTGTGACAGAGCAGATAGATTGGTACCAAGGTAGCTAAACTGTGGTATAGAAAATCCACATAATGAAATCCAAGTAGGTGATTCTGAGATCTGACTGTCATATGTTTCAAAGGAAATATTGCATGAGAACTGTTTGGCAACATTGAAAGTACTTTATGGGTTATTTGTAAGCAAATGTTATTTGCAAAATATGGTGAAGAATCTGTAGCCCACTAAACCTGTTAAGAACCACCCATAACTTGTAGGAATATGTTATGTGGTTTTGGAATGGTAAGCTCTTTTAAAATTCCTTTCAAGATTTAATGTTTCCTTATGCCTTTAAATTGTTCTTAGGAAGAATGTACTTCAGCTTCCTTACATAAAGGAGATAACAACAGCTGCTTATGTTATATTTTTTGTGAAAGTTTAGCTATTATACACTTCACGTTGCTAACATTATTGTACATGGAGAAGATGCTAAGCATATAGACAGTAGAGTCTCCAAAATGTCCAGCTTCTCAGTGTAGTTAGCTGTGTTGGACAATATCTGTGATCTTCTACTTACAGACAAAAAGAGTCCTTCATCTGGACTTGGGCAAAAGGCAGATAAGGCATTAAAGCTGTGCAGTGTATGATGCCCATAGATATTTTTCTCTAAAAAACCTTTCTTCAAGGACCCCAGAAAGATTCTTACTGCATACAAGAAATGTTTTCTCCTTTCTGTCATTTTCTTCACACAAAATAGATTGCAGCTCTCTTCCAGAAGCAACACCTCCAAAGTTTAAGCTTTCCTGTCTTTCTGCTTGTCTTCTCTTTTTGTTAACTTCCTCCAGAAATGGACACTGCCACACATCAAAGGTGACTAAAGCAGCAGCATATAACTATGCGTCAGTCATAACTCATGATAAATCTACAACCTGGATTTGTGACAGGAAATTGCTCCAGCATCACTGAAGCTTTCTGACTGAAGCTGCCTGTTGTGTAGCAGTGAACCGTGTCACTCAGTAAGTGAAAGAAGCCCAGCATCTTTACGTTTGCTTTATGCATCTTGAGACTACCCAGCACACAAATACCTGTCTACTGCCTGAATGTCTAGGACCTTCACAAAGAAATAAAAATGCAAACGTAAGTTTCAGTATACAGAAGTATCCACAGCACCACAGCAAATGGAAAATGTACAACCTGAATTTGTCATCTGTACTGAATGGTAAATCACAGATGTAAAAAAAAACAAACCCAAAACAACCAACCCTCCATATCCCTAAAAAAAACAAACCAAACCAAAAAACAAAACCAAACACAAACAAACAAACCAATAAACACACACACACACACAAAAAAAGCACACACAAAAAAAAAAACAAACCACACAACCCCCCCCCAAAAAAAAACCAACCAACCAAACAAACAAAAAATCCCAACCCTGAATGCAGCAAGTGTTCTTTGCTCAAGCAACAGGTTCCTGCTACAATTGTGTTGGAACAAGGGTGCAAGAGATTTGTACAAAAGCAGGTGGGATTCCGAGTGCAGAGCTTAGGCTTCCTGTTTCTTCCTTTGCAAATTTAGTCTCTAGGAAAAGCTGGTCTTCATATCCCTCCAGAATTTTCAACAGTATATCCATTTTCCCCAGAATTAGTAAAGAGTTTCAAAGAAAAATGGCCTTTCTCTGTAATCACATAATGCTGTCTGGAATCAAACACTGACAAGAAGTAAAGAGAGCCTGCAAATAATTGAGGGCATTTTAACATCATTTCTACCATTTCAGTGATACACCTACTACCTCAATTTATGATCCATTTTGAATTGTGGGAAATACCAGAAAAAATGTGAAAAGTAATTTTCCCCATTTGTGGAGATTCTGCATTTTTGGAAATAAGTTGCTATTATGTGTAAGAAGCCTGAAACAACTCTGTAACTATGCTGATGTACAGTGATCTCTGAACTATATTTCAAACAATGTCCAATGAAATTTTGTTTTGTAGTAAAATAGCTGTAACTACATACTGAGCACAACTGAAAAACAAAGTCTGGGATAAATCCTCATAATAGAAGTTAACATTAACTAAAGTTTAACTGAAGTCAGGTAATTTGAAGTAAACTGCTAAAATTTACACTTCTGGCTTTGTAGAACAAAAAAGGAAGACTTTTTTATTTCTCTGAAAATCTATTTTAACTGGCATAACTTAACATAAAATTAATAACATTGTTGATGTTACTTTGTTTAGAAGATCTCTTAAAATATCTGTAGGAACTAGGCAGCTGCAATATTGCAACACAGTAGAAAGTGAAATCATAACATGAGAGCTTAACATGGTAGTTATTTGCTAATATCTGTCAAAGGCTTTTTAGTTTGTCTTATTTCTTGCATATATAACTTCTTCTGTACTGTAAAGATCACAAAAGGAATATATGTTGCTGTTATCGCCAAGTGAATCTCCAAAGTATTTGTGATTATTACTTACCAGCTAATCATTCAGAAGCTATTATACAGAAAGAACTTGCTCTATTATATTAATCACTTATAGAATCACAAACAAGAATGACAATTTACTTTGACACACCCCCACACACACTTGCTTTTTACTTTCTCATCTCTCAGAAAGCCTCTGATCTGTCACTCAGCGACTACTCGACATATTGTCAGACCAAAAGTAGAGACAGAAACGTACCAAACTAATTAATCGAAAAGAAACACCTCTTGCATGTACATTAAAAAAAAAAAAAAAAAATACTTACTCTTCAGTCTCATAGTCCATCTCCAGAACTTCACACTCTGAGCTATTACGACACACATTGATAGAACATCCAGGGTCATGCAATTTATTGTACCACAATCACAGTTGTTACTACAGGGACAGTGAAGAGTGGTGGAAAACCAGCAACAGCACAGTAGAGGTGGTGGTGTGTAAAGCAGAATAAATGTATTGACCTGTTTGGACCTGGATAAACCACTTGCACTGAAAAGGAACTTTTAATTTCAGTAACATACTAAGACCTCCTCCTTTCACTGCCAGATGTAACTAACATGTTTTGCTAGGACTTGCTAATAACAGTTGCTCATGCAAGACTTTCCAATAAGATTTTAGCTCCAGCTAAGTTCCATTACTTTGCCCAAATTACATCAATTGTCCAAGAGAAACAACGTGTATGTGGTGTGATTTTGATTTGTGCCATGAACTAAAGTGTTGCTAGAACCTTTGCATATAGATCTTGAAGCATTTCTGCTTGGACTCCCAGGCTGAGTATAAAGTCATTTCTACTTGAGTTTCTTCCATGACATCTCACAACCAGGAGCCTTCATTTAAGCCTGAGGTAAGATTTTGAGGATACCCTCAGCACTTTTGTTTAAGGTTCAGAAAACAGTTTTCACAGATTTCCTATGAACTTACCAACAGACTTCTGCTGTTTCTTTAATATGGGTAGAATAAGAACAACTTTATTCTCTAGTTTTCAAGTTCTCCATATAATTTTAAAGATCATTGGCAATGTTTGGCTAACCATATGTATATGGGTACAACCACATAAATAATAAAGCAAATGATAAAATACACTAAATATTAAATAATATTTATATAAATAATAAGCAAAATGGATTAGTCCAAAGCCATTATATTTTTTTCCATCATGTGTAGTCCTGCAATACTAATCTAAGAGGCTTTGAGTGTGTCTTCGTGCCTTCATCAATGCACTGCATACTCATTTTGTACTATTCTGAAGAGCCTCCTACTGTTTCATAATTGTCCTGATTTAAGCCCAGCCAGTAACTCAGAATGCAGCAGCTCGCTCACTGCCCTCAACTTCTTCCTCCCCCCCCAGCTCCCATAGGGATGGGGAAGAGAATCGAAAGAATGTAACTAATTCCCACAGGTTGACATAAGTACAGTCCAGTAACTAAGGTATAACACAAACCCAGTGCTGCTACCACCAATAATAATAATTATAAGGGAAATAACAAGGGAAGAGAACACAACTGCTCACCACCCAGTGACCGATACCCAGCCCAACCCAAGCAGAGAGCTAGCCTTTCTGGGTAACTCCTACTAGTTTATATTTGGGCATGATGTGCTGTGGTATAAAATACTTCTTTGGCTAGTTTGGGGCAGGTTTCCCGTCTCTGCTTCCTCCCAGCTTCCCCTCGTCTCTGCTTCCTCCCGGCTTCCCCTTGTCTCTGCCAAAGCATGAGACTGAAAGAGACCTTGGTAATCATTAGAGTAATCATTACTTAGCAACAACTAAAACCATTGGTGTTATCAGCATTGTTGCCAGGCTGAGAGTCAAAAAACACAGCACTGCGCCAGCTCCTAAGAAGGAGAAAAATGACTAGCTGAACCCAGGACAAGAACACACAAAACCAGTCATTAAATCTTATGCTGGTAAGGTCACCAAGGCCCATTGCACACACAAGACTAGATTAATTGTAGTACAGACATTTCATTCCCACATGCTGCTTCACAGACAGAAAGCAGTCCTTGATACTGCCCTACTTAGGAATGGAGATTTAACTAACGTGGTCTAGTTTCCAAAATATAATATAGCTGTAACACTTCCTGACCTCAGAGTCTTTATGTGAAGATATGTCTATTTAAAATCATGAAATATTTAAAAAATATTTGAGCATTCTTCTATACCTAAGAATTAAGACTTCTAAAATTCAATGCGCATGTTCTCTAAATTCACTGATTCAGAAAAGAGTCTTTTGCTGATTTATTTAAGAAGAATACTTGTGCATCATAATTACAAAAGGAGCATCTACTAGTTTATGCAAATTCATTCAATTGCTCTGATGAACATTGTCAACATCTATAAATACTATTCTGAAGCATTAACTATGCTGTAATATTTTACCGGTATAACTGAAGCTTTTTTCTAGAATAAGTAGGTTTCTGAAAGTGTTTACAAGAATGAATGAGCAGGAGAATAACAAAGATTAGCTGGGTAGTTGTTTTGAGCATGTTGGACTATGAAGAAAACCCTGAAATTAAGAAAAAAAGCTTATGTAGACGTAGACAGGATACTGAACAATAAGCATCAAAATGAAAATAGTGTGTAGCTATGAAGAGCTTTGAAAATGACAGAGAAGCTTGAGTGTAAAGCAGGAAAATGAATGAATTAATATATAGGTTTAAGAATAAAAAGAAAAAGATGAACTAATGGTCTGAAATAAGGATATTTCTTTAAATATACTGTTTGTGCACTATTTTGTAATAGAAATTCCTGCAGTGAAAGCAGTTCTGCTTATTCATGTTTATAGAGATGAAAGCAGTTTTCTAGGAGAGAAAAAGCAGAGGGCATCTTACAGATACCAAAGTATTCCTTCAGGGCAAAAAAAAATCATTCAAATTTGGCATGTGATCTCTGCCAGGCATTATTTTTCTAATTTTTCCTTTTCTTAGCATAATTTTTTTTTTAAATTTTTTATATGGAGAATATGTATAAAAGTGATTCTACCTTCTAAGAATAATTCTAAAATAATATTTAAAGATACAGAACCTGTCAGTTGAGGAGGCTGTGAAGTCTCCATCCTTGGAAATATTCAAGGACACAGGATACAGCTCTCAGCAATCTGCTGTAAGGAGTCTCCTCTTGAACACTGGGGTTGGACTAGAGAACTCAAGGGGTGACTGCCAATCTTGTTGATTTTGTGATACTATGAAGTGTAGAAAAGGGGATAAAAATATTTTACCACACTTGGTAGGTTTCATATTTGTCTTTTCTAATAGGTTTAATAGATAAGGGTGAGGCACTCTAAGAATAATACTGATCATTATGGTCTGGACAATTTGAAATTTGAAAGAAACATATTTTTCTCAAAATAGACTCAGTTTTGCATGCTTTACTTCTGAGAACTACTTATTTCTACACTGCTACCTACAAAATAATAAAAAAAAAAAAAACAACCAACCAAAAATTAAAAAAACACACATACACACACAGAAAAAAAAAAAAACAAACAACAAAACTAAACAAACCACAGACACACACACACAAAAAAGAAAAAACAGAAAAAAAAAAAAAAGAAGAAACATAAGCCAGCTAATTTAGAAAATTATTATATTTTGAACAGAAACTGGTGTAATTTCTTTTTATACAATTGGATCACGAATTTTCCAACACAGTTGTTTTGGGGTTTTTTTTTTAGATTATTTCAAATTGATTTCATTTCTTTATACATGTACTTTAATTTCACCGTTCAAAAAAAAGAAATAAGAACAAAATCTTATTTCAAAAATAAATTGATTTCAATTGATTTAAAAAATAAAATTGATTTCAAAATCAATTTCTATTTTCAGTGGAAAGTAAACAGCATATTCATAAACACATTCACACACCAGGAAGGTTTCCCAGAACAAATATCTCTACTTTGGTAGTCATAAAAATAAATGAAATATTAATTAATCTAAAGATGTTAAGATTTTGGGACTGAAAAAAAAAAAGTAGTTTTCAGTAAGATAAAAAGATTTCAATTGCAAGTCACATAGCCAGATCTGTTTGTGATGATGGCTATCTGGAAAATGCAGCACAACCGTGCACTAATGCGTATATCACACCGTAGTAAAATTTACTGTAAACAAGTTTTTAGTCAACTTTGTAACTCCAAAATCATAGTTTGACTTCATCCTTAAGGAGGATATTGCACTTATAAATATGAGAAGCCATCTCATGATTTCTGAAGTAAGTAAGTTCTGGAGTAACTTTTTACAAAGGCAGGTTGTGATGGAACAAGCAGGAGCGGTTTTAAACTGAAAGATAGTAAATTTAGATTAGATACTAGTAAAAAATTCTTCACTATGAGGGTGGTGAGACACGGGAACAGGTTGCCTAGAGAAACTGTGGCTGCCCCATCCCTGGAAGTGTTCAAGGCCAGGCTGGATGGGGCTTTGAGAAACCTGGGCTTCTGGGAGGTGTCCCAACCCATGGCAGGAGATTTGGAACTAGGTGATTTTTAAGGTCCCTTCCAACCCAAACCATTCTATGATTCTATCACTAAGAGTCATGGAAAAGGATAGAAAAGGACACTGATTTATAATACTATCTCCTTTGTGTAATCTGAACTATGGAATACTACACCTTTTCTTATTTTTCATACTATTCTTCAAAACTCCATTGCACATATTAACATCACAGACCAAATGCTGCTTTTGCATTATAAATCAGAGGTCATTATTTTTCCTTTTGCAGTGGAGAACGCAATTTTAACTGTAGTAGAAAGATCAAAGAGATATTATGATAACTTTGGAGATATTAGTTTTAAGCATCTTCACTGACGTATCTGAATGAGAATTGCATCATGTTGGACTGTTCTTGGAATGATGTTGAAGACCAAACGGCTTTTGCCCAAATGATCACAGGAAAAATAAAGAACTGTAAAGATGAAAGCAAGCCCATTATTATTATTATTCTAATGAAGATTTGGAAATACATTCTTTTTTGTATTAGATTATTTTAAAGAGAATTAAAAATAGAGTGGTATGCTATATATGATAAGAGACTATTTGTGTTACGTTCTTCTGAGCATGGAACAAGCACATTCCTTCTAGAAACCTGAACAAAACTGTTGCTTACAAAGGTAATTTTTCAAGACCACCTTGATAACCTGTTTTCTTCATAAAGCAGAAAACTGCAATTGACAACTTTTTAATACACTTTTGTTTTCTTTGAACTCTGATGAATTTTTATGATGAAAGTTAGGGATTTGATGACATGAAACAGTAAATCATAACTTTAAGTTAACTGTGATGTGTAGCCATGAATTCAATGCATTTATGTGAATGAATATGAACTAAATGGAAAGATAATGACAGTGGCTGAAGAGTTGAAGGAAAAGGGTAATTCACAGAGGGAATCTGGTAAGGGAGCAAAGGCAGATTAAATGAGGTAGAAAGAATAAGGGTTATTCAAAGTTAACTGAGATCAGGTTAAAGCATTAGATTAGCTAAGAGTATGAAACTGGGGCAATTTAGTCCATTGGAGGGGGAAAAAGTTGTCATGCAGTAGGGCAAAGAATTTTGTATTTTGTCTGTGTTTCAGAAAACAGTGATAAGAGATCACAAGGACTGTTCCAGTAAAATACTACTGTTAAGACAAAAATACAATTAGAAAAAATTTCACATCCTGACTAGAAGGAAATTCAGGGGTGCCAGGACAGCTCCAGGGATAGATATGGAGATGCTGAGGAAACTTAGAGAGAAAAAAAAAGCTTATAAAAGGTGGAAGCGGGGACAGGCAGCCTGGGAAGAATACAAGGATACTGCCCAGGAAGCTAGGGACCAGGTCAGGAAAGCTAAGGCCCAGTTAGAATTAAACTAATTCTAAAGTTCCCTGGAAGACCCAGTGTCATGGTTTAAGCCCAGGACGTAAATCAGAAACACACAGTGTACTTCCCACCCCTCCCCCGCACTTTCTTCCCCCAGCTCCTGGAGGGATGGGGAATAGAATCGAAAGAATGTAACTCCTACGGGTTGAGATAAGAACAGTCCAGTAACTAAGGTATGACACAAGCCACTACTGCTACCACCAATAATTATAATGATAAGGGAAATAACGAAGGAAGAGGATACAGTACCACCTGCTGACCGATGCCTAGCCCTGTTAGCGTAAGAACTGACACATAACCACCGGAATGATTATATGAGGTGCTTTATTGCAGCGCTGGGAAACCAGGGGCACGCGCCCAAATCTGGCTTCGACCCTGTCACATCGCGTTCGCAATTTATGCATAAAAGTTTCACAATTAATGCATATTCAACATGTATTGCTACATTAACTAATACATATGTGTCAAGGATTACTTCATTAGTCCATTAGGACATCAGCCTCTTCTGCGCTTGCGCAGCCCCCTCTGGTGGTCGTCCCAATGAAGTAAGGAGTCTTCCTCAGATGAAGTAAGAAGACTTCCTCCCCTTGTTCTTTTCACCCTTCCGTTCTTTGGACAGGCCCCAACCATTATGTGGATGCCAGCATTCTCACTTCCACACTTGGCTTGTCCTTTTATGTTGCAATGATTTCGCAGAGCTACTAATGTTGCAGAGATGAAATTTTCTGCTGCTTAAGATACATGGTTTCTATTTCTAGACATAGCTTCCTTTTAAGGAATGCAAAAATTATGAATGTCTGTATTATCAAGACACACAGTTCCTTGTTCTAAACCACAAAGTCTTAGGCCAGACATACTGTGTTCTTCTTGTGGTTATGTTAGTTTCTACTGCTAAGGCTACCATTGTGGTGTTTGGTTAGAAAGTAACTAAGATACAGAACAGCAAAGTTACAACATTCTTCTACTATACAGAAGTCTACTATTGATTTGAAAACTTTTCAAATATAGTCATTTCTATTGCTCTGTATAATTATTTTAACGTAAAATTTCACTCTTTTTCCAACAGCCCAACCCAGCAGTGCACTAGCCCTTCCGGGTAACTCTCAGTTTACATTCTGTGCATGATCATGGTATGAGCATGACATTCTGGACATGCTATGGTATAGAATACCTGTTTGGCCAGTTTGGGTCAGTTGCCCTGTCTCTGCTTCTTTCTGGCTTCCCCTCCTCCCTGGCAGAGCATGAGACTCACAAAGTCCTTGGTCAGACTAAACATCTGAGCAGTAACTAAAAACATTGGTGTTATCAGCGCTGTTCCTAGGCCGAAACTCAAAAACACAGCACTGAACCAGCTACTAAGAAGGAGAAAAAATGACTGCTACTACTGAACCCAGGACACCCAGGGAGCAACAGACCAGTCAGTCTCACCTCTGTGCCTGGCAAAATCTTGGACCAGATTCTTCTGGAAAGCATGTTAAGGCAAATAAAAATCAACAAGGTGGTTGGTGACAGCCAACCTGGCTTCACTAAGAGGAAATCTTTGCTGACCAATTTAGTGGCCTTCGATGATGGCACTACAGAACTGCTGGATAGGGGCAGATCAGTTGACGTCCTCTACCTGGACTTGTGCAAAGTGTTTGACACTGTGCTGAACGACAGCCTTTAAGGACCGCATAACAGTCTCTAAATTGGAGAGACAAGGAGATCAATTTGATGGATGGACTACTCAATGGATAAAGAACTGTCTGGGTGGACACATGCAAAGAGTTGTGATCAACAGCTCAGTGTCCAGTTGAAGACCATTAGTGAGCGGTGCCCTCAGGGACTGGTGTTGGGACAAATCTTCAGCATCTTTGTTGGTGACATGAACAGTGGGATTGAGTGCACCATAGAAAGTTTGCCAATGACACCAGGCTGTGTGGTTCGGTTGATGCACTGGAGGGAAGGAATGCCATCCAGAGGGACCCTGATATGCTTGTGAGGTGAGCTGATGCCAACCTCATGAAGTTTAACCATGCCAAGTGCAAGATCCTACACCTGGGTCAGAGCAATCCCAGGCACAGCTACAGGTTGGGCAGAGAAGAGATTCAGAGCAGCCCTGAAGGAAAGGACTTGGGGGTGTTGATTGATGAGAAATTGAACATGAGCTGGGAATGTGCTCACGCAACCGAGAAAGCCAACCATATCCTGGACTGCATCAAAAGAAGCGTGACCAGCAGGTCTAAGGGGTGATCTATTCTGCTCCTGTCAGAACTCACTTGGAGCACTGTGAGGACAGTTCTGGTGTCCTCAACATAAAAAGGACATGGAGCTGAAGGAAGAGGAGGGGGGCCACGAGGATGATGAGGGGACTGGAGCACGTCCTGTATGAACACAGGCTGAGAAAGTTGGGGCTGTTCAGCCTCTAGAAGAGAAGGCTGCATGGAGACCTCATAGCAACCTTCCACTATCTGAAGGGGGGCTACAGGGATGTTGGAGACGGACTATTTTTTAGGGACTGTAGTGATAGAACAAGGGTTAACAGGTCAAAACTTGAAAAGGGTAAGTTCAGGTTAGGTATAAGAAAGAAGTTCCTTACTATGAGGATGGGGAGGCACTGGAATGGGCTGCGCAAAGAAGCTATGAATGCTCCATCCCCGGCAGTGTTCAAAGCCATGTTGGATGAAGTCTTGGGTGACATGGCTTAGTGTGAGGAGTCCCTTCCCATGGCAGGGGCCTTGGAACTAGATGATCTTAAAGTCCTAAAGTCTAATATATCGAGAAAGCTTTTAAAAGATTAAGCTTCAGAAAAACTCTCAAACAGAAGTAGCAAAGCCTTTTCTCTTTTATAGTAAGATCTGAAAGTATGTGAGTTAACCATAGAATCATAGAATCATGGAATAATTAGGGTTGGAAAGGACCTTAAGATCATCTAGTTCCAATTCCCCTGCTGTGGGCAGGGACACCTCACACTAAACCATATCACCCAAGGCCTTGTCCAACCTGGTCTTGAACACTGCCACGGATGGAGCACTCACAACCTCCCTGGGCAGCCTACTCCAGTGCCTCACCACCCTAACAGGAAAGAATTTCCTCCTTATATCCAATCTAAACTTCCCCTGTTTAAGTTTTAACCCATTACCCCTTGTCCTATCACTACAGTCCCTAATGAAGAGTCCCTCTCCAGCATCCCTATAGGCCCCCTTCAGATACTGGAAGGCTGCTATGAGGTCTCCACACAGCCTTCTCTTCTCCAGGTTGAACAGCCCCAACTTTCTCAGCCTGTCCCCATATGGGAGGTGCTCCAGTTCCCCAACCATCCTTGTGGCCCTTCTCTGGACTTGTTCCAACAGTTCCATGTCCTTTTTATGTTGAGGACACCAGAACTGCACACAATACTCCAAGTGAGGTCTCACAAGAGCAGAGTAAAGGGGCAGGATCACCTCCTTTGACCTGCTGGTCACGCTCCTTTTGATGCAGCCCAGGATACAGTTGGCTTTCTGGGCTGCAAGCGTACACTCCCAGCTCATGTTCATTTTCTCATCAATCAACACCCCGAAGTTCTTCTTTGCAGGGCTGCTCTGAATCTCTTCTCTGCCCAACCTGTAGCTGTGCCTGGGATTGCTCCAACCCAGGTGTAGGATCTTGCACTTGGCATGGTTAAACTTCATGAGGTTGGCATCAGCCCACCTCACAAATGTGTCGAGGCCCATCTGGATGGCATTCCTTCCCTCCAGTGTATCAACTGAACCACACAGCTTGGTGTCATTGGCAAACTTGCTGAGGACACACTCAATCCCACTGTCCATGTCAGCCACAAAGATGTTAAACAAGACCGGTCCCAGCACCGATCCCTGAGGGATACCACTCGTTAATGGTCTCCAGCCGGACATTGAGCCATTGACCACAACTCTTTTTGTGTGGCCATCCAGCCAGTTCTTTATCCACCGAGTGGTCCATCCATGAAACTGATGTCTCTCATAGTTTTGGGATTTGTCATACAAGTTTTGCACTGCTTTGGTTGAAATGTCCTTCAGCAAATAAAGAATAGTGATAACTATAATGGCACTGTCGTTTCCCATCCAGACCTGCAAATGTGACAACAAAAATTCAGCTAAAAGAAGGAACTCACCTTATTAAGCTGTAGTATTTTCTATAGAGGGAGATACATCAATTCTGCCATTCATATTAGCTTGATTTAACTACAAACAGCAAGCTAGGTTTGACGAATTTCTAATTTTCGTTATCAGCTTTTCCTTTCTCATGTTAAATAGAACATGCCTGGCAGCTGGAAAGAAGCAAGATATGCAAGTTTTGTAACTAATTTTGTGACAGCCCGATTGTAGGACCTTGGCAAGTAGGCCATTTTTGCCCCTTTATCACTGTTTGCCATGTTACATTTGGCCTGTCACCTGTACAATATTATGCATTGTCATATTATAACGTTTTCTTTTTACAGAAACAACAGTTGACCCCGACTTCATCTGCTTGTTGGGACATCTTTTGAGATGATTTATAACTGCAATTTTTGAGTAGCTTTTAGATTTTTCTAAAGCAACTGTCATACTTTGCCTTGGAAATAACTGCAACAGCTAAAAATATTACCCATTTCAACTACTTATTAGTGTGTATCTGCAGAGATTGTTTATCCTAACTAGTTCCAATTGTAAATATATGTCATTTATGAACTACTTTGGAGAGAGAAACAGGGTGATGTTTTAAAAGTTAGTGAAGGTAAGTTAAACAATTAACTTTGCTTAAGGTAGATTGAGAAGCGCATATTAAAACTGAGGTTTTGGTATTTGACATCCAGTGCAAAAACGTAAGCCTGTTAAGGTGGTACATAAGCCTGTTAAGGCGGTACTGTTGTCAGATAGTACAGCTAGATCAGGAAAATGACATGTGCTGTAATGTTTACTGTCCTACTGTCCTATAAATTACCCTGATCATTCCTCATCCTCTTTAGAGTAGTCTGTTGAATGGTAAGTTCTTAGACTATTTGCAGTCTCACGACACAAAGCATATGCTAAATGTTAGTCACCGATACAGACTGGCTCAGTAGGGTTTTTTTTTTGGAGTTTTTTGTACTATGACAAGTATCTTGCAGTTAAGATGAGAATGACAACTTGAAATCTGTACTGCAATGGAAACAAGTATAACCTCTTCGCAAGAAATTCAGGAATATCTGCACCAATAGGCACATTCCCCTTCAAATGTTGTGAAAACATTATGTTTGTCTTGTGTAAGTTAACCTAAACCAACATTAATCTAACCGCATTGAGATAAAAGTATTTTGGATCCTTGTATTTTCCTTATGGATTATGGGGAGAATAAACTTATTTCATGAGATAGAAATGCCTTCAGTTTCCTTTCACCTGGAGAAGGTTTACCCATTGTGAAAAATTTATGGTGCTGTTTTATTATTCTCCTGAGAGACATACGTCTTTCATTCTGCCCTGTACTGATGGTGGTTTTTGCAATTCTGTAAGAGGGAAAAATCTGAAAAGAATCTGTTTTCCACTCCAAAAAGCTTCACACTCATCATTTGGTCCACATCTCAAAAAGGGAATAGCAGAAATGCATCTGACGTAGAAAGTCTTGGCTATAGAAAAATTAAAGGTTTCATCTTTATAGAGACCCTTCCAGTTCCTTACAGTAACATTTATTCAAATACTTCTGGAATCTGTATTTTTAAAGGAATAATGAGTGCATTGAATTTATAAGATATGTAAGGGGAGGGGAAGAAAATAGTAGGAAATAGTATTCTGCAGATTTGGAGAAGAATTTATTTCAACTGTTAGATGTTTCATTTGTTTAGGAGCCTGAAGCTTAGGGAGACCTTATAGCTTTTTTGTAGGGGTTTTGATTTGGGGGTTTGGGGGGAATTTTGATAAATTTAAGGGTAAATAAGTAGTACAATTCCAGCACATACAGTCTGATATATTCCATACCATCTGGATTTGTCATACACAGTAGTCTTGAAAATACCCCATGTCAGTGCTCGCACAAGAGAAGCAGAGTGCCTAAACTTTGTTGTGGCCTGTGCTTTGTGATCTGAGGTTTGTCCACAAAACCAAACTCTTCTAAACATAATCTTAAATAGTTACTCTTATGTACTTTCAAAAATGAAAAAAAAAAAGAAAACGCTTTCTAACCAGAAGAGTAAACATGGTATAGTGTAATAATATTCAATGAAATAACATTTTACTAGGGTATTAGAATCAGTAATAGAAATAAGTTAAATACCTGTGTATCTGGTACCATTTTCCAGAAGGCAAAACAGGTCAGACTTGTTACTTGATAATATCACCAGGTATATAATTGGAAAGTTGAATCACAAAAAGTTTTCTTCAGGTGATCACTTTATCCACCCCTTATTCCATACCATTCACGTCGTGCTCAGATCCCACATTTTCAATACACCATCGCTCTCCCACATATATACATCCATATACATACAGACCAAGAGGAAAAAAATCATTTTCTTAGTGCATGGACCAATCCCTATAATGCTGCCGAGTCCATTCGGTCCATGATGTTCCAAGTTCATTCTCTGTTGGGACGATGGCTGGAGGGAAGTCAGGGCCAGTCGCTGGTGACCTGGAGACATCTAGTTGATGGGCTATAAAAGCATTACACAGCAGGCAACAGCATACAATTGAGTTCACTGGCTGTTTTCCCCTAATATCAAATCCCCTTGAGGTATACATCGGACTTCCCCATCTTCCCGCATTACCCACCAAGTATATCCAGGTCCCTGAGCAAAAGCAATCCCACGAGTGGGTTTGCCTTTACCTGAAGCAGGAATAACCCAGACTGTCTTCCCCAGCAAATTCTTCATATGCACCACGGGAACTTTGTCCCCCTCTACAATATGTAAAAGTTCTGACTGGGCTGGGCCAGCCCTGTTGGCAGATCCTCTGGTGTTGACCAACCAGGTGGCCTTTGGTAAATGTGTATCCCAATGCTTGAAAGTTCCCCCACCCATCGCTCTCAGTGTAGTTTTTAACAGCCCATTGTACCGTTCGATTTTCCCAGAGGCTGGTGCATGGTAGGGGATGTGATATACCCACTCAATGCCATGCTCTTTGGCCCAAATATCTATAAGGTTATTCCGGAAATGAGTCCCATTGTCTGACTCAATTCTCTCTGGGGTGCCGTGTCGCCACAAAATCTGTTTCTCAAGGCCCAGGATGGTGTTCCGGGCAGTGGCATGGGGCACAGCGTATGTTTCCAGCCACCCGGTGGTTGCTTCCACCATGGTAAGCACATGGCGCTTGCCTTGGCGGGTTGGTGGCAGTGTGATATAGTCAATCTGCCAGGCCTCCCCATATTTATACTTCAACCATCGTCCTCCATACCAAAGAGGCTTTAACCGCTTGGCTTGTTTAATTGCAGCACATGTTTCACACTCATGAATAACCTGGGCAATAGTGTCCATTGTTAAGTCCACCCCTCGATCACGGGCCCATCTATATGTTGCATCTCTGCCCTGATGGCCTGAAGTGTCATGGGCCCACCGGGCCAAAAATAATTCACCTTTATGTTGCCAATCTAAGTCCATCTGAGCCACTTCAATCTTAGCCGCTTTATCCACTTGTTGGTTGTTCTGGTGTTCCTCAGTGGCCCGACTCTTGGGTACATGGGCATCTACATGACGTACCTTCACCACCAGGTTCTGCACCCGGGCAGCAATATCTTTCCACAGTGCAGCAGCCCAGATGGGTTTACCTCTGCGTTGCCAGTTGCTCTGCTTCTATTGCTTCAACCACCCCCACAGGGCATTTGCCACCATCCATGAGTCAGTATAGAGATAAAGTACTGGCCACTTTTCTCGTTCAGCAATGTCCAGGGCCAGCTGGATGGCTTTCACCTCGGCAAATTGACTCGATTCACCCTCTCCTTCAGCAGTTTCTGCAACTTGTCGTCCAGTACTCCATACAGCTGCCTTCCATGTCCGATGCTTTCCCACAATACGGCAAGAGCCATCAGTAAACAAGGCATACTGATTTTCACTTTCTGACAGTTTATTATATGGTGGGGCCTCTTCAGCACGCACCACCTCCTCCTCTGGTGACATTCCGAAATCTTTGCCCTCTGGCCAGTCCATGATGACTTCTAGAATGCCTGGACGACTGGGATTTCCTATTCGAGTTCGTTGTGTAATTAGTGCAGCCCATTTACTCCATGTAGCATCAGTTGCATGATGTGTAGAGGAGACCCTGCCTTTGAACATCCAGCCCAGCACGGGCAGCCGGGGTGCCAGGAGGAGCTGTGCTTCAGTGCCAATCACTTCCGAAGCAGCTCGAACCCCTTCATAGGCTGCCAGTATCTCTTTCTCAGTTGGGGTATAGCTGGCCTCAGATCCTTTGTATCCCCGACTCCAAAAGCCGAGGGGTCGACCTCGAGTCTCCCCTGGAGCTTTCTGCCAGAGGCTCCAGGTAGGACCGTTCTCCCCAGCTGCAGTGTACAGCACATTTTTTACATCTGGTCCGGTTCGGACTGGTCCAAGGGCTACTGCATGAACTATCTCGCGTTTAATTTGCTCAAAGGCTTGTTGCTGCTCAGGGCCCCATTTAAAATCATTCTTCTTCCGGGTCACATGATAGAGAGGGCTTACAATCGAACTGTAATTTGGGATGTGCATTCTCCAGAACCCCACTGCACCCAAGAAAGCTTGCGTTTCTTTCTTATTAGTTGGTGGAGACATTGCTGTTATCTTGTTGATCACATCTGTGGGGATCTGTCTACGTCCATCTTGCCATTTTATTCTCAAAAATTGAATCTCCTGTGCAGGTCCCTTGACCTTACTCCGTTTTATGGCAAAACTGGCTTTCAGCAGGATTTGGATTATTTTCCTCCCTTTCTCAAAGACTTCTTCCGCTGTATCGCCCCACACAATAATGTCATCAATTGTCCTGGGTTCAGCAGTAGCAGTCATGTTTCTCCTCCTTGGTAGCTGGTGCAGTGCAGTGTTTTGACTTTCGGCTCGGGAACAGAGCTGATAGAGATGTTTTGGTTTGGCCAAGGACTTTGTGAGCCTCATGCTCTGCCAGGGAGGAGGGGAAGCTGGGAGGAAGCAGAGACAGGACACCTGACCCAAACTGACCAAAGAGCTATTCCATACCACAGCACGTCATGCCCAGGATGTAACTGGGAGTTAGCCGGAAGGGCTGGGAGACTGCAGGGTTGGAGAAGGTATCGGTCGGAGCTTGGTCGGGCTTGGGGGGCGAGTTATCGGTCAGCGGGTGGTGAGGTGTTGTATTCTGTTCCCTTGTTATTTCCTTTATCATTATTATCATTGGTGGTAGCAGTAGTGATTTGTGTTATACCGTAGTTACTAAACTGTTCTTATCTCAACCCGTGGGAGTTGCATTCTTTTGATTCTCCTCTCCGTCCCTCCGAGAGCAGGGGGAGGGCAAGAAAGGGGGGGAAGTGAGCGAACGAATTACCTGACTGGGTTTAAACCACGACATCAATGTATTGCAGGTGTTCTGGAGCTTGCCCCTGTTCCAGTGCAGTCTGGATCAGTCCATGGCAAATGGTAGGGCTGTGTTTCCACCCCTGGGGCAGTCGGTTCCAAGTGAACTGGACACCCCTCCAAGTAAAAGCAAACTGTGGCCTGCACTCTGCTGCCAAAGGAATGGAGAAAAATGCATTGGCAATATCAATCGTGGCATACCACTTGGCTGCCTTTGACTCTAGTTCATACTGAAGTTCTAGCATGTCCGGTACAGCAGCACTCAATGGTGGTGTGACTTCATTCAGGCCACGATAGTCTACTGTTAGTCTCCATTCTCCATTAGACTTTCGCACTGGCCATATGGGGCTATTGAAGGGTGAGCGGGTCCTGCTGATCACCCCCTGACTCTCCAGTCTACGGATCAGCTGATGGATGGGAATCAGGGAGTCTCGGTTGGTGCGATATTGCCGCCGGTGCACTGTTGTGGTCGCAATTGGCACTTGTTGTTCTTCAACTTTCAGCAACCCCACAGCAGAGGGATCTTCTGAGAGACCAGGCAAGGTGGACAGCTGCTCAATTTCCTCAGTCTCCAAAGCAGCAATACCAAAAGCCCACCGGTACCCTTTTGGGTCTTTGAAGTACCCTCTCTTGAGGTAGTCTATGCCGAGGATGCATGGAGCCTCTGGACCAGTCACAATAGGGTGCTTTTGCCACTGCCTCCCAGTCAGGCTGATTTCAGCCTCCAGCACAGTCAACTCTTGGGATCCTCCTGTTACTCCAGAAATATAGATGGGTTCCAGCCCTTGACAGCTTGATGGCATCAGGGTACACTGTGCACCGGTATCTACTAGAGCCTTATACTTCTGTGGGACTGATGTGCCAGGCCATCTGATCCACACAGTCCAGTAAATCCGATTGTCCCCTACCTCCACCTGGCTGGAGGCAGGGCCCCTCTAATGGTCGTCACAGCATTGGACACTTAAGTCGTGTTGAAAGGGATTATTCTTCGTTATCACAGGAGCTGGAGTAAAATCAGCTCTTCCACTCCATCTGGGAAACTGCTCACCAGAGACTGAAGCCGTAGCTCTCATGGGACGATCAGTCTTGGCCCTTGCTCCCCTCTTCAGTTCACTCACCCGTTCCTCCAAAGCTGAAGTAGGTTTTCCATCCCACTTTGTCATGTCTTCTCCGTGATCCAGCAGGTAAAACCATAGGGTACCCCGTGGCGTATACCTTCTGTATCTCCTCTCTTGAACAATAGGACGTCTTTTGTTAATAGCTGAGACGCGTGTTGGTACACGTGAGGAGCTGGATAAATCAGATACATCGTCCCTCAATTTGTCGAGGTCCTGGGACAGTTTTTTCACAGCTGAGATGATGGAAGGAGTGAGATTGTCTTCGAACTCTCGGAGTTTATGAACCATTTCATCCACTGTTAGTGGTACTATGTCATTCCAGGTCACTGTTGCCAATGAATGGGCATATGATGACGGTGCATTCCGTGTAAGTTTTCGCCACATGGGTCGTGTACATTCAACTTCATCTGGATCTATAGGTGTATCCCCGTTATTCGGCTTGATGTGATAGATCATCTCTACGATGGCCGATTCCCTCAGAGACTGGATGCCTTTGTCTATAGTAGTCCACTTGGCCGAACGACTCGTAACATCGTCCTTGTACGGAAACCTTTCTTTCACAGCTGCCAAGAGCCTCCTCCAAAGGCTGAGGGACTTTTTCTCTCTTGCAATTGCTTTGTCAATTCCCCCTTCTCTAGCAAGTGATCCCAGCTGCTTGGCTTCTGTACCTTCTAGTTCGTGACCATCGGCCCCATTGTCCCAGCATCGGAGTAACCAGGTGATGATGTGCTCCCCTGGTTGACGGGTAAAATCTTTTCGCATATTCCGCAGCTCGGTTGAGGTCGGAGGTCGAGAAGTTACTTCTTCTTCTTCTTCGTCATGTGAGGATGACTCCTGATCAGATTCTGGACCGGGTGGTGAATTCATTGGTTCTTCATCTCGCTTCACCCTTTTTGCCTCCTTTTTGCTTGTTCTCTTGCGTACAGGGGCAACTGATATTGGTACGAATTGGTCCTCTGGTTTGGCTGCAGTGATTATCACTGTGGTTTGAGTAGCGACTGTACTTGTTGCTGGGGGTGGTGTAGCTACCGTGCTTGGAGCTGGGGTAACCGCGCTGTCTGTTGCAGTTGAAGTTTGAGCAGCTGCTGTACTTGCCACTGGGGTAGCTGCGCAGTTCATTGCAGCCAAAGTTTGAGTAGTGACTGTCACTTTGCCCTCAAATCCGCCGACATTCTTTTCCTTTTGAAGGTGCTGGATAGTGTTGAACAAGGCCCTGTAAGCATAGGCCAAGCCCCAGCACGTTGCCGTGATTTGTCCATCTCTGGTATGGCCAGAATGACCACACACCTCATTTAAGTGTTTTACTAATTCTTCTGGATTTTGCAGTTGTTCGGTAGTGAAATTCCAAAATACTGGAGGGGCCCACTGACCTAGATACTTGCCCATACTATCCCACACACCCTGCCACTCATGGCTGTCCAGCCTCAGGGAAAATCTCTCGGTCCTCCTACATCGTCGTTTGACCCCAGACAAGACCCAAACCTGAATCTGCTTAACTCTTGAAATCAGTAGTGGGCAAAACACACTCTGTATGCGTGTTAGCATGGTGATTCCCATCACCATCAGCAAACAAGTCTCAAGAGCATTAAAAGGCCATTTAAAAAATTCAAAACTCTCAAATGTAAATGGTCTGGGGGGACAACTAGGAGGGTAAAAGGATGTCTCCTTCACAGGTTGAGCACCTGAGAAGGAGAAAAAAGATGTGTAATTGCTAAGCACCTCCATCATATACCTCCCAAAGTATAAAGGTGGTGACCACACTGGGAACATAAGCCAGATCAGTTTCATGATCAATCATTCTATTGTCTTACAAGTCATTACCATAAAGTACAATGGGATAAAAACCTTAGCCCAAGCCCCACACTTGAAAAACACTAATACAGCCAATACCGGATGGACGTAAGATATGGTATACTGAAACTGTGAGATCAAGAGGAAAAACCTTGAGAGCCAATAAATCAGCATTGTGACGAGTGACTATCAATCCAGTCAGATCTGTTCTTATCTCAACCCCTCGTGCCCCACGTTGGGCGCCAAAAAGAACTGTCGTGGTTTAAACCCAGTCAGGTAACTTGTTCACTCACTCCCAGTGAGTGGTGCCGAGCTGACAACAATCAAGGTCCGTGTTCGTCTCCCCCCCCTCCCCGCACCGGGGCTCTCCCCTTCCCCGCTCCCGGAGGAACGGGGAGGAGGATCGAGAGAGTGCAACTCCTACGGGTTGAGACAAGAACAGTCCAGCAACAAATCACCACCGCTACTATCAGCTAAAACAATGATAAGGGAAAATAACAAGGGAAGAGAATACGATACCACCGGCCAAGAAAACGAGTTCCACCCGGAAGCTCCTGTCCTTCCGGGTAACTCCCAGTTACCCCCCACCCCGGGCATGACGTGCTGTGGTATGGAATACCTCCCCGGCTAGCCCGGGTCAGGCGCCCCGTCTCTGCTTCTTCACAGCTTCCCCTCCTCCCTGGCAGAGCATGAGCCTCACAGAGTCCTTGGTCAGGGTAAACATCACTTAGCAACAACCGACAACATCGGCTTCACCAACGCTGTTCTCAAAACTAGAAGTCAAAACACAGCACTGCACCAGTTAACACAAAGGAAAAAAACATGACTGCTACTGCTGAACCCAGGACAAGATCTCAGCCAACACATGAAATCTGGGTTACACTGAGTGTGGATATTTTTTTTTCCATTTCCAGCCATAAAGAATTGCAAATTAAATTCAAAATAATTATTCTGATAGAAAAAAAAAGAAAACAACAAACCAGAAACAAAACCAAAACAAAACACCACCACCAACAAAAAAAAAAAAAACAACAAAGAAACCTAAAACAAATCCAAAACCAAAACGGAAAAAAAACAAACAACTGCAATATGGAGGATTTTTGGCAGTTATGATGTTGGGATTTACAAGCAATAAAAGACAATATAATTCTTCTTACCAGAAACAATAAGCATTATATAATTAGAGAGCAAACTTGGAAAGTTTCATGGAATCTAAGTCAAAGGAAGTCCTGTAAAGCAGCAGTTCAGATAGACTTGTTTAAAATGTGTGGATTTATTGATCCCTCCTTAAATAAATGAAACTGTTAATTTACATATTAATACAGAATTTAATAAAATTACACATCTAATTAACAGCAGAATAATACATCCCTTTTAGCTTATAGAATTGTAAGTATCCTGCTGCTGTTAAAGTTAACTTCTTAATTCAAGGTAATGTGCTGATTAGTGGAATGAATTATATTTTTTGAAAATACATTATATCACTTGAGAAAGAAATTAGTTTGGGGATAAGCTTTCATCCCTTCCCCCTCTAGATATTTGTGATTTATTCAAAGTAATAAAGTTATCCTGTAGGTATTCATTATTTATATCATAGGTTCAGGTACTGAAGTACTATGTTCAGCCATGATATCCATCATATGCACCCAGATGGAACACATATTGGTGAAATTAAGAGGTAAAATGGGGAAAAAGCCTTTCATGAACTTGTTCAAAATTCCATTCAGCTTTCTTGTTGAAACATCAATTCCAAGACAAATAAGTAAATGAGACAAATCTTACAACTTTTCTTTCTTTTGTGGGTGTCAGCAGTGGACCAAAACAGGCTGCTCATTTGTAGAGCGGTGTGCTGTGGTGGAAGCTGGGCTGTTCTTGCCCATTGGGAAATAAAAGTAAAGCTTCAGGCATTAAAGTGCCTTTCCTAACTCTTATTTCATTGCTAACCCTCAAAACTTAAAGTAACAATTCCTATGGGCTTTTCTAGATTTATTTGTTAAGGAGAAGGCACACCATTCTTCACCTTCTTGTTTTTCCTTCTCTTAACAGCCTTTCCAAGAGGCCAAAACAGTCAGAGATTGAACAGCACACCCTTCAAAGCAGTTCAGTTGTGAAAACGTAGGAATAGATTTCTTCCACTTTTATGGGTACCTGCTGTTACCTGTACCCATGTTTAACAAAGTCATTCCCTGGCAGGGAATAGAACTGGGAGGTAAATGATAGCTTAAAAAAAAAATCCGTAAATCACCTTTTTTTGTCCATTATTGCCTGAAGAAGAGAAGAGAAAAGAAAGCTTCGCCACACATGAGATTATATAGTGGAAATTGAGGGAAGGCTATAGTTTTCTTCCTTTCTATTGTGATTACTTTAAGGTTCAGATAGTTAGGATAACTTTGTATGTTTATGGAAATTAAATCTTCTTAAGAGGTTTATTCACCACTAATTTGTATTTCAAAAGCCTCTCAACACTTTGCTGAGCATAGTAATTGATAGCAGTAAAGTCTGAAGACATCAGCTCAGTCTTTAATTATTTCTCAGGGCAGAACTCTGCAGATATGTGGATTTGTAAGTTTTAATGCGTCTAACTTTTTTTTTTGTCAGTCTTATGGTTTGTGTAAATCCTTTTAGTGCAGGTTCTGCTAAAATAATAGGAAGAAAAAGATGTATGAGGTCTCCTAAATGTAACGTTTTCTCCTTTATCTTAAATGTTTAATGTTCCATTTCACATACAAAAATGTCATGATAATGCCATGCAATATAATTTTTCATATGCATGGCCCTTTGCAGATTGGTTATTTCTGTAGTAAGAGCTGTCTGTATGCTTCTGTATGTTGAAAGTGGTCTGGTTATTTTTGTTATTTTACTTTTCATACATTATCAAATATTTCATATAGTTTTCAGATTACCAGGGTGTCATGTTTTAAACCCAGATGCTTGCTCCCTGCTACACTCAACACCCTTCCCAGGTGGGATGTGGAGGAGAATCGAAAAAATGTAAAACCAAGGGGTTGAAATAAGAACATTTCAATAACTAAAATAAAGCATAATAATAATAATAATAATAATAATAATAGAATCATAGAATCATAGAATCATAGAATCATGGAATAATTAGGGTTGGAAAGGACCTTAAGATCATCTAGTTCCAATTCCCCTGCTGTGGGCAGGGACACCTCACACTAAACCATATCACCCAAGGCCTTGTCCAACCTGGTCTTGAACACTGCCACGGATGGAGCACTCACAACCTCCCTGGGCAGCCTATTCCAGTGCCTCACCACCCTAACAGGAAAGAATTTCCTCCTTATATCCAATCTAAACTTCCAATGTTTAAGTTTTAACCCATTACCCCTTGTCCTATCACTACAGTCCCTAATGAAGAGTCCCTCTCCAGCATCCGTATAGGCCCCCTTCAGATACTGGAAGGCTGCTATGAGGTCTCCACACAGCCTTCACATCTCCAGGTTGAACAGCCCCAACTTTCTCAGCCTGTCTTCATACGGGAGGTGCTCCAGTCCCCTGATCATCCTCGTGGCCCTCCTCTGGACTTGTTCCAACAGTTCCATGTCCTTTTTATGTTGAGGACACCAGAACTGCACACAATACTCCAGGTGAGGTCTCACAAGAGCAGAGTAAAGGGGCAGGATCACCTCCTTTGACCTGCTGGTCACGCTCCTTTTGATGCAGCCCAGGATAGGGTTGGCTTTCTGGGTTGCAAGTGCACACTCCCAGCTCATGTTCATTTTCTCATCAACCAACACCCCGAAGTCCTTCTCCGCAGGGCTGTTCTGAATCTCTTCTCTGCCCAACCTGTAGCTGTGCCTGGGATTGCTCCAACCCAGGTGTAGGACCTTGCACTTGGCATGGTTAAACTTCATGAGGTTGGCATCAGCCCACCTCACAAACGTGTCGAGGTCCCTCTGGATGGCATTCCTTCCCTCCAGTGTATCAACTGAACCACACAGCTTGGTGTCATGGGCAAACTTGCTGAGGGTGCACTCAATCCCACTGTCCATGTCAGCGACGAAGATGTTAAACAAGACCGGTCCCAACACCGATCCCTGTGGGACACCACTTTTTACTGGTCTCCAGCTGGACACTGAGCCATTGACCACAACTCTTTTTGTGTGGCCATCCAGCCAGTTCTTTATCTACCGAGTGGTCCATCCATGAAATTGATGTCTCTGCAATTAAGAGACAAATAATGATGATGATGATGATGATAATAATGAAAATTGTAACAAGTGGAGAGAATATGAAAGAGAATATAAAACTAAAAAGGGAAAAGGAAGGAAAAAAACAAACAATAAACCCAAGTGATGCACAATGCAATTGCTCACCAAACCCAGCCTGACCTAAACAGTGATTAGTCTCTTCCTGGTAACTCCCCACAGTTTGTATACTGGTCATGACTTGCTGTTGTATGGAAAACCGCTTTGGTTAGTTTGGGTCAGGTATCCTGTCTCTGCTTCCTCCTGGCTTCTTGTGCCCCCCCTCACTGGCAGATCATGAGAGATTGAAAAGTCCTTAATCAGGGTAAGTGCTACTGAGCAGCAACTAAAACATTGATGAGTTACCAGCATTGTTCTGAGACTAAAGCTAAAACACATCACTGCACCAGATACTGGAAAGAAAATTAACTCTGTCACAACCAGAACTAGAACACAGGGAAAGGACTGAATGAAGAACTATACTAGTTTTTGAATCATTTTCCAAGAACTGACTACATCTTGCAATTATTATTTTGTCCGCCCAACAGAACAAACTGCATACTTTCAGATTTGAACAAAACAAATAAAGGGGAAAAAAAGAAAAAAAATAAATATTCAGAAATCACAGATATTACTATTGCTTTTCTGCAAAATCAGTCTTCCCAGAACTTGCTTTTCTCCTGTGGTGAGAACAGGAATAAGAAATAAAATGTCTTCCTCAGTACTGGCCCCTGCTTTTAATGATAATCCAGAGCCCCCCTCTACTGTGTGAGGAATGGGCACAAATAAACACGTTTTGACTGGATTTTGTGATGTGCTTTTCTATTTCTGTATAGAAATGTATGCTTTCTACTTCTTAAACCTCCACGACAAATGAACTGGTAATATCTATGATACAGAAGTATGATCAATGGAAAAGAGCAAGCCTCATCAATGGTGAGGAGTTAGCTGCTTTTCATTATTCACTATGGAAGATTTGCTTAAAATGTAAAATGAGTGTGCAGCTGAGTACTTTAAAAAAGGATGTATATTTATTTAACAGATATTTTCAACATAGAAAGGAAAATTCTGATTTCTTGAAAGCTATAAAAAGGTGAGAACAAAGATAACTTTGTAAGCAGTCCTGAACTATTTATCTTCTCATATAAGAGGTTGCATTCTAATCCAAAAGTAAATGGTCTGATTTTATTGCAGTTGGGGTAGATCTACAGCAGTTTAACTGAAATAAAATCTCTCCATGTGTGTTTATCCCTAAAAAAAAAAAAAAGTCCTTTTTTTTTTATTCAACCATCAAAACATTGATCTGCATGAAATATTGTGCTATAAAATGGGGTAAACAGATCTGAACTTCTCTATCAGTCTTATTGTGCATCATAGCAATTACTCTTGCTGTCAAGAGAAATGAAGTTTGTTACCCTTCGAGTTTAAATGTATTAAATGTATTCCTCCAAAGCATAATAGAAGATGCAGAATCTGAAAAGCAGAATGCAGGCTGGAATACTATTTGCAGCCACCAGTGGTATCTATAGGCACCTGACTTGCAGGCTGGCCTTTCACAGAAAGCAAGAAAATGGTATAAGCCATATACCACACATCCATGCAGAAAGGTGTTCTCAAGTTATGGGGGAGAGACTGCTAGCCCTCTTGCATCCTTTGGCCACCTATTGGATATTTCCACTATCAGGACTTACACAGCAGTTTTTTAAGGTTATCTTTTCCCCACAGTTAACTCCTTCACTGGCTTAGTTGCCTCCACCTACTTCAAGATTTATTTTACCATAAAAATTTTGTGAATCTGAGTTGCAGGGCTTATAACATTGGAAAACTACTTTTTCCAAAACCAACCTCTCTTTCTTACATTGGAGATGTCCTTTTCCTCCAAGGACAACATAAATCACAGTCAGCTGAAGCAGTAGAAATGCAATTCCTTCAGAGTTTTATTTCAATTCATTTTTATTTTACCTTATTTCTTGAGCTGTGACATAAAGAGAAGTGCTAAATATTAAGCACTTATAGTATCGGTGGTCAAAACAAAGAATATTGAAAGAAAAAGTCAATATCTCCTGCTAGGTACCAGGAGTTTTGGTGTTTCATTTTCCTTCTCTATAAGTGCCTATTCATTAGAGCTCTGTTTTCCAGCTCCTGAGTTAGGGGCCTGCTCCAGTGGAGGCAAACAGCCCATGCTAAGAAGCTATATAACACTCTGGGGTGTGCTGGGAAGGTAGTAGCAGCAGTCTTGGGTCTAGAGATGAATGAGGAAGGGATTCAGCAGTGTGCAAAACTTTGCCCTTATTCTTATTTGAAGCACATCCAGAGAAAGACTGCAGATTTTCCACTGGTCGCACTTCTGTTTGTTTTGAGTCCATTCAACCCAGTCTACAAATAAATGTAAAGTTGGTCTGCAGCAGTGATAAGCTTATAACAATTTCTGCCACTAACTTAGCACAGCAGTTTGGTTATGCTGCTTAGCTTCTGTATTTATACTAAAAGGAAATAACCATGCCCATCAAGGTTGGTGAGATTTCTAAAGAAGAAATTAGGTTGTGTTGTCAATTTGTTAAAAATCCTACACTGAAAATAAAAGAACATAAGCTATGCTTTTTTAGCTTAAAAAACACTTGGAAAACCTCACACGGTTCAAGAAGTGCTGTGTCTATGAATATTTTCTTCATCACCTCTATTCTGTTCCCACTTCTACTAGCAGCAAAGTAGAATGGAGAACAGCCTCCAAAGAAAAACGACAGTTTTCATCTGAGTTGCTTAAATGATGTAGAAAAAACAGTAGAAAATATTAAAAGGGGGGAAAAAAGCCAGTAATGAGCAAATCCATGCTCTGTTTAAGTTAGTGAAGTATTCATTCAGAACATGATGATTTCATAAACATTATCTTTCTCCAGTTTGATGAAATAAAAAACAACATTGGTTTTAGGTTTTGAAGAAAGGACATTTTCTTTTTAAACCATAATGTCAGCTGCACTACAGTAGAAAAAATAGTTAATATACCTTGCCTGTCTTCCAGTAATTTAAACCAATGAGATTTTAAGCATTTATAACAAAGAATTTTTAGAGGCATGCATTTAATAGGAAGTTAATAATTCTGATTTCCAAAAGTTTTGTAACCATGATCACTGAAGTATTTATTAAGTTTATAAAAGCTTCTGATGCCTTATTATTGTTAAGGCATTAAGAAGCTGTTCAGAGAAGAAATAGTTCTGAAATGGTACAGGCATATATAAAGAACACCGCATAGGCTAATAAGAATTTAGTGGAAGTTAAGAAAGGGAGCAAACACTCATTACGGTCCAAGTTCTAGTCTCCTATATGCTTTTTGATTGTCTTGTTGTTGTTTCACTAACTTATGACTCAAATCTTCAGGACATATGCTTAACATCTTGGTAAACATGGTGTTGATTAAGAGCCTTAATTCAGTAGATGTGTATATATATATATATGTGCTGTATCAGAAAGGTATAATTAGGATTAATGTACTCCTTTTTTTATGGATTTCAGATTGTCTTCATCCCGTTTATAATGCATTTGTTTCAGGGCTAAATTAGTATTATTTCCTTGAAAAATGAAAAGAAAAAGCTTACTGAATCAGAGAGACCAAAGTAGGGTTCAAACATCTCAATTAATATTTTTTATTAGCTGCATGTCCCTTTTTTTCTTGATAATCTTGAATTGTATGCAGCACTAATACATTTCATGGTCCCAGGAAAAAAAATGAGGAGAGATGTGGGAGGGCAGGTCAGAGTATATATTTGTACAGCAGAGACAGCAGAGAACAAGGGAACAGGAATTTCAGCTCCTAAGATCAAGGATTAGATGGTGTACAAAAAATCAGTTTAACTTCATGACGAAATGAACAATTATTTCACTTTTATAGTCCTGTACAGGTTTTGGCTAGGATAGAGCTAATTTTCTTCATGGTAGCTCATACTGTGCTATGTTTTGTATTTGGAACTTCCTGCAGGGAGTAAAGCGAGTGGCTGTGTGGGGCTTTAGCTCCCTACCAGGGTTACACCACCACACTTCACAAAATAACACAGCAAATTCTTATTTTAGGGGCTTTTGTTTGGTTGGTTGTGTTGTTGGTTTTTTTGGGTGTGTGTGTTTGGTTTTTTGGTTTGGGGTTTTTTTGCTTACTTTTTTTTCCTGTAAGGCCAAGGATTGTTAGTTGCTGCCATCTTAGATCTCAAATACAAAATATGTAACTAGTGACCAGTCTATGAAAGAGGTGAGGAAAGTAAGCAGCTCTCTTGCCTGCTAGGCATGAAGAATTTTAAGTTATTGCTAGACACATCTTCAGTCAGCAAAACCAGTCTATGTATTAAACCCAGAAATCTGTCTCGTCATTCAGGCTGCACCAGCAGTATTCAAATCAGTGAATACTGACCAGATGTATATCTGAGCTCCAAATTTTGCAGAGAGCTCTGACAAAGAGACTTTGCAACATGTCCAGCAGGGTCACAGTGATATTTCTTGATCTTTCTGATCTAGACACTCGAAACACTGTGCTGAGAAAGAAGGCTGGTGGGTAGGATATTGGTGCTTAGAATTCTTTCACTCCCTCTGAACTGAAGACCTGAATAAAAGAGGTTGGAGGACGCAGATATATGGCATAGTTTAACTTCTGTCCTATATTTCTTATGGTGAAATAAACATTATGCTGTCAAAGTGTAGACGGACTTTGTTCTTAAATTTCAAAAGGAAAAGGGAATAGAGCTGAGCTGAGTTGTCTTAAATGTCTGTTCCTTCATATACATATTCCATTCCTCAAGTCAGTACCAGCTTCTAGTGAGAGATGTGACTACAGTCACACAGTAGCTTCTGAGCCTGACATAATATATGTTTCCTCTTGATAGGACATACTGCCTTGAACTTAGTCTCATCTTAAATGTATGTTTCAACCACATGGTGAGCCAGGGGAATGTGTCTCTTCCTTTGGGTAAACAGAGAAATTGTAGTTCTGCTTGAAAAAGATTCATCTGTGTAAGGCTAACCCCCATATTTCAACCGGAAAGGGGTCATACCTGCTACAACAATTTCAGCACAGCCTGGAAGCTAGAAAAGTTGAAATAACTAAATCTCCTAGTTTCACTTTGTCTGCTGTAACTATTGGGATTCTCCTAAAGTGAAATTATTAAGAGTCATGGAAGACTACAATGTGCAGCATTTACGTTAGCTAAGGATGAGGTAGCAATCTTTGACCTGTAACACTTGCAGTAAAACAAGTTAGGATAAGACCTAGAAATTTTCTGCATTCTTTATAAACACAGAATAAAACCTAACTCTGCCTCTGAGAATATCCTGAGAAAATCATGCATAACTCTGCATGATTGCAGAACGAAATATAACACAACATAGCAGAGAGTTGCTGCTGATCAAGCAATAACTATTTTCAGTATGTTCAGCATGGATATAACCTCAGGTGCCGGGAAAGCATGTCTTCCCATAAGAACAGCCTGCCAGCTGAGTGAGGCCCTGGGAGATGGAACTGAGGTTTCCAACCTGAAGGGTAAATCCCTGAGCAACTTGGTCTGATCATGCAGCTGAGCCTTCTCTGGGCAGGAGGTCAGACTAGAGACCTGAGGCCATGGTGGAACAAGTTGTCATACAGTGCTACAGTCCTGAATGATTCTGTGAGATGTCGTGGCTTAAGCGCAGTCAGCAGCTGCTCACTCGCTCACTCCCCACCCCCCCTTCTCCCTCCCCTGCTCCAGGAGGGATGGGGAGGAGAATCGAAAGAATGTAACTCCCATGGGTTGAGATAAGAGCAGTCCAGTAACTAAGGTATAATACAAACCACTAGTGCTACCACCAATAACAATAATGATAAGGGAAATAACAAGGGAATACAGCTGCTCACCACCCTCTGACTGATACCCAGCCCAACCGAGCACTGATATAACCCTTCTGGGTAACTGCCCTCAGTTTATACACTGAGTGCTGCGGAATGGAATACCTCTTTGGTTAGTTTGGGTCAGGTGTCCTGTCTCTGCTTCCTTCTGGCTTCCTTCCTCCCCAGCAGACCATGAGACTCAGAAAGTCCTTGGTCAGACTAAACGTTACTGAGCAACAACTAAAAACATCAGTGTTATCAGCGCTGTTCCCAAGCTGAAAGTCAAAGCCACAGCACTGCACCAGCTACTAAGAAGGAGAAAAATGACTGCTACTGCTGAACCCAGGACATTATCCACCCCTTATTCCATACCATTCACGTCATGCTCAGATCCCACATTTTAAATATGCTATCATTCTTACCTCATATCTGTACATACACACACACACACACACACAGAGATCATTCCTTAGTGCATGGACTAATCCCTGTAAAGCTGCAGAGTCCATTTGGTCCATGATGTTGGGTTCCATCTCTTGTAACAGTCTTTCAGAGCAGGAGAGGCTGTGTGCAGTGTTCACACTCGTGAATAACCTGGGGAATAGTGTCCATTGTTAAGTCCACACCTCGATCATGAGTCCATCTCTATGTTGCATCTCTGCCCTGATGGCCTGAAGTGCCATGGGCTTACCAGGCTCAAAATAATTCCCCCTCCCCTTCAGCAGTTTCTGCAACTTGTCTCTGGGGACTCCATACAGCTGCCTTCCATTTCTGACGCTTCCAAAATACTGGAGGGGCCCAGTGGACTAGATACTTGCCCATACTGTCCCACACACCCTGCCATTCATGACTGTCCAGCCTTGGGGAAAATCTCTTGGTCCTTTTATATTGTTGTCTAATCCTAGACAAGACCTGACTTCGCTTAACTTTCAAGATCAGACAAAATGATCGTGGGTAGAGCACACTCTGTATGTGTGCTAACATGGTGATCCCCATCACAATCAGCAGGCAGGTCTCAAGGGTACCCAAAGGCCATTCAAAATCTTTAGAACTCTCAAATGGTGCGGCTTCACTTGTCACTGGGGTTGATGTAGTTGCTGTGCTTGGAGCTGGAGTAGCTGCGCTGTCTGCGGCGGTCGGAGTTTGAGAGGCTGCTGTACTTGTCACTGGTGTTGGTGTAGCTGCTGTGCTTGGAGTTGGAGTAGCTGCATTATCTGTTGTAGTCAGAGTTTGAGTAGCTGCTGTATTTGTCACTAGGGTGTGTGCGAATGTCTCCCTCATAGGCTGACCACCTAAGGAGGGGAAAAAAGATATGTAATTGCTATACACTTCTATTATATACCTCCCAAAGTACAGAGGTGGTGACCACACTGGGAACGCAAGCCAGATCAGTTTCATAATCAATCATTCTTTTGTATTACAAGTCATTACCAGTGAAACAAGAACCTTAGCCCAAGCCCCTCAGTCACTAAACACTAAATCAGCAAATACCAGGGGTAAGTAAAGTACAACACTCTGAAACTGTGAGATCAAGAGCAACTACTTTGAAAGCTAAAAAATCAGCATTGTAATGAGTGACTATTAATCTGAAACAATAAATGCTTATCACAAATATGATTAGACATGCTCCAGTCAGACCTGTCATTATCTCAACCCTTTATGTCCCAAGTTGGGTTCCAAAAAAGAGATGTCGTGGTTTAAGCCCAGTCAGCAGCTGCTCGCTTGCTCACTCCCCACCACCTTCCTTCCCCCCTGCTCCTGGAGTGATGGGGAGGAGAATTAAAAAAATGTAACTCCCACGGTTACGATAAGAACAGTCCAGTAACTAAGGTATAACACAAACCACTGCTGCTACCACCAATAATAATAATGGTAAGGGAAATAACAAGGAAAGAGAATACCACCGATCACCACCCGCTGACTGATACCCAGCCGGACCGAGCAGTGATCTAACCTTTCCAGGAAACTGCCCTCAGTTTATATAGTGGGCATGACGTGCTGTGGTATGGAATACCTCTTTGGTTATTTTGGGTCAGGTGTCCTGTCTCTGCTTCTTCCCAGCTTCCCCTCCTCCCTGGCAGACCATGAGACTCCGAAAGACCTTGGTCAGACTAAACATTACTGAGCAACAACTAAAAACATCAATGTCATCAGCGCTGTTCCCAAGCTGAAAGTCAAAGCCACAGCACTGCATCAGCTACTAAGAAGAAAAAAAATGACTGTTACTACTGAACCCAGCACAGAGTCTGTGAAGACATGTTTGCCTCATTATATCAAAGAAAGATACATCCCAAATTAAATATATCAGGATGGTCTGCTTATTGGTCAGTTTTCAAGAGTAGCAAAATGCAATTGCCGTGAAATCCTGTCTGCGACAGCTAGTGTACGTTTACTTGCCTTGCTGGTCTCTGAACAAGGAAGAATCTGGCATGAGGTGCAGGTTTTGTAAATATTGTATGTCACTCCTCTGACTGTTTGAGATTATTATTTTTAATTATGCATTCAGATATTTATGAAACCATTGCCTGAATATTAAAAATTTTATTACTGCAAATAATAAGCCTGAAAAGGAGATGTGAGTGGGAGTGGTCACCCTGGATTTGGTTGACATTTTTTCCATTTCTATTTTCCTTTCTTAAGTAACAGTGACATATTTTTTAAGATAAGAGAGCTTGATTTTATTTCATTTGTGTTTTATCTGCTAACTATCCGTGCCTACAGTATTTGGTATATTGTAATTTAAATTCCCTACTGGCTACTCTGGAATTCAAATTTGTAGAACCTGACCTTTCCAAGAGGCTTCTTATATAAACCTTTATCTCTAACAATGCAAGTCTTTCTTCTTTGAACTTTGGATAGAAAGAAAAGAGAAATTTTATTGCCTTGAAGCTCTTCCAAATATATTATTCTCATACCAGTATTTTAAATAACTTTAAATATCATTTTATGTATAATATTTATATTCCCAAGTACCAAACATATCTCTTGAGCAAATCATCCCAACTATAGTACAAGTTTTCATTAATGTATATTTTGCAACCAAGCTACTCAAATGGTCCATATTGATCATGGGATCATGGAATGGTTTCAGTTTGAAGAGACCCTAAAGATCTTGGCACAAGCAGGGTCACTTCGCACGAGACCACGTTGCTCAAAACTGCACCCAGCCTGGCCTTGAACACTACCAGTAATAGGGCAGCCACATCTTATCTGTGGTACCTGTTCCAGGGTCTCACCACCCTCACAGGGAAGAACTTCTTCCTAATATCTAATCTAATTCTATTCTCTTTCAGATTAAAGTCTTGTCCTATCACACCATGCCCTTATAGAAAATCTTCCTGCAGCTTTCTTGTAGGCCCCCTTTAGGTACTGGAAGGATCAAACCTTTTTAAAGCATATTAATACTATATAAACCATGATTTATGGAAATAAATTTTACAGAAAATTGTTTTAGAATATTTTACTACAAGAATTGTTTAGAAATTTTCTGCTAGTATTATTTAATGGAAAGGTAAGCTTGCAAATTTGAAATAATCAACAACAGGAATACAAATTCTGAAATACTTAATTTGCCATTTAACAAAAAAAACTTAGAATAATTGAAACATATTGTTTTATTCCAGAGTGACTCTGATGTTGCTAGGATATCACAGCTTAACAATTCCAATTAATTTGATTTAACTGAATTACAAGTTTTAACCACTGAGTCACTGTGACAATATACTTCATGTATATCTATAAAAGTATGCTTCATTTATTCCTGAATACTTATGGACATCTCTAATTTTAAAAAAAGACTAGAAAAATGCTTCTTATTTATCTCAATATTCTCTCTTTGTGTTATGGCGATAAGCCTGTCTTACAAAAGTTTTGGAAAGATATGACTATAAATTAACTGCCAATGCTGAAGAGTCAATAGATCTGTAATGATTTTTGTAGGTCTGGATTTAGCTGTCTTGCAGACTTTTTTGGGAAGTATAACTAAAAGATATCTAAACTGTATCTTACTGTGATTCAAACCAAAGTCTGAGAATGTCTTATTTGCGAAAGCACACAGTGTAGTGTTTCTTAATATTCTCTGTAAATATACAGGAATAATGACCAAATCTATTTATCATTCCTCTGCTTCCTATTTAAATCACAGTGTCTGTTTTGCTATTCTGTCCTTAGAGAAGAAACAATCCCTTTCTTCTTATGTAACTCTCTTCCCCTTTGTATTGCAGCATTTGTGATCAGTGACATGTCCCTCATTACTTAGCAGAAGTCTGTGGTGCTGGAGTCCTATCCTTTAAGAGGGGAAATGGAGGGAATAACCAGTTTCAAGGAAACTGACAGCCTGAGGTCAGGTTGCGTTCTTGCTTTCCTGCTTATAAATATTTTCATGGCAGTTTCTTCATGAACCTTTTTGCTTTTGTTCTGTTACCATGGCACATTTTGACAGAAAGCAAGCATTTGGATCACACACAGAAACAGTCTCTGTCACATGGAGGGGTACACCACTTGATGAGAACTTGAACCCTTTTGAAACACAGTCCACCACTTTCTGTGACAAAATTGCAGCAAGGACAATAAATACAATCCCAAATTTGAATCAAGGAAGGTCTATGTGGCCTAGGAAAACACATGTTTTAAACAGTCAGACTGACCTTACTTCTTTCACGTGTTGCTGCTCCTTGGGTGATCAAAAGCCTTACTGCATGTCATGCAAACCCTTCCACCCCTGAATACAGATCAGTAGCAAGAAAGACTTTGCAATGTAACCACAGGGACAGGGGTCATTTTGTGAACAGAAAGAAAGAGCTGAAGCCATCTATTAAATAATTATCTGGGAATTATTTTCTCCTCTGCAACCCAAAACAATATGTTCCTGCTGATAATCCTGATGCCACCACATCTGTTAATCCAAGAACTGCTGCTTTGACATCTACATATCAGTATCATTTATTAGTGATGGATTCTATTATGTTCCTCCTACAGACCCTTATTTGTCAATCATTCCCAACATGAAGGACATAATTGGAAAAGAAGCCAAAGTGATTTGACAGCATACTATGGTTTGGGCCTGTAGTCAGTGAAAATGTTTGGCGCTGATGCAATGAAATATTAAGCAGGTATTTGGTAGGCATGAGTAAAGTCTAGAAGCAGTATCATATTGATTCTAAGATATCTCATTTTCAAAGGAATAACTTTTTTATATCATTTCATGCATGTCATTTAATTTAAAATATATGCAGTGAAACTTCTAAAATTTTTATAGTGAGATTGCCACAGAACTAGTCAAAAAGAGACCAACTATAGAAAACCTTAAGTCTTTGCTCAAAATCTTCCTTCCAAAAAAGTCAATTAAGTGAAGAAAGAGTTATCAACATAAAATATATTGATTTATGAAAACTTTCTAGAGTCCAAAAGTACACAGAAGTTCATAATCTTGTGTTTTAGTTCTTCTGTTTTCAGGATTTTCAGCTGATTACAGTTTTTAAGACCAATCTGTTTCACCTACAGTGAGGTTCATTTGCCTTACAGAAATTTTGCAGGAATTGCAAGGAAATACTGGGGGGGAAAAAATCTGCCTGATGTATGGCAGCTTTTATACAGAGCATACCTGTAATTTAGTAATCATTTGGGCTGCAAAGTTTAATCAAACCTTACAGGTTTGAGAAAATCAAACATGGATTTCATTAAGTTGAACTGTTTGCTATAACTGATATTTCATTACCAACATAATATAATCAATATAAACTTGACTAATAAGGAATTACAAATTCCATTGTAACAATATTACCATACTGAAGGAAGGTGTCATGAAAGGAATTTCTTTAGCTAGTCAGAATCTTTTAGTACTGCACAAGCAACAATAGTTATAAAACTAATAGGTACATTTGGCGCAATAAAATGCAAAAGGTAGTTTAGAGGAAGTGATTTTACTTTTCTTTAGACTCATGCCTGCGTTAATTATGTCACGTTCAGTTATGGTAAACAACAAACAGCTGCTTTCCTCTTTTTCTTAGCTAAGTTACTACTTTTTACCCCAACTTCTGATTAAGGAAGTCTGACATTCCGTATGTTTGAGTGTGACTGATAAGAATTTTTTTCTAAAAACCCTCAGAAATCTTAGTCGGATGTTCACTGAAGCAGGTAGTAGTGGTGATGTAGGAATCCAACAGACTTTAACCATTCTGAAAAAATACATTCCTCAGCTACCTAATAAAGTTTTAACTTTTGAAGTTATATGAACCTAATTGGGATTTATTTTGACTTTCCAATTTTAAGTTTTTACAATATCAATTTTATTTCAGTACAAATGAGAACAAAACTCTGCTGTCTGTGATCTTCATGAATCAGCGTCAAGAGTTAAGAAAAGGTTTCCAAAGTTCTAAATAGGACTATACTCAGGTATTCTTTTTTCAGGAAAAAAAATGCGTTTTTAAAAAAGAAGGGTACAGATAAAAAATTAAAGAAAGAACGCCCTCCCCCAAAAACAAACAAACAAACAAAAAACTTCTATAATTCTAGGGGTTTGTCTGTTTTTTAAACCAATTAATTTCATAGTCTTTAGATATCTCAAGTATATACAGTGCAGAAATAATAACACTGTCTTTGACTTTTTGAGGAAGAGTGACCAACAGAAAAGTACTAAATGATCCTGACCCAGTGCTTGACACCTGGGAGACTACTCCTGGTGTGCTGTGCCAAGATACGGGATCCTGTTGCAGGACAAACCTGGTGAGTTCAGCAGACTGTCCTTGTGAGGGTCATTATTAGAGCACAGGATGCACAAAGTGATGCAAAGGTACTGAAGTGGTTCAGGCTGGAAAAGAATATGGGAAGTGGAGACCACACTGCTGTCTGTAATTACATGGTTGGAGGTTGTAGGCAAATTTGGGTGCATGCGGAGTGGCTGCACTTTCTCAGATATGCATGGTGGAAGGATGAAAAACAATGGCCACACCTTTGAAACTAGGTGTGTGTCAAATCCCAAACTCAGAAACAGAATTTCTCATGGTAAAGTTCAAAACATTGCCTTTCAGATCTTTTATTCTTCTTGCTGAAAACAAGAAGCAAAGAGGCAAAACCTAAAACCCTCAATATATATGACTCCTGACTTTAAGATACATGGCTTTAACTTAAAAATTACCTATTTTCTCCCTTATCAATCTAAATCTAGATCAAATATCAGTCCAAAAAAAAAGTGCTAAAGTATTCTTTCCCATATGATTGTAAACCCAGAGGTCCACTTAGGTTAGCTGCAAGAGTGCACAGCTCACCTGGGAGTTGAACTGATATATATATATGCCTCTAACCTGTGGTGATGCCAATACATATATATATGGCTGAAAAATGTTTGCTTATGGTAGGTTTTAATTCAGGTGAGGTCTATAATTATTTGTGTTAAACCGGATAAATATTTCTGAGGTTTTTGTCAAAGAGATAACTGCATTTATTCAAGATAACATTTTATATCCTCTGAAACTTCAACAATGTAAGATATGGTTAGAAGAAAACTGTCGTTTGAAGACCCATGTGCAGTGAATGGCTGAGGTATTTACCAGCAGGTAGTCTGGGAGGCTACCAAAGCAAGTTCTCTGAATGCAAGTTGAATTTATAGATGTTAAACTCTAAACAATGAGTCTCATTACTATTTAAAAGTGTCCTTTGTCAGTAATCTTCATCCTGCGTTTGAGTATTGGCTTAATTGAAATAATAGAATCATAGAATAGTTTGGGTTGGAAAGTATCTTTAAAGGTCACACATATCCCTTTGTTCTCATGAGTAAACTACTTAACTTGTTTCAAAATAATTTTCTTTAAAATGTAAGCCTGATCTATAATAGAGTAATGGTAATTTCATTGCCTCATACCACTTACAGTATCTTAAAAAAACAGTGGAAAAATATGTCTTATTTGGAAGATCTTTCTGCTAGAAAGAGCTGCTTCATAAAAACCAATTGTTTTGAATTAATGAAAAAAAAGTAATACACTGTCATAGACAGTCAAGATGTTCTTGAACTTCATATGAATTGAGTACAATAGAGCATTTATGACAAACCTTTTTGCAGGCAAGCTGGAATAAGCCATGAGGAGCAGATGGAAATATATCTGTGGGGTTGCCATCTTTGTGCAGATATTAGATATTGTGCTGATTGTTTAGAATTATTAAGAAGAAAACCTGCATAATCAGGTTATTCTGCCCAAATAATGGATAGAATTACTAAAAATGTATGTTACTTGTTAACATAAATATTTGCTCCTGACTTCAGTAAACTTGCATGCAGTTTCATTCTCATTTACATTTGGTTAAAATAAGAGTTAGCTGGGAAGAATTTTGTTGTCACAAGAAACAAAGCCAAAGACAGGCCTTGGAGGTGATGGAGAAAAAGATTCCCATTGCAGAGAAAATTGTAGAATAGATTCCCCTAGAAAATTGCTCAGAATCAATAGAATAAAAAACACATTTTAAAGTGTCCTTTTTTCCAGGATGCAGAGACTTTTCATACTTGCATCTGTGAGAGGTAATGTCCAGTTTATATTTTTGAACCCTATTTCTGTGTTATAAACCCAAAAAAAGTAGTGTCTGGGTTATCTGAGACCTTTTGGAGAGGGGAAAGACTGTTCTTTCCCAGGAGAAAAACTGAGACTGTGCATGGAAAGAAAGTTTGAAAGGACATAAGGAAGAAGTTTCTTACTGTGAGGGTGGCGAAACACTGGAGTGGGTTTCCCAAGGAAGCTGTGAATTCTCCATCCCTGGTGTTGTTCAAGGTCAGGTTAGACAGAGCCTTGGGTGGCATGGTTTAGTGTGAGGTGTCCCTGCCCACGGCAGGGGGGTTGGAACTAGATGATCTTAAGGTCCTTTCCAACCCTAACTGTTCTATGATTCTATGACATTGACACAATTGTGCAGCTGAGCCAGGGAACTACACTCCAAGGTAAGCAGAGAAACTGTTTGGATGCGCAGGCAATCAAACCAACCTCAGAAACTACAAATTTCATGAGGATCAGAGGACACCAGCCAGTGATTACAATAAAAAAACCTGCCGAAAAGACACTGTGAATAACACATAGACCACTAAACCAGATATATTTCTTATATTGTTTCTGTTAAAGACTTTTATCTTCTCTGAAGACATCACTCTGAGATGAAAATCTAAGTAGATACACCTCAAAAGTCTGGTTTATGCCATGTCCAATCACAGTGTCTTTTTCTAAGAGTTTCCCCATTAATTCAAGTTTATTTCTTTTCACTTTTGTTAACACAAAAACAGAAAGATTAGAAACATTGGTGAAAGATGGATTGTTAACACTCTATAAAAGCATAGGACATTTTTCCTTCAAGGCACACATCAAAGTTGGTTTATATATCAGATATACATTGACTTTAAAAATAAGAACACCTGAGCACAGACAGACTGTCAAAGATACAGTGGATACTGAACTGCCAGTGCTGCAATTTTGAAAGTCACTCAGCTCTTACAGTGTAGAGCTCGCTATACGAATTATATCCTTAGTCATACAGTTGGGTGTTATGGTTTCTTCCACTCCATTCTCCCTGTTCTTGAGCAATGCAGGACAAACATTTCCCTCAATGAAGGCATTTTTTTCAGATGAAGTACCTTTCTATTACTTCTTCAGCAGCACAAACTCAGCAAAGTTTCCTAACCAAAAATATAAATCAGAAACATCTAAATCTATTGTAAAAATCAACAGAATAAATGCCCAATGTAAATAAGATGATCTAGGAGATCTTTACGAGACTGAAGTCTAATTTTATGCTAAGTTTGCTCAATAGAAGAGTTTGTAATTTCCCCTTAAAAACAACTTCACAGGGTGCTTAAGTCACTTCCATATGAAACCAGCTGTATTGACTAAATACTGTTTGATTGAAGAAGGTGTTAGAAGAACATATTCTACTGTATCTTAAAGAATGTTATGCTTCTTTATGACTGAAATTTGGATGGTGGTTGCAAGTATGCTCTCTGCCAGCATGTGAATTTGCATTGATTAACAATTTTATTGTGGTAAAAGTAGCAGAACTGCTTCAGTTCAAGCGGAAAACACAGCTATTATTTGCACACTGTAAGACCAATAAATACTTAATTATTTCTACAAATCTTTGCTTATATGCCATGAATAAACATTTTCAAATATGGCATGTATTCCTCATGTAAAAAAAATTAAACAATTAAAACCCCATCAACTTGCCCATAAAACTTTTCTGAACCTAAAATTTTTAGATCTTTATGATAACAGAATCCCTGTGCTGGACTCTAAGGGAATCTCATCATGCATAGCACTGTCCTACAATTCACTATGGTCCTTTACAGCTATTCCACACTTTTCTCTCCAGTCATCTTTAGATCAACTTTGAAATATGCCTTATATTTTCCCAAAAAGTAACTGCTTGATTAATGTTTGTAACTATTTCCCATAAAACAGTTAGCCTTTAAGGAAATTATTTAGCTGCCTCAAAGATAAAACCACATTAAATATATATTGATTTACGGGTCACAGTTAAGCTCTTTATGCTGTGATGAAACACCTTTTAAGACTTGACAAGAATAAAGGGTCGCCCTGCACCATCTGGCTTTTAAGGGTACCTCCCCACTAATCTCATGTTCTGCTTTCAAAACAGATGGCACAATATGGCCTATGGTGTATTTTTTACATGGTAGTGTAATATTAGGGTTGCTTTCATTGGTGTTTTTTTTTCAGCTTGAAGTGTTGATAGTATTGTAGCATTGTAAGTGGTGTACTAGGTAATTATTTTGTCATATAGACAATTTGTCTTGGGGTTATTTTTAAATTGTCTTCTGCAGAAGTGAGCATTCTAGCAACTTAAAGCTTCAGCTTCTTTCAGTAAAACTCAGCTGTATTTTCTCACTCTTTTATTTATATTCATAAAGTACTGTCATCTTGACCCAAGCTGCCAAGCAGGCCTGAGGCTAGGCCATTTAAAATAAAATGAAAATATGTTCATTGAGTTAAGGGTTCTGTAGTAACCTATTTTATTTGTTTATTCATGCTTAGCATTGCATTACTTTAATCTCTAAATATTTTGTTGATTACCAAAATGATGAAGCACTCATTTGGATGTACATACTTTTCCCACTTTCCAGGTTTTTAGCAGGAGAATAAAGAATTTAAGCAATCTTCTTTTCAGCATTTCCACGTTAAATATATTAGGTTCCTTGTAAAAATCATGAACTAAATTGGGCTAATAGAAGGGGTTAGTCATTCATGTTTTAACACTAATTAATACAGAACAGAGGCAGTATATGCACAGAGGAAAAGTAGGTGCCCTCTAAAATGGTCAGTGTAGCTTACTGATCTAAGTTTTCACATAACCAACTATGTATTTTCATATAACCATCACCTAAATATTGTCTTTTCTCTGTTATGTACAGTTGACCATTATTACAATACATTGGTAGCAGGTGTGTGTATATAAAAACTGGGAGACCAAAAGGGTTTTTCTTTTCTAAATGAGGGCTAAAATACTCACAACCCTGGCAGTGGTCATCCACATACATTGTTTTCTTTGTCTTTCCTCCTTGGGGTCTCGTGCAGTGACTGGGTATTCTGGCTGCTTTGGGAACTGCAGTACAAGACCCCATCCAAATCCATTGCAGAAAGAGTTCAAATCAAGGCTTACCAAATGCTAAGTAAAAGTTCAGAAAACCCATATTTCCAGGGTACAGCAAAGCAGTTTCCTGCCAGCTTCACTTTCAACTACAGGTAGGAGAAATAATCTCCTTGTGCAAAATGCTGTGGTAGCGATAAAGTAACTTTTTTATGGAAAGTAATATGAGTTTTTACAGCAGACTGAGCAATTTTCCGGCCAAAATCCAATAGGCTTAATAATACTATATTCTAAATGGTATTTGTAGCATCTGTGATTATTTTTATAAAGGTTCCAAAGTAATTTAGAATATAAAGTTTAAAGATTCTTCCATCTGTGAGGAAGAAAAGATTGAAAAAGGAGCTACTATCTCCTGTATTTCAGTAGCAGCTGAAGTACTAAGATTCTAATTGTTAGCTCAGAGTCATTTATTTTACAGAGGGTTTTCAAAAGTATCTTTTATCTTCCTACAGTTTCATTAAGTTAATTCTACACAGTGGCATGAGATATGTCCAGCATTCAGCTGGAAATGGGACATTTCTGAGGAGGGTCAAAAGTCACCAGATGTAGTGTCAGAAACAGAATGATAAAGACTATTCTAAAATAGCATTCAGTCAGAAATCTTGTCATCAATTTTGAATGACATTTCTACTAGGAACACTGCAAATCACATTGATTCCCTCGCTGAGAGTCCTATCGACTTAGTTTGTTGCAGTCTGCTCAGGCTGGTGTGCACTGAAGCATATTTGAAAGGCCCTTCATCTCAGCTACAATATATTATTTAAAAATGTCAAGCCTGTCTTGCTGTTGTTGGAAACTAAATGAATCTGTCTGAGCTCCTAACATGTACACAGAATCTTCTCTTGCTAATTTTCCTAAATTATGCAATTCATTGCTTTCTGCTGCAGAAATAAGGTGACTATCATTCTAGTGCAATATTTCCATAGTCACCTTTCCTGATTTGACTGTAACTTTGAAGTGCATTCATCCTTTGGTCCACTTTTGGTAGGGATATATTTGGTTTATCTGGCAGTGATATTGGACACACTGCTAGATGCCTGAATTATCAATCTATTTTAAACCCCGTGTTTCTTTAGTTTTTTTTCTGTGTAATTTGGGATTCCAAATGTATTTTCGTCCCAAGTAGTTGAACTCCTGTAAGCTTCAGCCTCTGGCAATGAGCTTTCCAAGTTCAACACCCCCAAAATGAAAAATCTCCTTCTGTCCTTTGTCTTAAACCTGGTTCCTAACAGTTTTAGTTCATGGCTCTTCTTGCCCTGGAAGAGGCACTGAGCAGCTGATATCTCTCTAGGCATTCTGTATTTCTGCAAACATCTGTCACGTCTCCCCACCCATCCACAAGTTATATCCTTTTCCTGTCTGAAGAATCCCACCTTATTTATTCATTACTCATATGTAAGCCATTCTGTATTTTTTGTCAGACACTGTTAGTAGTTATTTTGTCCTTGAACTCCTACAGACCTCTAGGGTGAGTACCATCTGGTTCTGATTAAATTTTTTGGCTATTACTTTTGTCTTTTGTTCCTTAATATGTACTGTCATTTCATTCGCAGATATGTTCTTTGAAAACAACGTTCTTGAAGAGAAGATTTTTTTTTTCCCTCAAAGAACTCCAATGCAAAGAATACATTAAGTTTCACTGCAATGGTCTTATCTTGTCTGAATGTTTCCCTTTTACCCTGGTAATAAGTTGCCTCTAGAGGCTGTCTGGCAGGCTTTCCACTTCTGCTGTGTTTGTAGTAGGATTTAATATCAGTTTATTTTGCTAGTTGTTCTTCATTTTTTATATTTTTTTTTAATCTGCCAATGTTTGTGAACTTTTTGTTCCTTCTTTATTTGTAAACAACTTCAGATTTTAGCAGGATGTCCCCTTACTTCAACTTAGCACCCTTTATGCTGCTGGGAAGCCATGCTATCTTCCTTTTGTCTTTTCTCAAACATTTTTTTTAATAACCACTATGCCTCACACCTAGACCTGCTATGAAGTGCTACTATAAGGTGTTTCAAGTGTCTCCCATGCTTTCTTAAAGAGTTTGAGGTATTAACTTTTTTTATAACAAGCTGATTTTTTTTTTTCTGTTGCTGTTTGTTCATTTCTTTTGTTTTTCTAAGATCAGATGGTTGTCACTTTTAATTTTTTCATCAGTTAGTATTGTCATCCTGATCATCAGGTCAGTACTAAAGATAAAGTACTCATCTCCCTGCCAAGTTCTTTACTCTCCAGTAATTCTCTGTTATTCACTGATCAGTTTCTTCAGACTTGGTCTGGGGATCCCATGGGCACAGAAAATTCCTCAAAACCAGCATGGTCTATTTCAAAGATTCTTGTATAGTTTTTTACCTTGATATTAAAATAGCACAATAGTTACCTTCCTTCCATCAGTTTTATAGCTTGTCTAGTGTGTTTTGCTCAGGACCAAGTAACTACTTCTCCTGTATTGTTTTTTAAATATGTAGCACATATGTAGAAGAATATGCATCATTGCTTTGGTTTCCTTGTTAAACATACTCAGATAGAACTTTGTATTCCATTTCTCATCAGTTTCTATTGCCTAATCTATCCCTTACATGGAAAAAAAAAAAAACCAACCAAAAAAAAAAAAACCCCACAAAAAACCACTATTTTTACCTATAATAGAAACATCATCCCAAACTGAGTCATATTCTTCAAATATTTATAATTGGACTACTTGCTTGGAAAACACACAGAAGGAGAAAAAGGGGATTCTTTATAGTGTTTCAGCCAAAAGTTTTGTGATATGTTTTGAAATCCAGAGAGGAGGTAGGGGAAGGCTGGAGTTATGCTTGAAAACAAGAGGTTAAAGTGTAATTTTAGAATTGCATCATTTCTGAAGTATCAGAAATGTTTTAGAAAAGAAGGTATGACAAAATGAAGAATTAATCAGGCTACTGGAGATCTGGCAGCTCAGACCCAGGAAGAAGGGTTTGGAGAAGAGAGCAGAAATGCTCCAAATAGACAGAGGCAGACCCTATGTGGAGTGACAGAGACGTTAGGATGTCACCGAAACCTTTCCTGCAGCTGGCACTATCAGTTTCTTCTTCAGACTGATAGGTTCCCTCTACCACAGAGACTTTGAAGGTTTCTCCTGTCTCCAGATCTGGCAGAGAGCTGCAGTTTTGCCTAATAAAAGGAAAACACAGTATGTCAAGTATGCATTATAAAAATTACATTTTTCTATATTTTTCTCACCCTGAAAAATGCAGTTTGCAGGTATGTGAAGAGAGCTTTCCCTCATAGTACAGGTGGAGAGTTCATCTATCATCAGAAGTTCAACGTTATTCATTTGCATTTCCTAAGATACTGTCTTGAGTATTCCTTAATTCTTCACTCCTTGTAGTCCTATGCTTCAAAAGTCAAAACATGCATGAATTTTTCCAATGTATCAAATTTCTCATTATCTTGCAAATAAAGACATAGTAGCAGAGAAGACTTTTACCTGTCACTGTTTCTAAACTGCCAAATACAATACAATCAACACAGCGTACTGTTAGTGTAAGACTGTTATGATTTCTGAAGCTTTAAATAAATTATTTTTATAACAGAAGTCCTAGAAATGATGCTTGTTCTAAGTAAACATCCAATAAACGAATTTTAATAAAAGTTAAAGGATTTTTTTTTAAAGTAACAGTTGTCACTTTTTATTTTGTTTTCCTGTATTTCTGATCCCTTGAAGCATTCTGTGCAGACATGAAAAATAACTAGGTAAACCTTACTCGACATTAGAAATTTTATTCTCATGATCACGTCTTCTACAAATAGTTGGAACCAGTTCTCAAAGAGATGGGAAGTTTCACTTTTTACATTGCAATTTAAACACAACATAACTCAAATTGCAGCAGACTTCCTGAGTCACACTCAGGTATGGATTTTTCAGCAGGCTCAGAAGGCCGCAGTCACTAACTTCCTTTTCCTCATCACTCTTCTTCTGAGTTTTCCTCCTGTTGCCTTGTATATGGCATAAGATTTGGAGCAAAGGAGCTTTCTAGACAGCTGCTGATACAAGGCTATTTTGGCACCCTTGTTTATTAAAATATTAATAATAAACTTCTATATGATAGTCACAATGATGCAGAGGGTAAAATGCTGTTCAGAAAAATAATTTGAGATTCATAAGTATATTTTCAGAATGGAAGGGACCCAACTGTAATCACCAAAATTGTCTTCCTTTATGACATAAACCAGTAATTCTCATATCAACCACGTAATTTCTTGTTGAAATCGAAAGTTCCTTTTTCTCTCCCAGGATGTAACAGGCTGTGTTTTCAATAAAGTAGTGGGTAGCTAAGGAACCAAGTAGATTTTAAAAGCGGAATAATGCTAAAGAAAGAGGAAATAACACTGTAAACCGCTAACAGCATTAAGTAATATTAATGGTATTGAATTTGTGAGAAAGACATGCCATTAAAAGAAGAGCCATCTCTCAAATTCTCTTAACCTTATCTTATAAATTCCACTCAAATAATTTATAGAGCAGCAATTACTTACTATATGTAGGGGAGGGAGGGGATATAATTAGAAGAAAATTGATTTACAAGCTCAGGAGTGTTGCATCCCAACTAGAAGGAAGTGCAACAGGAGGGCCAGGAGACCTCCTCAGATGGATAAGTAGCTACTGAGGAAACTTTGAAGAAAAAAGAGGTTTATAAAAGGTGGAAGCAAGTACTGGCAGCCTGGGAAGAATACCAGGTTAGGAAAACTAAGTTCCAATTAGAATTAAACTTGGCTAGGGATGTTAAAGATAACAGCAAGGGATTCTATAGGTACATTGCAAATAAGACAGACTATGGACAACGTAGGACCCCTCCAGAAGCTATCAGGAGAACTGTTTACACTGGATTTGGAAAAGACTGAGGTTCTGAATGACTTCTTTGCCTCAGTCTTCACTGGCAAAGGCTCTGACCACACGACCGAAGTCAGACTCAGGGACTGTGAGAATGAAGACCTTGGGCCCACTGTAGGAGAGGATCTGATTAGAGACCATCTTAAGAACCTGAACATGCACAAGTTCATGGGACCTGCTGAAATACATACGTGGGTTCTGAAGGAGCTGGCAAATGAAGTTCCTAAGCCACTGGCCATTATATTTGAAAAATCATGGCCGGGATGTTCCCGATGACTGGAAAAAGGGAAATATAACCCCCATTTTCAAGAAGGGGAAAATGGATGACCCAGGGACTTACAGACCAGTCAGTCTCACCTCTGTGCCTGGCAAAATCTTGGAGCAGATTCTTCTGGATGGCATGCTAAGGCACATGAAAAACAACAAGGTGCTTGGTGACAGACAACATAACTTCACTAAGGGGAAATCCTACCTGACCCATTTGGTGGCCTTCTATGATGGGGCTACGGAACTGATGGACAGGGGTAGAGCAGTTGATGTCATCTACCTGGACTTGTGCAAAGCATTCAACACTGTCCCATATGACATCCTTGTCTCTAAATTGGAGAGACATCAGTTTGATAAGTGGACCACTCGGTGGATAAAGAACTGGCTGGATGGCTGCATGCAAAGAGTTGTGGTCAATGGCTCAATGTCCGGCTGGAGACCATTAACGAGTGGTGTCCCTCAGGGATCAGTGTTCAGACAAATCTTCTTCAACATCTTCGTTGCTGACATGGACAGTGGGATTGAGTGTGCCCCTCAGCAAGTTTGCCGATGACACCAAGCTGTGTGGTTCGGTTGATATTGCTGGAGGGAAGGAATGCCATTCAGAGGGACCTTGACATGCCTGTGATGTGGGCTGATGCCAACCTCATGAAGTTTAACCATGCGAAGGGCAAGGTCCTACACCTGGGTTGGAGCAATCCCAGGCACAGCTACAGGTTGGGCAGAGAAGAGATTCAGAGTAGCCCTGCAGAGAAGGACTTGGGGGTGTTGGTTGATGAGAAAATGACATGAGATGGCAGTGTGCACTTGCAGCCCAGAAAGCCAACCGTATCCTGGGCTGCATCAAAAGGAGCGTGACCAGCAGGTCGAAGGAGGTGATCCTGCTCCTCTACTCTGCTCTTGTGAGAGCTCAGTTGGATTACTGTGTACAGTTCTGGTTTCCTCAACTTAAAAAGGACATGGAACTGTTGGAACAAGTCCAGAGGAGGGCCAAGGGGATGATCGGGGACTGGAAGCATCTCCCATATGAAGATAGGCTGAGAAAGTTGAGGATGTTCAGCCTGGAGAAGAGAAGGCTGCATGGACTCCTCATAGCAGCCTTCCAGTATCTGAAGGGGGCCTATAGGGATGCTGGGGATAGACTATTCATTAGGGACTGTAGTGACAGGACAAGGGGCAACAGGATCAAACTTAAACAAGGGAAGTTTAGATTGTATCTAAGGAAGAAATTCTTTACTGTAAGGGTGATGAGGCACTGGAACAGGTTGCCTAGGGAAGTTGTGAATGCTCCATCCCTGGCAGTGTTCAAGGTCAGGTTGGATGAGGCCTTGGGTGATATGGTTTAGTGTGAGTTGTCTCTGCCCATGGCAGGGGGGTTGGAACTAGATGATCTTAAGGTCCTTTCCAACCCTAACTATTCTATGATTCTGTGATTTAGATATATTTAATGCAACAAAGTTCATTTTATGCTCAGCTCTTCCAAGTTCAGAAGCTTGCCTTCAATTTTTCCATTATTCAGAGGGGTGCTGATGTAGGAAGACAAACATCAGTTACTGAAAGGGTCACAATTGGACCCAAATCCCAGTATCTTTATTGTTTCTCAAATGTGACTAAATGAAACAAATCTTAAAAACCTCACAGTATGCATCAATCATCTCAGATTTCATAATTCTGATCAGTTTATTAAAACAGGTAGACGCTAGCCATTTGGCTGTAAGTACACTATGATGGTGCATACTATAACACTAAGTATTCACTATATAGAACTATAGTTGCTCATATACCTACAGATCTTTGGGACACCACAGATAAGAAAGTTATGCATAAATTCATTTAAATGAATTTAAACTTCTCTATTAAAATTCACATTAAGACAAGTAAAAAAAAAAAAACAAACACAAAACCATGACATGATCCTGCGCTTATGGTAACAGCAACCTGATCAGGAAAACTTTCTGTCCTCACTTCCATCAGTACTTGTGCATGGAGGAACACAGTGATATCCTGAACCATCTGCCTGTAAGACAGATGTAAGCATGAGCTCCTGCATGACAGTCTAGACCAGATGAGGAAAGCAAGGCATGAACTGCTGGAACGAACTGCTGGAAGGGCAGATTTTGAACTGGCAATTATGTTCTGTCTGAATGCACAAAATGTACAGAGATGTTTGGATGCAGGCACACACTTGCATTTTGGGAAGAATTCTATCTAGATGTTTTTTGTTGACAAACATCTTCAACAACAGAATTATATAAACAGGTGTTTTGTATGGGAATAGTACTTGCAGTGGAAAACCCTCATCTTCTCAGTTTAGGTGAAAAAAAAAAACAACCCATTGCTTGAAATCATTATTGCTGTACACAGCAGAGCTCCCTGCTGAAGTGCCCTTTCCCTATTATGCGTCAGATGGATGGTCTGTCTATAATGGTGGATTGTCTTCTGTTCTGCGGCTCTCTGCAGAGAAATAGAAGCAGCATTTGCAGAAGTGTAGTAAGGTACTAATTTAGTTTAGGTTTGATGTCGGAAAAGACTTCACAACTTGTTAAAGTTGTAAAGTAGGTATGCATTTATTCAGCTGAAGGCGCATGGGGGATTACTCCTCCAAAGGCATGAGCATCTCAGTGTCGTTTTCCTCTACATTTATCCTCTAAAGGACTACATATGCATTAGGTTGCACAATATGCTTATACATATTTATGTTCTATTCCTCCTTCATATTATAATGAGCTCAAAGGTCTTCTGCACATGCGCAGTGCTTCCTGGTGGTTGTGGGCAGGGTTCTTCAGATGAAGTAAATGAGTCTTCCTCAGACCTGATCTTTTCACCCTTGGTCCTCACACATAGTCTTTAGGAGCCTGGATGAGTCTGGTCTATGTCCAAATGTTTTCTGCTGAAACTTAAATAACTGTTTTCCTTATTAGGAGGTTATGTTCTGGTATTGCCTGGTAAAGCATGATAGGTATTTGCTGAGCAATATATCTGTTAAGCAAGCTATGTAACTTAAGCAATACCCCCTTGTACAAACCCCCCTGTACAATTCACCTAACCCCCTTGTACAATAGTCCACATCAGGTTTACCAAAGAGAGTTGTTTATGGTTTAAGTCACATACTGTATGGTATTTTTCATTTGTTACACTCATCCCTAAACATGTAGTTCAGTCATAAGTAAACAACTAATAATGATTTTCCTTGCTTTTAACACGCACCTTCAATAAGCTCAAGTTAGTGTGCAGATGTTGGAATATAAAAGTAGATTCATTGGCAGCTTACAGAAAATAACAAACAATAAGTACTGAAGCAGAGTAAGCAGGTTAAAGTATCAGCAGAACCAGGTTCTACAAGAGATGGTTAACTCTAAGCATAAATTTTTTTTTTGTATTCTGGACCTGGGGGTGTTGTAAATAACTAGCTGAAAGTGAGCCAGCGATGTGCTCAGAGTTCCAAGGTGGCAAATAATGTCCTGGCTTATACCAGAAACAGTGTGGCAAGCAGAACTAGGGAAGTGATTCCTCTTTGTACTGGCCACTGGTGAAGTCATACCTTAAATACAGTGTTAAGTTTTGGCCCCCTCACTACAAGAAAGACACAGAGGTGCTGGAGTGTGTTCAAAGAAGAGCAATGAAGGTGCTGAAGGACCTGGAGCAAAAAGCTTATAAGGAGTGCCTGAGGAGCTGGGGTGGTTTAGCCTGGAGAAAAGGAGGCCCAGGGGAGACTTCATCACTCTCTATAGCTGCCTGGAAGGAGGTTGTAGCAAAGTTGTGTTGGTCTTTTCTCCCAAGTAACAAGCAACAGGACAAGAGGAAATGACCTCAAGTTGCACAAGGGGAGGTTTAGTTTGGATACTAGGAAAAAATTCTTCACCAAAAGGGTTGTCAAGCACTGGAACAGGCTGTTCAGGTATAGAGTCATCTTTCCTTGAAGACTTGAAGACAAGGTGCTTAGAGACACGACTCAGTGACGGACTTCGTAGTATTAGGTTAATGGTTGAACTTGATTCTCTATCCACTTTTGATTTTGTGTATCTGGTGAAGTGTGGAAGGAAAGACAGAATACTGATTACAGTTATAAAAAGATTTAGATATACCTGCTTATGTCTTGAGCATTTAAAACTGAATCTGTTCCTAATACTTCACACTGTACATGTCCAACATAGGCAGGAAGACTTGCTGAATCAAATGATATATATATCTCAATGTATATGACAGAATTCACTTGCGATGCATTTTGTTATTTAGCATAACAATGGTAAATATCTTAATGATGTTCAACCTAGCTGTATAATCTAAATGGCAAAACTGTTTCTGTCTGTGCATTCCATTTCCCACTACACTTAAGGATATATAGAGTCATGAGTATTGTCTGCTTCCTTTTTCATGTGGATGAGTGACAAATATAAAATCCCCCCAACTTCTCCATTTATGATAAACATTTTTGATCAAGCCAGTGACCACACCAGTGTCAAACTCACATTCTCACATATACACACTGGTTCACCTATTAATTGCTTATTCATTTAACATTTATTGGTTTAAAGCAAGCATGATCAGTTTAAAACTTGCATGAGAGGGTGTTAAGTTCATCAAATGAAATGCTGGTAACATTGATGTCATCAGTTTCCTTCAGAGACAAACAACAATGCAGGTAACTGCAAGAAAACTAATTTCAAATGTTTGCTGAAATGGAAACAAAGCATCACAGTCATGATTCTACCACGTTACGCTCAAAACTTGTCTTTTGTTAAGTCAGCTTCCATCTTTGCCAATTTAAATTTCTGCTGTTGGCCAATGGCCTTATGTCAGTTTAGTGTAGCCATTTTAGGACAGGGCCCTTGTAATGCAGGTATTTCTTAACATAGACCAGGAACTGCAAAATATTTTTCTCCAACAGCCACACTAAAAAAAAAAAAAAAAAAAGAAAAAGAATTTAAACAAACACAACAGCAACAAAAACAAACAAAAAGAAAACCAAGAAAACAACCACACAGAACACCAAGATCAGTCAGCTGATGGGAGCTAGCCTAGCTAGAGCCGCAGCCAGCACGCTTCAGCGACCGCGAGGGTCAACGGAGATTAGGAAAAATCAGAGGGGACAGCGCAGAGACAATGCGGCTCCCGACATCTCCCGATCCCCCAAGCCCCAGCAGCCCTTGCGAGAGAGAGGCTGACGTGGCGGGGGGCGTTCCCACGGTGACGGTGACCACTCCTCCCCTGCCGCTTGCCTTGAAAAAGCCTTTGAGAGGGCAGCGACCGGTCGCAGGGAGGAACAAGCAGGTCGTGTTGCTGGCGTCCCAGACTGTGGACCAATATGGTTGCCTCCAGAAAGAGAGCTTGCAGCAAGGTGACTGCAGCAACTCAGACAGAGACCCCGTCCCAAACCGTGGCTGTTCAGGTCTCTGGGTGCAAGGAGTGCCAGAGCCTGCTGCTGCCGGGGGAGGGAGGACAGCATTCCACCTGTGTGAGGTGTGAGCAGGTATAAGATCTGCTTAGCCTGGTGGCAAGACTTAAGGAGGAGGTTGAGACGCTGAGGACCATCAGGGAGTGTGAAAGGGAGATCGACTGGTGGAGTAACTCCCTGGCGGGCCAGTCAGAATGGTTCCAGGGAGATACCCCCCAAAAGGGGAATGACCCCCTGCCCTCTCACACAGAGGGGGATGGCCCGAGACAGCCCCTGCCCTGTAGCTGTTGCGCAGAGGTAGGGGACCAAAAAGATGACGAGGGTTGGAAGCGAGTTCCAGTTTGACGTCGTGGGAAACCCTCCCCCCTTCCTGCCCTGCTTCCCCAGGTGTCCCTCCGTAATAGGTTCGAGGCCCTGGATCTTGAAGGAGAGGTAGGTGAGAATGTGGGGCAAGGCCAGCCCACAAGGCCACATAGGAAAAGGGGGTCGACTTTGCACCTCAAGACTGCCTCTGATAAGAAAGAAAGAAGGGTCATTGTGGTAGGGGATTCCCTTCTGAGAGGAACAGAGGGCCCGACATGCAGAGTTGACCCTCATCATAAGGAAGTGTGTAGTCTGCCTGGAGCCCGGATCAGGGATATCACAAGGGCGTTCCCCAACCTGGTGCACCCGACAGACTACTACCCGCTGCTGGTCTTCCAGACAGGTGGGGAGGAAGCTGCTTCCCGCAGTCTGAGGGGGATGAAGAAAGACTACAGGGCCTTGGGGCGGATGGTGAAAGAGTCTGGGGCTCAAGTGATCTTCTCCTCACTCCTTCCATCTTCCACTGATGATGTGGGAAGAAATGCGAAGATTCAGTTCATAAACAATTGGCTTTGAGACTGGTGCTACAGGCAGGGCTTTGGATTCTTTGATAACAGCTGGTTTTATAGGGCACCAGTCCGGACAATGACAAGTGAGAAAGGTTTGTCTCACAGAGGCAAAAGGATGCTGGGGCACGAATTAGCAGGGCTCATTTGGAGAGCTTTAAACTAGATTCGAAGGGGGATGGGGTTGTAGCTGGGCTTGCCCCAGTGGGACAGCGCTCCAGAATTAATGAAGACTGGGAGGCCTCCTATAATCCTAGGGTGAAATCGGTGTGCTCAGCTCGCTCCCTGAAATGTCTGTACACCAATACGCGCAGCATGGGAAATATGCAGGAGGAGTTGGAAACCTGTGTTAAGTCAGGAGACTATGATCTGGTGGCAATTACAGAGACATGGTGGGACAGCTTACATGACTGGAATATAGTCATGGAGGGCTATGTCCTTTTCAGAAAAGACAGGCCAGCCAGGAAGGGTGGTGGGGTTGCTCTTTATGTGCGGGAGGAACTACAATGCACCGAGTTCTGTCCAGGGACAGATGATGAGCGAGTTGAGAGTCTGTGGGTGAGAATTAAGGGGCAGGCTGGCAGGGGGGATACTGTTGTAGGTGTCTGTTACAGACCACCAGGTCAGGGTGAGGAAGTTCATGAGGCCTTCTACAGGCAGCTGAGAGCGGCCTCACAGTCACAGGCCATGGTCGTCGTGGGGGATTTTAACTTCCCTGATGTTTGCTGGAAGGACCACTCGGCAACCCAGCCACAGTCCAGGAGGTTCCTCCAGTGTATGGATGATAACTTCCTCCTGCAAATGGTGGATGAGCCGACCAGGAGAGGAGCGCTGCTGGATCTCATCCTCACTAACAAGGAGGATCTGGTTGAAGCAGTAAGGGTTGAGGGCTGCCTTGGTTGCAGCAACCATGAGATGGTGGAGTTCAGGATCTTGTGTGGCAGGACTAGTAGAGTAGCAAGTAGAATTGCAACCCTGGACTTCAGCAGGGCAAACTTTGGCCTTTTCAAGCAATTGCTAGGGGAAATCCCATGGGCAAAGCTGCTTGAAGGTAATGGGGCCCAAGATAGTTGGTTGACATTCAAGGACTGCTTTTTCCATGCTCAAGATCGGAGCATCCCGACACGTAGGAAGTCAAGGAAGAGGGCCAAGAGACCTGCGTGGATAAATAGGGAGTTGCTGGGTATGCTCAAGTGGAAGAGGAGAGTTTACAGGTCATGGAAGGAGGGGCTGGCCACTTGGGAGGAATATAAGGCTGCTGCTAGAGGATGTAGGAAGACAGCTAGGAGGACTAAGGCATCCTTAGAATTAAACCTGGCGAGAAGGGTCAAGGACAGCAAAAAGAGCTTTTTCAAATACATGGCAGACAAAACTAACACCAGAGGCAATGTAGGCCCACTGATGAACGGGATGGGTGCCCTGGTGACAGAAGATACAGAGATGGCAGAGTTACTGAATGCCTTCTTTGTCTCTGTCTACTCTGCTGCAGGCAGTCCTGAAGAGCCCTGTACCCCTGAGACCTTAGATGAAGTCAGGTCAACGGAGCGGTTTGCCTTAGTCGATGAGGAATGGGTTAGAGATCAGTTGAGCAATCTGGACATCCATAAATCCATGGGTCCAGATGGGATGAACCCGCGGGTGCTGAGGGAACTGGCGGAAGTCATTGCTAGACCGCTCTCCATCATCTTTACCAAGTCTTGGGAAACGGGAGAGGTGCCTGAGGACTGGAGGAAAGCAAATGTCACTCCAGTCTTCAAAAAGGGCAAGAAGGAGGACCCGGGTAACTATAGACCGGTCAGCCTCACCTCCATCCCTGGGAAAGTGATGGAACACCTTATCCTTGGTGCCATCTTAAGGCGTATCAAGGATAAGAGGGTTATGAGGGGCAGTCAACATGGCTTCACCAGGGGGAAATCATGTTTGACCAATCTCTTAGCCTTTTATGAGGAAATAACACAGTGGATGGATGATGGCAGAGCGGTGGATGTGGTCTACCTTGACTTCAGCAAAGCATTTGACAGAGTCTCCCATGGCATCCTCACGGCTAAATTGAGGAAGTGTGGACTGGATGATCAGGTAGTGAGGTGGGCTGCAAACTGGCTGAAGAAGAGAAGCCAGAGAGTTGTAGTCTATGGGGCTGAGTCTAGTTGGAGGCCTGTAACTAGTGGAGTGCCTCAAGGGTCAGTACTGGGACCGGTATTATTTAATATATTCATCAACGATTTAGATGAGGGAATTGAGTGTACTATCAGCAAGTTTGCTGATGACACTAAGCTGGGAGGAGTGGCTGACACGCCAGAAGGCTGTGCTGCCATCCAGCGAGACCTGGACAGGCTGGAGAGTTGGGCAGGGAGTAACTTGATGAAATATAACAAGGGAAAGGGTAGAGTCCTGCATCTGGGCAGGAACAACCCCAGGTTCCAGTATAGGTTGGGAAACGACCTGTTAGAGAGCAGTGTAGGGGAGAGGGACCTGGGAGTGGAGCATCTCCCTTATGAGGAAAGACTGAGGGAGCTGGGTCTCTATAGTTTGGAGAAGAAGAGACTGAGGGGTGACCTTATAAGTGTCTATAAATATATAAAGGGGGAGTGTCACGAGGATGGAGCCAGGCTCTACTCAGTGGCAAACAATGATAGGACAAGGGGTAATGGGTACAAACTGGAACACAAGAGGTTCCACTTAAACTTGAGAAGAAACTTCTTCTCAGTGAGGGTGACGGAACACTGGAACAGGCTGCCCAGGGAGGTTGTGGAGTCTCCTTCCCTGGAGACATTCAGAACCCGCCTGGACATATTCCTGTGTAACACTATCTAGGTATTCCTGCTCCGGCAGGGGGATTGGACTAGATGATCTTTCGAGGTCCCTTCCAATCTCTAGCATACTGTGATACTGTGATTTTGGATACAGTAAGAACTTGCCAGGATATTTGTTACATATTGAAGAAATCTAGTTAAAAACTAAACACCTTTCAGATTATCCTTGTGAAAGACAGACTTCCCTTTGCATGCAGTTCAGAAACAAACATATAAAATATATGATCTTTAACTTGTCTTTAGACAGATTTATCAAAATTGCTTAGCACATGGATGATATTAATTAAACATTATAATAGCTTTCTGGCAGCTTTTATGCACATAGTCTCAACAAAGTTCAAGCTGAAATTGTTTTATTAAAGCTTTCCTGAATTATTAGCTTTGAGTTGGGTTTTCCTAAAAATTTATTTACGTGACCTAGTCAACTACTTAATTGAAATTTCCATTTAATGACAAGTAATTTAGTGCTCTGGGTACTTTTTCACTAGTCTGTGAATTAAATTCTGAATAAGTGTATCTATTCAAAGTTTTGTAAGTAGCCAATGTTTTGGCTATTTAGAATTTAAATATTAATATCACATTTTTAAAACTGGAGAAATGGAGACAAACTTCAACACCTCAAGAATTGCCTCTTCTCCACAGGGAAACAGAACATTAATTTCATTAATCTCTGTACTGCTCTTAATTATCTGGATCTTCTCTTATGAATATTGAAAGTAAGCTGAATTTCTGGGATAAAGAGCATATCCAAAGTCCTGTCCCACAGATGATTTCAAGCATGGAACACATGCACATATTTTCTTTTCATCGATTTTAGTATGCCATCTAAGCAAATATAGTCTCTTTAATGACTTGTCAGATCAGAATTTTCTATAATTTCACTAGTTTGAGGTACAATTTTTGATAAATTACTCCAAATGCCTAGTCTATGGTAAAAGTTGGAAATTTTTACTCCTAGTTTATTTCAATATCAACTGCCATATCTTGGTTGAACAGACATATTTCATAGTTAAAAGCTTTCTTCATGCAGCCACTGAGGATAATTAAGAAGTTATTCCTCATTAAAGATAAACCTCTCTCATAGAAAAGCAAATCTTTATAAAACAACAGGAAAGATGAAACTGCAAGTTCTGTGTAGAAAGATGAATTTACATGGAGAATGAACCACAGCTGTCCATTGGTTTTCAGAGGAAAAATAAACCTCTTTAATTTACTTCATCTGCTCCCTAGAATGACTCTTATTTTACTGGCACTGCTGTAGTCTTACAGCCCTGAATATTTTCAGTTTCTGGTTTAAAGATGTCTCTTTGCCACAACTAGTATTTCTAAGTCCTTCTTTTCAAAGAAACAGATATTACTAGTTTTCTTTAATTTTATTTATTTATTTTTCATTTTCTTGTGAGAAATTTTTGCTAACTTACACAATGAGTGTGTACTATATGCACCACAATTTTAACGCGAATTTGATATTCTGGATTGCATATTTTTTTAAGTGGAGTAACTGTCCTTACTTTATATAAGACAATATTAACTTATCATTAAGGAGCATGCAGCTTGATCTTATTTAGCAATTCAGAACTTTACTAATAAGGCATATTTATGCATTAAACATAAATATTTTCTTCTGCATTATTTTTAAAGCATAGCATATTCTGTATTTAGGATTACACATGCAGAATATTTCCGGGAATTTGGGTACAGTACGCAGGCAAGAATTTAAGCTTTCTTCCAGTTTTGGACCAAAAGATATTCCCAGGTCATCGAGATGTATTCATTATTCATTTTATGCTAGAATAAAAATTTGTCTGAACACCAAGGTCTCCTGGTGCTATAATACTTAAAGGACTAATGAATATCTAATAATGACAGGTGAACTTCATGTTTTCCTCATTTTTTAAGCCCTCATAAAGGTTTTATTTAATTCAAAAGACCTCATTTAAAAAAAAAGAAGAAAACCCAGAATCTTTGTCATTGATTCTGACAGATATTGTTAAATTTTGTAGATGAAGATATTTGTTCCTGTCACCCTCCTTAGCTCACATGTGCTTCCAAGTTTCCAGTGCTAACACTTAAACATTTTTTTTTTTTTTCATGACTAAGGGTACAAAAACCGTGGCAAAACAGTGTTGTTTGGAAAAATTATAAACACTGGCAACAAACTTTTATGGGAGTAGTACAAATTGGTAACATTCACAATGTGTTAAAAACGTATGTAAATGATAGCACTCCCTTTTACAGTATCCTTATGCACTTAAATCACAAAATACAGAACTGAGACATGAATGTAACAGAGATATGCATTTAAATGCAACTTTTTCATCACAACTCTATTTAGTGCTCAGAAAAAATAATTGAGGAGGCAGTTCACTTTCATTAAAAAAAAAACAAACAAAAAAAAACCCACAAAAAACAACCAACTAACCAAACCGTCAAGGAAGCCACAAGAAAAACAGGAAGATTGCAGTGCCCAGTTGTTTTAATACAAAGGTCAAAATGTTTGTTGGAAAAATTTTCAACACCAAATTTTGGTTTCCTTTTTTTTCATCTATATTTACACTTGAAACCCCTTCTATGGTTTTACTCTTCTTGTTCAGATTTAAGAAAATAAAAAATAGAAAACTAGCAACAAAGATAGAAAATGGAAAATTATACTAAATACCTTTTGCAAAATTAAAGGCAACATAAAGCTGAGGGGAAATAGAAGCTGTCATGCAGCTTTAAATATAGTGATATCTTATATAAAAATATTTAATTTAAAACAATGAATAAAACATCATTGATGTATTCAAAAAGCATTCAAAAGTAAGAAAATTCCAAGTTTTTGTTTTGATGCCTCAGTTTCATGCCCTCTTGAGTGCTTTTCCACTGGAATCTTGAAAATTTACATTTTTTTTTAGTTACTTGTTTGATCTTTTGATCTACTAGCAGTTATATTATTGCAATGCAAATATATTTTATTACTATTTTAAATTAAATCAGCTCTTTACATCAACACTATTTTTAAATATACAATCTTAACTCTCTCACTGTGCACAATTCTCAGTTACATTACTTCTGAATGTAGAGATTTTGCAGAGTCTATTATCACACAATCATCATAGAATGCTGGAATGGTTTGAGTTGGAAAGGGCCTGGAAGGGAATTTCATCTGGCTCCAACGCCCTGCCATGGGCTCAAAGCCCCATCCAACCTGGTCTTGAACGTTGCCAGCGATCGGGCAGCCACGGCTTTCTCTGGCTCGGCAACCTGTTCCAGTTTCTAACCAACCTCACAGTAAAGAATTTCTTAATGTCTAATCTAAATCTACCCTCATCTACTTTAAAGCCATCCCCCCTTGTCCTGTCACTGAACACCCTTGTTAAATTCCCTCTCCAGATTTCTCGCAGACCCACTTTAGATACTGGAAGCTGCTCTAAGGTCTAAGAGCCTTCCCTTCTTCAAGCTAAACAAGCACAACTCAGCCTGTCTTCACAGGAGAGGTGTTCTAGCCCTCTGATCATCTTCATGGTCTCCTCTGGACCATGTCCCTCTTGTCTTGGCAATGCAAGAGCTGAATGCAGTACTGCAGATGGGGTCTTAGAAGAGCAGAGGGAGAGAATTACCTCCCTCAACCTGCTGGTCACACTTTTTAACATATCTTCCCCTAAGTTCAACATCTTTTCTTTGTTCAAGGAAGTAATTAAGAACTTTAACTTTGTATAAGCTTCAGTATGTTGTAGGTTTTAAAAAATATTCTGAAAAGATTTTCAGTTCTGATAAACAAAAAAAGAATGTGCCTAGCACATTTTCTAGCCATTCAAGTTGTAAAAGATTGTTTAGAAGAATATCTAAAACGTTTTAAGAGAAAGTAGTTAGACTTAGAAGCACAGGCTTTTAAGGCTGATTTCCTTGTAACTTGTTACAAACTTCCCCAGTATTTGTTGTATTTTTCTGGCTGACTGTGTCGATATTGTCTTCCATTTTTTGAGAAGAAATAATTTTTGATCTTCGATTTATCTGGCAAGGCTACTTAAGGAAATAGTTGTTCTAGAGAAATGATATGATAACATTTGATCATATTTTCCGTACATTCTATGTATTTTTCTGCATTTTGTGCAGGGAAAAAAATTACCAGGAAAAGCTTGAGAAAACAAGTAGTCTGCATGATATTGTCTCTAAAGATACACATTACTACATTTGCAAGCCTGAAATTTAAAATCTGAGATAATGCCATCTTGTAAAGTGGTGAAGACAGTTTCACAGAGTACTAGGTTACTACAGTACAGTAGGAGCTTTGCAGAAAGGTTCCTTTCCTTATTTGTCATGAAGAAGGCTGCAAATATCCAAGGTACATTTGCTAGGTGCTGCCTTTTTACCCAGTTTCTCCACAGATGCCGTCACGTGAGAAGCAGAATTCTGACCTCATTTCTTTAGTCTGCCTACAAAAGGTAATATGTTACTGGGTCTCAGTATTAGTCACATATATCAATATTCCTCACATAAATCAATATTACTCACATATATCAATAGCTAATATTGATACCAGACTTTCAGTATTTACTCATTAGACTAATGCTGTACGTCCTGCCTGCTGTTTTGTGATACCCTTCATATCTGTCTCATCTCCTGTTTTTTTTCATGTGCATATGTTATCTGGTTTATAGTTCTTGCCATGTTACTCTTTCATTCCTTTAATTACTTAAAATAAAAGTCAGCAACCACTGTGGTGTTAAAATATACATCTGCATGGATTTTAACTCATGAAAAGTTCTTCCTATTTTCTTTTTATTTTATATAATCTATATACACAAAATCTATAATTTAGGTACTCTGTAGAAAGCATGATTCTTCTTCTCTAGCTCACTACATTTTTCTTCAAATTTATTTACTAATGTTTCTTAAAACTTTAACATATTTAATTACAATGCAGTAACTATGTATTGACAAATTACGGAAATCATGGTGACTTTTCTAAAAAAAACCTATAAAATGTCACTAGAATTAGGTCCTAAATATATTTACTTGAAGGTTTTTTTTCCAAAGGTTTCTTTATTTTGTTTTGTGGTTTTTTTGTTTTGCTTTGTTTTGGTCTTGGTTTTGGTTTCTGGATGTCTATGTACAATGTTTTTACAAAGTTTATTCTGGTTTTATGAGTTTTTTGAGGGCTGACTTCACAAGCTTGGAAAAATATTGCTTAAAGAAACATGAATAAACTGCTGTTAATTATGACTAGATGTGAAGATCTGATTCAGATGGGGAATAATAAAGGAAATAAACAATGTTCTTGATTTGGTTTCTTGAGTGTTACAAACCTGTAACTTATTTATGGGATACTTCAGTGAGAAACATTCTCGGAAGGAATGTACTGGGTTCTCTACTTGACAGTAAACAAAATGCGTATTGAAATAATCAAAATAAAGGTGCCAGCAACAAGCAAACACACACACAAAAAAAACCCTTCAGTTTGGCAAGTAACATTTTTCAGTGCTGCAGGAAATGCCTACATACCACTGCCATTCACTGCAGTCCTTGGTCGTGTGTTCATGCACCACTTGGAAGATATAACTTCTATGTCCTTAGGCATTCCTTGTCTTTCTGACAGATGGCCTGCTGTTGCTGCTAGCTTCAGGGCAGAAACTGAGTGATTATCAGCCCTTGTAAAATCTCCTCCCACAGGTGGTGGGAGCTACAGTTTGCAAGTTTTCACTGCTAACTGAGTAAGCATAACAGTTATGGAAACCAACTGTAATGTAATGAGAATCTAATTGGAAACAAGAACCTGAAAAAATGAGGTCAACACAAGTTGATTACCAAAATATTGTCTTTAGATCAAGAAAGGTACGAGATAAAAGTAGAAGGAAGGGAGTCCACAAGTACTTCCCACGTGATTTTGAAGAATAAGGTAAAAGCCAGACCTTGAATGTATGCTGTTTTTTTTTCACTTATATGAATTGAAATTTTACAAGCAAACTGCACAAATATTCTGCTGCAGCTAAAGTTCTTATGCTGTTTTCTTGTCAACATTTAATGTATTGTTTAATTCTGTCAGCTTTTAGATTTTGTCTGTTAGCAAGCCATATTTTAAAAAGAATAATGCAAGGAACAAGACTGACACACTCACACAAAGAAAATCCTGTAGTGTTTCCCTGTGGATTAATAAAGGCTTGTATTTTAATTGTTGTCTAAATATTTTTCCAAGAAAACAGGTAATCAAGAAACAGTACTTGGTAAGTTAAGATTGATGTCATACTGAGAAAAAATATAGAGCATAATATGTTTAATAAACTTACATACTTCAATATGTATCATTTTGTGACTGAAAAATATAAGTGGAACAAAAGAACAGAAAGGAAGAAAGCTTTTCTAAATGGGTAAATTGATGTAAAATCGTGAACGTAGAGAAGGCTTTTTCAAATCATGTCTCTGAGGTGAAAAATAAGTCTGGACATTAAAAGAAGGGTATGAAAAACAGATTTTTTTTTTTTTTTGTAATTAAATTAAAGATATTGATTGAGAAAGAGGAAAGTTGCAATGCTCTAAAAGCCTGAAGCACTTCAGCACTGTGTATATTTTCGCCAAAGCAGAGCTAGAGCATGACATAGCAACTTTTGAGACCTATCCCAATTATTATAAAATATGTACCATTATGTAGACAAAAGGCTGGAGCCATTTCACACTGCACTATGCTTCAGCAGGCTCAGCCATACAATCTACATATTCTTGGAGTATTCCTTGAATGCCTGAGCAAGGACATTAGCTTCTTCTGCCCATTTGACCCATAGTCTTTGGTGATATTGAATTAACTTTGGCAATTACATCAACAAGCACCAGCATTACAATTCATGTGCCAAAGAGTTAAAAGAGTGAGCAGTTTCTCACCATACCTTAGTTGCAGCTGTATTACTGTCAAATTATTTTTTAGAAACCCTGTCTAGACTTGGCTTCAACCTTTACCCTGTAAATTGGAGAACCCCATTTTTTTCCTTTCAATAAAATTGTAAAAAAAGGAAAACAAAGACAAACTGCTTATTGAATAAATGTTAATGTCATGTTACATTTCTTACATGACTCAATAATAGGTTTTTTTTTGTTTGTTTGTTTTTTTTCTCTCTGCAATGTCTTTCTTCTCTTTGACCCCAACTGGGGTATTGATATCGGCCTGGAACTCTTGGCATGACGAAGGGAGTTCAGTCTCTGTGTTTCAAAGATCATTTTACTTGTATTAAGCACATATATTGCAAGGCAAGAACCAGGTAAGAGCTATGATTTAGGAAAATTTTATTTCTTTCATGATACGTAAACAAGAATCTATCTTCTAGAAGAAAAGGTTATGAAGTTCTGTTTCTTTTAGATTCAATACCAAAGTACAATTGCTAAATAAAGCACTAAGTAAAAAGTAAGTAACTTGAGTTAAAATAGTTATGAGTCATGAACCTAAGCCAGCTGATGACAGTAGGAAGCTTTTTGTTCATTATAATGGAAGTAAGATTAGACTTGTGATGGTGAGGATTTTTTGAGGTACTTTTTTGACATTTTTCTCTCTTTTTTCCTCTAAATGGACACCACTGATAAACTGTGCCCAAAATTCCTGTCTTGTCTTATCTTTGTTACTGGAAATAGCTTTTTTCTTTTATAAAAAAAACAATCACAAAATTAAAAATAAAAAGTGCAGGGGCTGGGGAGGCAGAGTTGAACACTGTTCTTGATTCTTTCTGTCCTAGAATTCATAGACAACATCCACTTACATGCAGGAGCTCCAAATCTAGTTTCAGCTTTAGTCATCTGTCCTGAATTCCTTAAATACACTACTGAGAAAAAGTTCTAAACTGTGGAAAAGCTAAGAACAAGAACCTCTCAACAAGAACCTTTAGCTAGGACTACAAATCATACAAAATAAAAAAAAAACTAATCTAGAAAGTTTGTTTCCTTAGTGAACCCCAAATTTTAAAGTAGTTAATTGAAACGTGGAAGGAAGTTTCAGTTAGCAAAGTGCCCTTGGTCTCTGAATGTCAGGAGTCACTGTACTTTAAATAAGAAAACAGTGTTGAAGTTTTAAAGAGCAGCAGCCTTATAAGAGTTACATTTTGATTGAAAAGTAACATCGTGATCGTTATTCTAGCAAAGACATGGAAAACTATAATAATTAGCTTGTCAGCTCAATTGCTACTCTTCATTAAAAATGAATATGAGAGAATAATTAATCTCACACCTTTAGCATTAGGCCATTCTGTCACTGCGGATCTTTGCAGTTCAATATGCCAATTAATCTTCAGAAAAGTATGATTTTCTAATTTAAGTCTGCATTTTCCTTATTTTGATGATGTATTCAAAGAGCAACTTTTAAGTCTGAACATATAGCAGACAAAAATTGTTGAAATCGAACTGAGGTTGGAAATACAACCTTAGGGTGAAAAAAATTAACACAGAGGTCATGATTATCTCTTGTATTGGGGCTTGCATAGCTTACTTCCTTGCAAGAATTAAAAATGGCAGTGCTCAAGGCCAGGCTGACCAGTCTTAGGCAACTTGGTCTAGTGTGAAGTGTGCCTGTCCATGGCAGGGTGGGGCTGAAACTTAAGGATGATCTTAAGGTCCTTTGCAACCCCAACCATTCTATGATTCTATGCTTAAAACAGTAGGCAAACACCTTTCTTTGGCAGAATTGCAAAGGACTTTAAGTATACTGTCATCCAGATGAGACACCAGGTAGGTTTTAAGCTATCAGCTGTTAAGAAACAATTTCTTTCTCAGAATATAAAAAAAACAAAAAACTTCTTTGTGATAGACGTTCTTGTGTTCTTCATCCAAAAGTCTTCCAAGTGTGGTATTGCCACTAAAAGATGCAGATGGTCTAAGTTCAGTTTCTTGAATAAAGAATTTGAAGTTGTCTGTTCACTGAAAAAAAGAGACAGAACAAAATTAATTTTCCAATGAAGATCATGTAGAAGTGGGATGATATAGGTAAATGATATAGGTAGTTTAATCAGATTAAATTTAACAATAACAAGTCTTCTTTCAGGACTTTAGAGTAAGAAGTACTTATTAAATGCTTGCCAAAACAATATCCTCTGTAGTGGTCCCTTGTTTTTTATGAACCACAGAGATTATCCTGCAGAGGAAGCTGGAAATCCTCAGCCTCTATAAAGTTCCTTTCAAAGGCTGCTGGGTAGCACTGTCACTAGAACTGCTTTACAAGCAGAGAAATGACATCTAAACACAAGTAACATTTTCAGTATTGTAAACCGATCTTAGATATGCTGAAAGTTCTAGAAAAATATCTCCCTATGTACGGGTGGCCACAGTTGCGTAGTTACCTCACTTGGCCTAACTCCCCAGCCTCTTCTTTTAGCTGTTCACATCCAAGCCCATTGGTTGCTTCACTACCTACCTTTCACATCAGCTTTGTATAATTTATGGGTTAAAAGAAGTGAAGATAGGAGCAGGACTGTTTTGTTTTACAGTCATTTGGTACCTGAAAGTGTCTTGTGTAAGGCAGTAGACTGTGTATGCAATATGACTGAGCCTCAAAAATATTAACAGTTTTATTGACTTGAGGTTTTAATTCTTGTCCATAATGTCCAGGTGAAAGTGTCCTGAAAGTAGAAGGAATCCTGAGTTAAATACAGCTTTGAAACAAAATTCCTGATGACTCAGGAGATACATAAAGTCAGCCACAGTGATCAACACTTACAGCAGTAAAACAAAACAGTGTTGTTTCATATTTGCGTACAAGGAAGGTAATGAGGTTGCAGAGAAGGAAAATCATATTTGTGAAATTGCCAACATGTTCATCTTTCTCAGTTGTGAATTACTGGAACTGAGTCATAGTACCTGCAGATACAGGGCAGGTACACACAAATATCGTAGGTAGCATGATAGTGCAGATAATGATAGCTAGCACAGAAATGCTGCTTTTTTCCCCCTTTCCATTTTGGGCCTGAGATTCAACAATGTAAGACATGACAGTATGTAATTCACAATGTCTGGGTCCGGTTTCATGGCTGAAACAAAAGCTAAGGAAGTGAGTCTGTAGTGTTGATATAACTGCCTGAGACTGAAAAAATACTAATGGAGACAAAAGTAATAATAAACTGATAATCATCTTCTTTCTTTTTTCTTTCTCTGATGATGCAGTCAATAGCTCCATGAAGCTGGGTTTGAAATGGCTTTTTATCTGGGTAAAACCCAAATATCATTATAGATAACTGATTCTGAAAACAAAATAAAGTAATCAAAATGTAGACACGAATACTTTTTTCTTAAATAAAAATAGAAATGTAAATTGCAATTCTCCACCTCATAGTGACTATGCAAAAATATCCTTGTTGTGAAGTTCATTTAATATCAAAGAAGTAGGAGGCTGATTTTTCAGAAAGGAACCACAGGTTATTTTCTTTGACAAGTATTTTTAGACTGAATAACGTGAATATTTATTGAATGTGACTGTAGTTTGTCTTTGAATCAGGGCTGAATTAAATACAGACTTCATCAAAAATACTCTTTTTTTTTTTTAGTAAAAATGAAGTCTTGAAATATTATGTAAAACAGCATTTTCTTTACACAACTCAGGTCTTGAATTATTGTTCATTCTTACTTTAGGTCACAGGCATATCCATTTATATTTTTCAAGATAATCCTTTCTAAGAGCAGGAAAAAAAATCAAAATAAACACAAGCAAAAAACAACATTAATATTACCCACATGCTATTCTCGGTTTTTTGTAGAACTCATGGTGAGGTGTGAGGATTTTGTGGAAAAAAAAATGTAATTCTTTTGTGTTAGCTTACCATGCACCAGCATACTGTCTTGTGCTGGGAGTGAACTACGGAGGATTATTCTTGCTGGGCCTGTCAAATTACAAGGAATTCCACGTGAAAGTCATGGCAGCCAGTGAAATTGATTTGCATGTAACGTCAAGTGAGTACGAAAAATCCAAGCTGATAATGAAAGAAAGTGGTTATATCTCAATAACAAGTTAACTGAAAGTTAAATCCTTCATAATCCTGTAGTGATGCATATGGTTTAATACATGATTTAACATTAACGACACCTCATTGTTCTCACATTTATTTATAATTCCCAGCACAGTAAGAAATGCAGTATTAAGATCAGATGTGTACAGCAACTATGCTCTTGAATGCTTACTTTTAAGTAACATGTACAATATTAGTTTATAATTGTTGGTGCTCCCCTCTATTGAACATTTTGTCTGTTTGCTTGTTGTTAAGCTACTGTGATAAAAGTAACACTAGAATTGTTCTGTGTGCTTGCCAGGTTAGTAAAATTGAGACCAAAATGACTGTTGGATTCCCCGTGCTAATGAATACTGCAATGCCATTTGCTGACTATCAGAGACAGGATTACAGCTTTTGCCTTATTAGAACAGGACCATTCAAGCTTTGAAATGTATAGTTATGGGAATTTTCAGTTTAATATCAAATACACAGTATGAGTCAACAGTGCATGACAATGAAGATTTTAAATAAGGCAGGAATTAAGAGCACAGTTACTTATTCTATAAATTTATCTTTATAACTACATGTACTGCTTCACTTAAAAGAGAGCAGATGTGGCCTAATTTGGGAGTTATCTTCTCAATTGAGTAATTCAAATGTAGGTTCATATTGGTCCTAAGACAGAGTCTGTGATGAAGAGTAATGCTGAAAGTACATTGCTGAAGTCAATCCTATAAACTAAAATAAAACCAGGTTTGCTTCTCAGAAAATCTGGAAAACTACCAAAGGCTCTGTTGTTTTTTTTTTTTTATATTAGCATACACTTTAATAGTAGTCCATTTCTGATAACAAGGAATTTATCCAGAGTGATTAAGCATGCTTTTTAAATGTTCTGTCTTTCCCACTCAGCAGCAAGGGCTTTCATGTCCTCTGAGGCAACTTTGGCAGTTGCCCAAGGAAAGAAGTATAGAAGGGTGGGACAAGAAAAACTCACAAAAGAGGGAAAAAAAACCTTACTAGTTTAAGGGAAGTGGGAGGAGCAATAAGACAAAAATAATGGGAACTGAAATAGAGAAAAACTAAATTAAATAAATTAGAAAAAGGAAGTTTTGGAACTGGTACTGCTCTCCTTGCTCCAGCCCCAAAACATGACTGCATCACTCTCATAGAGTCACATACCGCAAGAGGTAGTTTCTCAAAAGGAGGTAGCAAAAATACTAGTAATTCAAAGAGCTTCATGCAACCTCAGCTTACATTCTGTGATCAAGGACTAGGCTCCACTTTTTTCTTTTCATCCTGAGGACTTAATTTAAATTGCTTTGTCTACATTTTATCTGTTATAGATTAGAAAGACAATAAGCAATAAAACACTTTAGTGATTTATTGAAAGGGGAGGGAAAGGGGGCAAGGACAGAATGATGAGTTACGAACTGCTTCCTTTAGGTCTTGCCTGAATAACTCAGTGTGCTGTAAGATTCAGGAGCTGGAAGGCAAATCCAGATGCATAGTGCAACACTAAGAGCTCAAGCTCAGTTACCTAAAAGTATGTCCTTATGGGCATACTTGATGAATGTCATCTTTCTAGAATGGTGAAAATGGACTTGAGCCATTAAAAGTTACTTCCACATTCTTACTCAGCTGTCTTGCTGAAATGTAAGAACTTGTTCTCAACAGTCATTTGCTAAGAAGCGTTCAATACTGGAAAAAGTCAGCTTTTGGCAAGTGCATTTACAAGCAATCTGCACCTCTTGCAGCAAAATGCTGCCTTTAACATCAAAATCTACGTATTAATTGATTTCTGTGCACTTGTCAAGACACTTAGTCAAGACTCCTTTTGACAGGGTTAAATATGTTTACCAAAGACAGGACAAAATGCCATAAAAGAAAACCTAATTGCAAGGTTTCTTTGTGTCACTACTGCATCATCGAAGAAATCTGTCACTGATGAACTGGAAGGACTTCAGACATTTTATCATGTGGGGAATTTTTTTTTTTTTTTGGTAGAGATGTATCAGTTTATTTGGGATCTGGCTCTTGGTTGCAGCTCTGGTGACTTAGATAAGAGAAATCTGCTGACCACTCTGCCTGCTTAGACACAACTCTTATAAAGGCAGGCACAGACTGATGACTGGTGCTGACAAAGTAAAGGGAAAATTGGACGCTGGCACCTGGGAGGGCTGAGCTGGGAGAGCAGTTATGTGAGCACAGAAGAGTTGTTTTTCCAAAACTTCCCACTGCAAAGTGCCACAACTTTGTGATTGACTAGTGGGACATAAAAAACTCTGTTCTCAATAATGGCCAGGGTGAGATTTATCCCCTGTGCTGCTGCTATGCTTATGATACACATGAGTTTACTGTCTAAGCTTCTCAAAACCCTAATTTATCCCTTAATGGTGCAGGAGAAATATACTGAACATGTATAAACTTAATTGGTGAGATCTGAACACTGTGTGCATGACAGTTTAAAACAGAAGGTATGCACAAGGCACTGTTTTCCCTAAAAGTGAGGAACAAGAATCTTAACAGCCATTTACTATTTTTTCCCTTTTGCTTATTTTCCTGAACATTTTCTATTTTGTTTGAAAACAAGGCCACCTGCATGCTGGCTGATCCATCTTCTCTGACAATTTGCTAGCTATGGCAGTGTCTAACTTTATGAAAATTTTCATCTATGCAGATCTATTGTATTGTGAAGAATTTACACTCCTAATTTGAATACAGAATACAGCATTACCTATAAAACCATCCTGAGCAACATAGGAAAAAAAAAACAAAACAACAATGAGTTCAGGTATCATAGAGAACTGACAACAACAACAACTTTATCCTGCCTGAGAATTATTAAAGTTGTTGAAAATGTCAATGACAAGTAAGGGGATTGGTGTTTGGTCCTTTAAAATTGCAATTTCTTATGAAGCTGTGTACCTCCAAAAACCCAAAGAGTGAAGGAACTGAATAACAAAATTAAATAGGTAAGTTAGTTTGGCAGCACACTGTATTTACTATGACATGCATGTGGATGAAAGACTCAGAAGCTTGTTGCCACAAAACTTATGTATAATTAATGAGTTTCCTTGCAGTGCAAAATTTTGAAGAATTTGTGTGTAAATTTTAAAAATAAATTATATTATTGAGCAAATGGCAATTAAAGAGCTGTTACATGGTTCATTATTTGACTTTGCAGTCTGGCTCCCCAAAACCTGAAGCACAACGCAGCCCCTCAGTCACAGCTACCAAACAACAGAATAAAGCTTTACTACCGACATGAGAAAAGGCAAAATGAACTGCAATTAAATACCCTCTGGGGCTACCATTAAGTTGGTTCATATCCACTTCATATCCACAACAAACATTTTACTGAGTTCACCTTTCTTGATATTTTCTCTCTGATAATGCTTAAGAATGAAAATTTAATTTCTGTCCCAACATTTCTTTGAGCAGCTGGCTTCTAAACTTGATGCAGGATGATATTAAATGGCTACTTAAGACTGTGTCTGAAGAAGCCTGTTGCATTTTTTTGTTGTGTGGGAACTATGTTCCCATGCTGTATTTACCTTTCTTCTTATATCTTGGCTATGGAAGCTCACAATAGAAATTAATTCAGTAACACTGCTCTCCATTCTATTGGAACCACCAACACTCACCAAAAACGTACTTTTAATTTTTGAAATCTTAGACTGATTCTTCCTGAAGTATCCAAACAAATTTTAATGGCACTCTCTTAACATTTCTAGTTCAGTTAAATTAATATTTTTTCCTCCTCCTGTGTGCATGCATTTCTAATGTGCAAAATGCATTTGAAATGGCTTGCATGAAACCTTGCTGTCTTCACAGTGTGTCTTTGCACTTAGATACTGAAAACAAGATTTATTTCCGTGCCTGTCTGCTTACTAAAGAGGTTGTTCTATGCAGTGATAGTATTCTGAAAAAATATGAACGGCATATTTGCTTTTTAACTCATTCTCAATATTTCACAACCCTTTCAGAAATCTTTTGCTAAGTCTTTGCATGATGAAAGCAGCACTGTGGATTTGGGTATTCTGTGCATGTCTTCATACTTGGTATACTGCAAAAACAAAGAGGAAATAGGTAGATTGTATTTAGAGTGGAGAACAAGCCATTGCTGCAGAAACCATGTTCATTGAACTTATATTTCAACTTTGCTCCCTTTTCATTTGATAGTATGAAATCAAAGTACACATATGTTAGCCTGTTTTCTAATTAAAGAAATACCTATGCAAAGTACAAAATGGTACAATACAGTTTAGAGAATTGTGATTCAGAAAGAAATTTCATATGGAAAAAAATAGTGGTAGCCTCATAAAGATCAATTAGTAGGATCTTAGTAAAGACATTGTACTATTTTATTAAAAAAAAAAAAAAAGAAAGTACTAATATTCCAAAGCAAATTCACTTTTTTCTTATGCTTCTGTATTTTGGGGCACCCTTACTGGAGAGTGCTCCATTTATGACCTGGGCTGCCTTTATTCCTGGGCAGCTGGATGGCAGAACTAAATATTTGTGAATGAAAACTTAGCAGGGTCTCTGTCCAGTATATCCTTCTTGTGGTTTTTATTGCCATAGCAGGTCTGTGGTTTTCCTCCATAATTTGCAAAATACATAAATTCTCAGAACTCTGTTTATACATGCAAATAAAATGGGGGGTTATGTCTTTAAAAAGACAAAATGGAAATAAATTAGTATAAAAGTGGGCAAAAGTTGCTACTTCAACAGGACCTATGAATTGATATGCAATGAGAATTGCTTTGATTTTACATTCAAGCAAATAATGTGCTGGTTGCTGTCCTTTGTGTCATTCACTCACCTACAACATTAATTCAGCATATGAGCTTGCAGTTTGCCTCCATTTATTTTTTTATTCTTTACAGCTTTCTCTGCCTAACCCCAGAAATAAATGTCATTATGCATGTTATTTGGAAAATTCAGTATTTCTTTACATTACCAGAATAATGGTTAAGTAGTGAAAGAAAAGAAAAAAGATTCTCTTATAAGTTAGGGCATGTTTAGACAAAGGTGATTCTTCTCAAGGAATTTTCAAGATCTTGTATGGGGCTACATCTTTAATAAAAATGTTATTTTCCAGCCTGAAAAAAAAAAAGAAATAGCAGATACAGTCTCCAAGGCTGAGACTTGGACTGATGTTTGTTTCACATTTGAATGGTGTTTGTTTCAGTGAAGAAGACATCTAAGTAAACATGCAAAGACGCAGTTAACAAATCAATATCCGTATTTAAGGCACAGTAATGGAAGGAAATGACACTAATTAAAACTGTTTAAACTGTTATTGCATTCTTACTGAGGACAGAGAGTCCTGTCACAGTACACCCAGACTAAGCACTTGCTGCAGATATGTTGATTTCTTTGCAAAACAAGACACTGGAGCAAAATCAGAAATTGAACCTGTTGCAGAGCACAGGTCTTCTGAGTCCTGGTCAAATGCCTTATCTCTTCAGCCACACTGTGGCTTCCACACTAGTCAGTAATAATCATACAGATAAAGATATGAGGGTAACAAAAACTTAGCTTTTGACTTGTAATGTAGCCTATCATGATGGTGGAAAGCATTTGTCTTTGATTCACGTAGCCCTTTCCAGGCAAAATCTATGCTTAGCATCCCCAAGTTTAAGAAAGCGCACATAAGTGGCAGATATATGAGCAAAACTCAAAAAAAAAAAGAAAAATCTGTCTCACCTTTCAAGGTCCTTGCATAGGTTTTATAACAAATGACAAAGGAGATAAAGTCAGACAACTGTTGTAATAGATAGGTGTTGTGGTTTAAACCCAGTCAGGTAATTCGTTCGCTCACTTCCCCCCCTTTCTTGCCCTCCCCCTGCTCCCGGAGGAGAACATTCACAAATGTTCTCAGCCTTTTTTTTTAAACTCATTTTAGCAATGAGCTACATGATTTATTTCAGAGTATCAGGATTAGTGAATACCTTTTGGTTGACAGATGCAAAGAAACCCTCTGTAAACCCTTTTCTCACTCCTAGGTGTCAACTGTAAAATTATCTGCAATAGGAAAACAGCCTATGGAGTAATGGATGAATATGATACAGAAATATATTTAGCCAAGTATTATATCTGCATCAGTGCTCATCTGACCATAAGAACTCTGAACATAGAGAGCATTTAAGCTTAGATCAGCTCAGACACTTGGTCCAGGATTTCTGTAGCATATGATTCCGTATGGTTGATCCTCTGATACAGATACACTATAGGATTCTTTTAAACAAACATAGTTCAAGACAAACCACTAACAGAAAAGCCTGCTTTTGTTAACTTTTTAATTTGCATCCTGCATAAGGCTTGACTACCTGCAGTGAAGCAAAGAGATACCTGGGCAAGCTGCAAATGAAACTAAGGTTCTGGAAACAGCCTAGCTACAGCAGCATTGTCCTCCAGAGTCATCTCTTTGTGTTAGCTGAATTCTGCTAAGCCTTTGACAGGTAGTAAATATACTGAGCTGAAATATTTCTAACTCATTAGTCATCTCAAACATATTCAAATGTAAGAGCAAAGGGTGCTAAACTGCACTAGGTCCTCCTCCACAGCCCCTTTGACCGTGTCAGTCTGCAAGAGGAGACAGCAATGTGCAGCTGCATTGCAGTCAGAAAGGAACCATCAAAGCTCTCCATAATGTTTGCCGTTCCACCTCCACACCAGAAGTGAGAAAAAGCTCTGCAGCCTCTGGCGTAACACAGTGGCACAAGCAGGAAACAGCCATGTTGCCAGGCTTTAAAGCTAACAGTAATGTTAGCACTCATGCAAAAAAGGAAATAAATGTAGCCACTTAACATCTGAGCAGCTTGCTTTTTTAAAAATGAAAATGTTCCCATCTTTAAAATTGCATGCTTATAAAACCTATTTTCAGAAAGTTAAAAAATGCATGGGATTTATTTTTTCTAAGAATGGTTAGTATAGTCTTTGATTACATCTCTGTGTAAACTTTCCTGTCTAGCTTTCTGTAAGGAAGGGATCTTTTTCTGAGAAAGCTGTGCTTCGAATTACTTTAGCCGCAAGAGCAGGCACAAATCTTTCTAACTTTACCATCTGTCATTTCAGAGAAAAGACTCCTTCCACTCCCTCACAGTACCCTTGATGAAACACATTATAGGAGGTCAGTAAACCACTGAAGAGGATGCGACTTCTGTATGATCTATTGACAGCAAGAAAAGTTTGCTATTGAATTGGCTTTCTGGAGCGAAATTGAGAATTTTAATTTTAAAATTCTCAATTTCAGTATCATATCATGCAAAACAAAAGTAATTAAAAGTGTGTTTCATTTTCCAAAGTTTTTTTCTATATTATAAATAGAGATATTCAAATGAATTTGCATATGCTACAAATTTCAGTTCCATTTTTAAGTGTTATGATAATTTGGCCTGATCTTTTTTTTTAGGACTGTTGATATTAAAACATATTTCTATCAAGTGAGTAAATTAAAAAAATTAAACTGAACATATTTTTATTTAAAATCATAACTAAAATGTATTAACATGTGCATTTTTATATTTTAAGTACTTTCCTCAAGAAAGAAAGTAAAATTTGGTGAGGATATACTTCATACAGTGGTTTAGCTAAAAGGTACTAAAGGGTTTAACTTTGGTTTATTTAAACGAATAGTTTAATTATTTTAAGTTTATGTGCTGCTGTTTCTGTGTTCGTATATCTTTGATTTCCAAATCCACATGATCAACTTTATTTTTAAATGCATTTTCAAATAAGGGGTATTTTAAAGAGCCACTTTCTGAAAATATTATTAACTAGAAAAAGTGAAGTCCAAAGCCAGAACCCTTATATTCAATTTTATAGATAATGGGAAGTAATGGTTAAAATGGTAAAAGAAGTAATCATATTCCTTTGTGAAAAAGTTCATGGTATTTTCAAGTAGTGTAATCTTTCACAATTCATGCCTAACAGCATTTTTTTTATTGAAGTTGCAGATTTAGATTTCAGAACTTCGTATACAACAGGACAATACTGGATGCTCTTTATTCTTCCCTGACAAACACCATTTTTTTATATTGCATAAGCTATGAAGTAACAGTTAAGATTCATAATATTCTTAATTATCAAACAGTCACAAAGAGACTCTTTCTGTCACAGTATGACATCACACTGTCTTGTTCTGGAACAGCTTCATTGTTCTATTATTACATGTTCACCTCATTACAAGGAAGCAGTGAAGTGTTCATTCTGGCAGCTAACTACTACTGTTTTCCCATACTACTTTCCCATCTTTTCTCTTTCTTTTTAATGAGAAAAAGAGAATTGTAAGTGATTATAGCCATTATATTTGACCAGATGGATAATACAGTATAAAATTTCTGGGAAGATTTGTGCATTTGTTACAAAAAAACTCTCTTTCCATTCTAACACTGAGCCAAATATTGCTTCTGTCCATTTCAGCACTAGAAGAGAAAACTAATTGCCTAAGAGTTTTAACTGAAAATATGATCTGAAATACTAGAGAGGCAGGTTCTCGATCATGACAGAAGGAAAAGAAACACTGAATTATGATGCTGCTATGTGTTGCTGCCTCTCCCTGGTACTGAAAGTGGGCTGCATGTCTTTCTAATTTGGCACAAGTGAAGTAGTAGAGGGAAAAAAAAAAAAAAGCCTTCAATTTAATTGTGCTGAAATTAAGGGTCTTGAACTTTCTTATGGGACTGTTGAGGCATATATTTTCTCATCAAATTGTAAAATACAGCAAAGTAATGTACAGGTACTAAAAAAGGAATGAGAGGGATTAGTCTTCTGGAATAAGAAAAATAAAACCCTAAAAACAAAACACAAAAACAACCAACCAACAAACAAACAAACACAAACATATTTATCATAATTTATATTGGCAGAATTCTACCTTTACTGTGCTACAGAATGGTGTGGTGCATAAACTGAGGAGAGAGATGTCAGTGTAGAGGTTACAAACTTGACTTGGAACATTGGTTTGGCTTTAAGCTCTAGTAACATTTAAGTAATAAAAGTCAATAGTCCTGTCCTAGAAAAACTTCCTGATATTTCTGAATATAACTCACAGAATCATAGAATCAAAGAATCAACAGGTCAGAAAAGACCTTTAAGATCATCAAGTCCAACCATTACCCCAGGACTGCCAAGACCACCACTAAACCATATCACTGAGGGTCTCATGTAGATGATTTTTTGAACACTTCCACGGACGGTGGCTCCACCATTTCTCTGGACAGCCTGTTCCAATGCCTTATCATTCTCTCTGTGAAGAAATGTTTCCTAATATTCACTCTAAACCACCCCTGGCACAGCTTGAGGCCATTTCCTCTTGTCCTATCACTTGTTACTTGGGAGAAGGGACTGATCACCACCTCACTGCAACCTCCTTTCAGGTAGTTGTAGAGAGTGATAAGGTCCCCTATGAGCTTTCTCCAAGGTCTCCCCTGAGCTTTCTCCAGACTTAAACAACCCCAGTTTCCTCAGCTGTTCCTCATTAGACTTGTGCTCCAGGCCCTTCACCACCTTCATTGCCCTACTCTGGACCAGCTTCAGCACCTCAATATCTGTGTTGTAGTGAGGGGCCCAGAACTGAACACAGGATTTGAGGTACGGCCTCACCAGTGCATTATACGGGGATGATCACTGTCCTGGCCCTGACCTGGCCACACTGTTGCTGATACGGGCCAGGATGCTGTTGGCCTTCTTGGCTGCCTGGGCACAAGCTGGCCTATGCGCTCCATCAATCAGCACCCCCTGATCAGTTTCTGACAAACAGCTTTCCAGCTTTTCTTCCCTAGCCCTGTAACATTGCACAGTGGTGTTGTGGCCCAAGTGTAGGACCTAGCACTTTGCCTTGCTGAACCTCATGCCATAATACATAATAAAATAATCCAGTCTTCTTATTTAAAAGACAAACAAATACTTTTGTTTAAAAAGCAGCACTTAGTGTAGTATGGGGAGGAGTGAAACAAACTGAGAATAAATTCACATAGGCTCAAGAATGCAGAAAATGAGCTTTCTGATTTGGTAAGATTTGTGAAGACCAGACCCCTTCCTCACCAATGACTGATGCTGAAATTATTTCTCTTTTACTGTGACATTCAACAGACAGACAAGAATACTCTGCACCTATGCTAGTGGTTTGATGTGATTGAAATCTGGAAATGTTTTATTTACTATAAAAATGTCTATACTGGTCCTAATTCACTAAATAATCAGCAGTGTGTGAAAAATAACAGTCAGAGGAAAAATTCATTAAATCACTGCTGTCACTTCCTTCTGACTTTTCTCAGTAGAAAACATCCAGTAAGATGGCATCGATACTCAAGTGACATTAAAATGAAGAGGGGAACAACTCTCTTGCTTATCTAATTGGCATTAGTGGGGAACAGCTCCCTTTCATATACCTGCTAGCTCCTGAAAAGTAGACCCTTCCTTGTGTTATTTGATGTTTTTTTATGTAATCTTACCATCCCTAGGCATTTAATAAAAGTATGATTCATAAGTTGCTATGTTAAGAGACAAACTGAAAATACATTTATTAAGCAGTCTCAATTCCATGTGGAAATAGAAGACCACATTCTTATTTGCTGTGCAACACAATTAATTCATTGGTTTAAAAGAAAGGAAAATGCCATGCAACCTTACCTTCTTGATGAAGGATCCAAAGGCTAATACTTCACTTTTCATAGTGTTTAGTTCAGTGATTAATACCTGTGTCCTGGGTTCAGCAGTAGCAGTCATGTTTCTCCTTCTTGGTAGCTGGTGTAGTGCAGTGTTTTGACTTTCAGCTCGGGAACAGAGCTGATAGCGATGTTTTGGTTTGGCCAAGGACTTTGTGAGCCTCATGCTCTGCTACGGAGGAGGGGAAGCCAGGAGGAAGCAGAGACAGGACACCGGACCCAAACTGACCAAAGAGGTATTCCATACCACAGCACGTCATGCCCAGGATGTAACTGGGAGTTAGCCGGAAGGGCTGGGAGACTGCAGGGTTGGAGGAGGTATCGGTCGGTGCTTGGTCGGGCTGAGGGGGGCGAGTTATCGGTCGCTGGTGCTGAGGTGTTGTATTCTCTTCCCTTGTTATTTCCTTTATCATTATTATCATTGGTGGTAGCAGTAGTGATCTGTGTCATACCTTAGTTACTAAACTGTTCTTATCTCAACCCGTGGGAGTTGCATTCTTTTCGATTCTCCTCTCCGTCCCTCCGGGAGTAGGGGGAGGGAAAGAAGGGGGGGGAGTGAGTGAACGAGTTACCTGACTGGGTTTAAACCATGACAACCTGATATTTAAGGAAAAAGTGGATTAATGAAAACAAATAAACAAATGCAAGGAATGTAAAAGTTTATTGAGAAATAAAAGTAATTCATAATAATACCAGGGTGTGCACTGTGGTGGAAGTTTTATAAAACACAAGAATGGGGGCACTGGTTAGACTGAAGGGTTGAGTAACTCAATATCCTTTTAAAAATGTTCAAAAGCAGATGCCTACAGCAAGTAGCAAGAGACTGAGCACTATAACAACTTTTTCTTGATCTTTCTCCCAGTCACTGACAATGTATGACAGGGAGTTCCTGGATCTGGAGTGGCTTCCGTGTGCTCCGTTATTCTTAGTGTGTTCTTTCTACTGCACAAAAGTTACTAGTATTTTAATAATTAATAACAGAGCTCATCAAAACACAGGATAAATCTTCCATGCCAAAGTCTATTCTTAAGATATTTTGCTTGAATCAGAAGAGTGGAAGGGGTAAGTTCTTTGATAGTGATGAACAAAATTATAACAATTGTTAAATTTCAATAATCATCATATAAACCCATAATATTTTATCACAGTATTTTAAGTGTAATCATCTGAAACAGAACTGTTGAAATACTTATTTCAAGTTATAACTAAACACTTGGATAATTATTAGGATAAGAAGACTCTTATGGGGGGTTTAATTACTACTATTATTATCTTGTGAGAAACAATTCTGTTGCCACAGAAGATTTTATTTGGAAAAAGATGTCAATTTCCAGTAAAAGAAATTTAACATTAATTCCCAGACTCTGAAGTGAAAAGCTTTTCCCCCTGATAGCATTCTGCATTCTGTTAAAACTACTTTATTTTTATTTATTACTAAAACCTTCTTTTTTTTTGTTTTTTAAACATGTCAGTATACCACAGGCAAATGGAAAGCTTTTTCTTCCCAGTGTCACAGTATATTGTCTCAGCTTTAAAGAATCAGGATGTTCTTGTAGCACTGAATCTGCCTTGAAGCAAGCAGTATCTCAAACATGAGTATAATTTAATGTCCTGGGTTCAGCAGTAGCAGTCATGTTCCTCCTTCGTGGTAGCTGGTGCAGTGCTGTGTTTTGACTTCCAGCCTGGGAACAGTGTTGGTGATACCGATGTTTTCGGTTGTTGCTAAGTGATGTTTACCCTGACCAAGGACTTTGTGAGGCTCATGTTCTGCCAGGGAGGAAGGGAAGCCGGTAGGAAGCAGAGACGGGGCACCTGACCCAGGCTCGCCAAAGAAATATTCCATACCACAGCACGTCATGCCCAGGATGTAACTGGGAGTTACCCGGAAGGACACGGGCTTCCGGATGGGACTCGTTTCTTGGCCAGTGGTATCGTATTCTCTTCCCTTGTTATTTTCTCTTATCATTGTTGTAGTTGGTGGTAGCGGTGGTGATTTGTGTTGTACATTGGTTGCTGGACTGGGGGGGGGAGGGTGCTCTCAGCCCGGCACCACTCACTGGGAGTGAGTGAACAAGCTGTCTGGCTAGGGTTTAAACCACGACAGTTCTTTTTGGCACCCAACGTGGGGCACGAGGGGTTGAGATAACAACAGATCTGTCTGGATTAATAGTCACTCATCACAATGCTGATTTATTGGCTCTCTAGGTTGTTCCTCTTGATCTCACAGTTTCAGTATATCATATCTTACTTCCATCCGGTATTTGCTGTATTAGTGGTCTTCAAGTGTGGGGCTTGGGCTAAGGTTTTTGTCTCATTGTACTTTATGGTAATGATTTGTAATACAATAGAATCATTGATCATGAAACCGATCTGGCATATGTTCCCAGTGTGGTCGCCACCTTTATACCTTGGGAAGTATATAATAGAAGTGCTTAACAATTACACATCTTTTTTCTCCTTCTCAGGTGCTCAATCTGTGAAGGAGACATCCTTTTACCCTCCCAGTCATCCTCCCAGACCATTTACATCTGAGAGTTTTGAAGTTTTTGAATGGTCTTTTAATGCTGTTGAGACTTGTTTGCTGATCGTGATGGGAATCACCATGCTAGCACGTATACAGAGTGTGTTTTGCCCACGACTGATTTCAAGAGTTAAGCAGAGTCAAGTTTGGGTCTTGTCTGGGGTCAAACAATGATGTAGGAGGACCGAGAGATTTTCCCTGAGGCTGGACAGTCATGAGTGGCAGGGTGTGTGGGATAGTATGGGCAAGTATCTAGGTCAGTGGGCCCCTCCAGTACTTTGGAATTTCACTACCGAACAACTGCAAAATCCAGAAGAATTAGTAAAACACTTAAATGAGGTGTGTGGTCATTCTGACCATACCAGAGATGGACAAATCATGGCAACGTGCTGGGGCCTGGCCTATGCTTACAGGGCCTTGTTCAACAGTATCCAGCACCTTCAAAAGGAAAAGAATGTCGGCAGATCTGAGGGCAAAGCAACAGACAGTGCAGTTACCCCAGCTCCAAGCACAGCAGCTACACCACCCCCAAACGACAAGTACAGTCGCTACTCAAACCACAGTGATAATCACTGCAGCCAAACCAGAGGACCAATTCGTGCCAATATCGGTTGCCCCTGTACGCAAGAGAAAAAGCAAAAAAGAGGCAATAAGGGTGAAGCAAGATGAAGAAACAGTTTATTCACCACCCGGTCTAGGATCTGATCAGGAGTCATCATCACATGACGAAGAAGAAGAAGAAGAGGTAACCTCTCAACCTTCGACCACAACCGAGCTACGGAATATGCAAAAAGATTTTACCTGTCAACCAGGGGAGCACATCATCACCTGGTTACTCCGATGCTGGGACAACGGGGCTGATGGTCATAAACTGGAAGGTACAGAAGCCAAGCAGCTGGGATCACTTGCTAGAGAAGGGGGAACTGGCAAAGCAATTGCAAGAGAGGAAAAGTCCCTCAGTCTTTCGAGGTGGCTCTTGGCAGCTGTGAAAGAAAAGTTTCCATACAAGTTTGATGTTATGAGTCGTTCGGCTAAGTGGACTACTATAGACAAAGGCATCCAGTCTCTGAGGGAATCGGCCATCGTGGAGATGATCACATCAAGCCAAATAACGGGGATATACCCATAGATCCAGATGAAGTTGAATGTACACGACCCATGTGGCGAAAACTTACACGGTTTGCAGAGTCATCACATGCCCATTCATTGGCAACGTAAAGGTGAATTATTTTTGGCCTGGTAGGCCCATGACACTTCAGGCCATCAGGGCAGAGATGTAACATACCGATGGGCCCGTGATCAAGAGGTGGACTTAACAATGGACACTATTGCCGAGGTTATTCATGAGTGTGAAACATGTGCTGCAATTAAACAAGCCAAGCGGTTAAAGCCTCTTTGGTATGGAGGACGATGGTTGAAGTATAAATATGGGGAGGCCTGGCAGATTGACTATATCACACTGCCGACAACCAGCCAAGGTAAGCACCATGTGCTTACCATGGTGGAAGCAACCACCGGGTGGCTGGAAACATACGCTGTGCCCCATGCCACTGCCTGGAACACCATCCTGGGCCTTGAGAAACAGATTTTGTGGCGACACGGCACCCCAGAGAGAATTGAGTCAGACAATGGGACTCATTTCTGGAATAACCTTATAGATATTTGGGCCAAAGAGTATGGCATTGAGTGGGTATATCACATCCCCTACCATGCACCAGCCTCTGGGAAAATCGAACAGTCCAATGGGCTGTTAAAAACTACACTGAGAGCAATGTGTGGGGGAACTTTCAAGCATTGGGTTACACACTTACCAAAGGCCACCTGGCTGGTCAACACCAGAGGATCTGCCAACAGGGCTGGCCCAGCCTAGTCAGAACTTTTACATACTGTAGAAGGGGATAAAGATCTTGTGGCTCACATAAAGAATTTGCTGGGGAAGACCGTCTGGGTTATCCCTGTTTCAGGTAAAGGCAAACCCACGCGTGGGATTGCTTTTGCTCAGGGACCTGGATATACTTGGTGGGTAATGCGGGAAGAGGGGGAAGTCCGATGTATACCTCAAGGGGATTTGATTTTAGGGGAAAACAGTGAATGAACTTGACTGTATGCTGTTGCCTGCTGTGTAATACTTTTATAGCCCACCAACTAGATGTCTCCAGGTCACCAGCGACTGGCCCTGACTTCCCTCCAGCCATCATCCCAACAGAGAATGAACTTTGATAGAACCAGATGAGTTCCACAGTAAAGGAACAATCAGCATCAGCAGGCAATGATCCGATACTGCTCACAGCCTTTCTTGCCCTGAAAGAGTGTTACAAGAGATGGAACCTGACATCATGGACTGAATGGACTCGGCAGCATTATAGGGATTGGTCCATGCACTAAGAAAATGATCTCTTTCTCTTCGTCTGTGTGTGTATGGATGTATATATGTGGGAGAGCGATGGTGTATTGAAAATGTGGGATCTGAGCATGACGTGAATGGTATGGAATAAGGGGTGGATAATGTCCTGGGTTCAGCAGTAGCAGTCATGTTTCTCCTTCGTGGTAGCTGGTGCAGTGCTGTGTTTTGACTTCCAGCCTGGGAACAGTGTTGGTGAAGCCGATGTTCTCAGTTGTTGCTAAGTGATGTTTACCCTGACCAAGGACTTTGTGAGGCTCATGTTCTGCCAGGGAGGAAGGGAAGCCGGGAGGAAGCAGAGACAGGGCACCTGACCCAGGCTAGACAAAGAGGTATTCCATACCACAGCACGTCATGTCCAGGGTGGGGGGTAACTGGGAGTTACCCGGAAGGACACGGGTGTCGTGGTTAAAACCCAGTCAGGTAACTCGTTCGCTCACTTCCAGTGAGTGGTGCCGAGCTGACAACAATCGAGGTCCGTGTCCGTCTCCCCCCCCCCCCCCCCCCCCTCCCGCACCGGGGCTCTCCCCTTGCCCGCTCCCAGAGGAACGGGGAGGAGGATCGAGAGAGTGCAACTCCTACGGGTTGAGACAAGAACAGTCCAGCAACAAATCACTACCGCTACTATCAGCTAAAACAATGATAAGGGAAAATAACAAGGGAAGAGAATACGATACCACCGGCCAAGAAAGCGAGTTCCACCCGGAAGCCCCTGTCCTTCCGGGTAACTCCCAGTTACCCCCCACCCCGGGCATGACGTGCTGTGGTATGGAATACCTCCCCGGCTAGCCCGGGTCAGGCGCCCCGTCTCTGCTTCCTCACAGCTTCCCCTCCTCCCTGGCAGAGCATGTGCCTCACAGAGTCCTTGGTCAGGGTAAACATCACTTAGCAACAACCGAAAACATCGGCTTCACCAACACTGTTCTCAAACTAGAAGTCAAAACGCAGCACTGCACCAGTTAACACAAAGGAAAAAACATGACTGCTACTGCTGAACCCAGGACATTATCCACCCCTTATTCCATACCATTCACGTCGTGCTCAGATCCCACATTTTCAATACACCACCGCTCTCCCACATATATACATCCATATACATACAGACCAAGAGGAAAAATTCATTTTCTTAGTGCATGGACCAATCCCTATAATGCTGCCGAGTCCATTCGGTCCATGATGTTCCAAGTTCATTCTCTGTTGGGATGATGGCTGGAGGGAAGTCAGGGCCAGTCGCTGGTGACCTGGAGACATCTAGTTGATGGGCTATAAAAGCATTACACAGCAGGCAACAGCATACAATTGAGTTCACTGGCTGTTTTCCCCTAAAATCAAATCCCCTTGAGGTATACATCGGACTTCCCCATCTTCCCGCATTACCCACCAAGTATATCCAGGTCCCTGAGCAAAAGCAATCCCACGAGTGGGTTTGCCTTTACCTGAAGCAGGAATAACCCAGACTGTCTTCCCCAGCAAATTCTTCATATGCACCACGGGAACTTTGTCCCCCTCTACAATATGTAAAAGTTCTGACTGGGCTGGGCCGGCCCTGTTGGCAGATCCTCTGGTGTTGACCAACCAGGTGGCCTTTGGTAAATGTGTATCCCAATGCTTGAAAGTTCCCCCACCCATCGCTCTCAGTGTAGTTTTTAACAGCCCATTGTACCGTTCGATTTTCCCAGAGGCTGGTGCATGGTAGGGGATGTGATATACCCACTCAATGCCATGCTCTTTGGCCCAAATATCTACAAGGTTATTCTGGAAATGAGTCCCATTGTCTGACTCAATTCTCTCTGGGGTGCCGTGTCGCCACAAAATCTGTTTCTCAAGGCCCAGGATGGTGTTCCAGGCAGTGACATGGGGCACAGCGTATGTTTCCAGCCACCCGGTGGTTGCTTCCACCATGGTAAGCACATGGCACTTGCCTTGGCGGGTTGGTGGCAGTGTGATATAGTCAATCTGCCAGGCCTCCCCATATTTATACTTCAACCATCGTCCTCCATACCAAAGAGGCTTTAACCGCTTGGCTTGTTTAATTGCAGCACATGTTTCACACTCATGAATAACCTGGGCAATAGTGTCCATTGTTAAGTCCACCCCTCGGTCACGGGCCCATCTATATGTTGCATCTCTGCCCTGATGGCCTGAAGTGTCATGGGCCCACCGGGCCAAAACTAATTCACCTTTATGTTGCCAATCTAAGTCCATCTGAGCCACTTCAATCTTAGCCGCTTTATCCACTTGTTGGTTGTTCTGGTGTTCCTCAGTGGCCCGACTCTTGGGTACATGGGCATCTACATGACGTACCTTCACCACCAGGTTCTGCACCCTGGCAGCAATATCTTTCCACAGTGCAGCAGCCCAGATGGGTTTACCTCTGCGTTGCCAGTTGCTCTGCTTCCATTGCTTCAACCACCCCCACAGGGCATTTGCCACCATCCATGAGTCAGTATAGAGATAAAGTACTGGCCACTTTTCTCGTTCAGCAATGTCCAGGGCCAGCTGGATGGCTTTCACCTCGGCAAACTGACTCGATTCACCCTCTCCTTCAGCAGTTTCTGCAACTTGTCGTCCAGGACTCCATACAGCTGCCTTCCATCTCCGATGCTTTCCCACAATACGGCAAGAGCCATCAGTAAACAAGGCATACTGCTTTTCACTTTCTGACAGTTTAGTATATGGTGGGGGCTCTTCAGCGCGCATCACCTCCTCCTCTGGTGACATTCCGAAATCTTTGCCCTCTGGCCAGTCCATGATGACTTCTAGAATGCCTGGACGTCTGGGATTTCCTATTCGAGTTCGTTGTGTAATTAGTGCAGCCCATTTACTCCATGTAGCATCAGTTGCATGATGTGTAGAGGAGACCCTGCCTTTGAACATCCAGCCCAGCACGGGCAGCCGGGGTGCCAGGAGGAGCTGTGCTTCAGTGCCAATCACTTCCGAAGCAGCTCGAACCCCTTCATAGGCTGCCAGTATCTCTTTCTCAGTTGGGGTATAGCTGGCCTCAGATCCTTTGTATCCCCGACTCCAAAAGCCGAGGGGTCGACCTCGAGTCTCTCCTGGAGCTTTCTGCCAGAGGCTCCAGGTAGGACCGTTCTCCCCAGCTGCAGTGTACAGCACATTTTTTACATCTGGTCCGGTCCGGACTGGTCCAAGGGCTACTGCATGAACTATCTCGCGTTTAATTTGCTCAAAGGCTTGTTGCTGCTCAGGGCCCCATTTAAAATCATTCTTCTTCCGGGTCACATGATAGAGAGGGCTTACAATCGAACTGTAATTTGGGATGTGCATTCTCCAGAACCCCACAGCACCCAAGAAAGCTTGCGTTTCTTTCTTATTAGTTGGTGAAGACATTGCTGTTATCTTGTTGATCACATCTGTGGGGATCTGTCTACGTCCATCTTGCCATTTTATTCCCCAAAATTGGATCTCCTGTGCAGGTCCCTTGACCTTACTCCGTTTTATGGCAAAACCGGCTTTCAGCAGGATTTGGATTATTTTCCTCCCTTTCTCAAAGACTTCTTCCACTGTATCGCCCCACACAATAATGTCATCAATGTATTGCAGGTGTTCTGGAGCTTGCCCCTGTTCCAGTGCAGTCTGGATCAGTCCATGGCAAATGGTAGGGCTGTGTTTCCACCCCTGGGGCAGTCGGTTCCAAGTGAACTGGACACCCCTCCAAGTAAAAGCAAACTGTGGCCTGCACTCTGCTGCCAAAGGAATGGAGAAAAATGCATTGGCAATATCAATCGTGGCATACCACTTGGCTGCCTTTGACTCTAGTTCATACTGAAGTTCTAGCATGTCTGGTACGGCAGCACTCAATGGTGGTGTGACTTCATTCAGGCCACGATAGTCTACTGTTAGTCTCCATTCTCCATTAGACTTTCGCACTGGCCATATGGGGCTATTGAAGGGTGAGCGGGTCCTGCTGATCACCCCCTGACTCTCCAGTCTACGGATCAGCTGATGGATGGGAATCAGGGAGTCTCGGTTGGTGCGATATTGCCGCCGGTGCACTGTTGTGGTCGCAATTGGCACTTGTTGTTCTTCAACTTTCAGCAACCCCACAGCAGAGGGATCTTCTGAGAGACCAGGCAAGGTGGACAGCTGCTCAATTTCCTCAGTCTCCAAAGCAGCAATACCAAAAGCCCACCGGTACCCTTTTGAGTCTTTGAAGTACCCTCTCTTGAGGTAGTCTATGCCGAGAATGCATGGAGCCTCTGGACCAGTCACAATAGGGTGCTTTTGCCATTCCCTCCCAGTCAGGCTGATTTCAGCCTCCAGCACAGTCAACTCTTGGGATCCGCCTGTTACTCCAGAAATATAGATGGGTTCCAGCCCTTGACAGCTTGATGGCATCAGGGTACACTGTGCACCGGTATCTACTAGAGCCTTATACTTCTGTGGGACTGATGTGCCAGGCCATCTGATCCACACAGTCCAGTAAATCCGATTGTCCCCTACCTCCACCTGGCTGGAGGCAGGGCCCCTCTAATGGTCGTCACAGCATTGGACACTTAAGTCGTGGTGAAAGGGATTATTCTTCATTATCACAGGAGCTGGAGTAAAATCAGCTCTTCTACTCCATCTGGGAAACTGCTCACCAGAGACTGAAGCCGTAGCTCTCATGGGATGATCAGTTTTGCCCCTTGCTCCCCTCTTCAGTTCACTCACCCGTTCCTCCAAAGCTGAAGTAGGTTTTCCATCCCACTTTGTCATGTCTTCTCCGTGATCCAGCAGGTAAAACCATAGGGTACCCCGTGGCGTATACCTTCTGTATCTCCTCTCTTGAACAATAGGACGCCTTTTGTTAATAGCTGAGACGTGTGTTGGTACACGTGAGGAGCTGGATAAATCAGATACATCGTCCCTCAATTTTTCGAGGTCCTGGGACAGTTTTTTCACAGCTGAGATGATGGAAGGGGTGAGATTGTCTTCGAACTCTCGGAGTTTATGAACCATTTCATCCACTGTTAGTGGTACTATGTCATTCCAGGTCACTGTTGCCAATGAATGGGCATATGATGACGGTGCAGTCCGTGTAAGTTTTCGCCACATGGGTCGTGTACATTCAACTTCATCTGGATCTATAGGTGTATCCCCGTTATTTGGCTTGATGTGATAGATCATCTCTACGATGGCCGATTCCCTCAGAGACTGGATGCCTTTGTCTATAGTAGTCCACTTGGCCGAATGACTCGTAACATCGTCCTTGTACGGAAACCTTTCTTTCACAGCTGCCAAGAGCCTCCTCCAAAGGCTGAGGGACTTTTTCTCTCTTGCAATTGCTTTGTCAATTCCCCCTTCTCTAGCAAGTGATCCCAGCTGCTTGGCTTCTGTACCTTCTAGTTCGTGACCATCGGCCCCATTGTCCCAGCATCGGAGTAACCAGGTGATGATGTGCTCCCCTGGTTGACGGGTAAAATCTTTTCGCATATTCCGCAGCTCGGTTGAGGTCCGAGGTCGAGAAGTTACCTCTTCTTCTTCTTCTTCGTCATGTGATGATGACTCCTGATCAGATTCTGGACCGGGTGGTGAATTCATTGGTTCTTCATCTCGCTTCACCCTTTTTGCCTCCTTTTTGCTTGTTCTCTTGCGTACAGGGGCAACTGATATTGGTACGAATTGGTCCTCTGGTTTGGCTGCAGTGATTACCACTGTGGTTTGAGTAGCGACTATACTTGTTGCTGGGGGTGGTGTAGCTACCGTGCTTGGAGCTGGGGTAACCGCGCTGTCTGTTGCAGTTGAAGTTTGAGCAGCTGCTGTACTTGCCACTGGGGTAGCTGCGCAGTTCATTGCAGCCAAAGTTTGAGTAGCGACTGTCACTTTGCCCTCAAATCCGCCGACATTCTTTTCCTTTTGAAGGTGCTGGATAGTGTTGAACAAGGCCCTGTAAGCATAGGCCAAGCCCCAGCACGTTGCCGTGATTTGTCCATCTCTGGTATGGCCAGAATGACCACACACCTCATTTAAGTGTTTTACTAATTCTTCTGGATTTTGCAGTTGTTCAGTAGTGAAATTCCAAAATACTGGAGGGGCCCACTGACCTAGATACTTGCCCATACAATCCCACACACCCTGCCACTCATGGCTGTCCAGCCTCAGGGAAAATCTCTCGGTCCTCCTACATCGTCGTTTGACCCCAGACAAGACCCAAACCTGAATCTGCTTAACTCTTGAAATCAGTAGTGGGCAAAACACACTCTGTATGCGTGTTAGCATGGTGATTCCCATCACCATCAGCAAACAAGTCTCAACAGCATTAAAAGGGCATTCAAAAAATTCAAAACTCTCAAATGTAAATGGTCTGGGGGGACAACTAGGAGGGTAAAAGGATGTCTCCTTCACAGGTTGAGCACCTGAGAAGGAGAAAAAAGATGTGTAATTGCTAAGCACCTCCATCATATACCTCCCAAAGTATAAAGGTGGTGACCACACTGGGAACATAAGCCAGATCAGTTTCATGATCAATCATTCTATTGTATTACAAGTCATTACCATAAAGTACAATGGGATAAAAACCTTAGCCCAAGCCCCACACTTGAAAAACACTAATACAGCAAATACCAGATGGACGTAAGATATGATATACTGAAACTGTGAGATCAAGAGGAAAAACCTTGAGAGCCAATAAATCAGCATTGTGACGAGTGACTATCAATCCAGTCAGATCTGTTCTTATCTCAACCCCTCGTGCCCCACGTTGGGCGCCAAAAAGAACTGTCGTGGTTTAAACCCAGTCAGGTAACTCGTTCGCTCACTTCCAGTGAGTGGTGCCGAGCTGACAACAATCGAGGTCCGTGTCCGTCTCCCCCGCTCCCCCCCGCCCCGCACCGGTGCTCTCCCCTTCCCCGCTCCCGGAGGAACGGGGAGGAGGATCGAGAGAGTGCAACTCCTACGGGTTGAGACAAGAACAGTCCAGCAATAAATCACCACCGCTACTATCAGCTAAAACAATGATAAGGGAAAATAACAAGGGAAGAGAATACGATACCACCGGCCAAGAAAGCGAGTTCCACCCGGAAGCCCCTGTCCTTCCGGGTAACTCCCAGTTACCCCCCACCCCGGGCATGACGTGCTGTGGTATGGAATACCTCCCCGGCTAGCCCGGGTCAGGCGCCCCGTCTCTGCTTCCTCACAGCTTCCCCTCCTCCCTGGCAGAGCATGAGCCTCACAGAGTCCTTGGTCAGGGTAAACATCACTTAGCAACAACCAAAAACATCGGCTTCACCAACACTGTTCTCAAACTAGAAGTCAAAACACAGCACTGCACCAGTTAACACAAAGGAAAAAACATGACTGCTACTGCTGAACCCAGGACAACGGGCTTCCGGGTGGGACTCGTTTCTTGGCCAGTGGTATTGTATTCTCTATCCTTGTTATTTTCTCTTATTGTTGTTGTCGTTGGTGGTAGCGGTGGTGACTTGTTTGTACATTGGTTGCGGGACTGTTCTTGTCTCAACCCGTGGGAGTTGCACTCTTTCGATCCTCCTCCCCATTCCTCCGGGAGCGGGGAAGGGGAGCGCCCCGGGGTGGGGGGGGGGACGACCCTTGATTGCTCTCAGCCCGGCACCGCTCACTGGGAGTGAGTGAACAAGCTGTCTGGCTAGGGTTTAAACCACGACATTTAGTCAAAGTCTCAATGAGGGCTAGAGATCTCAAAGGTGATTCCTTTTCACTGAGTGACTAAAAAAGCAAAAGGGGAACAAATTATTGCCTAGTGAAGAAAAGCGAGAAATGAGCTCAGTCATATTATCAGAAAACAGAGACTCTTTCCGAGGAAGAAGGACAGGTAAATGAAGACTTTACACTTGCCAACAACAGGACAAGACTCTATTCTGTTCCAACTGAAATTAAACAGTCTGTCTTCATTTTCTTGCTGGGGTGGCTGGCATTTTATGCCTCAGCAGTACCTAGCTAAACCATGTTTTTTTTCTCTACCAAGGGTAACCAAATAATAGTGCATTTCACAATTCTGTTATTTCTTTCATAAATTTGACATAACAATGAAAAAATGTTTTCCTTTCCTGTGCTGTTATTTGAAATACATCTTCTTAATTAAGACATCAACTTTCTGATCAATCACTGTCAAGTAGACTTTTTTTTTTTTTTCAGATTAAGTAACATATATCTGTTACCCAAAATCTATATAGCTCAAATTTTACTTTTTATGTAGATAAATTTACTCTCTATTCTTGATTTTAAGCATTTCCTCTTCTAGGGTGATCTTATCATCAGCACTACTACTACTACTACTACTACTACTACTGCTGCTGCTGCTGCTGCTGCTACTACTACTAAAGATATTATTAATATAGTGGTAGAAATATGGTTCTCTGAGGACAAATTAAATTTTCAAACAGAAGGGCAGTCATATAAAAAAAAATAACTGTGATTAATAAACAGAACAAACTATTAGAAGAAAAACTAGGTTTCAGTTCAAATTTGGGCACCTTTTTTTTTAAGCATAAAAAGGTTTTTATCTGCATAACTAATCAAAGGCTTAATGTTTTATGACATAAAAGATCAATAGGAAGACCTATATTAGGAAAGAATTATTAGGAAAGTAATCTTCACTATGAGAGTAGTGAGGCACTGGAACAGATTGCGCAGAGAAGCTGTGGCTGCCCCATCCCCGGTAGTGTTCAAGGCCAGGCTGGATGGGACTTTGAGCAACCTGGTTTAGTGGAAGATGTCTCTGCTCATGGCACAGAAGTTGGAACTAAATGAGCTTTAAGGTCCCTTCCAACACAAACCATTTTGTGATTCTATGATTATCAGGTTTTTAAAATGTAAGCTAACTTGTATTCTCATAATTATATGCAGATGAAATAAGCTGAGCAAAACCATATTCCAAATTTTCAGAAAAAAAAAAAATAAAAATTCCAGACCTAGATTAGTCATTGCTTTGATTCCATACCTACTCAGTGGTTGCTAACATCCCCCTTTTGCAATACCTTCAGCACCTACACAGCCATAACTGGAAGAACATCACATACAAGCACTAAGGCTACAGATCATGCTGCCGTGAGAAACTGAACACCTATTACTGCCATTTCTGTAACAAAGACCACTCTTTACAGCAGGACCAAATTGACAAGTATTGGTGAAACTACAGAAGCTGTATAAAAGATCCAGTTCAGGATGATTTTAGACAGTAATCAGCAGTGATGGCTAGCAGAAATTCCCTTCTTTTTAGAAAGCAAGTGAAGGGCTTACTGTTGGGCTTCTGTCTGTTTTTAAGAAAACTGTAGCGCCAAGTCTATTCTGAACAATTTTAAAATTTCAAATTTGTGTTTTCAAATTTGGCTTGCCCTGGCATAAGCACAGCAATGTTGTCTGAAGTTAACTACTTTCTTGTTGGATCTTTGGGAAACGAAGTGCCCCCAATTTCAGTTTCAGTTTATGAGGAGCTTCTATTAACAGTGGACAGGCCTGTGTACAGGTAAAATATCTTAGACTTGTTTCTGACACAATCCTGGAGAGATTTAAAGCAGAATTTGTCACTGCTTACAAACAGTGCTAAGAAGGTAAGGATTGCAAAGTTCAAGAAACATAGCTTTGCAAAATTTATAATCCTCAATAGGATGACAGTTATAAAATTTCTCAAATGTCTGAAAACACTGTTAGGGCCAGGTTTTCAGAATTTTGTAGCAGAAGTCAGCAGAGTTGATCAAAAGGCACATACAATTTTTTTTTTTCTGAAAATCTTAATAGACTTCACAAGTAACATTATTTGTACATGCCTTATTATACCCATTGATTAAACAATATGGGGAGAATTTTCTGATGATAGCTTTCTGATGATAACTTTCTGCACCTGAATGACAGATGAATGGAAACCACTATGCTCTGTGGGGAGCTAACAAAATTTGTCATTCTTATTACAGCATCAGAAAACTAACAATTTAACTGACTGTATAATACAGTGTACTCCCAGATTTCACAGGCTGTCCAGTTATGAATGTTTGTCTCACATAGGAAAGATTTTTACTTCCATTAGAAAAAATAAAATATGACCAAAACTCCAATTCATAATTTAAAAGTAATTTTCCTCTACACCTTGACCAGTGCAGAAGTATTTTCAATAGTAAGAAAGTCAGCAGATGAGAGAAACTCTGAAGTTTGTCCTAAACTTTATATACGAGTATGCCCTCACGGCACCCACCTGTATCTCTGCCAAGTGCATGTGAGTTTATTATTAGGTCATCGATGGTACTTACATATGGAAGGATGGTATCAGCAAAAGGTTAAAGCCTGAACTGCCCTCTTTTCCACCAGTATAGTACATTAAGTCAGTGTGATTATTCTAGTGTGATGTTATCTTTTTCAGAGCCTTGTAGATGAGTTCTTGGAATCTTTACAGTATGCACAAAAGTGTGCTCTGCAGCAGATGAACTCTAATGTCTTACTTACAGGTGGCAGAATAAGCCTACACACAGATTGTCTTTCTCATGCTCACATACAAAGTGAGTGATAATGTCAGGAATCAGATTTAGGATTTCCCAGGCACAGTGAAAGCCTGGAGTACAGAGATAGTCTCAGGTTAGCCAGCCATTGATAGGCTAACCCCAACACAGCCTATGCTAGGATGTAAATGGAGTCAGACCAGCCAGAACAGACTCACAGACACTTCCTTATTGCAGCATAGTGTATAGAAATTAATGCTACTCTGGTCCAGGCTGAACTCTATTTAACTGGGTGATTCCCACCCACTTCAAGTAATTTAGAAATGAAGCTCAGGCTTCAGCATGAAAATGAGTCAAAATTTACTCCTTCTTGAGACATAACAAATCACAGACTTATTAGAGAGGAAGACACAATTGTTTTGAAACTACCTGCCTTAATACAATGTATTTATAATTTTCACCCATTCCTGTCATTTTTCTCTGAATTACCTAGAAAAAGTTGGTACAGATGCACTTTCTATACTGAGACAGAGACAGCCAATGCCCCTTCACACCTGTCAGTTTATAGTCTTTCCACGCCTCTATACCATGTTGAAGTTGAGAAGGGGGTGTAAAGGTAATCGCTTTTTGACAGGATGTTAATAAGCACTGGACTGGAGCAAAATATGTCATCCTAGACAGCATGAAAACCATGATAAATAAACTATGGAGAGTGGAAGCAATAGGTAGAGAAGAGGTGACTTATTACTCAGTGGTGAGAGAAAAAGGGAGATGAAACAAATTAGTGGAGAAGGGACAATGAGATAAGTAGAATTAAACTGCAAGTATCTAGCCTGAAAGATGCTGCATTCAGTGGCTAAAGAGAGACAATAATAGATCAGCAGATAGAATGTAGTATGCTAGCATAGCACAGTGAGAAATGGGAACGCAGACACACTTTTCATCACGGTTCAGAAAACACCACTCAGACCAGTCATTCCCTACTGCAGTGTAATGAAGGCAGCAGATGGTAAAGTGCTAACTGCACCAGAAGGTTTTAAGAAATACTGGGGAGAAAGGAAAATAAGTTATAAGCATTTGGGGACAATTCAAGATTGAGGCTAATGACTCATTGCTGTGAGTAGAGAGGCTTTCAACTCTTGTGGTGCAGAAATTAAAACTACAATGGGGAGAGAAAAAAAATGGAAGATTTTAATCTATAAGAGGCCCTTGACAGAGATAGTACTGCGGCTGAGTTCATAAAAGAGACTGACAACTGTGCAACTAGTATGTTTTCAGAAAACTCATTCATTCAAATGCAAAGCAGAGGAGGGGCCCTGAAGTCTGTAACAGATCAGCCCATAACAAAAGGAAACCCTAGGGCAGAGTGTGAGCCCTGTGGAAGAGTTACATTTGTCTCACCAGCTATTTTGATTCTGTTTCTGTGTGCCACCCTGGACCTTAAGCTAGATAAAGTCAGGGCAGGCTATTTGTGGCAACATCACAGGAGGGTAAGAAGCAATCAGGATTGAGGGAATACCTCTCTGCCCCATGACCACCAGCAGAATATTCCTGATGATATGGCCAAGAAATGTACCACCCACCCTCTCTGTGCATCACAGTTTTTCAGAAACCTTTCACATTTCCTCAAGTAAAGGGCATAAATGTAAAACTGCTGGTATTTATGGGCTGTATTTACTTGCCTCCTTTCTTCACCCAGTTTTAGTGAACCACCACCATTTAACTTTTCAGCCTGAATTTCTTCCTCGTGTCTTTTAGGAACTTGGGAATGCAGCCACAAACTACTTGAGGAGTAGTAAAAGGTCTTCTGTCTATGCAGATACTCAGATCAGAAAGGCATACTCCCGACCACTCAGCATTGCAGCTCAGCCTATGGAATTTCCTTTCATTACTTTTTCATCTATTGTCTCTTTCAATCTGTGTCAGTATGTTCACATATGCAAACATGGTAAAGAGTCCTAATTTCATATCAATTAGCTTAATAAAAAGAAAACAAACAACAGTTTACTCATGGAAGTTTGAGAATATACAAAGAATCAGCACATATCACTTATCAGCTAAAGTGTTAGCTAACTTCAACCTTGTGATAACACAACATGTAATGAAAATGGAGAATGTGTCTTGAAATCATTAAGACTTGGGGGACTGGTTCATGGACATTTGCTGTTTGCAAACAGTTCTGCCCATCTGATCTCTATGTTTTTTTTCTGCACTCACAACAAAAACAAAACCAAAAAAGATCAGAAATGACAAGGATATTTTGTCAGCAGTCCCCACAGCTTCATGACAGCAAGGACTAGAAATGAAAATACTTATTTAGAATATGAAAATTTAAAAGGAACTGAGCAAACTGACTTACTATGAAAAAGGAAGGATGGGATGGAGGAAAAACTGGAATGACTGCTTCATAAATTCTTCCTTTAGAAAGAATATATGTCAGATTTAAAAGCATAACAATGCGAGGCTGCTTAAAAAATTAATGTAACATACTTAAAAAGTAAAATTTTATAAAAATATATTGTTGGATGAAACAGGTGAATGTTCTAAATGTAATAGATTTTTAACACAATTAGCCTGTCAACTAATCTTAGCTTTACAAACAAATGACTTTCTTTTTTTTGTGGGGGGTGGGCTTTATTCCTTCCACAGCAAATCTGTTTATATGAGAGGTATTCCCCCTTTTTACTGTCAATTCTCTTACTTTGCTTCTCCAATGATTTAGTGCACTGACAAAAAAAATCCATACGTTTTGTTAATTTTCTTAAATTTCATGATTTGCTGAATCTCTCACTAAAGTAAGAGAAGTTATTCTCTTTGGCCTCATCAAATATAACTCTTCTATGCAGCTTTTCTCAGCACAGGTTTTTGTATGCTACTTGGCTTGGGTAATCCAGGTGGTTTTGAATCTTTAAATTCCTTGCATCTGAAGATCTTGAAATCCTGACATTTTGAATAGAAACTCATTTTGATATTGAGAGCTGCAGGAAAAAGAGATCAGGACCTGTTATGAATTTTTTTTGGTCCATTTTTTCATCTACAAAATATTATGGACAATAGAAGACTCCGTTTGTCATAAAGGAAAACATAAAAAGAAATGTTGCCTTTAATTACATCACTGGTTTTGAAAATAAAATATCTTTTAAAGAATTGGTAAAACATACAGAAAAAATAAAAATAGAGTGACAAAAGCTGAAGAAGAAATTCAGATAAACAACAGAATGCATGGCCTTAAATTCATATTATGTTCGGCTACATAAGAAGTAAGTAAATTATAAACATCAATGCCTTCATTTTGAAGTATGGGTCTAGCTGGCATTTCTGCTACCTGTGTTCATTAAAAAAAAACATGCAAATATTATTAGAGTGCTATTTAATATTTGGGCATAAAATATATTTACAACCAATATGTGTCAAGAAATATGAGACTTGTGTGTTTTTTAATAAAACTAGGAATTTCTTTGGATACAGCATAACCTTTGAGTTTCAATATTTCTAAGTGGATTGTAACTTCTGCAGATTTTGCACCTCCATTTAATTATGCAATGGCCAAGAACAGGTGTATCATTTTAGTACACAAGATGAGAACTTACACTCTATCCTTGCAAAGTTTTGCTTGTTTTTTATTCCACTTTTCAAGATAAAATGGCATTGGAAACCAAGAAATTGCACTAATATATCAGCAAAAATGAATACCATTCTTATTTTCTCTTACAAAATGCTGTTTTGTATTATCAATATCAAACATTTTAAGTTCAAACAACACATGGTTTAATGTCATTTACAGCAAATCTAAAAATCGGGTGCAAAACCTTTGACAGCTAATAGAAGTCCACCTCAGAGACTACTATATATTCTGTGACAGGTCACTGCAGTCTGCAGTTTGTCATACTTTTCATTTACAGGAGTGAAGCAGAAGCAAAGATAATATTTAAAAGTGTGATGTTATTTAATTGTTAAATTTCAATGGCTTGTCAGTTTTATAATAGTTTGTGATAAGTAATTTTAATACAAAGAATGTTTTGTAAAATTACAAAGACTGAATGGTTATCATGACAATTGTTCCACGTAATTCCTACACAGCTGACTCTGAGGATGCTTCTTTTAATTTACTGGCATCTATCATAGAAGAGCCTTCAAGCTGAGGAGGGAATTTTTGATAGATGGGTGTTAATATTTCTTTGCTGAATGTTACAGCCAACTTTCTGACGAAAAGAAGATTTGGTAATTACTCTGCACTGAAGGAAATATTTATATATGTACTGTGCCCCAAAAACAGATGTGCTATCTCCACTTATCTTGGAGAATAGTAAGAACTGACATTGTACCTAGCACCGAAGTCACTGACTGCTTGCAAATACATGCACATTAGATATTAGAAAAGAGCATGGCAAGTCTTGCAATGATTTAATTCTGAAGTTTATTTTTATTAAATTAGTGGGCAGAGTAGATTAGCAATGATTTTGGAATCTTTGAATACGGTTTAAACAGGTGATGCCAGGCTGTCTCCACTACTTATAAATGCAGGATTCTCATTTGGTAATTTAAGGACAACTATGAATCTGTGTTTATAACTATAATAGGATGAATTAGCAAGTATTAGAAGAAAAATGTCATGGGGGGAGAAAAGGATCAGTCTGTCATTGTTAAGGTGTTAGGCAGCTACTATAGACACTGGTCTTAATGTGTTCAAAGGCTTGTTATATTTCAGTGCAATCCTCTTAGAGAAAATCTTCTTAAACAAATATAGATACATGGTTTATAATATTGTTTAATTCTTCAAGTATTTCTTTTCTAGAAAACATTTCACAAATACCAACAGCAACAACTAAAACCAATGAAGTAATTTATGGTAAGATATGAATGAGTAAAAAGGTTTTATGACTAGAACATGAAGATTATTTTTTTTTCATTCCGGTATTTTAAAATGTCAAAATACTTATTTTGTTTATTGTTATTTTTTTAGCTTTCTGTGCCAGAAAATAATTATGTCACACAGGCCTTGATTCCAGTATTATCCAATAATAAGGGGAAAGTGTAATCTCCTTAAATGGGAATTTTCCAGTCTGATTTTCACAATGCATGTAGGAGTCAAGATAGGCATTGTTGCTTGTAACTTCTGTTGAGTTATTCAATCAGAAGGTTTTTAACAGGCAGTAAGTATAACTGGTTTCACTATGAATACTGTGATCAAGAAAAACTTTTACTCAGGGTTTCATTTCTCAAATAGCTAGAAAAAGAAATGCAACATAAGCATTTAAAGAGTCCTATTCTTTCTGAAATGTCCCTGGATCTGCAGTAACAGCAAATAGAATATTTCTTTATACTGTCTTGCACCAGAAGCAGTATCAGTTGACATGCTTTCTGCATGCCTGTGATTGGTCCAAGGCCAATACACACAGCTTGTCTCCTAAGCCTCTGGGAAAAGTACTAGTGAACAATTAAACATGCAGCTGTGAGATCATGAGAAAATTCTTGTCAGTTTCCCTCAGTGGTTTCTTGCACTTGTTTTTGTGGGGAAGGGCAGCTGCTGAAGTAGTTAGCACACGAGAAGATTGCATGTTTTATTTTAACATGGATGCATCAGCTCCGAACCTTGGGAGACATCTGGGACAAGGCTAGCTAAACATGCTTCAAGAGAGGTACTCAGGATGCTGATCCTGTTGCCAGGCAAAAGAACTACCTCAGAAAATTCAGTCAGCTGATGGGAGCTAGCCTACCTAGAGCCGCAGCCGGCACGCTTCAGCGACCGCGAGGGTCAACGGAGATGAGGAAAATCAGAGGGGACAGCGCAGAGACAATGCGGCTCCCCACATCTCCCGATCCCCCAAGCCCCAGCAGCCCTTGCGAGAGAGAGGCTGACGTGGCGGGGGGCGTTCCCACGGTGACGGTGACCACTCCTCCCCTGCCGCTTGCCTTGAAAAAGCCTTTGAGAGGGCAGCTGCCCACCGGGCGCAGGGAGGAGCGAGCAGGCCGTGTTGCTGTCGTCCCAGACTGTGGACCAATATGGTTGCCTCCAGAAAGAGAGCTTGCAGCAAGGTGACTGCAGCAACTCAGACAGAGACCCCGTCCCAAACCGTGGCTGTTCAGGTCTCTGGGTGCAGGGAGTGCCAGAGCCTGCTGCTGCCGGGGGAGGGAGGACAGCATTCCACCTGCGTGAGGTGTGAGCAGGTATAAGATCTGCTTAGCCTGGTGGCAAGACTTAAGGAGGAGGTTGAGACGCTGAGGACTATCAGGGAGTGTGAAAGGGAAATCGACTGGTGGAGTAACTCCCTGGCGTGCCAGTCGGAATGGTTCCAGGGAGATACCCCCCAAAAGGGGAATGACCCCCTGCCCTCTCAGACAGAGGGGGATGGCCCGAGACAGCCCCTGCCCTGTAGCTGTTGCGCAGAGGTAGGGGACCAAAAAGATGATGAGGGTTGGAAGCGAGTTCCAGTTTGACGTCGTGGGAAACCCTCCCCCCTTCCTGCCCTGCTTCCCCAGGTGTCCCTCCGTAATAGGTTCGAGGCCCTGGATCTTGAAGGAGAGGTAGGTAAGAATGTGGGGCAAGGCCAGCCCACAAGGCCACATAGGAAAAGGGGGTCGACTTTGCACCTCAAGACTGCCTCTGTTAAGAAAGAAAGAAGGGTCATTGTAGTAGGGGATTCCCTTCTGAGAGGAACAGAGGGCCCGATATGCAGAGTTGACCCTCATCATAGGGAAGTGTGTAGTCTGCCTGGAGCCCGGATCAGGGATATCACAAGGGCGTTCCCCAACCTGGTGCACCCGACAGACTACTACCCGCTGCTGGTCTTCCAGACAGGTGGGGAGGAAGCTGCTTCCCACAGTCTGAGGGGGATGAAGAAAGACTACAGGGCCTTGGGGCGGGTGGTGAAAGAGTCTGGGGCTCAAGTGATCTTCTCCTCACTCCTTCCATCTTCCACTGATGATGTGGGAAGAAATGGGAAGATTCAGTTCATAAACAATTGGCTTTGAGACGTGCTACAGGCAGGGCTTTGGATTCTTTGATAACGGCTGGTTTTATAGGGCACCAGTCCGGACAATGACAAGTGAGAAAGGTTTGTCCCACAGAGGCAAAAGGATGCTGGGGCACGAATTAGCAGGGCTCATTTGGAGAGCTTTAAACTAGATTCGAAGGGGGATGGGGTTGTAGCTGGGCTTGCCCCAGTGGGGCAGCGCTCCAGAATTGATGAAGACTGGGAGGCCTCCTATAATCCTAGGGTGAAATCGGTGTGCTCAGCTCGCTCCCTGAAATGTCTGTACACCAATGCGCGCAGCATGGGAAATATGCAGGAGGAGTTGGAAACCTGTGTTAAGTCAGGAGACTATGATCTGGTGGCAATTACAGAGACGTGGTGGGACAGCTTACATGACTGGAATATAGTCATGGAGGGCTATGTCCTTTTCAGGAAATACAGGCCAGCCAGGCGGGGTGGTGGGGTTGCTCTTTATGTGCGGGAGCAACTACAATGCACCGAGTTCTGTCCAGGGACAGATGATGAGTGAGTTGAGAGTCTGTGGGTGAGAATTAAGGGGCAGGCTGGCAGGGGGGATACTGTTGTGGTTGTCTGTTGCAGGCCACCAGGTCAGGGTGAGGAAGTTCATGAGGCCTTCTACAGGCAGCTGAGAGCGGCCTCACAGTCACAGGCCATGGTCGTCGTGGGGGATATTAACTTCCCTGATGTTTGCTGGAAGGACCACTCAGCAACCCAGCCACAGTCCAGGAGGTTCCTCCAGTGTATGGATGATAACTTCCTCCTGCAAATGGTGGATGAGCCGACCAGGAGAGGAGCGCTGCTGGATCTCATCCTCACTAACAAGGAGGATCTGGTTGAAGCAGTAAGGGTTGAGGGCTGCCTTGGTTGCAGCGACCATGAGATGGTGGAGTTCAGGATCTTGTGTGGCAGGACTAGTAGAGTAGCAAGTAGAATTGCAACTCTGGACTTCAGCAGGGCAAACTTTGGCTTTTTCAAGCAATTGCTAGGGGAAATCCCATGGGCAAGGCTGCTTGAAGGTAAAGGGGCCCAAGATAGTTGGTTGACATTCAAGGACTGCTTTTTCCATGCTCAAGATTGGAGCGTCCCGACACGTAGGAAGTCAAGGAAGAGGGCCAAGAGACCTGCGTGGCTAAATAGGGAGTTGCTGGGTATGCTCAAGTGGAAGAGGAGAGTTTACAGGTCATGGAAGGAGGGGCTGGCCACTTGGGAGGAATATAAGGCCGCTGCTAGAGGATGTAGGAAGGCAGCTAGGAGGACTAAGGCATCCTTAGAATTAAACCTGGCGAGAAGGGTCAAGGACAGCAAAAAGAGCTTTTTCAAATACATGACAGACAAAACTAACACCAGAGGCAATGTAGGCCCACTGATGAACGGGATGGGTGCCCTGGTGAAAGAAGATACAGAGATGGCAGAGTTACTGAATGCCTTCTTTGTCTCTGTCTACTCTGCTGCAGGCAGTCCTGAAGAGCCCTGTACCCCTGAGACCTTAGATGAAGTCAGGTCAACGGAGCGGTTTGCCTTAGTCGATGAGGAATGGGTTAGAGATCAGTTGAGCAATCTGGACATCCATAAATCCATGGGTCCAGATGGGATGAGCCCGCGGGTGCTGAGGGAACTGGCGGAAGTCATTGCTAGACCGCTCTCCATCATCTTTACCAAGTCTTGGGAAACGGGAGAGGTGCCTGAGGACTGGAGGAAAGCAAATGTCACTCTGGTCTTCAAAAAGGGCAAGAAGGAGGACCCGGGTAACTATAGACCGGTCAGCCTCACCTCCATCCCTGGGAAAGTGATGGAACACCTTATCCTTGGTGCCATCTTAAGGCGTATCAAGGATAAGAGGGTTATGAGGGGCAGTCAACATGGCTTCACCAGGGGGAAATCATGTTTGACCAATCTCTTAGCCTTTTATGAGGAAATAACACGGTGGATGGATGATAGCAGAGCGGTGGATGTGGTCTACCTTGACTTCAGCAAAGCATTTGACAGAGTCTCCCATGGCATCCTCACGGCTAAATTGAGGAAGTGTGGACTGGATGATCAGGTAGTGAGGTGGACTGCGAACTGGCTGAAGGAGAGAAGACAGAGAGTTGTAGTCTATGGGGCTGAGTCTAGTTGGAGGCCTGTAACTAGTGGAGTGCCTCAAGGGTCAGTACTGGGACCAGTATTATTTAATATATTCATCAACGATTTAGATGAGGGAATTGAGTGTGCTATCAGCAAGTTTGCTGATGACACTAAGCTGGGAGGAGTGGTTGACACGCCAGAAGGCTGTGCTGCCATCCAGCGAGACCTGGACAGGCTGGAGAGTTGGGCAGGGAGTAACTTGATGAAATATAAATAGGGAAAGTGTAGAGTCCTGCATCTGGGCAGGAACAACCCCAGGTTCCAGTATAGGTTGGGAAACGACCTGTTAGAGAGCAGTGTAGGGGAGAGGGACCTGGGGGTCCTAGTGGACGACAGGATGACCATGAGCCAACACTGTGCCCTTGTGGTTAAGAAGGCCAATGGCATCCTGGTGGGGTGTATTAGAAGGGGGGTGGTTAGTAGGTCGAGAGAGGTCCTCCTTCCCCTCTACTCTGCCCTGGTGAGACCGCATCTGGAATATTGTGTCCAGTTCTGGGCCCCTCAGTTCAAGAAGGACAGGGAGCTGCTGGAGAGAGTCCAGCGCAGGGCAACAAAGATGATTAAGGGAGTGGAGCATCTCCCTTATGAGGAAAGACTGAGGGAGCTGGGTCTCTATAGTTTGGAGAAGAGGAGACTGAGGGGTGACCTTATAAGTGTCTATAAATATATAAAGGGGGAGTGTCACGAGGATGGAGCCAGGCTCTACTCAGTGGCAAACAATGATAGGACAAGGGGTAACCTCACCATATATATCAACTTGAAAACTAATATAAAGTTACTATTTCAAGCAAATGTATAATGGGAGAAATAAAGTTTAACTGTTTTTTATACTTGTTAATAGGTTTCATATTCATTTCTATTTCTGCTGTTACTTTAAAAGCAGTTAACCAGTTAAAGGTTTACATCAAAGCCAGAATTATTTAAAAACTGCACACAAAACCTCAAATATTTTGACCAATTTTAGTGTTTGATTTTAATTTAAAATCACAGTGTAATATTTTATTGAAAAATATTGTTGACAAGTCAACATGGTGTGAGAAGAATTAGTTTATTATAAATAATAATTACTTGCACTTCATATTGCCAAAAACGGCTGAATGAATTAATGACAAAGTCAACTCTAATCCTCCATACTTCTACAATTCAGCTACCACATGGAAACAAGAAGAAAAAGGTTTTAAATATACCAGGTCTCCATAATTGCTGCTCTGCTGCAGCAGTCCTGCAAAACATTCAGGTAAAAAATTACTCTAAATTTGATTTTTGAGCTTCTTTCAAGCTTTGATATTCTATATGAAAACTTACAGTTATAATTATCAAAATATATGTGTATAATGTTGATTCTGTTAAATATCAGTTCTTTATACAACCAAAATGATTATAAATTCTGTCTTCAGAAATGGTTGTAATCTGTGGACAAGAATATATGTGTTTTACAGGTACTTCTGTTTTGAAATACAACAGATGAACTTTTAGAGACCTGAACACATGACTCTCATTGTCTTTGTAATTCAGCCACCTAGTGTTCTAATTATATGAAATTACTTCAAATTCAGTAACATTACACAGTATTTAAGTTGAAGTATACCTATCCAGGTATGCTTAATTTATTCATCTAGCCTATCATGGGGTTTTCTGCTATAAGTAATTTAGGATGCATACTTACATGCAAGAAAGTATGCTTACTTCAGGATGACAACTCCTTTTTACAGTTGCACTTCTATAGCACGAACTACATGGCCAAACCATAATATTGCAATTTTGATTGTTATTCTTGATTAAAAGCAGTTCACAGAATATACAGTTTGTACCTGCATTTTCAACATCGGGAGAAGGTTCTGAATAAGTACTATGTTGAGGTTACTGCCTCCATCAGCTAAGTTTGCAGGATGAGCTATCACCTCCATAATGATATGTGCATACCTGGGCAAAGTTGACACTGAAACTTATATAAATAACAAGCAATTCACATGAACGCCTGGCACCTGAACAAGCCTGTCTACTTCAGGGTTTTCCATATTCCCATGTTTTTCAAAACAAGCAGAAAAATCCCTCATCCTATTCAACTTGTAATTTCAGAGAAAAGTCAAAAGACCTGCTCAGCTGGTTTATGGTGATAATATTTTCTCAGGAAATATCCATTTAAAATATGTGCGTCTCAGTTGTTTCTTTCTTGGCATTTCTGGCAAGAGAAATTGTTCAGAGATTTATATGGCTCTTAATAGATTGTATGTTTTCTTTATGGAAATTTTAGAGGGGTTTTCAGTTGGCTGACCACATTTGGCAAACTTACTAGCACAACAAATCTGTCATTCCTTAGTGAGTATGAAAGTTTAGTGAAGTATGAAAGTTCTTTGGTTGTTGAAAGTATTTTCCACTCTTTTATTTTTTTCATTAAATGATTACAAAATTGCTCCTAGTAACCATGTAATTGGGGTACCACATATGCTTAATAATCCTTTTCAGTTGGCACAATATTATTTTTTGCTTGTCGTTATGGATTAGTACAATAAATATTTGCTTGCCTTCAATTACTTTCCTAAAGACTTATTAAAGAGGACAAAAATATATCCCTTGTCTGTGTCTGCTATATGATTTAGGAATTAACATTACACTTTACAGCAATTTGAATTTGTTGAAGTTGTTTAGGGAGATAATTGTGAATGTGAATTTGATTTTTCAAGGCAGATAATAGACAGATAGCATCCATTGAAATAAAGGGAAAACACTTACCTGTAATGTTTTGAAAACCTCAGCAGTAATCATTTTTATTAGACCAATATTTGTAAGAACATGGTTGTCTTTCATTAACGGGTCATAGTCAAGACAGTCCCCATATGGGATACAAAAGCTGCTTTTCATCCTTAAGGTAAACTTCTTGAGGAACTTTGTTTTCAAATAGATGTTCAACAGGCATATTTCATTCGTATTTATATCTGTGGTATGAGAAGTTTCCTTATGTACCTGAGGCTCTGAATTGCATCAAAGGGGCTAGAAAGTGTCCTTGCCAGTGTGGACACTGTTTAGTATCGCTTTGAAGCAGGAGCAATATCAGGTCTTGATGCAGAATTAGGACCGCTGCTATTTTCTTTTTAGTTTGCTTGCAAAAGAAAAATGGCAGCAATTTTCTTTTTCTCTGAAGGCAAATATTGCCAGGTTTTTACACTAATGCAGGCATTCTGAGCAGTCTCAGAGGTCTGTGAAGGAAGGGATTTTGCTATTCAATTAACAGTTTAGATTTTTTTTTAAGCTTAATTACCTGCAGAATCAGAAAACCACAAAAATGGCAGAAGCTTGGAGACCAACTGATGACTATGAGCTCCCATAAAGAATGACCCCAATGCACAGACCTTTTTTAAATGCATTAAAGAAATTAAAACAACTATGATAAAGAAATAGTAAGAGTTCAGTCTCTCCTTCACCAGTGTACAGAATTTACTGGGAACTGAAGGAGTGCAACTGACCAGTGGGACTTCACCCTTCAGTGACAGCACAAGAAGATGAGATCCCTAGGCTATATCAACATAGTAGATCAATTAGCTAAGCAACCTAGTGGCTTCAACAGCCTTTTTTCAACAGTGGCCTATACCCGGTCACCCACAGGAAAAGCCACTAACTAACATAGCACAGTTAGGCATTAAACTATACACAACATCTTTCTAACATTGCATACACTCTGAAAATTCAGACAAGATACAATTATTTATTCTGAAATTGCAACTTTAGAAAAATCCTCAGTGCAACAGACACTGAGACACACAAAACCTCATTACATATATTCCACTGATGGACATGTTCTGCAAGTCAGAGTGAATTTCTGTCCCTCTGGAATTAACTTTCATTTCTTGATTTTAAGCAATGTGAAAGCTTAAATGCTATGTGTTTCTGAATGAGTAATGACTGATCTTTTCTTCTTTTCTAATAAGGTCAAATTATAGCTTACGTGGCTCAAAGCAAATATTACAAGCCAAAGGTGAAGGAATTTTCAAGTCTTTAAAAATATATAGTGAGCACTGAAATACAGAGGAAAATACAACATATGAAAAAAGTCTTGCAGTGTAGGCAACTAAATAGAAGAATAACTTACTTTAAACCATTATTTCCTTGCAAATTCCCTGAAATGGAGAGGCAGTTCTATGATGACTGATGATAGAGTCTTCTACACTGTCATCCCATACTGGCACCCATTTTGCTTTCCCCGTGAAACATTATAGTATAGAAGTCCTCAGTTTTCTTCGTAATTAAGATGGTAGTCAGGATGTCACTCATACAACATTGTTACCTGCTTCAGGTTAAAAGACTAGCCTTATAGTGCTCTGATTCAGAGATGTCAGAATCAAATTATTAGCCATAAAAATTAACTACAGCAACTTGTCTGAATCTTTGCATACAGATGTGCACACATTTAACACAGCTACACAATGGCAGAAGCCATGTACATAAGCAAAGCGTTTTTGTTCCTTACTCTCATTCTAAGCATGAAGAAAACCTTACAAAATGAACTGATGCCGATCTGTTTGTGGAAGGGCTGGGACTGTCATGCTTGTATTATTTAACTGCTATAGTAATGGATAATCCCACTAGAGTCAATAGTGGCAGATACAGGGACTGTGAGAATGAGGACCTTGTGCCCACTGCAGGAGAGGATCTGGTTCGAGACCATCTTAAAAATTTGAACATGCACAAGTCCATGGGTCCTGATGAGATCCCTCTGCAGGTCCTGAAGGAGCTGGCAAATGAAGTTGCAAAGCCGCTGGCCATCATATTTGAGAAATCATGGCAGTCAGGGGAAGTTCCCAGTGACTGGAAAAAGGGAAATATAACCCCCATTTTCAAGAAGGGGAAATGGACGACCTGGGGAATTACAGACCAGTCAGTCTCACCTCTGTGCCTGGCAAAATGTTGGAGCAGAGTTTCCTGGAAATCATGTTAAGGCACATGAAAAACAACAAGGTGCTTGGTGACAGCCAGCGTGGCTTCACTAAGGGGAAATCCTGCCTGACCAATCTGGTGGCCTTCTATGATGGGGCTACAGAACTGATGGACAGGGGTAGAGCAATTGTCATCTACCTGGACTTGTGTAAAGCGTTCAACACTGTCCCACACGACATCCTTGTCTCTAAATTGGAGAGACATCAGTTTGATGGATGGACCACTCGGTGGATAAAGAACTGGCTGGATGGCCACATGCAAAGATTGTGGTCAATGGCTTAATGTCTGCTGGAGACCAGTAATGAGTGGCATCCCTCAGGGATCGGTGTTGGGACAGATCTTGTTTAACATCTTCATTGCTGACATGAAGTGGGATTGAGTGTGCCCTCAGTAAATTTGCTGATGACACCAAGCTGTGTGGTTCGGTTGACACGTTGGAGGGAAGGAATGCCATCCAGAGGGACCTCAACATGCTTGTGAGGTGGGCTGATGCCAACCTTATGAAGTTTAACCATGCCAGGTGCAAGGTCCTACACCTGGGTCTGAGCAATCCCAGGCACAGCTACAGGTTGGGCAAAGAAGAGATTCAGAGCAGCCCTGCGGAGAAGGACTTTGGGGTATTGGTCAATGAGAAAATGAACATGAGCTGGCAGTGTGTGCTTGCAGCCCAGAAAGCCAACCGTATCCTGGATTTCATCAACAGGAGCGTGACCAGCAGGTCAAAGGAGGTGGTCCTGCCCCTTTACTCTGCTCTTGTGAGACCTCACCTGGAGTATTGTGTGCAGTTCTGGTGTCCTCAACATAAAAAGGACATGGAACTGTTGGAACAAGTCCAGAGAAGGGCCACGAGAAAGATCAGGGGACTGTAGCACCTCCTGTCTGAAGATAGGCTGAGGAAGTTGGGGCTGTTCAGCCTGGAGAAGAGAAGGCTGCGTGGAGACCTCATAGCAGCCTTCCAGTATCTGAAGGGGGCCTATAGGGATGCTGGGGATGGATTCTTCATTAGGGACTGTAGAGATAGGACAAGGGGTAATGGGTTAAAACTTAAACAGGGGAAGTTTAGATTGGATGTAAGGAGGAAATTCTTTCCTGTTAGGGTGGTGAGGCACTGGAATAGGTTGCCCAGGGAGATTGTGAATGCTCCATCTGTGGCAGCGTTCAAGACCAGGTTGGACGAGGCCTTGGGTGATATGGTTTAGTGTGAGGTGTCCCTGCCCATGGCAGGGGGGTTGGAACTAGATGATCTTAAGATCCTTTCCAACCCTAACTATTCCATGAGTCTATGATTCTTTGAAACCAATCCATTAAAGATGAATTGTGCTGTTGTATTACAACATTGAGGAGGAATGGCAGTTTGGTGGGAATCAGCATTTCCATCCATTTCCTCCTCAAGCATCAAGTCTCCCATGGCCTAATTCTGTTCTGCATCTTCTTCAGTGCTGGAGGAGAAAGGAAGCATAACAGGAATCATACCAGTGGTAATGATAGTTGTATAAAGCAAATTCTCATCATTATAGCTGATCTGGAAGACATAGCCAGCTTAGTCATTTCCAAAATTCCTATTCTTTACAATTTTTAAAAGGCAAAACCCAGAAAGAACCAACTTGTCATGAACTTCTAAAGGTAAAAGACCCAGTTATTTCTCTTGGCTATTATGGCAACTAACACAAGTTACAGAAAAGATATTTCCAATCCTAACTGTCAGTACTTTTTATAGACTGTATTTTTCCCAGCAGTTTCAACAAAAGGAACTACTCGTATCTCCAGTATCTCTCTGCCTTTATACTGAAAAATTCAGAAGGTATTCTGTCTCAAGATTACCTTCAGAGAGTGGTTGTTGAACAAGAATTTGACTTTATATCTTGCCGTGAAAAAAATGCGCTCTGTGAGAAACACATGCCTGCTAAAGTCCATCTGTATTCATTTATCACCCTTTAACATGACTTGTACTTAAGTGATACTCTGACTAGATTTCCTTTTCATGTAGTAAGGCTGTCTTCTGAAAAGGACAATGTGGCAAGAATTATTGATATAGTTTAAGTGTATCTTGTGAAACTCGCTTTAATTTTAAATTTAATGCTTTACAATTTATTACTATTATTTGATCTCTTAATCAAGGCACTGGCACAACCAGAAAAAAAAAAAAATCAAATTGTTTCCTTTTCACTTGTCCTTTCTTCTTTTATCTTTAATCAAACGTGAACAATAGTACTAATTTTCTGCATATTCTTCTCCATTTCTTTATCTAAGGGTTTTAAGTCGCATTGTTTAGGAAAGACAGACATTTCACTCTGAGGTTTGCTATGCAAATTTTTATGAATACCATAGCTTGTCAAGAATTATCACTCCAAACATTCACTTGAAACTAAATCCTGTGATCTCACAAATGCAAGCTGATTGCACCATCATCTACAAATGATCTAGACACCTGATCTTGACTCTCTATCACTTTGTACCTACAGTCATAATCCCCGCTGATGTTGAAAACAGAGCACATATTAACATAGAGCCATGGAGAACTGACACAGAATTTCCATCATTCTCTCTTCTGAGATATAAATAAAAATCAGAAAAAGTGGCCTTGCAGTCATATTCATCTGGGAGAGAGGAAATGGGGTCAAAAGGAAGTGGAGAGAGGTTTCCAACAGAAACCTTCTGCAGAATTTGTTTGCGTGGACTGTTTTTTACACTGAGTACAAAGTTGTGAAGGTTTTGGTTAGGAATGAATGGCAACATACTTACACAAACTCACTGTGAACACTGACTCACCTCTGAAGAGTGTTTCATGAGTTGTTTCTCTATTTTTGATGGAAACATCAGAGCGCCTCTATCCGTTATAATGACATATGAGAAAGTAAATTAATTTCTTTGCATTAGAAGCAAAGGCAGTGCAGACTGTATAGAATATAGAATGTACATACAGTAACTACGGTACAAGTTTTGCAGGCACTTGTACATGTGCATGATTTGACTTTCTATTTCTATGTACATAAACTTAGGTGCTACTATTCAGCAAATAGGATTATGCACTTTTTCAAGCCTCTGAATTTTCAGTTCAGGTATGTGTAAGTGTTTGTGTGTATGTGTCCAAATAGAGTTTGATTTCTTTGATGTGGTTCAGTATATGTAATATATATTGTTCATTTTACTTGTGTTTATATTCATTTAGATATATAATGCATAAATAAATATTAATGATGAGGTAGTAAACAGTAGTGCAAATATTTATGTATATAGTTTTTCTTTTAGTGAGCAAATATTCTTTCAGTTGCTTTGTTTTTTAAAAAGAGGAACCAGAGATATTGCTCACAGAATTCCTCAATAGCCCCACCAGAAGCATAGAATTTACAGACTAATTTAACTCTTGCTACGACTTTATGAATTGAAGCTCTACTCTGCCAGAAAGGAAAAAGAGACCGAAAAGAATTACTGCAGTGCTGCACCTTGCCAGTGAGATGGTCACATTGGAAATGGATTTGCCTGCAAATCTTTAGTATCCTTATGGTGAGCCATTCTTACATTAAACTCTTTCAGATACCTGTAGACCCACAAGCCAAGATGGTAATACAGCAGTTTCTGTGCAGCAGCAGTTTCATTTCAACATTTCACTGCCATGGTTTTCTAGGAAGAAGTTAAATTTGCCCTAGCATTTAAGATCAGAAAATCATTGACTCTGGCTCTCCAGCAAGTCTGTTGTTAACAAGAGGGAGAAATGCAATATTTCATACTAGCTAACAGGTCATGTTTCATCATCCTTTAGGATATTTTATTCAGTCCATTAAATATTTCCAGTTCTGTTCTGGTCCAGTGTAACAACAAGAAGCCATTTCTTTTATCACTCCATTACTTTTGTGGACTGTTCTGTATAAAGAAAGTATTCAACCCTGTAACTACTGAACACCCTGAAAAATGAGGTTTTTGGAAAATATTGCCACTGCTTACAAAATTATACTTAAAGAATTGAGGTAAACCTGTTCTGGAGAATAACTGCAGTCAAGTCATAATTGTGCCTTCTTACAAGGTCCAATTTTAACAATCTTTGTTCTAATTATAACTAACTGTGTTTGCATATATAGTATAGGCTGGTATAGTGTAGTATGAAGATACTAAACCTGGAGTGTGTGTGTAGATGTGTGTATTTTTATATATGAATGAATGTAGACACAATTATCTTTGAAAAGCAATAATGATCCACATTCTGTTAACTTTATCAGTTACAAAGCAGAACTTTTATCTTTTGTTTACCAAGTAAATATTATGGGCTTTACTTTTAAACAGGAAAAACAAAATTAATAATAGTGTAGCAGAATTTGTAACAAAAATTTGAGCAAAGATGGGTGTATAACTGTGATGGAGACCACAAACTGTGCTGGAATTTAGACCACCATATACATGCTTGGGTATTACAAGATCTTATTGTCACAGTGTATTAGAGGAGGCAAAAATGGTTTTATTTTATGTTCTTGGCTGTGGAATTAATATCTTTAACTTTATGCTGCTAGGAAGTACATTACTTTAATAATTCATAGTTAAAAAAAGCTTTCTCAGGTGGTTTAGGACAAACAGGCCTGCATGCATTTTACAGCTTCTTTGAATGAATAAACTTTTGTGGTGAGTATACTGCTAGAGTAAATCAGGAAAAGTAAATTTGATCATAAAGATTTTTAAATTTGAGACTTCTAGGGCAGAATAGGCCTGAATCTCATACCAGTGACACATCCCTACTGTGACTTTTAATCATACTTAGATGTAGATTGAAAATGCTGAGTCAGTCCTTTTGATGCCAATTTAAATTATAGTATCATAGTATCACAGTATCACAGTATGCTAGAGATTGGAAGGGACCTCGAAAGATCATCTAGTCCAATCCCCCTGCCGGAGCAGGAACACCTAGATAATGTTACACAGGAATGTGTCCAGGCGGGTTTTGAATGTCTCCAGGGAAGGAGACTCCACAACCTCCCTGGGCAGCCTGTTCCAGTGTTCCGTCACCCTCACTGAGAAGAAGTTTCTTCTCAAGTTTAAGTGGAACCTCTTGTGTTCCAGTTTGTACCCATTACCCCTTGTCCTATCATTGTTTGCCACTGAGTAGAGCCTGGCTCCATCCTCGTGACACTCCCCCTTTATATATTTATAGACACTTATAAGGTCACCCCTCAGTCTCCTCTTCTCCAAACTATAGAGACCCAGCTCCCTCAGTCTTTCCTCATAAGGGAGATGCTCCACTCCCTTAATCATCTTTGTTGCCCTTCGCTGGACTCTCTCCAGCAGCTCCCTGTCCTTCTTGAACTGAGGGGCCCAGAACTGGACACAATATTCCAGATGCGGTCTCACCAGGGCAGAGTAGAGGGGAAGGAGGACCTCTCTCGACCTACTAACCACCCCCCTTCTAATACATCCCAGGATGCCATTGGCCTTCTTGGCCACAAGGGCACAGTGTTGGATCATGGTCATCCTGTCGTCCACTAGGACCCCCAGGTCCCTCTCCCCTACACTGCTCTCTAACAGGTCGTTTCCCAACCTATACTGGAACCTGGGGTTGTTCCTGCCCAGATGCAGGACTCTACACTTTCCCTTGTTATATTTCATCAAGTTATTCCCTGCCCACCTCTCCAGCCTGTCCAGGTCTCGCTGGATGGCAGCACAGCCTTCTGGCGTGTCAGCCACTCCTCCCAGCTTAGTGTCATCAGCAAACTTGCTGATAGTACACTCAATTCCCTCATCTAAATCGTTGATGAATATATTAAATAATACTGGTCCCAGTTCTGACCCTTGAGGCACTCCACTAGTTACAGGCCTCCAACTAGACTCAGCCCCATAGACTACAACTCTCTGTCTTCTCTCCTTCAGCCAGTTCGCAGTCCACCTCACTACCTGATCATCCAGTCCACACTTCCTCAATTTAGCTGTGAGGATGCTGTGGGAGACTGTGTCAAATGCTTTGCTGAAGTAGCATGGTTTTTCCTTAGCATGCATATAAGAGACCACATTTTTAGTACAGCTTGGAGCAGACACTTGGGGTTCTTTCTTCCTGATACAAGATGCGTTTGCGTTTGGCTATGTGCCTCTGTAATGACTTCACATTTCTTGTGGAGCAACAGGAAGCGGCTTCTCTTATATGGCTGGAAGGTAGTCTCAAATGGATGGTGATAAAGCAGTACTGTTTACATTTCCTTAGTACCCTCAAAGCCAGTCTAAGTGCTCAGACTAAAGAAAAAAGTCTAGTTGATCACCATAATGACAATTTTCTAGATCCCTGAAAAGCATGGACTCCTAGAGACTGTGTTTTCACAGCTATCATTCTGACAACCAGAAAATGAAACTTCTAGAAATGCTGCTGGATAAGCACTTGAAGTTTAGGGATTCTGCTGAAATAAGATTTTTACAGGTATAAACATGAAAAGGCATGGCTGCTTGAAGCATTACTTGCTGTACACTGGCATAAGACCTCTGAAGTTGATTTAACTATGCCATTCACACCACTTGAGCATCTGCCCAGTTGGAAATTTACTGTATCGGAAGCTGTTGATGGACAGCTACTGATATACTTCCATCATGGCAAACCCCAGTAGTACTATAACCAACAAACCTTATAATTTTCCATGAGCTGAGCTTTTCCCTACCTGAATCCCAAACGGATTTCAAAGGATCTCCAAAGGAATGCATCTGCTTATTTCCATTTGTGGTATACATACATGCATTTACGCTACAGGAAGGTCATAGCTTACAAGCTGCTCTCTTTTGCAACCTGTACTACAAGCAAATTACTTCCTGTTAATTAATAGCCGTGCAGTATTACAAACCATTATTATATGAGCAATTCATCATCCCCCCAAGTGGATCATTACATTATGCTACCAATAGACTATTCTAGGCCTATTTTGAATCTAATTTCTTCTTACGTTCTGATTCAATATGAAGGTTGCATTACTGAAACTGATACATATAAAAAACAAGTAACCAAACTCCATCAACTGCCTTATTACAGAAGAGAAAGTGGTCCATTTGCAGCTTTATCCATACAGCAAACCTTACCTGTATGCATGCATGTGCATATATATGTGATAGGAATTAAAGTGTAGACAAGAAAACAAGTAATAATAATTTTGTAGCTGAAAGATTTCTTCATAAATTTTCTTAGCTTTTGCTATAATCAAACACAAGAAGAAGTGCAATGATCCTGAAATACATGTTTTTTATGAATATGAAGCAGCACTTCATACTGTGATGGTGACCAAGCACTGGCATACATTTCTCAAAGAGGCTGTGGAGTCTTCAACCCTGGAGATATTCAAAAGCCATCTGGATATGGTCTTGGGCAACCAGTTCTAAGGCAGCCCTGCACAAGTCAAATGACCTCCAGCAGACCCTTCCATCCTCAACCATCCTGTAATTCTTTGACTCTATGAATGCCCATCCCAGCTCCTTTAGCTTATACCAATGTGTATAATTGATTCTAAAAGGACATGTCACCATGGCACTGTGAATAAAAAGTCTTAACTGCATCACATTAATACATCACTCTTCTGCTACCTATGTCTTTCTCGCAGAGTTATAGCAAAGATTATGTCAGCCTAACCTTCTGATATTCACTTTTTTCTGTCTGCCAGTGTCCTTTGGCTTGGACAGTGCTGGTTGGAGCTGTGATATTTTATTTCTCTCTCCCTCATTTTTCAGAATAAGTTTCTGGCTTCTCTCAGAGGAAATGCTTAACCAGTCTGATTGCCTTCTACCATGGGGCAACTGGCTGAATAGATGAGGGAAGATCAGTGCATTTTGTCTACCTGGACTTCAGCGAGGCTTTCAACACTGTCTCCCATGACATTGTCATAGGTAAGCTCAAGAAGTACAGGCTGGGCAAGTGGATTAAGATGAGGTGGATAAAGAACTGGCTGAATGGCAGGGCTGTGGTCAGTGGCACAAAGTGTAGTTGGAACCTGTAATTAGCAGTGTCCCTCAGAGATCAATGTTGGGTCCAGTATTTAACTTACTCATCCATGACTTGGGAAAAGGTGCCTTCTAGGCAATTTTACTGACAATACAAAACTGGGAGGAGTGGCTGATTCCATCTTTCAGAATTATCTGAATAGGCTGGAGACAAAGGAAGAGAGGAATCTTTTGAAATTCAACAAAGGCAGGTGCAGGATCCTGCACCTTGGGAGAAACAACCCCATGAACCAGTACAGGCTGGGGGCTGAATGCTGGAAGGAAGCTCTGTAGAAAGGGACCTAATGCTAATAGCAAAGAGTAAGCAAAATGTTGGAGTAGAAGCTTGTTAGTTTGCAAATAAAGATTAGATAGATAGATAGATAGATAGATAGATAGATAGATAGATAGATAGATAGATAGATAGATAGTACAGGAAAAGTATAATAGTGTTGGAACCAAAGCCTGTTGAAGCATTGGAAAAAATAAATCTGCTTAATTGATTTTGGATTAGACTGCTGTTCGCTCAGCACATCTCTTCCTTCTCCTGAAATTGACTTACACACCTACAAGTGGATTCTACAGGCTGAAGCTCTAAGTGGCCCTTAAAGACTGTAAATAATCTTGTGTTACCTCACTGTATGTACTATATATTTTTCTGAAAGTGGCAATCTAGCACTTGTTCTTTGGTTTCACATTTGTATGTAATTTCACTTGCAGAGAGCATTTCGAAGAGCAAAGACCAAACTGGAGCAGCAGAACATTCATGTGTGTTGCTCAGTTCTAAATGATGACATAGGGCAGTAAAGACTTAAAAGCTTTGAACAGTACCAAGAAAAGGAGGAAAGCAATATAATCCTTAGTGTTGTGTATGACAAGTGTAAATGAAGTATTATACAACTAAAACCTTGCTTCCCTAACCTACAAAAAATAAGCAGATTACATTTGTTATTTCAAGTTACTAAAAAGACTTTTCACCTCCAGCAGACAAGGAATTCCCAGTTCAAATCTAGAGGCTTTTTGCTGAAAGCTTTTTGTTTCACTGTAGTTAAGGATGTGAGTGGTAAGGTGAAAGTGTTTATTCTGCTTTTTTTAGAGGCAAAGAAGACCATTGTCTCAAAGTATACAGTAGGACACAAAGAGAGGGGGGGTCAGTGATTTTTTTCTGTTGTGAATCTGCCCAATTCATCTCCTGCTACTGAGCATTATCATCAGTTTTGCCAGGATGACAGATGCAGCAGATTGAGAGGCAGAAAAAATAATTCTATGCTGGTGTCTGGCTTAATTATCTCAGGGAAATGGATATCTCTGCACAACATCACAGATGTGGTAGTAATTGGAAAATTGACAAAGTACTTGCATTTCTTACAGGAAGTCCGGGAGTCCTTTGTAATTTCACATTTATTAATTTATTAGTTAGAGAACGGTCATTCCATTCAGTAAGAGAAAATAACAAAACCTCATTTTTTGCATTCAAACTGCAATGTTTTACTGTGTCTGAGGTTCATCTTCCCATTACCCCATCCATTCTGAGATATATCTGCAGACTGTTTGCCAGAGCTCAAGGCTTTCTTCCTTCTCAGTGTAGCAAAGACTGTTTGTTCAATTAAAGTATTTCTATAGACAGCCTAAAAGAGACAAACGGCTGAATAAAATATATGGACCCCTGCAGCATTGTTTTGAAGTATACCACTTGGTTTTCTGGGGTAATATTTGGACTGGGATTTCAGTTATTCAGTGGTATACTAGAACATGTTCATACGAAATAGATATATTGTAGAAACAATCTACAGTGTGCTATTAAAAAAGCAATTTTTCATCAAAACACTGTTCATGACCAAAAGACAACCTAAGCTGGTATTACAGACTGCTCAATCATCACCTTTCAAATATTTTGTAAAAAAAATTTTTTTACAATAAAATGGATAAGCCATATGGATTTTCTTTTTAAATTTTATCTTTAATATTAAGAAGGCAGGCAGCATGTCACTTTCTCTTTGATGGAGACAGAAATAATAAAAATACACCTTTAAAGTCAGTATGCACATCCAATTGAAGATAAAAGCCAGACTCATGGTTTTGGGGGATTTTTTTTTTCTTTTCCACAAATAATGTCAAGCCATCTGTCAGATGTATAAAATGGAATACCAGCATGAATTTTTTGCATCCGGAAGGGATACTTTTCATAGCATTCTGGGTTTTTTTAAAGGGTAGAATGACATGGTTGCTGTGGTCAGAAAAGTAACAATGACACTTGTGTGCAGAACAAATTGACTCTCTGCGTTAGTTCTTCCTCTGGGGAAAATTTTTGTAGTTAACTTGACTTTAATTGAATTATATTGATTTATGTCACTATTAAGCTGTCTATGTATTCAAGTTATACCAATTATTTTACTGATAAAACCAGGTGTACTTTGTACACCACAAAATAAGGTTGGGTACAAAGTCATGTGAGAATAGTGCTGAAAATCATTACAGATTTTGTAAGTAACACACTTTTCTTCAAAAAGATAAGACTGAAAGATCTTGAATTGCTGAGGAGAGAGAAAGGAGAAAAGGGCCAGACTAATCTACAGTTGAAACAGTACATCGACAGAATAGCATGGGGATTTCTGAATGGGGTTTAAACTACCTTACTTACTGAACAATGTTGCGAGGTGCGTTTGGAGCAAAGATTGATGCAATGAGAATATTTCTTCCACGTAACACAATTCATAACTCTTTTAAGTATATGCATATACATACATAGATTTATACAAATACATATTATACTAATGTACTAATATTATACTATTATACTATATTATACTAATATACTAATATATACTATACATGCAAGACATATACTACAAGATTTACTGGGCATCACTATTAATAATATATTTTTTTAAAACTGTGTCCTGGGTTCAGCAGTAGCAGTCATGTTTCTCCTTCGTGGTAGCTGGTGCACTGCTGTGTTTTGACTTCCAGCCTGGGAACAGTGCCGGTGATACCGATGTTTTTGATTGTTGCTAAGTGATGTTTACCCTGACCAAGGACTTTGTGAGGCTCATGCTCTGCCAGGGAGGAGGGGAAGCCGGAAGGAAGCAGAGACGGGATGCCTGATCCAGGCTCGCCAAAGAGGTATTCCATACCACAGCACGTCATGCCTGGGGGGGTAACTGGGAATTACCTGGAAGGACACGGGCTTCTGAGTCGAACTTGTTTCTCAGCCAGTGGTATCGTATTCTCTTCCCTTGTTATTTTCTCTTATCGTTGTTGTCATTGGTGGTAGCGGTGGTGATTTGTGTTGTACATTGGTTGCGGGACTGTTCTTGTCTCAACCCGTAGGAGTTGCACTCTTTCGATCCTCCTCCCCATTCCTCCGGGAGCGGGGAAGGGGAGAGCCCCAGGGTGGGGGGAAAGGTGTGCCTCGATTGTTGTCAGCCTGGCACCACTCACTGGGAGTGAGTGAACAAGCTGTCTGGCTAGGGTTTAAAGCACGACGTACTGTATCTATGAAATATTTGTGTATGACAAGTATAAATGAAGTATCATGTAGAGACTTAAAACATTTTGGAATTTTTCTAGAATCCATATGTGATTAGATGCAAAACTTTACATCAGCTTTACTGTAGAAGAACATATCAGTATATTCCTAACTCCAGCTGATTTTCAGAGTCTTTCCTTAACTTTATATTAGAAAATGTTCTTCCTTCACCTCCCAGAAAATAGATCAAATAAACAAAGACAACTTTCTACTGTGAAAATGAAATTAATCTGCTATTTTTTTAATTTTAAATGAGCAGCAGCAGACAGTGGAGTTGTGCCATGGTAAAGCAAAGGTTGCCCCATAGACTTACAGCCACTTTTCAATGCATATGTAAATGTTAATGTGCAAGCTGTTTTGCTAAGAGACGCTCAGGATTGGTGTTTGGACCAGTCCTGTTCAACATCTTTGTTGGTGACATGGACAGTGGGATTAAGTGTGCCCTCAGTAAATTTGCCGATGACACCAAGCTGTGTGGTTCGGTTGACACGTTGGAGGGAAGGAATGCCATCCAGAGGGACCTTGACACGCTTGTGAAGTGGGCTGATGCCAACCTCATGAAGTTTAACCATGCCAAGTGCAAGGTCCTACACCTGGGTCGGAGCAATCCCAGGCACAGCTACAGGTTGGGCAAAGAAGAGATTCAGAGCAGGCCTGTGGAGAAGGACTTGGGGGTGTTGGTTGATGAGAAACTGAACATGAGCTGGCAGTGTGTGCTTGCAACCCAGAAAGCCAACCGTATCCTGGGCTGCATCAAAAGGAGCGTGACCAGCAGGTCGAAGGAGGTGATCCTGCCCCTCTACTCTGCTCTTGTGAGACCTCACTTGGAGTATTGTGTGCAGTTCTGGTGTCCTCAACATAAAAAGGACATGGAACTGTTGGAACAAGTCCAGAGGAAGGCCACGAGGATGATCAGGGGACTGGAGCACCTCCCGTATGAAGACAGGCTGAGGAAGTTGGGGCTGTTCAGCCTGGAGAAGAGAAGGCTGCATGGAGATCTCCTAGCAGCCTTCCAGTATCTGAAGGGGGCCTATAGGTATGCTGGGGAGGGACTCTTCATTAGGGACTGTAGTGATAGGACAAGGGGTAATGGGTTAAAACTTAAACAGGGGAAGTTTAGATTGGATATAAGGAAGAAATTCTTTACTGTGAGGGTGGTGAGACACTGGAACAAGTTGCCTAAGGAAGCTGTGAATGCTCCACCCCTGGTGATGTTCAAGGCCAGGTTGGATGGAGACTTGGGTGATATGGTTTAATGTGAGTTGTCCCTGCCCATGGCAGGGAAGTTGGAAGCAGACTATCTTAAGGTCCTTTCCAACCCTAACTATTGTATGATTCTATGATTCTTAATGCAAGTGGAGGCTTGAGAGTGCCAAAAGCCTGAAGAGCTCTGTGTGAAAGTGAGGAGGTGAGGATTTTTAATTAAAAAAAAAAAATGTTAATGAATGAGGCAGACCCTGGAAAAGTATAAGACTGAATGCTGAAGGGATACCATAAGCAGACATTTCCAAATTCCTAACAAACTTTGAATTTATCCTTAAGTAAGTTATCATTCTGTCCTGTTTACCTTACATGACAACTGAGTGAGCAGAGTTCAACCAAGTGAACTCAGTCACTTGGTTCCCAAATAGCCCTCAACATTGTCATGGTACTTCCAAGATATTCCTTCATTATCATATCCAGAATTCCTTCCTTGGGAACTAGCCATGAAAAGACAGACTGCTGGCAAGGAGTAGGGTGCCCCATTTAATTTCAAAGTTACTAGAAACCACAGAACTCTCTTACATCTTCCTTCTACAAATGGGTCATTTGTGTTGTTTCATTGTGAAAATTCTTTCCTCATTGACAATATGCATTTCTTTTTTTTTAGAAATGTAAATACTGTCTTAATTAGCCAATCTGGGGAAAAGTTCTAATAAATCCACTCCAAAATGCTGACAATGTTCAACAGAATTCAGCAGAAAGTAGGAAAGTTTTATTGAGGGACTCCTTAGCAGACAGCACAATTCATGCTGAAAGAAGCTGAAAGGGTCACTAGCAGCAGTAAAATAAATGCTGCATGAGCCCCATCATCTGTGTGAAACTGTGCTAATTCAGTTCATCACTGGTCTCTAGATGAAAGGAAATGGAAGTAAAAAACAGCATCCAGATTACATGACACTCAAAAGATAATACTGGGAGAGAAAATACTATCCATGTTTTGAGACGTAAATAAGCCTGAGACAGAGCTGTTGGATCCATTTTCTATCATGCATGACCTTTCTTGGGAAGAAAAATTAGGTTAATGTATTTTTAAGGCCTTAAATATTTTTCAGAATTTCCCCCATGGGGTTCCTTTGAATAATGATAAAATACAAGTTCTCACTCCCAAAGGGATTTGATTGACCTAAACTCTGAAACCAAGCGTCTTTTAGGTGGAAACATTCTCTGAAAGATGTTAGTAAATGCTTCTCATGAAATGCTGCTTAAAAAATATATATATATATATATTTTTCTACTATTAAAAAAAAAAGTAGAAAACAGGTTTTTTTGCTAAGCTGCCCAATGTAGCTTTAGAGATAATTCTTAACTTCTCTGTTCCAGCACTATCTTTATTTTTTGCAATGTTTTAGATAATTTCTTCATTCCCCTGCCAGCCATTTTTATGCAAGATGGGCATAAAAGTCTCCATTTTCTACCACCTTTTTTGTGGAGATGGAAATGTTTTGTGGGAAATATATATCGGGTGTTAAATATATATTGTCGAGTCTGTTTTCCAGTGAACACATAATATGATGAGTTATTTGCTGTAGGTTTTGGTGGACTAGAATCAGTAACATACTACTATCCAATAAACCTTTGTTTATTTTGGCTTTAGTTGATATAGTCCAGCCCTCAGTTTGTAGTAGTCTTCTTTGGCTCCCTATAACAGGGCATGCTGTTTTTATGATAACCATTTTGTCAACACCACATATTTAAAGCATACTCAGAATGGCAAAATACTGATTGCACAGACAATACAGCAGTATGCCCACTTGGTTATCTGTTAGAATAATAACTAATATAATAACTAACATAAACTTCACCCTTGCCACGCTAAATATATACACGTGTCTTGAGATTATACTTCCACCAGCTTTTTTTTTTTTTGGATGCAGAATAATGCTTGTTTAATGCAAACATTTAAAGGTCCCTTGCATTTTAACATGTTTTTATTTCAGCATGCAATACTGAATGTACAAAACTTTTCATTTCAGGTTCTATATGTATCTGAAGAAAATATTTACGTTTTTGGGGCTACTATACTTGCTGGAGTTCTATTACTTTTTAAAGTTAGGTACCATTTTGCAGGATTACTTGGAAAACCAGCATCTAGCAGCAAACAGCAAAACAGACTTCTAGGTCAGTAGAAGACAAATTCAGCCATTTATTCAGCTCTTAAGATCTAACAATTGCAGCCAGTGTTTTTTGCTGTCGTGGAAATGAATCACAAAGTAGGCTTCTTTAAAAAGGTACCATGTGTGATGCAGCATCTGTTATGATAAACATGGTTTTTTTATTGACTATTGAAGCTAATACACCTGGTACACAAAATATACATAAGATGACTGTGTACTCCCAATGATGTCTTGCAATAGCACCTCATTCCCTCCAAAGCATTTTCCAAAGCATTCCCAGATATTTTGGTGTTTTTCCTTTTTTTTTTTTTATTCAGATATGTATGCATTCAGAAACTGGTTTACACACTGTAATATTGGCAACTTATAAACTGATCAGCTGTGAAATTCTACATAACCCATTTTTCCTAATCTTTCACAACTTTTTATAGCATCATTCTGGGATACTCCGAGAAGATACTGTTCTCTTACTGGTTTTATTTTTAAACTGTCAACTGAAGTCTTACATCCAGATAGCAAAGTCCTTTTAGGACTTAGGAAAGTTAAACAGCTCTTCTTGTGGAAAACAGTAATCAGCAGCTGTGCATTGGGCTGAAAGTAAGTCCTACACAAAGAACATGTGCAACACTGGTAAATTTGAAATTACCTAGTAGGAGACTTCAAGAAGTATAAAATACATGGCTGCCCCTCAGAGTATATGTGTTAGAAGGACTTACTCTTTTAGATTCAAAGGACTTTTTTTTTTTTTTTGTTTTAATATCTTTTGATTAACCCTTTTATTTTTTTATCTATGTGCAATAGCTTTATACTAAAATATTGTTAACCTTTGCTACTGAAGAAGTAGTTTATTTGTTTTCAGCTAGAAAAGACAAGAAGAGGCGCAGAAGGTGTAAACTCTATGGCCGTAACAGTTTCTTCCTTCCCTAGGATGGCCTTTAGCTCTTCATGAATTCCCACTGAACACTGAACAGCTCTAAGTGCTAAAAAAATGATGGCAGAGGTAAGACAAGACATCAACTAAAAGATTCAATGGAAGTTTCAGATTGTTACTTACAATGTTACTTTATTACTTTACTACATTACTTACTTCGTTACTTACTATGATAACCCAGTTATGATAACCTAATTCATTTCATTAAAGCTATGTGAAATGATTAGATAAAAGTATAATGTTACTATATAACTAGAAGGATACATTAGATGAAGGCACGAAACCAACACTGTAAGGTCCAACAAACACCATGTAAGGCACAACACAAAACTATTACAACCCGTCACAAAACTAACATTTTAATAAGTAACTAGGAAAATTATAAAAATAACAAGATATAACTAGAAGACTGGAAAAGATGAGCTACCAAGAAAGACTGAAAGAATTTGGGTTTTGTCTTTTAACCTGTAGAAGAAAAAAATGATAGGATTTGAGATGATTTGTGTAAAACACTTTTAAAACATTCTTGCAAGCAAGAAGGAACTATAGTTCCTTCCTGAACAAACATAAATAGTATACTGTTCCCTATGGACCATCCTTAAGCAGAAGCAAAGGAAGCTTAGGATAAGTTCAAGGAAAGTGTCATGGCTAAGGACTCTTAGATTTTGCACAATCAAAACCAAACATTTAAGGAAAATCTGACTGGACCTTGAGATAGCAAGGTCAACTTTCACGGGTGTTTCAAACAAACCTTATTTTTTATTATTCTTTAACTAGTGAACTACAAATTATGTTATTTTCAACATTTCAGGACATTGTGCCATTAAAACCTAGTCTGGAGAAGTTAAATAAACAAACATAAATCTTTCTAGTGCGTTTTAGCAGTTCATGGAAATTTGTTCTAGGTGCTGTTTGGTTTAACCCAAATCTGAACTTTCTGTTAAAGTTATACCTGAATTACAGTATCTCTCGTATTTATTTGAGAGATCAAGATGAGGTTAATGCTTATTTTCTTTAAATTACGTACTTCATATGATGCACATTTTTCACGGAATTTCCACAAAATTTAACAATAAAATGTATTATAGAATTTTGACAGAGTTGATGCAAGGGCTTCTGATAGTGTTACGAATGTGCCTTTATATCATATAGTGTAGAAGTCTTCCTTATACCTTTAAAGGAGAAGGCCAAAATCTTGTGATATTTCTAGAAATGTTAGTGGATATAACTTCTAAAATATTTTCAGCTATTTCTTACTCCTGGAAATACAAATCTGTATATGTGTAAGGGTAAGTTGTAAGCTTTTATCTTTTGACCCTAACAAAGAGAAAACTGAAGACAACAAGCTAGCTGCCATGTAGAGCATTGAAACTATAAGAAAGATAAGAAAGGCTGGACAGATTGCCAGAAGTAATAATAAACCATTCTTATTTGGATAAGGAATATATATATATTTTATTTTCAAAAATATTCAAAAGAACTGGGTTTTGAAAATGTATTTTAGTATCATCTACTGAATATTTAATTATCTTCTTAGTTTTATAGAAACAAGAAAGAGCTATCTAGTTTATGGCAGAAATCCAGCAGTTAACAAAAGTTATTTTTTTTATGTCAGCAAATTATGATTCTTGGGAAAACATAATCTTATGTTTTGTACTTAAGCACAGCCTCAAACCACAGAGTGGAAATCAGCTGTCACAGTACTAAAGTTAGCTGTGGAGGTTCTAGTGTTCCAGCAGTATCCCCATGGTTCATTTGCTGTTCAGTTCTCAGCAGTCAATGTCTCAATTGGATGCCAAAGGGCCTCCAGTGCCTTTTCCTTTCTAGTTATATGCTCCAGTGCTACTTAACCAGTGCATGATCAAATTTGTTGTCTGTAGTCACATTCAAGATCTTTAATAGACCATTGATAGTTTAGTGATTGCAAGTGAAAGCAAAAAAATAAAAAATAAAAAATGAGCAAATACAGCACTTCAAAAACATGGAAATATATGCAACACTGCTGCAGCATGCAAGACAATAATTTATACATGCTTCTGATCATGTGGGTGATTCTGATTGAATTTAACCAGCTTATGACCAAGGAGCAGAAACCATATTCCAGAAGTTATTTACTGCTAGCTTTTTTGCTGCCTAATTTTTTTAGTTTCTCTTGCAAGAGAAACTGCTGAACCCAGGACAAAGATCAAATTATTTCTGAATGTCTGTATGAAGATCTCTTCATCAATAGATAAAAATATCCTAATGAATACTAGGCACTTAATTAAGAGAAATGGGTTATTTTTGGTCTGTTTTTTTTTAATTTATTTTTGTAAAGCAGATCTACTTTAAATGGAAAAAAAAAGAGGAATAATAAATACATATACGTAAAGTGGAAGTAATAGAGTAACCTTCTCAGTGAGTGCATAATTTTCTCTTTCGCATATGAGGAAAAACATATATCAAGGCAGAGGTTTGGATTGGTACTAGATATATATGTGCATGTGCATGCAGGGAAGTGGAAGGCAATTGGCAAAGCACTTCTGACTCTTGTTTGTCTTGCAGTACTTGATAATTAGTAGCATGATTTCCTAATGAATTCAGTCATGCTATTAGAATTTACCTGTCATTGGCCAGCAATGTAAATTAAAAAAGATTTCATTTCATCATTCTTCAGATTATGCACTCATGTATTACCCATTCATACCTACTCTTCAGTAATTGAAACACAATACTACAGTGACGTAGAGAAAATCAGAAACATATCTTACTGTTAAATGATATGTCTGAACACAATGAGGCAGGCAGGCTAGTAAACCAAACTCAACAATATAAAAGTATTTTGACTGCAGTTGAAAAAAGAGTGTGAGACATCATAATATTGATCTCATAATTTTTTTTAGACCCTGACTCACTATAAAGCAATATTTATGCCTTTTGTGTCAAATTTCTGGAAATTTGAAGTATCCTGCAAAAAGAGATTGATTAAGCAAATATTAATACATTCCCTGAGTATGAACTTTATATTTTAAGAAAAAAGTTTTCAAGTGAGTTGAGTTTGTGATTTTTATCACCTTTGTATCTGAAGCTCATTTGAGCACCTTGCATGGAAATAACTTCTCATCTTCCTTATAAGGTAATGTTTGTGAGTATTTCTTCAACCTTATCTTCAACCCTCACCATTTGTAATCTTAGATAAGGGATGTTAGAGGTACACTCCTGTTTACTCCTTTTAGTATTTTCCTATGGATCTTATGAACTTGTCTAATCCTTTCCAAAGTTTCTGACACTATCTCTCTCCACAGTGTCCAGTCTAAAAATTTATAAGTTCACTGTCCACTGTATCCACTGCAAAAACCAGTATTTTATCTTTTCTACTTTAACAGGATTTCATTTGTCAACAAATGCTACATCGTTCTAGTTTTGTGCAATTTTGTGAATAACAATTATGAATTTATCTAATTCACTGCTTTCATGATTTTGTTAAAACTATTTCATGGTCCCTCAGTGGGAATGCACTTGTGTCCAGGTAGGCTGATGAACTAGGGTTTTTGAAAAGGTTGTTACAAATCTGAAGAATATTAATTGCAGCTAGTGGAATTTTCTCTAACTATGCAAGCATAATTATTACAGGTAATACATATTTTCTCCCCCAACACTGGTAAAAGGGGGAAATTGGAAGTTATTACTGCCGAAGATGACAAAAATTTTTATTGAGACTGTCTTTAAAGCAAACCAGAGTGAAGGTAGGCCCTGTCTGATTTAGTGTTGTGCTTGGCTTCAAACCTCCAGGTAGTCATGAAAGAGAATACTCACATTCAGCTTTTCACAGAATACAGAAAAGAATAGGTTGCTTTATAGAACTAGTATGTTTACTACCAAGTCTTCCTTCTTGATCTACAAGAACTTTTATACATGCTTGTCATCTTGCTATGTTCTTAAGAACATAAACGTTCTATGTAAAGTTCTTAAGATATAACCAAATAAAATTTCATTCTGGAACAATAATTTGTCCCAGCAAAGAGAAGTATGACTTTGTAAGGTTTCTTTTGTTTTTTAGGGGTTTTTAAGATATGTTCTTCTTCTCAGTAAGTTTTTCAAACTAGCTTTTCTAAAGTAATTTCTGTTTCATCTACATGTCATTCTTACCACAGTTAACTTCTCTTTTGCTCTGTTGTTTAGGCTACTCACAGTAATCCCTGTAATTGCTCTTCTTTTCACCAGATAACTAACAAGAGACCAGAAAGTTGAGATTTAGTTCAAATTACAGTCATATATGCTTGAGAGTGGTATACTTGCAACTTTCCTTCTCTGCTAATGCAAATCTCTAGGTAGTCCTGGCATGACATATATTGAGCAAAGGGAAGATTTAATTACTTGAAGACTGGACAGCACTCATATAAGCTGCTTTAACCTTACCTTTCCAAATACCCCTTTACCTGTCCAGACAATTGCCAGTGATATAAGCATGATCATATGTGTGCAGAATTTGAGCACAAGTTCTGCACATTTCTCTTCTCCAGTATGATCTGCTGCACTTCACAAAAACTGCACTGAATGTGAATTGTGTCTAGTTGTTTCAATATGGATTAGTTTAATTTTAAGACTGCTCTTCTCATATGAGAATCTCAAAGCACAAGAAGCACACTGAAGATTTTTTTTTATTTTTTTAAAGAGACATCTAAATTAATACAAACCTCAAAGCAGGATCCAAACTGCATCTGTTCTTCTCTTCCTTTCTTTAATCTAGAAGAGTGTTACATGTGTTCGTTGGAATTCTGGTATATGTAGGGCTTTGCTAAATTTTTTTTTTTTAACTTTATAGTCTTCTGGCTTCTAGAATCCTGTGTTGATACTTTGAATATTCCACAGCATTTGTGTGTTTCCTTGAGCAATTTGAGAGCCCATCCTCAGTACCACCAGAAAGACACAAATCCATGAACCTGTTGGTTTCATTCAAGCAAATCAGTCATTCTCAAGACAACATTTTCTGCTACTTCTGACATTTGTGGGTCTTAATCTTTCCTTAAAATGTAAACATGTTTCTTTTGGAGTGCATGTTTTGTGCCCACTGCATATGGATTAAGTTCCATTGATGAGTTGATAGAAATGTATGTACTTTAAAAATCCAACGATTAAATTGCAATGTAAATTACAAGGAATTACAATTTTAAATATAGACATCTTACTTTTTGACTGCTTAAAATCAGCAAGAGCTGAAAAAATTCCTTTTTCGATCATGCAAAATGTTTTTTTTTCTTACCTGAATTTGGATAATGTATTTTGTTATTTTCACCTGGAGAAATTCTGCTTTCTCAGAAGACTAAAAATACTTGGCTGTTGGAGTGTCCAGATAATATTGTAGTTATTGTTTTGCAATAAATAAAAATTAGATACTTGTTTATGTTTAGAAGTCTCCTCCATTGTTGCTTGCTCATTATTTCCCATTATTCTTCATCTGATAATAGAATGAAGCTATGCTTTCATCAAATTGAATTGCATCCCAAGTGTAAAATGTACTTTCATTTCTGTTTGAAGTGCTAGACACCTAGCTTAAAAAAAATTGTTTCACTTGTTTCCCTTAATTTATAACATGGGTACTTTATCATCTCCTAAGTACAACTAGGCAATGTTTCATTGACACCATATTTGTTCTGCCAGTAAGCTTACTGTCAAACATTTGTAAAGAAACACTTGCAAGTAATGAGATTTCATTATTAAAGCTCTATATTTTTTTTCTGTTGAGAGGTATTGTTTCTGATATGCGGAAACCTGAAAATGCTTATGTAGATATGAGGTAATTATATTCATGTCAGTAGTCCCATAGAGTTAATGAGATTAAAAAAAGAAAAGTTGCTCCTATTTAGGTGTTTTCAGAATTAGACCGTGTTCTCTGTTTTGGGTTTGGTGTTTTCTTTCAAAATCTCAGAAGCTGTTTAAGCAGCTCTTTTCCCCCTGGATTTTCTCATTCCTAACTGTTAGACCTCTATGTTACTGAGAAGTTGTATTCAAGTCCTTTAAGCAGCTCTAAAGATCTAATCCTAATATACTTGGTATATGCTTATGCTAATGTCATCACTTTCCGTGTCTCTGTGCTGATTTTCATAAGCATTGTATTCATAATCAGTATGACAGAACAATACAATTTTATTTTCTTTTAATCTCAGGAGTTCTTAGCCTGTCTTAGAAGTGGTCCCATGTTGTAAAACATAAAAAAAGAAAACCTACCACTATTGTTTCTTTTCTTTCACAAAGAATGCTGTACTCTTTTTTTTTTCCTACTGCTAACAGAAAGGGAATTTTATGGTTCCTGCTGTGATCCAATGTAGTCTTTTTTTTTTCACTTTATTTTTTAAGGAGGCCTTCAGTTTCAAATTTTTTCTGAAATTCTGTGTTGCTTTTGATGGATGGATACCCATCCAGCATAATATGCTCTAATTATGAATTTAAGGTGAAATTACTTCATTATGAATTTGCAAACTGGAAAAAATATCCAGTACTCTGCAATTACTGCACTATGGAAGATCTATGCTTCAAATGCCCACAGATATCCTGAAAATCACACTTTTATTATTGGTGATAAAATAATGGATTTTTTCTCATGCAGAAATTGTGCACACAATTGCAACTTACACAATAGTTAAGACAATGATCTCATGTTAGCTTGCATCCCTCAATGCTTAAAAGACCAATGCTGACTACTCTGTTATTTGCTGCTTATGGATAGACATTTTAGTACAATTTTATTGTCCCCTTCCTACAGACAGCACACAATTCCTTTCACCATTTTCTCTTCATCAGGGAGATAACCCAGTTTTTTTTTTCTAGCAGCAAGGTTCAAGAATAAGAATTCCCTGTAATGAAGGAGGTCCTGGTTACGAATCACTTGAGAAAACTCAGACCTACACAGTTACATGGGACTTGGTTGGCTATATTTAAGGGTGCACAGGAAACTAGCCAATATCCTCGCAAGACCACACTTTCTGTCATCTTTGAAAAGTTATGGAGACTGTGGTTCGTCTGCAACAACTGGAGAAAGGGAAATGTCACATCCACATTCAAAAATGTCCAAAACGATCACATGGTGAAGTGCAGACCAGGCACCCTCACTGGGGCTCCTGGGAAAATCATGGAGCAAGTCTCTTGGAGAATATTTCTGAAGAAGGTGATGAGAAACAGTCAGCATGGATGAACAGAGGGCATATGAGTTTAACCCCCTGATAAAATGGCTGGATTTGTGAATGAAGCCACTGGAAAAAGTGTCAGTTTGGGAAGTTGTGTTGTAGGTGCTAGGACAAAGAGAAAAATCAAAATTAGCTGAATCATTTGCAGCAGCTGATGGTTTGTATTCTGCTTGGGGGATAGTTACAGGTGAGGTTCCTCAGGTCTCTGTCCTGGAATATATGCTGTTTAAAAACCTCATCAGTGTTAATAAGCTGGAAGAGTACACCCCAGCAAGTTCACATGTGACCCCTACCTGCGGCAACCAGTCCATACACTGGAGGGCAGGCCATCCAGAGGGACCAAGCAGGAAAGAAGGAACAGTTCAACAGGGAGGCCATAAAATTTCTCAAAGACAAATGCAAATTCATGCATGATGAATTAGCCTCTCCGAATAATACAAATTAGGGGCTCACTGTCAGGGACCAGATCTGCAACTCTAGTGATGAGAAAATACCAGCCAGTAATGTTTCTGGACAGCAATTAAGAATATTGTTGTCTTGGGCTGAAGGAAGTGATTATACCCTCACTGCTCAGCACTTGCTAGACCCTACCAGGTTACCAAATTCAGTTTTCAATCTCCCAGCACTGGAAAAATGTTTACAAACCAGAATAGCTCAGGGCTGGGCACTGGGGCTAGTGCAATCACCCTGTGAGGAGTGGCTGTGGGCCAGGACTGGTTCAGCATGCAGCAGTGATCAGAGAGCAACCCAGTGCCGATGAGGAGGAAATTGAGGGAACAAGGAAGCGATCTTTGCAGACATGCTTGCGGGGTGGAAGACAAGCAGTGGAAATAAATAAAAATGAGGAAGATCCCAAGTGAACATATGGAAAAAAGTTGATCCCAGTATAATTAAGCTTGCAGCAGATTAAGAAGGGTGGCAGACTGGTGAAAATTTTCAGGAATGATACTTTCAGGAATGAGTACCTTGGTCTGAAATTTCAGTGCTAACCCTGATCCTTTTTTAAGGAAAATCTTTAAGCAAGAAAGCCTCTTGCCTAAAGAGAGCCTCCGATTTTCAGATTAAATAAATTTGAGGGATGAAGAGGGGAGGGAGTAGATTATTCTTAGTAGGAAAAATGTATTACAACACAATATTCTGTGTTAGTATTGGCTGCTTCACTGATACATAATGAGAATAGCATAAAATAGAACAGTGTAAGTTGGCAGAGACTTGTGGAGTTCATAGACTCATAGAATGATCAGGGATTGGAAAGGACCTTAAGATCATCTAGTTCCAATCCCTCCGCCATGGGCATCTCACCCTAGATCATGCCACCCAAGGCTCTGTCCAACCTGGCCTTGAACACTGCCAGGAATGGAGCATTTACCACTTGTTTGGACAGCCTGTTCCAGTGCCTCATCACCCTCACAGTAAAGAACTTCTTCCTTATACCTAACTTGAACTTCCCCTATCTAAATTTAAGCCATTACCCCTTGTCCTGTCACTATAGTCCCTGATGAACAGTATCTCTCTCAAATCCTTGTAGGCCCCCTTCAGATACTGGAAAGCTGCTATGACATCTCCATGCAGCCCAACTTGTTCAGCCTATCCTCGTACAAGAGGTGCTCCAGCCCCCTCATCATCCTTATGGCCCTCCTCTGGACTTATTCCAGCAGTTCCATATCCTGTTTATGTTGACGACACCAGAACTGTACACAATACTCGAAGTGAAGTCTCATGAGAGCAGAGTAGAGGGGCAGGATCACCACCTTCGACCTGCTGGTCACACTCCTTTTGATGCAGCCCAGGATAGAGCTGCCTTTCTGGGCTGTGAGTGCACACTGACAGTTCATGTTAAGTTTCTTGCCACCTGCTGTAAAGCAGTAGAGGTCAAATGGCCTCACTTAGAACCACTGTTTATAGGGTTGCAAGATGACCAGTTTTAGTCAATAGTAAATTTCCATGCTCACCGCAACTAGAAATTGTTCAAAACTCCAGTGATAATAGTACTGTTCCACTCAGGCTGCAGTCATGGAAGGAGTGTTCTAAGGCTGTCAAGGAATGACTGATTATCACCTCTCTCACTTCCCACCATAGCCATGGAACAATCAATTCCTGGTACAGTCATTGCCTCCCTCCTTAGCCATGCAACTGGTACACTCAAGGAATGCTTCACCACCTAACTCATTACACAAAGGCCAAGGCCTGATGGGAATTCCTGAGCCTGTGGAGCACACTAGAAGATGGGGTGGGAGATGCACCACAGTACACATCGATATTAAATAATAAATAAGAGTTCTAACTGCAGATGGTGACAGTGAGTCATCTTGGGCTGGTTTTGGATATCTATTTTGAGAATTAGCATTTGTGGTCATAATGAGTCTGCATGGAACCCCACTGAAATAAATTAATCAGTCAAAACTTCTTGGCAGGTTGGAAATACAATATCAGAAAAGGACCTTTAGTCACAGATAAACAAGTCAAATAAGCAATACCTGTCTGAAACACAAGTACTCTATTACTGCCACAGCGATCCTAATACTTTATAGCTTCTTGTCAAACATTGCTTTCAAATTATGTCCTGTTCAAAGTTTGGTTATGCTTTTTGTATGTTTTGCTTATGGCTCTGAACTAAATTCTTATTAAATGAAAAGGTGGTGGGCACAATTTGTTCTACCAGTAGCAGTAAATATAGTCTATATTTCTCTGGGAGTTTTTATAGCCAAGAAATTACAGAAAAGGTATATACTGGCCTTTTCAATGTATCAGGTACACCCATTAAAACAGCCAAAGAGATACAGGGCTGGAGTTAAAATCAACTTTGAAGAATACCTTCTCTATCTGTTCAAGAAAGAAATGGCATTAGGAGACTTCAGGGAAAAATCCAGTCCAGACATCCTAGAAGAGCCAGGCAAAGGACTTCCCTTGCACAGCTACAGCACAAAAGCAATTAATCACAGAATCATAGAATCACAGAATGGTTTGGCTTGGAAGGGACCTGAAACATCATCTAGCTCCAATTCCGCTGCCATGGGCAGGGATATCTTCCACTAGACGAGGTTGCTCAAAGGCCCATTCAACCTGGCCTTGAACACTTACAGGGAGAGGGCATCCATGACTCTTCTTGGCAACCAGTTCCAGTGTCTCACCATCTTTACAGTGAAGAATTTCTTTCTAACATCTAATCTAAATATACCTTCTGGCACCTTAAAGCCATTCCCCCTTGTCCTGTCACTACATCCCCTTGTAAAAAGCCCCACTCCTGATTTCTTGTAGGCCCCCTTAGGTACTGGAAGCTGCTCCAAGGTCTTCCTGGATCTTCCTGGACCTTCTTCTTCTCCAGGCTGAACACAACCAACTCAGACTGCCTTTATAGCAGAAGTGCTCCAGCCCTCTGATCATCTTTGTGGCCTTCTCTAGACTTGCTTCAACAGGTCCAAACCCTGCTTGTGTTGAGGACTCCAGAGCTGGGCACAGTACTTGGTGTAGGGTCTCACAAGAGTGGATTAGAGGGGCAGAAGCACCTCCCCTGACCTGCTGGCCATGCTCCTTTTGATGCAGCCCAGCATACAGTTGGCTTTGCAAGCACACATTGCTTGCTTATGTTGAGCTTCTCATCCACTAACACCCCCAGCTCCTTTTCTTTAGGTCTGCTTTCAATCACTTCTTTACCCTGCCTGTAGTTGCTCTTGACATTGCCCCAACTCAGATGCAGGATCTTGCACTTGGCCTTGTTTTAACTTCATGAGGTTTGCATGGGCCCTCCTCTCAAGCCTGTCAAGGTCCTTCTGGAGGACATACCTTCCTTCCAGCATGTCAACTACACCGCAGAGCTTGGAGTTGTTGGCAAACAATGAAGTCCAAAACGAGTGAGAAAGAAGTCATGTTATTAGGATTATGCAAGAAAATGTCTAGGAAGAGCAGTATTACATCTGTGGAATTCGAGGCACATTTATACTGCACAGCAAGAAATTTGCACTTCTTTCTGGAAACAAACTAGTATCTTTATGGTGCTTAGCACGCATTCTGTAGTTTGAATATCTTTAATACTGTAATGCATTGCGTGTTTCAACTTTATTCTCTGTTATTAAGATCTGATCTACTAAGATCAGACTAGACTGTCTGGGCACCTTCTTTCTCTGCCTTTTAGTTTACACAGTTATTCTGATATGTCTGTAAGGGGTTAATAGAGACAACACTGTAGCACTAGAGGAACTGATTGCTTGGCTGCTTTAGAAACAATATATGAAAGTTTTCCCCAAAGGCTGTGATTTTCTGTTTGAAGCCCAGAAGAATGGAACTGCTGCTGTGAAGCAATGAGGACTGTGTGAAAAGACACTCTAGAAGTGCCAGTCCTCCTTGAAACAGCTTCTTATATAGCTGCTCACCAAATACATTTTTCAGCCTGCATATGTCTGGAAATTGTAGAATTATTGTACTGTCTGATTCACCAGGTACTTGGGAACAGAGAAATCAGGACCATTATAAAAAATTCCAGGGTTTGTTTTGGTTTTTTTTTCAAATTGGAGGTCTGAATTTCACTAAATAGTATTTAAATCTACCTCTGCTATTATGTTACAACTGGTTTATATGTAGTTTGGGAAAAACAAAAAACAGAAATGGCTCTTTTGATAAGTTACCCTAAGCAGTTAAAGTCCTAAGTGCTCTATGCCATCCACTAGCCAAAAACCAAGCACTGCTGCAATGTCTTCCTTTAACTTCATGATCACTTCAATTTATGGTCTTATCTTGTCTGAACATTGCAGACCTTGGATCCATATCAAGTAGATTTTTCCCTATAGCAGTATCAATTTCAAAGTGGCCATTTAATATCTGTGTCAAAGATTAATAATTATGTGCTGAAAAAATAGGTCCTATTTCTTCAGTCTAGAATTTCATAAGGAACACAACTCTTTTATCTTCCTCTCCCAGAATAAAAGAAATTTTGACTAGTGATTAAAAAAATACAAATTATCTCTGCCTAAAGCTTTTCCTGAAGATTGAGCTACAGTCCAAATTCATTATAATGCTTTTCCCCTAACATCTCTCTGTCCTTGGTTCAGCAGTAGCAGTCATTTTTCTCCTTCTTAATAGCTGGTACAGTGTTGTGGTTTTGACTCTCAGCCTGAGAAAAATGTGGATAACACCGACGTTTTTAGTTGTTGCTCAGTAATGTTTACTCTGACCAAAGATTTTCTGAGTCTCATCCTCTGCCGGAGAGGAGGGGAAGCTGGGAGGAGGCTGAGGCAGGACGCCTGACCCAGGCTAGCCAGGGAGCTCTATCACAGCACATCATGCCCAGTATATAAACTGGGGACAGTTACCCAGAACGGCTACATCACTGCTCAGGTCAGGCTGCGTATCGGTCAGCAGGTGGGGAGTGGTTGTATTCTCTTCCCTTGTTATTTCCCTTATCATTATTATTGTTGGTGGTAGCAGCAGTTGTTTGTGTTGCACCTTAGTTACTGGACTGTTCTTATCTCAACCTGTGGGAGTTACATTCTTTCAATTCTCCTCCTCATACCTCCAGGAGTGGGGATAAGAAGGGGGGAGGGAGCGAGTGGCTGTGTGGTTCTGGCTTGCCGGCTGGGCTTAAACCACAACACTCTCAAAACTCAGTTCAACAATACAATGATCTGACTTCGGCAAGCTAGGGAGTCAAAGTCCTAGTTTAATGGAAGCAGTGATTTGTCTTGCAGTATTTTACAATGAATCAGCAATATTACCAGTGATTTATGACAAATTTAGGAATAAGGTATGATGAAGGGCCTAAACCGATAACATTTACCAACCTGGTTCACACTGCTGCCATCAACATGACTGATGAGGTGTACAAAAAAAACCACAACAAAGGTAAAAAAAGAAGAAAAAATATCAGTAGAGGGTTAGTGAGCCTTCAGGAAGGAAGTTATAGGAAAAAAAAAAAAAGAGCAAAGAGGAGCACAGTAAAGCAGTAGCTGCAGGAGAAGCCATCAAACCTGTAGGACAGCTTGGTATCCACTGATTTGAGAGAACTTGAAGGGGTTTTACCATTTATTGTGGCTTCATGACTTGCAAGAGTTAATGTGGTTTTCTTAGTTATGGCTAAGAAAACTGTAGCTAAAGCAGTAGATAATTGGGATTTAAAATCTATGCAGTGATGCAATAATCAGTAAAAATGCAAGATCTATGGACACCTCATGATTTTACTCCTTTTTCAGGGATGACAAGAGTCATGTCTTGTATCAGTTTTATCTTTCAGAGGATTTAATGGGAATTCAAATGGGTCTCTTAAACACTGATATGAAAACAAGGTGCCACAGTGAACATTTTCAGGTTTTTGTTATAGTTAGGCCTTGCATAAATTAAAAAAAAAAAAAAAAAGTTCATGCTCCTAAATGTTATGAACATCTGCCCTGCACAGTTTCATTTGCAGGAGAATTGCAGCAAATTATCCCTTTCTAAGTTCTCTGGGTCTTTTTTTCGTGCACTCAAATGCAACTGCAAGTTCAAGCCTGTGATGTTTCTGTTGTGGTTTTCTTTGCTTCCTGCCCAGGACAGAGAAAGAAGCTCATTAGGACTGCCATGCAACACATCAGAAAGTAAAAACACCAGTGCCTCTTTGCAAATTTGTGAGAGACGGTGGCTCCTGGAGATGATGAATTCAACTAAAGTTATTAAGCCTGCAAAACTGCAGCTCAGCTTTCTCTTCCTTTTTACTTCCCCCTCAGTTACATCAGGTGAACTTCTCCACTTTCATGCATGCAGTAGGCTGAACTTGGAAAGAAAAATGTTCTATTTAGAAGAATTTAGAATTGGAATGAAAATAAGTCTGCCATCATTTTATCATCCGTCATTTATGTGCCCTTGGCAACTTTGTTTAGTCATATGTCAAAACTAAGTGAATCAGAAGCAAACTTAGCTGAACGAATAATAAAAAGGAAGGCGAACAACAAAAGGAAGAAAAAAAAAAGCTAAAAAGCTCAGAAAAATTTACATGGGACTTTCCCCTCTCACTCCCCCCAGTAAATTGTTCTACTTTCTCTGATTTTACTTTTCTTCTATTCAGTTCTTTTATCTCTGTTTACTACTGAAATACTCTGAAAATGTCTGGATTAGAGCACCATCCTTAGTTTCACTTTAATTGTTGTTAACATAGGAGAACAATCCCATGTACCAGTATAGGTTGGGGGCTGACCTGCTGGACAGTAGTGAAGAGGAAAGGGACCTGGGGGTCCTGGTGGATAGGAGGATGACCATGACCCAACACTGTGCCCTTGTGGCCAAGAAGGCCAATGGCATCCTAGGGTGCATTAGAAAGAGTCTGGTTAGTAGGTCAAGAGAGGTTCTCCTCCCCCTCTACTCTGCCTTGGTGAGGCTGCAGGCTGCATCTGGATTATTGTGTCCAGTTCTGGGCCCCCCAGTTCAAGAAGGACAAGGAATTGCTTGAAAGAGTCCAGCGCAGAGCTACAGAGATGATTAAGGGAGTGGAGCATCTCTCTTATGAGGAGAGGCGGAGGGAGCTGGGTCTCTTTAGCTTGGAGGAGACTGAGGGGTGGCCTCATCAATGTTTACAGATACGTAAAGGGTGAGTGTCAGGATGATGGAGCTAGGTTTTTTTTCAGTGATGTCCAGTGATAGGACAAGGGGCAATGGGTGTAAACTGGAGCATAGGAAGTTCAATGTGAACATCAGGAAAAATTTCTTTACTGTGAGAGTGACAGATCACTGGAACAGGTTGCCCAGGGAGGTTGTGGAGTCTCCTACGTTGGAGATATTCAAGGCCCGCCTGGACAAGCTCCTGTGTGATGTACTCTAGGTTACCCTGCTCTTGCAGGGGGGGTGGACTAGATGATCTTTTGAGGTCCCTTCCAACCCTTAGGATTCTGTGATTCTGTGATTGTAGCTACATTGAATTTATCCACTACAATACTCACTACAGAGGCTGCCCCATCCTTAGTTTCACTTTAATAGTTGTTAGCATAGGAGATTGTAGCTACATTGAATTTATCTACTACAATACTCACTACAGAGGCTGAGCTTTCAAGATCTTATAATGTATAAGATGTCCCACATGACATCCTTGTCTCTAAATTGGACAGACATCAATTTGATGGATGGACCACTCGGTGGATAAAGAACTGGCTGGATGGCCACACACAAAGAGTTGTGGTCAATGGCTCAATGTCCGGCTGGAGACCAGTAACCAGTGGTGTCCCTCAGGGATCGGTGTTGGGACCGGTCTTGTTTAACATCTTTGTCGCTGACATGGACAGTGGGATTGAGTGCGCCCTCAGCAAGTTTGCCAATGACACCAAGCTGTGTGGTTCGGTTGATACGCTGGAGGGAAGGAATGCCATCCAGAGGGACCTTGACAAGCTTGAGAGGTGGGCTGATACCAACCTCATGATGTTTAACCATGACAAGCGCAAGGTCCTACACCTGGGTTGGAGCAATCCCAGGCACAGCTTCAGGTTGGGCAGAGAAGAGATTCAGAGCAGCCCTGCGGAGAAGGACTTCGGGGTGTTGGTCGATGAGAAAATGAACGTGAGCCGGCTTCAGTGTGTGCTTGCAGCCCAGAAAGCCAACTGTATCCTGGGCTGCATCAAAAGGAGCGTGACCAGCAGGTTGAAGGAGGTGATCCTGCCCCTTTACTCTCTTCTTCACCACAGCTGTCTAGTGACACTTGATCTAAGGATAGCCAAGTTCCCTTAAAAATCTTTCACTCCACCTTGGAACATTTCATGCACTCTTCTTACTACCACCTTTTTGCTGCCGTCCCCAGCTCCAATTTCAGTTCTCTTTTGTGGGAGCAATCCCAGTACTACCCACCACAGTCTCTTATGGTGCTCAGGCGAGACTCACTATTATGTCCTACCCCAGACAGGTTCTTGGTTAAAGAGTGAGGGTCTTCAGACCCTCTTAGACTGCAAGCTGCCTAACCTTTCCTGGTAGAGAGCGACATATTTGTCATGGTACAGCCTACCCAATGACCAGGGAAAGAAGATAGGGCTATCATCCTGCCTTGCAATGACCTGAAATGAAGAACAACCTTCTTATTCTGGTTCCTTCATCAATTTGGCAAGAGCTGTGTGCGGTTCCTGAGCTGCCCTCTCTCTGCTATGCTTTTATTCTAAGTGCATTATCTTGGGAATTAAGTCTCTTCTGAGGAGGTTTAAGCTCAGAAAATGCAGTCGTTTCACTCTGGCTTTTCTGTGACAAAGTCAGTTGGTGCTTGCTGTTACAAGGATAGATTTGACTTGGAGATATAGGCCACTGATGCTGACAGGAGATGGAATCCAGTGAGCACACTGAAAGACATTCATGTTGAAATCTCTCAATAACTCCTCCAAGCTTTATTTTACAATTTTCAGCAAGTACATCTAATTTCGTGTAAGTATGTACAAGTGCATGTACATTGCAGAAGTATGTTGCTCGCCTGAGGGTGTGCAGATGGTTAATTAGAAGTCTTTTCTGTGTGACTGTTGGCACCTCACAGCACAGACACCTGATGTGTTCTTTTGCTAGTGAACGGATAAAATATTTATCTGAGTAGTCCTGAAATGCAGTAATTCAGGAGTTCAAGAACTGGCATGAAAAGTGCTAGAAGTGCAACAGGTATGAAATCTCTTCCAGTCCAGGCAGTGGAGGACTGGGAATGGGTTTTAGCCCCTAACTCTGATGGACAGCCCATAGCAATCTGTACATGCCATGGATTCCCCTAGGCCCAACCCAGGGGAAAAAGATTCCGTATGTTTCCACCTGTATTGTTCTCTCCCACGTAGTATAATATTCTTTGGAGCAAAGGCTTGTGTTTACCATATGTCTGTGCGCTGCCTAGAACAACTGGATCCTAGTCTATATTTACCCTGTAGACATTCCTATCATTTGAATAACTCAAATATTGATGGAGTTTTTATTATTGTTTCAATGTGATGTGTTCCCTTAAAGGAATTTATGCTATATTGTATTTCTCCTTCCTATTGTGGCTTATTCTTAAGCCACTTGAGTTTCACGCCCATCAGCAGTGCATTCAAAGCCACAAATAATTACACTTAACAATGATGTCCTCTCTTGCCCTCTGTTTTCATGTTAATTAATTTTAATTTTTTTAAGGCTGTGTGATCATGTCAAAAATAAACTAATTGCTAGAAGTCAGTGGCTGTTAGCAGAAGGTACCTACCTACCCTTCTCTGCAATGGATGAAAACGATATATCTGTACAAAGTGTTGCTTAGTTACTTCTATGCTTGTAGCAGAGAAAAGCTTGGAGTGTCCAAGAAAATAGATTTACATAGTGTAGTGTCACAATACTGGGTTTTCAGTTGTTCATTGTTTATAGGCGGATGCAGTTACTAAACAGGAAATACTTATTTGGCCAGTAAGCCTTAAAACATATGGTTCATACAGAACATGTGGTTCTGCATAGCATAAATCTTTTCCTCCAGATACAGAAAGAACATTCCCTATAATGAAGACACATTTTAAATGGAATGATATATGATTTTTAGGGACATCTTTAAGCAACAGCAAACCTGCTTTGCCTCTGGAGAAGGTGCTGAACTCAGTATTAGTCAGTGGTTTCAGGTAGGGCTCTTTCTGCTGCTGGGTTAAGACAAAACTGGAGGAAGGGGATGGTCATTTGCTGAGTTTAGCACCTTGCAACAAGTCATAAAAGGTAATCCATCCATACATGATTCATTTTGTTTTGTTTTTAAGGCTCACAGATTTTTCTTGCATTGCCCCAGATAGTAAATTCTCAGCACTACTCAGAAACTGAGTGTGTAGACTTCAGTGACAATTAGCAGAAAATTAAAATGTGTAATACTTTAAAACCAGAACTATTTCTTAGCTGAAATCACTTTCTGAGGTGTTAGGAGTATTTTTGTCTCCTACAAACAATATTTTCAAATGAATAAACTCAAATGGCATAAACTAGGCCTCAGGGATGGTGCTTGCATTTTCAGTTGGTCTGTTTTCAACCAAGTGCATGCCACAACACAGCCTGGTCCATGCAGAGGACATGGTATGTTATGTGGGTCATCTTTCCCTGGTGAGGCAGGGCTACTTACTGGTTCCAGAGAGATGTTCAGGTAAGAACATGGAGTCGGGATCACTGTTTCAAGCTTTTCCTTAGCTGACAAAACTAACTTTTAAAGTTCACAGGCAAAACACATTCTGTAAGGTTACCATCCTTGAGCAAAAACTGAACTGTTCTCATTATTTTGCTAAAGGAGTAGTATTATGATGAAGGCAACAGTTCCTAGAATTTCTCCTGTGAAAACAGAGGTTGGCAGAGATGATGTGGATCACTTTCCATCATGTCTGATTTCCTTGCTATATTATAGGTTGTAGATGTGTTTGAACTCCTGTGAAGTGAATAAGGCTAACTATTACACAGGTTCCAAATTCCAAAACACACACAAAAAAAGAGAAAGCATTTGGTTTTAGTACATGATGCAATATTTCACCTGAATATTTCTGTTACTATTCTTGCCATTAAAACACAACCCATGCCTGTGTGTTCCAGGAGAAATTATGTAATGGTACATTTTTTCTCCCTATTTCATAAACTATTATTTTTCAGTGGTTCAGAAAGATCACTGTATATAATTTTACCTGGTTGCCACATATGGATAGGAGCTATTGTTTAAAACAATTAGAAGAAACAGGTGGTAATTATTTCCAGCACTGCCTATCTATAATTTTCATAGACTATCACAAGCCACCAGATAATTCAGACTTCATGGTGCTTATGAGAAGACAAATAGCCCACTTCCATGACACATATGCAATTACTTCTTTAGCAGGCCTGTGTACTTTTTTCCCCCTGATACTTGCTATTAGAATGCTTACTCCAAATGAGAAACAGTCAGTTACCAGACTAATAATGTTGGTACTGAAATATAATTTGTAATACGTTGATGACTACTTTGTCTGAGGAGGTAGGACAAATTAGCCAAATGGGTGAAGTCAATATCCATAAGTTACAGCCTGTTAAGGCCTCATGTGTATTCCCCCATTCAGAAAGAAAGCAACCATCACTAGCCTAATCCCTGGAAGGTTTGAGCTCTACTGAACTGAAGCCACATGATTGCCAAATTAAAGCATCTAAACAGGGATTGAATAAATATCTTACAGTGGGATTAACCTCTGGTGAAATAAAGCATTAACTTCACTTTTTTTCTGGAGGATCTCCATGTAGAAAAACCCTATTATAATTGTAGACAAACCCAAACATGGCAGCAGAATTAGGCTTTAAATGACTGCTGACACAAATGTGGTCAGACCCTATCAGTCAGCAAACTGTCAATGAATCTCATCCCTCCAATTCTAATTTTTCTAAATTTGAAGTTTCTATAGAAAATAAAACTCAGAAAATAGAGCTTTGCATTGCTTAAAGTGATTAAGTTAAAGTAGTTTGAAACCAGTAATTCTGAAAATGGTTTTGGCACTTTCTGTATATTCATGTGGAATGAAGCTATGAGTGATGGCAGAGGTCTACTGTCTTGAACACGAGAAATAATATAAAAATGAGAGAACTGTAGGGAAAGGGACAAAAAAAGTGCAAACTGCAACTTGTAAAAGCTGTAGGGAATAAATGTAATATTGTAACTGTTTGCCATCACTATTGAGTGAGCCCTCAGCAAGTTTGTCGATGACACCAAGCTGTGTGGTTCGGTTGATGCACTGGAGGGAAGGAATGCCATCCAGAGGGACCTTGACACGCTTGTGAGGTGGGCTGATGCCAACCTCATGAAGTTTAACCATGCCAAGTGCAAGGTCCTGCACCTGGGTCTGAGCAATCCCAGGCACAGCTACAGGTTGGGCAGAGAAGAGATTCAGAGCAGCCCTGTGGAGAAGGACTTGGGGGTGTTGGGTGACGAGAAAATGAACATAAGCTGGCTTTAGTGTGTGCTTGCAGCCCAGAAAGCCAACCTTATCCTGGGCTGCATCAAAAGGAGCGTGACCAGCAGGTCAAAGGAGGTGATCCTGCCCCTCTACTCTGCTCTTGTGAGACCTCACTTGGAGTATTGTATGCAGTTCTGGTGTCCTCAACATAAAAAGGACATGGAACTGTTGGAACAAGTCCAGAGAAGGGCCATGAGGATGATCAGGGGACTGGAGCACCTCCCGTGTGAAGATGGGCTGAGCAAGTTGGGGCTGTTCAGACTGGAGAAGAAGCTGCATGGAGACCTCATAGCAGCCTCCCAGTATCTGAAGGGGCCTATAGGGACGCTGGGGTGGGATTCTTCATTAGGGACTGTAGTGACAGGACAAGGGTTAACGGGTTAAAACTTAAACAAGGGAAGTTTAGATTGGATATAAGGAAGAAACTGTTTCCTGCTAGGGTAGTGAGGCAATGGAATAGGTTGCCCAGGGAGGTTGTAAATGCTCCATCCGTGGCAGCGTTCAAGACCAGGTTGGATGAAGCCTTGGGTGAGGTGGTTAAATGTGAGGTCTCCCTGCCTATGGCAGGGGGGTTAGAACTAGATGATCTTAAGGTCCTTTCCAACCCTAACTATTCTATGATTCTGTGATTCTATATACTAGACAGTAATACTTGCCGACTGAAATTTGAAACTACTGAATTTTGTGTCAGGTTGATAAAGCATCCAATTCATTCCAAGTCTGCACATTCCAAAGATACTTTTTTCTAGTAAAAGTTAAGAAGCATGAAGTTAGTTAGCTGAATTCTGGGGTAAATAAATATAAGTACATTTTCTGACAAGGTACAGTATAATGTCTATTCAGACCTATTGTCAATGTGCAGTCTTTTGGCTTTTGTGTAGAGATGATTTTTGCATCCATTTTGAAAGCATTGGCAGTAGGTTTTTTATGCTTTAGAACTGATTGAGCTAGCAGTACAATGTTCCAAGAAGTGCTCACGTGCCAAGAAGAAATATTTTAAAACCAGTTTGGCTTATTGCAGTTGCTAACATTGTTCATCTGAGTAGTACAGTGCTTCAACTTCATTTAGATAAACTGGGGATATGTTTTGGCCTCATCACCTCCTAAACACAAAGAGAAATGCGTTTTCTCAATTTATGTTTATTAGAATTGGAGCTGAACTGTCTTGTAAAGCTGCAAACTTACTAGTCTTGCTAACACCATTCAGAGCAGCTGAGCTCAAGATGTGGAACTTGTGAGTATACAGTGCCGTATCGGGAATGACTAGCTCTGGGTGTTCAAGCAAGGATCTACAATGATTTGCATTCTTGATATCCCAGCCAGTTCAGAAAGCCAGGAGAAATAATCAGCCATTGGCAGACCACAGACAGAGATGCCACTCCATCAGTTTCACACACCTGTGTATTTGAACTATAATACATCAGTAGCAGAGCGAGCTGATCCAGTTAAGAAATCACCCACCATGCATTGCATGTCCTCGTAGAGATGTTACAAGAAGTCTGCAGGTCATTTTGGTAGAAACAAATTTGCACCATCAGTTAACCACATTTAACTTGAGCACAGTCAGCTAAAGGCACTTTTGTGCTGCCCAGCACTGCTCCATGGAGGTATCCTCTGTCCAGCTGGGATCAAGCTGGCAGCAGGAGCCAAAGGCTAGCACCATGAATGATTGTTCTCATGAAAACCAGGTTTCACATGAGTATGGTGGCTTTGACTCCATGGACCCAGGGTGGGCTTTCCTCATGGCACCTATGAGCCCTGTGTGCCATCTCCTTGCTTAGAGTTACCTGGGAGATTTCTGCACCAAATTCCATCTTTCAGGTGCCTCCTGCGAGCAATTCCCAGGAACTTATAGCTCATGCAGACATGGATGACACCAGCCAGGGTGATAGCTCAATGTCTGCCACCACCTCTTCCTGAAGTAAGGCTTGATTAAGAGTACAGGGCACCAGCAGCACTGCCAACTGATATGTACATTGTTGAGGGGAAAGGGTATCACATTCTTCCTAACACCTCTTTGATCTGCCAGACTGTAGCTTCTGAAGTAATGAGTTTTAGTAATGTTTATTTTGTCACAGAGCAGGCTCTGCCTAAACTCTGACAATACCTTTCTCTGACAGTAATGTTTTCCTGAACGGTTAATAGGAAAAAGTAACAGGAATTATAGAATAATAGAATCATATAATTATTTGGGTTGGAAAGGTCCTTAAGATCACCTAGTTCCAACTCCTCTTCAATGGGCATCTGCCACTAGACAAGGTTAATCAAGGCTCTGTTTAACCTGTCCTTGAACACTACCAGGGATGGAACATTCACAGCTTCTTTGGACAACATGTTCCAGTGCCTCAACACCCTCATAGGGAAGAACTTCTTCCTTATATCAAACCTAGATGTCCCCTGGTTAAGTTTGAACCCATTACCTCTTGTCCTATCACTATAATCCCTGATGAATAGTCCTTCTCTGGCTTTCTTGTAGGCCCCCTTCATATACTGGAAGGCTGCTATGAGGTCTCTACACAGCCTTCTCTTTTCCAAATGCTGAACTACATGCTCAAAATATGTGAAAATTCAAATTGCTGTAGTTAAGCGGGAAGGATGAATGTGGTCTGATTCAAATGCATGTGTAGGCTTATTTTTCATCAAATTTACTCAACAAATAGGAAATCTGTTGTAACACAAATCCTTGCATTGTATGGCCAGAATTGTAGAGTCTGTACTATATTTAAATGCTTTCTTTAATCCTAAAAATATTTATATTTCACAACTCGTGAAAGTTTTGCTGACGATCTTGCTGAATGAAGTCTGCATCATGTTTAAAAATCATATATCTGAAAGGTGACTGCATAGAACTTGAGTCCCTTGAAACTGGGGCATCTCTGCTACTGATATTATTGCAACTAATATTTCTTTTATTAAGGGTTGTGGTTTTTTTTCTGTTAAAGATGGTAAATATCTATTCTAAGCAACGCTGTAACATTTTCCTAGTTTGGAAAATATTTACAGATTATTTTTTTCTTTGCTGTCTGAAAATTTCAGTTGAAAAGACACTAGCAAATTATACTTCTTATCTGTGTTTCGATCAGGAATATCCTCCCTGAGGAGAAATCTTAAACTAAGGTTTGCAAAATCTTAAAAATTACTAAAAACAAAGCAAAAGGTTTTGAACTTTTTAACAAATGTCAGAATTAATAGAGTTAAGCTGCATCTCTGATTCTATTGCTACGTACTCATCACTGAAATAGGCTTAAAACCCCTTATAATTTAGACCATCCATTCAAGAAAATAGTGTTCTTCAGAACTTAAGGAATTTATACTAGCAACTGTTGATGTTTTGACTGTCAGCAACTTAAAAGTCACCCTAATGAAAACATCCTAAGAAATATCATCTCTTTATATTCAAAGAGGATCAGACCCCCAAATGACTGAAGCTTGTCTCCCAGTTATCCTCAAATACTGAAGATCTCACCAGGAAAAGACATATCATGCAAATGTGCATTTAATAACTTCTCTGAAGCCTAGTATCAAAAAGTTTTATCGAGTTGATTGTCTGTCCACTTGAGTGCATAATCATGTGGCTTAGCATTGCACAAAATAAGTATAATGATCCTTGAAATTTGGGAACAGTACCAGAAATAAACTGCTTTAGACACAGTTTCAGTGATAAATTGAGGATAAACTGGGTCTATTGGAGGAGCAAGTAAGCTACAAGGAGATTAATTATCTATTAACACTCTCACAAGATAAACTGTTTGGGGCAGAAGATTAAATACAGTGTAATATATGATATGACAACAATTCATAACACAAAGCTGATAAGTATTGTTGCATTGGTATTTAGCACTTTCCATTAGATAAATACCATTAATTGATTTGGATTTGATATGGCCATTAGCATGTAGCCTAATTCTATTTTTACATCCTTATTCATCAGGATTAAATCTAGTCAAGTCAATAGCAGCATACCACATTTTCAGGCCCCCAGTTGTCAAATTACACAAGGTGAGTTATTAATATGAAAGAAAGGAAATCACTCATCTTTATTATTGGAGCATCTCTCCTGAAGTACATGAAATTTATGAAAAATCTCTTGCATTTAGAATAATAGAATCATAGAGTTATTTGGGTTGGAAAGGACCTTAAGATCACCTAGTTCCAACTCCCCTGCAATGGGTATCTGCCACTAGACCAGGTTAACGAAGGCTCTGTTCAGCCTGGCCTTGAACACTGCCAGGGTTGGAGCATTCACAGATTCTCTGGGCAGCCTGTTCCAGTGTTGCCCAAGAAAAGGGTTAGACATTTGCCACTGAAAATCAAGGAAGTGCAACCTTCTGCATAGTCTGTCATGGTCTGGACCTTATTTCTGTAGCCAAATGTGTGATTCTTGTTGCACATGACTCATATGTCACCTGAAATTACAGTAAAACACATTAAATCTAAAAAAAAATGGGTAGCATAAAATTACATTTAAGTTTTTCTGTTTTGGAATTACTCTAGATTTTGGTTTTCAAAATATAACATTGTTTCCTAAAACCAGAAGACTGGGAAACCCCTATGGAAGGGTGATATTTGATTTGCTGGTGTCTCAGAGTTGCCTGCCATTTTAAGGTGAAACCTGTTGTGTTGATATTAAGGGGGGGGGGGGATATAAAAAGCAAATCAGCATAAATTTTATAAATCAATATCATTTGAATGGATAAAACAGCTGAATTTCTCAAACCTTCAGGCTGTGTATAGACTGGAAGTCTGGTTATGTTGCTTTTACTTATTTTATGAGTTGAAAAGAAACACTTGTAAGACTAGAAACCAGTTTTTTTTCTGGAAGATTTTGCAACAAATTAGTGCTTCTCAAGCAGGGAATGGTAGAATACATATGTCACTAAAAGTACAGAGGTCTGCTTTCCATTGTTCAGAACAGCTGGTCATTCTACAATGTGCTTGCCAAAGTGTAGTTCTACAGGAAATTACATAGTTATTGACAGAACCTGCAACCATCACTCACTATGTAGTGCTTTACCTCTTCTGTTGACACTCGCTGCTGAGGACAGTAGCAGAACCTGTATGTAATTAGCATGAAGCAAAATCCTGATGAGGGTGGCAAAAGTCAGTATATCAATGTGTAGAGTGTATAAGTTTAAACACAGATGCAATTCGAGAACTACTAGAAACCTTTATTTTACCAGCATGATAAAGATGGCTTAATAGTCCAAGTTCCAATGGCAAACTGTGAATAAGTATAAAATAAAAATAAGTCATGCTCACACAATTCAAAGAGACACTGTAGATTGTTTTGCAGTCTTGTTGCCCCAAGTTTCTTTGCATTACAGAACTAAGAAATGTTTTGGTTGTCTGCAGCTCACCAATGCTTGTGAGGTGGTATTTGAGTTGTCATGTTGCTGTGGAGTAGTTGTGAAGCAGTTTTGTGACCACAAACATCACCTTCACCTTTACTCTTGTGGAAACTGTGAGAATTTCAGCAAGAGACTGGGGAATGGGGAGATGCCTCAGCTTCAGCTGGTGCTTCCAGGACCCTTCAGTACCTGTGCACGAGTAGCTCCTCGCATGGGACAGTGGGACTTTTTCAACACACAGTTGCAGTCACACACAGCTTTTTATGAGTAGCACCTCGCTTTGTAGTCAGCCTAGGCACCCTTCCCAGACATGAGAGGTTGTTGAATTAACTGAACTACTGCAGTGGTACAAGAGCAGATACCAAATAGGTGGTGTGCAGTGCTGCAGAGAAATCTTCTGCAGGGGATAATTATGCAGAAGCCCACAATTCATTCTGGGTTCGTCTCATCCAAGTCTTGAGGTTGGATGAGCATCTGTTTCCTGCGCTTCTCTTCTCTGAGACCTGACTAGCCCAATCCTCCTTTTACACTGCTCCTGACTAGTAAGAATAAATCTGAAGGTGACTAAGGAAGGAACCAGGGATCTAAGTACCTGGCTAGCCATGGCTCTTCAGTGTGCTTTGATGTCATATACAAATACACTTAATCTCTCTCAGCTGCAGGTGGCACCTGACTGTGTATACTTTGCTTTTCTACAGCCAGCAGCCTGTCACCTGTGCAGCCACTCATTTTCCTAAGCAACAGAACCTACATACAGAATGTGCAGATACACACGTGCATATAGAGAGGAAAAAAGTTAAACAAAAAGATTTTCATTAGTGGCCATTCATTACCTGCAATTCACAGTGGTGCAGGGCCACATGCATCCATATGCGTCTCTTCAAGCAGTGAAGAGACATCTTGTTGCAGGGCCTCAGAAGCATCTGAATAGATACAGGGTTACTTGGCTTATTCCTGGAAGAAAAAAAACAGCAAAAGTCTCTGGTCAAGTTTTATCCCATGATTTCCAATGATCCTTAATTTTTTCACCTATTTCATCACTTTTTTACTGATAAGTGCTATGTTTCCTATATTTGAACTCCTTCCTGTCTAGTTTGGCTTTTGTATTTTCAGTGCAAAGTCAGCTTTTCAGGACAGGGGAGCTGTTTAGGAAGACATCTCGGTGTCCAGTGGATTTGCATACTAAACAGTCTTCCTTAAAGGTGAACCAAGGAGAAATTAGAAAAGAGGACAGTCTAGGTCCTCATCACACACTCTAAATGACTTTGTCACTGTCCCCCATGAAGATCAATGTACTTGGACTGGTAGCGCCCTTTCTGCTGGCTTCTCATAGTGTGCCTCTGCTGTAAAAGAAGTTTCTTTCCATTGTGAGAGTTGCCTGTTTGAGTCCTGGGGTAACTACAGCCTCTTCAGCCCAGCACTGACATTCTGGGGGAGCAGAAGGTGTCACAAATGCATTGCTGCATCAGAATGCCTGCATTCAAGAAATCACCTGCCTCACTGCCAATTGGTTTCTTGGAGAAATTTAAAAAAAAAAAGTGTCTCTTACAGCTTTTCTTTTTTGTGGAGGAGCCACAGATCTCCTTTGGTGCTGGCTTTCTGAGCCTTTCTCTCCCAGCCAAATTCTTTTTCCTAATCAAGTACCCAAATTTCACTTTTGAGGTTCAAGTGCAGAACACCGGTGCAAAGTGACTTGTCCTGTGTGAGGCTCTGATGTTAATGACGAAACACAATTTGTATGGACAGTTAAGGAGTGTCCGTCAAAGACCCTGGGCAGGTACTCTCCTCTTGACCTTGCTTGCCTTTCAGTACGTTACATTTGGCCCACCTGGCAGTCGTTAGGTGCAGCAAGACCCAGCATCCCCCTGGCCCAAGGATCACAGGACTTTCAGAGTCAATGTCGTTGCAGAGACTGGATTGTTGCCCCTTGCATATGCAAACATTTTTGCTTGGGCAGCTGTATGGACATTTGGCTTTCACTATGGGCATAATGGTTTTCTTCTCATGATCCATTTTATTTCCTAGTCTGATGTTTGAAGGAAAACCCTTTGCTGTCTACTTTATTCTGTCTTTCTGTTACATAGGAATGTGCTAATGGAACATGCAAGAAAAATCTAGAAACGCAAAGACAGACAACTTGTGTGAATAAGTACTAGAAAAAGATAAACTTACAAATAGTACAAGTTGAATGAAGTATTTCATTACCCAAATCTGCCTGAAACTGACATGAGTTACTTGAAGCTACTGCCATCATACCCAGTTGAAGGAATTTTAACTTCAGAATTTTAAAAATCTATTTGGAGAGAGTTACCTTTTTAATGTTCAGCTCTTTATTGTTTGTATTACAGAATACAGTTTGAGTTACACTGAAACTAATGTTTTGATGAATGAAAGTTGGAAAATTTATAAAGAGCTTCATCTTTTGTTTATCCTTCTGAATAAAGGCAACGTGTAATCCTGTCTTTGTGCAACTGTGGAGCAAATAATTGGGGATCTTCCTATACATAAAAGAGAACAGACAGAGTACTGCTAGTTTACAATGGCCGGAAACAATCCTGCATAGGTAACAGCTCTGCTGCATTTTAACTTGATTAAACAGAAGGTGACCTATGCAGAATTAGGAAATGTTTTGTGATTATGTCTTTTGGAATATCTAAGTAAACTCATGATTTGTCACTGCACCTTCCTGCACAACTTTCACATGTTCCATTCCTAAAAATGACTGCATTTTTAAACTTAAAGGCACAAGGCTTTAACCAACTAAAAAGACTGCAGAACTTCTTCTTCCAAGTAGCTAACACTTATTGCTCCAGAAAAGCAAATACTTCAGAAAATGCCTGCGTTAAACACAAAAGAAATGTCTGTTGTTATGAATAAATAAAGGATGCTCTTACTGAAGTAAGGGATGGATGTATTATTTTGTTGGACTGGGACTCTAAATGCTAATTTCTATGAATGATTTGTTTAAGTTTCATCATGTCACCACAACTGTTTGACTTTCAGTCGTTACTGAATACGATGTAACTACACAACTCAGCATAGACAGTCACTTCTGTTAGATTACAGAGAAGGTATCAGATTTGTGATGGCCCAAGAGAATAGGAATTTTAAATTTGTTTGGTCAAGTAACTAATTAGGCTAATTCTCCAGGAGAATGCTGTGGGAAACAGTGTCCAGGTAAATAAAATCCACAACCTTTCCCTTATCCACCAAGCAGGTCATCTTGTCATAGCAGAGAATCAGGTTGGTAAAGCAGGACCTCTCTTTCATAAACCCATGCTGTCTGGGCCTAATCATCTGGTTGTCCTGTAGTGCACCACGATCTGCTCCATAAGCTTCCTCAGTACCAAGGTCTGACTGATAGGCCTGTCATTTCCCAGATCCTCATTAGGATCTCAGCTCATTAGGTACCATGGGCTTGGGCATATTGAGGTTCCCTAGATAGTTTGAACCTGATCTTCTCCCAGTCCCTGCATTTGGATCCTATGAATTGGGTGGCATTGGGAGCCCTTGTCAGTGGAGGCAAAAAATCTTGCTGAGTACTCCAGCCTTCTCCATGTCAGTTGTAGCCAGGTCTCCCATTTTGCTCCTCAAGGGGGAGGTAAAGTTTCTTTCATCTTCCTTTCTTGTCGTATGTACCTGAAGAAAGCCTTCCTGTTATTTTACACACCAACTTAATTTCCAGCCATGCCTTGGCTTTCCTGATGCCCTCCCTTCTCTCCTGGGTCATTTCCCTATAATCTCCCTAGGTTGTATATCACTGCTTTCACTGCCTGTGCCTTTTGTGTTTCAATTTGGCCAAGAAGTCTTGACGTTACTGGTCTTCTCTCACCCCCCCCCAGCTTGTTCCATACTAGGATTGAGAACTTTTGTGCCCTTAGAAAAATGTCTTTAAATATCTTTTCATTCACTCCTTTGCATCTTATGGCAGTCTCTCAAGGGATCCCACACCCTTGTGCCCTAAACAGCCAAAAGTTTGCCCTTCTGAGATTTAGGGTCATGACTCTACTTTTCTATTTTACCTATCCTGTAGCCCTCAAGACTGAGAATTCCACCAAGGCACGATCACCACAGCCCGGGTTACCTTCAGTTTTGAGATCACCAGTAAGCTCTTCTGCATTAGTGAGCAACGGGTGCAGCAGTTCCTCTCTTCTGGTCAGGCTTTCCATCACGTGTACTAGGAATCTGTCCTAAATGTACGCCAGTAGTTTCCCAGGCTGGTTTCAGTTTGCTGGTGCACTTTTTCACCAGATGTCCAGGTGGCTGGATCCCCTCTCAGGACCAGAGCCTGTGAGCATGATGCTTCTTGCAGTTGAAGAAAGAGATTCATTGACCTCCTTTTCTTGATTAGGTGGCCTGTAGTAGACACCAAAGTTTCCTCCATTGACTTGGTCTCTAATTTTCACCCATAAGCTGTTTGCCTATGCCTTGCTGTTCTTCAAAAATAGTTCTGTGCAATCTTATTTTTGACATAGAGGACAGCTCCCCAACTCTCCTTCCTCACCTGTTCCTTCTGAATATTTTATAGCCATCAATCAGAGCATGCGGGCTTCAACCTGCTCCCCATCTCTGTTTTCCAGCTCAGCTGGCTGTGTACCCTGTGAAAGATGGTCTTACTATTAAAGACTGAGGTAAAGAAGGAATTAAATACCTCTGCCTTTTCCCCACCCTATGTCACTATGTTTCCCCATGCATTCAATACCAGATGGAGAGTCTTCTTAGCCCTCCTTTTGTTAATCTACTTAAGAATCAATTTTTACTGTCTTTTACTGAAGCAGTCAAATTAAGTTCTAGCTGGGCTTTCGCCCTTCTATTTACTCCCTGCATAACCTTACAACATCCTTGCAGTCCTTCTGACTCATCCACCACTTCTTCCAAAGGTTATAAACTCTCCTTTTTCTCCCCTAATTTCCAGCCAGAGCTCTCTGTTCAGCATGCCTGGACTTCTTCCCTGATGGCTTGTCTTTTGGCACATGGGGACACCCTTCTCCTGCACCTTTAACATTTCCTTCTTGCAAAGTGTCCAGCCTTCCTTGACTCCTTTGCCCTTCAGGACTACTTCCCAATGGATTCTGCTAATCAGTGCCCTAAATAGGCCAAAGTCTGCCCTCCAGAAGTTTGCAGAATGTTAATGAATCCATCATGTGTGTAGATATTATTTAGTCAGATGTCCTGTGAAGGACCATTTGTAATAGCAGCAATGGATTCAATCTATAATTCTGTCAGTCTGACATTATTAACCTATTCCATATTTTTATACTTTCTTCTTCATTGCCTATTATATGTGCATTTCCCTCAGATTTTAATGTAATCTTTTATGGGTAAAAGGGCTGAAGAAGTGCTGTTGCTGAGAGTTTTCTCTTCCCTTGGACAAATTTTATGACTACCAACTATGAACAACAGATTTGTTGTTGTTTGTAGATGAACTATTTTTATCCATAGTACTAGGACTAATAATTAAGAAGGAATAGGTCTGTTAAGTTTTGCAGCAGAGTGGCTTGCCAACCTTTTGAAGAATACTTAACTTAAAATTGAAGGGAAAAAAAGAAAAATAAGAGCATCATTCAGCTGCTTCAAAAGTTTTGTTACAGTAAACATGGTAAACAGTTGTGGCATAAAATAAAAACTTTTCATTTTACAGATTATTCTTTTTTAGCTAGCTGAATAATAGGTATTTAATTTATATTAAAGGAAATTTTTTTGAAACAGGGAGTGAAGCATAGTTACATAATCTGTCAGTTCTGGAATCTGTTCTTTTAAACAAAAGCTTTTGCTCTTCATAATGTAGGAAGCAGCTTTGTAAAATTCAAAAGGACATATATAGGTTTAAATGTCTGAGATATATGCATCTTAATAATAACAAGTCTTAAGTCTGAGTAGCTACCATGAATTTAAAATGGAAAGATGTATCTAGAACTGTTTAACACTGCTGGGCTAATTCATGAGTTGATTTCTAGTATTGCTTCTCTACAAACATGCTTTATGAACTGCAGACTCCAAACATTGCTGCAAAATGAAAACAACAAATTACCAAAATATATGTGAGCTACAGACTGGGTAATGCAAAAGATAAAAGAATTATTTTAGAAAAATGTCCTAAAAATGTTCTAAACATCATTTAAATATGTCTAAACTAGCTTTCAAGTCTGTGGGATGCATACAATGGCATTGTGACAGATGTCTCATCTGTTTAAGAGCAGTCTCAGGTGCAGTGTCATTGATAAGTGATAATATCTGAATTGCAGTATTGCTTAGTGATATCTTCCTTTGCTACTCTTGTACAGGCTGAAAATATTTTCCATACAGTGTTTGCTACAGGACTGACAATTGTGTCCACTTTTAAGGCCCCCAGTATTGTGCCTGGCAGGTGTAGGTGTTGGACTATATTTTTTTCTCACCTGGTAATCTGTAACGGCTCTCTACCAATCCTACTAACTAGGGTAAGTCTCTGTTAGAGGAACACGCCCCAGATTATTACTTTGCCTTAAATCCTGTATCAAGTCATACTCCCTGAGCAGTTCTACCATGGCAGCAACCTTCTGCATTGTTCCATGGAATTCAGAGTTATTACTTCTAATGCTGTTCTACATTAACTGAAAACTTGACAGCATCTGCTTAAAATCCTCCTGTAGCTACAAAATACCTCGTGGTGATAAGAGTAGCATGTGTTTAGAGTTGTGCTTGTTTGGGCTTTTGTCTTGAGAAAAATATGAAAGCTCAGTACCTTTGAAAGTTCTAATTTAATTACACTTTGCATAAAGAAACTGTGTCTGAAGTGCTTATATACTAATCTCTTCCTCAATGTCAATAGCATTATTATTTTTTTTAATTAGTTACTGTATATAAAATTTCTTATTTGCAAGTCGATTTGTTAGTTTTCAGGATCCTCTGTATCTGATAAATCAGTATCATGTTTTATTGTTTCTGTTTGTGGGTTTGGGTTTTTTTTTGGTTTTGATGTTTCTTTTTGTTTGGGTTGCTGTTTTTTTTTTCCTGTTTTATTTTTTGTGGTGTTTGAGTTTTTTTAAGTAAAATGTCCTCTTTCAAGATTTAGTTTTTCCTCATATGATGTGAAATCAGCAAAGCACAGAAATACACGTATATTGTGTATTGTATTTCCTGAAAGTTTAAATTCTTGTTTAAATCTAAATTATTATTGAAACCTTAGAGGACATAAATGTAGTGTGACATATAGTCTTATTAAAAATATGCCTTATTGCTTTATATTTGTTAGAACACAGACAATACAGAGTGGAGCACCTCCCATATGAAGACAGGCTGAGAAAGTTGGGGCTGTTCAGCCTGGAGAAGAGAAGGCTGAGTGGAGACCTCATAGCAGCCTTCCAGTATCTGAAGGGGGCCTACAGGGATGCTGGAGAGGAACTCTTCATTAGAGACTGTAGTGACAGGACAAGGCGTAATGGGTTAAAACTTAAACAGGGGAAGTTTAGGTTGGATATAAGAAGGAAATTCTTTCCTGTTAAGGTGGCGAGGCACTGGGATAGGTTGCCCTGGGAGGTTGTGAATGCTCCATCCCTGGCAGCGTTCAAGAGCAGGTTGGGCAAGGTCTTGGGTGATATGGTTTAGTGTGAGGTGTCCCTGCCCATGGCAGGGAGGGTTGGAACTAGATGATCTTAAGTTCTTTTCCAACCCTAACTATTCTATGATTCTATAGCTGAACCCCTAGATGAGAACCCTGACAGCTGAACCCCTAGATGAGAAAACTGAGAAATCAAACCTTGTATGAGTATCCCTGCCAATAGTTGTGTACCTGTTATCTGTTATCTAAGAATAACAGTCTGTTGCAGCTGATTGATATGAGTGTGCATGAATACAAGTATCATTTCACTGAGTGTTTGAATTGAAGGAAAACTGTTAACAGAAAAGTAAAGTAACAGAAAAGTAAAGTGACCGAACAGTTTCAGGATGATGTACATAGTGGAAGGAAAGTTGTTTCTACTAGAGTTGTCATATACAAAAAAATCATATATTCAACAGATTTAGATATTTGCATGGCCTATTTCTTTTTTTTGGACACCTGTTTCTCTCAGGTTCTTCTATTCTGCATAAATAATACTGTGCTGTAAGAGGATTTCACATTTGTCTATTGCACCATTTGTTCCTGGAAGAAAAGAAGTTGCAGGTAATGAAGATAAGCCAGGCCACATGACCTAACTGGTATTGATCTCAAAATATACGCTCAGGCAATCAGAATGGATCAAAAGCACAATTAGCCAAGGGACTCTGATATATGAACTACCATCATTTAAAGCTTGAGGAGAAAAGAAAAAATTAACATCTCCACTTTCTTATCTGCAAAAGAAAGACATCACTTTTGTATGCCTATTTCTCCAGGGAAATTGCTGATGGATTATGACAGTATAATTAATTTGCAGCAGTGTACATTGTGTGGTATGATCTTTTCTTTTTTTTATTTTCCAGGATTTTCTATAAAATACCAGTCTGTGTCTTCTTCATACAAAAAGGTTGTAGCTAATAAGACTACATTATGCATCTCTTAATATGAATAGTCAACTGAAGATGTAGGCTGGCACAAAAACTTCTGTTGAAAGGTTCAGAGTTAGTTGTCACAGCCCTGAGAGACAGGAGTCTTTTCCAGGCTTTAAAGTGAAAGAGAGGGAAAAATACTTCTACTGTAATAAAGAATATTCAATATCACATGATCATCTTAGAAAGTGGTTTACAAATATTCTTCCATTAAAGGATGCTTTTTCTTTAGAGAATCTCTTGTATTACACTTAATCATTAGTTAATCATTAATGAAACAGGAAAAGTGTCATTTACTGTATTCAAAGCCTATTTGAGTAAACACCTTCCAGAGATGTTCTATGCCTATACTTCTTAATCAATGTTAATATTAAAAAGAGTGCTGACGTGCTAAAATTGGAATCTTAAAATGAAACATAGCTTGTTTTAAGAACTGTGATTATATGGAGAAATTCTTGTCAGGAGGCATAAGTAAGAATTAATTATCTGTGCTTGGCAGACATCCAAAATGACGAAACTGCCATAGCAAAAGGGTGATTTTAGTATCCTTACACAGAGACATTAGTCTTTGCAAAGCCATGCTTTAAAGAAGACGACTAATATCTCTTCACAAATTAAAGCGGATGCATACTGAACCAGTAAGAATGATGTAGATCCCTGGCCTTGATGTCATCAGGGTTGTGGAGATACTGCATTTGATTTGTAAATGATTACTGCATTTTTTTCCTAGCACTTTTCCGTAATTTTATGTAGAGTTTCTATCCTCACTTTGGTTAAGTCTATTCTTCCTGGGAAGTTGAATTTTTTAAGACAGTTTTAATGAGACAGTTTTAAAGACAGTTTTAATGGGATATAACCATGTGAAAGTGTCAAAAATGTCTGGCTCAGACTGCTCACCTGAGGCTGTTATGAAATGCTTAGAGTTGGAATTAATGTCTGCTCAGCTGAGCCACTTCTTATTCTACACCTGGCAGTGGAAACTCAACATCTATGGAATGATGATATATCTGCATCTATAGATGCTTCTAAATTAACAATACTTCATAGCAATTCAGTCTTTAATTATTTTAGACTCAGAAGAAGGCAAAGAATCTTAGGTAAAGACTTCTAGAATTTCACCTAAAGTTGCAGTGAAAGACTGAGTGAAGAAACATGAAATGCTAATTTTGAAAAATTGCTTTCGTAAACAGTGAGTTGCCTACATTTTCAGGTAAAACCTTACAGGTGATTAGCCCTTTGTATAGGCTTTAAGTGAAGCCAAAAGTGATAAACGGCACACATCTACTTTCTGCTTTCTTGTCTTCATTTTTAATTCTTGTACTCTCAGCTAAAAAATTTAAAAACTATCAAGACTACAATAAATTCTGCATATACACATTACCTTTGGTTCAAAAAAAATCTTGTGTTGATTTAAATGTATCTGTCTGCTTTTATTGGATACTGATGTTTTGTGAAAAAATGTTTATAGAATCAAAGAATCATAGAACAGTTTGGGCTGGAAGGAACCATAAACATAATACAGTTCCAACACCCCTGACATAGGCAGGGACACCTTCCACTTGACCAGGTTGCTCAAAGCCCCATTCAGCCTCACTTTGGTGTTACCAGTTTACGGCTATTTGTCTGCAGAATATGCAAATGTATCACTCGGATAGAAAACTGGAAAGTATCACAGTTCCCAAGTCTGTATGTGAGAAAACTTATGTAACAACGCTGAAACTCTGCACCAGCATGCAGCTCAGAGATAAAAGGTTTCCTGCAATTCAAACTATGATGTGTGACTTATGATATATTGCTTTCTGTGTTCTACAAATCAGTCTTACATTCACAAGTATTTTTGTATAGCCAGAGCACAGAAGGAAGACAGGAACTTGTAAATTCAAGTCCCACTATATGATGCAAAATAGTGGAGAAATACTTTTTTTTTTTTTTTAACTAATCCAGAACTCATGTGTTGCCTTGACTATTATGATTAATTCCTTGGCGTCACAGTATCCATGCATAAAATAATCCTCCCCCCCTTCAGAGGGATGCTAGACAGAATTCATTGCATACAGCATTTAGCTAGAACACTTGTGAGTGTCTCCTTTAATGAAATGAAAACTCGGTAATATCTGCTTGAAGTTCTGCAGAGGGTCAGGATATTTGCTCTGCAATGAGGTTCCTCATACCAAGCTGAAAGTAGAATGATGGAAAAATTCTTGAGATTCTATTCAAAATTCCATTCACAGGAACTGAAATTTAATTTTTTAGACTCAACCATTAATTAACTTTTTTTCCTTTGAGTGTTATATGCACTGGCATCTTGGGTTCAGCAGTAGCAGTCATTTTTCTCCTTCTTAGTAGCTGGTGCAGTGCTGTAGTTTTGACTTTCAGCCTGGGAACAAAGCTGATATTGAAATGTAAGTGTCAGTTTCCTCATATAAAAGGTGTGACTTGATTACAAAATAACAGAATCAAAAAGTTTCATAATTTGAACACTTGGAGAACAGAGTTTTTTTTTATATATTTTTTTTTCCAGAGGGAAAAACCAGCTGTTGCCACCTCCTAGAAGTGCTGCATACTTCCAAACAGGAACAATGCTGGGAACACTGTTGATAACACCGATATTTTTAGTTGTTGCTCAGTAATGTTTAGTCTGACCAAGGACTTTGTGGGTCTTGTGCTCTGCCAGAGAGGAGGTGAAGTCGGGAGGAAGCAGAGACAGGACACCTGACCCAGGCTAGCCAGGGAGGTATTCCATACCACAGCACATCATGCCCAGTATATAACTGGAGGCAGTTACCCCGAAGGGCTAGATCACTGCTTGGGTTGGGCTGGGTATTTGTCGGTGGGTGGTGAGAGGTTGTATTCTCTTCCCTTGTTATTTCCCTTATCATTATTATTATTGGTGGTAGCAGTATTGATTTGTGTTATACCTTAGTTACTGGACTGTTCTTATCTCAACCCGTGGGAGTTACATTCTTTCAATTCTCCTCCCCGTCCCTCCAGGAGCAGGGGAGCAAGTGGGGGAGAGTGAGCGAGCTGCTGTGTGGTTCTGGGTTGCCAGCTGGGCTTAAACCATGACAACTGGATGAAAGCTTAATATTTTGGACAATGCTGTGCAGTCTCACATTTGAGATTTGAAAACACTTATAGCACATCACACTGGCATAAGCAGAAATAGAAGACAAAGACCCCTTATAGTTGAGTCACCCTCTAAAACTATTCAAAAGACATGCAGACCTGGTACTTCAGAACATGGTTTAGTGGTAGACTTTGCAGTGCTCAGTTTACAGTTGGAGTCGATCTTCAGGGTCTCAGGTGAGCAAGAAAGTTCTATGATTCTATGATTCTATTACATAGTAGGTAGCTGCATTTCTGAAAATGATAACAGGATGAGGGACATACAGAAAAGCTGTAGTGTCATATAATGCTCAATTATTGTAGCTGAAATGAAACTCAGGCTGAACCAGCTGGAATTCCTCCTCTTTACATGTATGCAAATACATCTTTACTACCTTCCTCTGGAAAGGATGAATGATGCTCTCCACCTCCATAGTGGTCAGTTTTGCAGATGGGGATGCAGACAGGAACTCTCTTTCCCTTGATGTTCTCAGAGTCAGACTAGACCTCAGCACTGTACCAGAGTAAGAATGTCAGTATTCATTCACATCCCGATACACTCTTGTAGAATCACAAGAAACAGTGAAACTCTGTGATTTCTACATTCTGGCCAGCTTCTTATTGTATTTGGGTTTGTACAGTTAAGTGATCTTTTCAGATTGTTGAAATGCAGCCTCTAAAATAAGATTGACATGCTGGTTCACATCCATCATACTTTGAAATACAAATGGCAGGCATAGAAAATCTTCACACTAGTAGTAACATTATGTTTTCTTCAGCTACCAACATTGCAACATTGGGAGGATTAATTCTGGTTCAAACATCACCATCCGCACAAGGATTGCTGTGGTGTAACTAAGGTAACAACACTGATGTTGTGTAGCCATAACAGAGTCCAATATGTCTCCCTAGCCTCTGCTCTTTAAATCATTCACAGAAGTAGTTTGAATTTGCTTGTGTCAGGGAAATAATCATGAATAAATGCAAAGTATTGCTGTGCTGCCTTGGTTCTTAACCACCTAGGGCCTGTGTATAACACTGCATGTAACATTCAAACTGAAAGCCACAGAGAGAACCTTAACAACTTCAGGATTTGTCCCTTTTGCAGGTAACTTGTTTTATAATATGCTTCTTTATCCTGCAATTCTGACATTGAAGTAAATATGGCTTCTCTTGTTTTGGTGTTATTAATTCTTATTTCTTTCAGCTTTTCACAAAATCACAGTATTGTTGAGGCTGGAAGGGACCACTGGAGGTCATCTGGTCCAACCCCTCTGCTCAGGCAGGGTCACCCAGGGTACGTCACTCAGGAATGTGTCCAGACAGCTCTTGAATATCTCCAGGGAAGGAGACTCCACAACCTCTCTGGGCAACCTCTTCTAACACTCCTCAAAAGAACTTTTCAATAAGCTAAAGCTTGTGATTTTGGGGTTTTGGGTTGGTGGTTTCTGTCATTTGATTTAGTTTGGTTTTTTTGTTGTTTTTTTTGTTTCTTTTTGTCTATTTAATGGATAACAACACAGATACTGTCTTGTTTTTTAAAGCATTTTCAGATACAGGATTTAGCCTCACAGCCTTTCCTTCTCACCTTGTGCAGTATCCTTTCAGGCAGTGCAAACTGATGCTACTGTGCTTCTGTTCATTCTGCTTGTCAGGCATAAAGAACGAAGATTTCTGTCAAAAGCTTATTAGGACTTGATTTGTCAAGTAATATTCCTTGCCTCCTTGATTACAGTTTCAGTGGTATTTGCCACATAGTTTACTTCATGGAATCTCCTTATTCTCATTTTTTAAAAGAAATCCTGTACTCAGCTATGCTCCTGTGGGGCTGGCAAAGAGCCCATGATTTGGAAACTCATCCATGTACCCAACACAGAGTTGTGCCTAGTGTTTGTGCTTGTGTTACAGCTGTTTGTGTGTACATGTTGTATGGGTGCAAAAAGTATATTGCTGCCTGACTGGTTTGAAGTGAAAGCAAACAATAAGTTAGTACCCTAATTCCAACTCATGGTTATAATTTGTTTCTTGACAAATGAGCAAGAAGTAACTCTGTAAAGACAAGTGTGCATAAAAATCTGTGTAAAGCATTTTAAATTGTTTGGTTATCCTTTAACTAAGCAGAAGCATTTCAGCTAAAATAGAAAAAAACTTAAACAGAAGATTTTTTTTATTGTGACCAAATATGGAAAAAGCCAAGATAATGGTTGAAATTAGATCTAGTGCCATTCAAAGCCAATATTGATGAACATAAATACCCTTTTTCAAACTTAACAAAAAACCCTTTCTCATATTTGAGGGGGCAAAAAAGAAGTTTAATATTGAAATGTAAGTGTGAGTTTCTTCATATACAAGGTGTGACTTGATTACAAAATAACAGAATCAAAAAGGTTTCATAATTTGAACACTTGGAGAACTTCCCCCAGAGGGAAAAAACAGCTGTTGCCATCTCCTAGAAGTGCTGCATACTTCCAAACAGAGCATAATAGCATCTTACAGTACCCAGTTTTTGCACATTTGAAGTTAGTGACTTGGAAGTACTGTACTGGCAACTCAGATTTACCTTTTCTTGATCATTGCAGCAAGCCCCACATTTCCTTACACTAATTTTAAATCCCTAAGTTAAGAGCATTCCTATAAGTTTTCTCAAAAATTCTATGTCTACTTCTACAAAAATGCCATAACTTTATATATGTGTTGTCCGAATGTTAACAAGATCAGTTCCTGCAATATTGAAGTTTTCTTTTAGACAGGGAGTAGACTGTGTAGTCCCTATATTTTTAGCTCTATTATTTCTTCGATGATGTAATAAAAATGCTGAAAAGCAAAGTTTTGTGCTGCATTCAAGAAATACACACATTTACAATCACTGTTCCCACAGCAAAAGGCTCCGCTATCTCTCTCAGTATGCCTCTGTGTGGGTAGAAGACTGCAAGCATTTGTGGCTGCATTTGTCAGTGCAGACCCGTTCAGCTCTACTGTTATAAAACTTCTTGTATATGTGGTGCTGAAGAATAGATGATGTCCTGAACTAATATTTATTCTTTATTAAACTACATGGAGGTGGGATGGAACAAACCTCTTGTTCTCCCAACTGCTCAACAAAGCAGAAGTACTGTGAAGTACTGAAGTATGTCACTTGACATCATTCCACCTTATTTTCCAAGGTCTGGACATCCACTATGTTATCTTATTAGCATTGTATGAAATAGAATGGGATTTTTAATATAAATATCAACCAAAAGATTTACAGAGACCAGAATACCCTTGTTCCAGATTCTGCTTCTATTTGTTTCTGCCATTGAGAGAGGCTAGTTCAAGTCCCGGTATACAGACCTTCAATCCAAAAAGATGGGGCATACACAACTTTTACTGAGTTCAATGATAGAAAAAACCCAGAAACTAAATAACAAGTTCTATCCAAGTACAGGATTTTTTTTTTTTATATAGGTCAAATGGATTTAAAAGACAGCAATATACTTGTATGCCTGCAATCTTTGACAATGACAGATAAAATGTTAATAAAAAAATGCCTTGAAGTTGTTGTCATAGCTCAGAAAAGTTAAAAATTAATGTCTGCTCTCTTCTCTTCCAAGTACTATTTTGAATTGTGTTGATTATTCTTTCAAAACCTCCTTAAAGGGGTTTCAAAATACCTGGTGTGATAGCCAATTATTTTTTCAGAAACCTAAGGGCTTGCCAATATGAAGGAGTCAGTGTGCAGTAGCTTGCACTCTGAATTTACAGTCTTGTACTACACTAAACACTAAAGACAACCTTAATTTGCAGGAAGAATGTGGCTAAGAAGAAAGCACAGTGCAGTGTGTAGGTGGAGCCAAAACCCTTTTGGAGTGCAACCAGGAGCTGCTCCTGGAGCTCAGTGTAAATTTATGCATTATCAATACCACCAGTGAGTAACATCATATAGCAGACAGAGCTGCTGTATCACATGGTGGATGATGAAGATGGAACTATATGCAGTTTATATTCTGCTTTCTTCTCTTTCCAAGTGCTGGTGTCTAGCTAAAATTATGCTTTTCTTTTTCCCTCCACCAAAATTTCAGCATTTTAAATGTAGCAGTAGCAGTATAAACACTAGTCCACCTTTTTTGAGAATGTGAGTAGCTCTGCATCTATCCTCACTTTTGCCTTGGCCCCCTTTTCAATCAGCATTGAAACTCAGGTAGTATATGCTGTTCTGCAAAGATGCTCTAGTTGTTTCTACATGGGCTGAGAACAGAACAGCACTGAGGCAGTATTTTCCGCAAGCTAATAGCTCTGTTAAAAAGCTTTATCTCTTCCTGGGTTAGCATGACCGTACTCCTTCTAAGACATACAGAAGTGTTCCATGCCAAAGATGTTTATCGGCTCAGCATGTGCTGTGTAACACAGCATAGGCATCTTTTGTGTGTCTGCCACTGAGCCAAATTGCTGAAATGCACTGAGGAAATACTGGGAAATCCCAGATTTTTTCCTTATTAAGTTTCCCTTTGGCATGACAGTGCTAAAGTGATGTAGAGAAGTTTAACTGTAGCCTGCCTTTGTTTTCAAGTACTTTAGGAAGTAAAGAACTTGAAAACTCTTCTTGCTATAGGGAAATGTCACCCTGTGTTTGCTATTCAATTCAGCAGATATATGCTAACATTTGCTTTTGTATGAGACGCTCTCTACTGCCAACTCTTTCAAGAGCTGTCCTTATGCAATAACCTGTTTTTCAGTGAATGGAAGGCAATGTTGAGCTCCTAGTGACTTCCAACATGGGCCTGCTTTCATACCTGTCAAATATCTGTGAGCAGCTCATTGCTACAGAGCATAGTAAAAGGTAATATGCACACATAGTACTTGTCTGGGAGTTTCTTTCAAAGTTTGCGCTGAATGGCTCCACTGTATCTTTGGTGCCTTATTGCATTTAGCAACTCTTCTGTATATAATTAAGAAACATCATCTACAGAAAAGTGAATCATTCATTATCTACAGAAAAGTCATCCAAGTAATAGCAAATAAGAATTAACATCATTATCTGATAGAAAACACCAGATCATATTTTCCTTTTAGAACGCTCTTACTTAAAGAAAAAAAAAAAAAAAAAAAACCAAAACAACAAAACCCAAACCTTAAAATAATAATAATGAAAAGTTAATAAAGCGGAAAAGTAATGGAAAATTACCAGACACTATTTTCTTGTCACTATGCAGCAGACACTATTTTCGTGGCTCTATGGCTCTTCAGAGCCAAAGATATCAACTGATTTTCTGAAGGCCTCATACCTTCAAATGTTAAACTTAAAAAGAAGTATTACCAGATTTTTAAAGTCTAAAGCATGCTAAGACACAGAAGCTCACTCTCAGACCCAGAAACAGAGGCCTTAACTTCTGCCTGGCTTATAGCTTTAGATAATGCGTTCAGTGGTTAATAATGTGTACAGTTACAATCTTTATTAGTTTTTTCCTAGAGTTTCTGATTATTATTACTGTTACTATCATCTAAGTAATTTATACCCTTTTTCCCTTTCTGTCTGTACTCTCAAAGTTTTTCATAAATGAGATCTTGGGCCACAGAACTAAGAGGAATGATTCTACCATTCACACTTTTCCACCCCTAACTTGTATCAGAAAAAAAAATCAAACCAAACAACTCTGAATACTTCCTGGCAATTCAGGTATTGCTTTTGATAAAAAACAGGAAAGTCTAGAAGGTGCTAAAAAGAGTCTTAGCTTTAGATGTTTATTATTAGCCCCCTATTTGTGTTAGCAAAATGGAACTAGAAATTGAAATTAGTTGATCCTAAATGGCTGGGATTTTATCAGTGTTCTGTATGATGCTGTCCTAAAACTTCAATATTGTATGCAACATTGGGTTTTCATGTTATGATACTGATGTGGGAGTTCCTGAAATATGAATAATCTTCCGGGGATTACATACTGGCACATGTATGGATTGAAAATATAGAAAAAATAATGCTGTAAATCATATTGAGATCAATAATTTAAATTGTAAAACATGATGGACACTGCGTTTTTGAAGGATTATGCCATTAGTAAACCAAAGACATTATTCAAAATTTTATAAGGCTTCAACGATTCAACAACATCTTGACTAAGGAAAAAATAAGTTTAACTTTGCCTAGAACTTCAGACTTTTTGTAGAAGCTTGCCTATCTTTCTCAGAACCACAAGTCCAACTTCTGCTAGGATAGCAATTCATCAAATATGATAGCAATCATTTTGCAAAGCAAATAGTGATAAGTAGTCTATTTTTTTTATATTGGTCATGAATGGATGTATCTGGTTTATATATTTAAGCCATGCAGTTTTGATGTGAAAACCTAGTTCAAGGCCAAATTACAAGTTCTGTAACTTTGAAGTTACAGAATCTTCGTGATTATAACCACTTAATTTGGCTTTCTGGATCAATTTATATAATTAGTGTATGATTTGTCTTGCCATATACCTCACAAAAAAACAATCAATGCACATACAGATCTCATTATGAAAAACAAGATTTAATATCACTAGGCCTGGAACTGGGATATGACTAAAACCATGCCTGCCCCCAAAACAGTGTATTTTCTCTTTATGTGGCTTACCTTCCTTTTTACTCTGGTCAGATTCTAACATGAAAATACCAAATTTACCCTGACACCATAGTAATCAATAGTTAAGAAAGTAGGAAGGGGATATTTCCAACGTGTACACCTGTGTCAGCGAGACAACAAACACTTGTTCTACGAGGTCATTTGTCTGGCTTAAACTCTTTTTGGGAGAGCAGGCAGCATATGCCCTCTGGCCAGACTCCGCCATGGGTCTGCCGCAGAAAAATTTTGCAGAGAACAGCATGCAAGCTGGATACAGTACGTAAAAGAGCTTTTCTTTGAGAAAGACTGAGAAACCCTGGGGGGAAACCATTCAGGCTTTTAAAAAAGGATAAAAAGACCCCTTCCTTATAACCAGACATGAGTGGACAACTTTCCTGTCACTTAGGAAAGTGGATCATCTCAAATCAAGCCTGCAAGAATCGACGTGCATAGGAGAGCTAAGGAGGTAGGGGAGTGTCATGCTTTAAGCCCAGTGGGCAACTCAGCCATGCAGCCCACCCTCTCACTCCCTGCCCTTCCTCCCCCCCAGGTCCCGGAGGTATGGGGAGGAGAATCAAAAGAATGCAATTCTCACAGGTTGAGATAAAAACAATCCAGTAACTAAGGTATAACAGAAATCACTTCTGCTACCACCAATAATAATAGTGATAAGGGAAATAACAAGGGAAGAGAATACAACCAATCACCACCCACGACTGATACCCAGCCCGACCCTGGCAGTAATCTAACCCTTCGGGGCAACTGCCCCCAGTTTATATAGTGGGCATGACATGCTGTGCTATGGAATACCTCTTTGGCTAGTTTAGATCAGGTGTCCTGTCTCTGCTTCCTCCCGGCTTCCCTTCCTCCCTGACAGACCATGAGACTCACAAAGTCCTTGGTCAGACTAAACATGTCTTAGCAACAACTGAAAACGTTGGTGTTACCAGCACTGTTCCCAGGCCAAAAGTCAAAACCACAGCACTGCACCAGCTACTAAGAAGGAGAAAAATGACTGCTACTGCTGAACCAAGGACAGGGAGGAATTGTGAAAAACACTTTTCTGTCTGACCTAGTCAACATGTGTGTTGTCTCTGTGAATGTTGTCTCAAACGTGGCTTTCAGGTTTTCAGAGCTTTTCAGTCTGCTTTGGAATATTCACTACAGAAAAAGCAAGTGAGTTCACTTCCTGGTTTTGGATGATTTGAAATCATTTTTTTTTCATAATCTATTCATAAGAGGATTTCCAAATCTTTATCAACTCTATGTCCAGCGTATACTCTTTTAACACTCAGAAGCAGGAAGGTCTTTGAGCCAAGGGATGTTGTTTTGTTTTCATAATTTATTCTTCCCTGACAGAAAGTCAGAGAATACATGTGGCTCTGCATAAGTAATAACAAGATTTTCATACCCTTCCATAAATTTGTCTGACCTCTTGTTCAAACATGTTCTCAGAGGTTCTGTTGAATGAGAATGTAGGTCTGTAAGGAACAACACAGCAACAGCATCATATGAGTGGAATGCCTGCATTTTCATCTGCTTGCAAGGCATCATGAATAACTGGCTATTATAAATTAATGTACTATCATTGACTCTAGTACAGCAATGGCAGTGCTCCTCAGTGGAAATTCTTGTACTTAATCTGAAGAGCAAGAAGATGCTATCTTCAAGTACTATTGGAAGATTTTTTTTGAACAGTTCTTCCCTTTCTTCACAAAACCCCAGCAAAATTCCACCTTTAACACCAGCTGTTCTCTGAATAATAGAAAGATGTAAATTTACGTTGCTTTGCTTCTTCTCTGCTTCTCCATATAGCAAGAGTTTTCAGTCACTCTCCAGAATGTAACATGCTGGGTTTATCTCCTGCTAAGTACACTGACTAGAGTCTCACCTTTCCAAACAACTATTTGGCATATTCCCATCCTTAGCAGTTTATACAGCATACAAAGAAGCTGTATTTTCTGTTCTTGTAATTTTATAATCTGAAATATTATTCTAATATAGAATTCGAGAAATGGTGGAATCACAGTCCCTGAAAGCATTCAAAAAATGTGTAGATGGCTTTAGTGACATGGTTTAGTCGTAGACTTGGCAGTCTTGGGTGAAAGTTGGACTTGATCTTAAAGGTCTTTTCCAGCCTAGTTGATTCTATACCCTTCTTTTTCTTACATAGTAAAAATGCCTTTAACCTTCTTTTTCCTCACAGCAACACCCTTTGTGAAACATCAGTCGAGAAATTAAGTTGACCTTACCAAAAGAAGGGAATATAATAATCATATTTTACCATTATTTATGTAAAAAATCTAATATGAATTATTTAGAATTATTATCAACATCATTATTATCATCATAATTGTCATTATTTCACCAATGAATTTGCTGTTTCAATTTAAAGCTCTGCCTAAGTATGTTTTTACCATTCTGAAGTAGAAATGGCTGTAAGTCAAGTTGGAGTCTATTTACTTATTATGAAAAGGTGCAGCCATCATGTATGCCATTTTTAACAGCATAACATTTAGTTTCCGTGATAGAATTTTAGAAATGTGGTACAACTTTTACTATTTAGTTACTCTTTCTGGTGAGAAGGAACCTGTGTTCATGCTCAGTATTCTCTCATTAATGAGCAGTGAGAAGGGCATGAAGGAGTAGAAAGTAGCAGTTGTAGGTAGCAAATCATCGGATCAATTTAAGCTATATTGTATAAGTTATCACATATCACTCACCTTTAGGTTGATACTATGACTGAACTAAAATACTGCATTTATTTCCTTGTTAAGGTTATTTTCATGCGCTAGCAGTCACACACCTATCCAGGTGAGTGCTTATACATACATGTATAATATATTCAGAAGTTCCAGATTATGGTGCATCAAATGAACACGTGACAACTTGATGCATTGGTGCTCTATTAAAACATCTTTATGCTGTCCTGCTCAGTTTCTATGTCATAATTTCACGTGTCTTCTAAAGAAGCAATAAGTGAAATTCCACGTTAATTCTGAAGTGAGCAACTCAAATAGCATGAACCAAGCAGTTTACTGTTCAGCAGCAGTGGGAGTTACCTGCTCCCTCAGGGAAGCTGAGCCAGGACCCAGGGCAAACTCGTGCCAGATACGTCTGACCAAACGTGTAGTCCCTCAGGGTGCTGAAATGCTTCTGAGCCATGAGCAAGAGCGATGAGAGGTCCTATGGGAAGCTGGTGAGATCCATTAAGGCTTGTGAGTGCTCTCAGGGCCCTGACAGTTGGGTGTCTCAAGGATGAATTTGTTCCAACACCCCTGAAGTAATGGGCCTATTCTAGCAATTAGGTTATGTTGCGGTTTCTCCTCCAAGGAAATTTTTGTGCTAAGCTAACCACAGCAAGATTTTGTCCTGCTCACTCTTCTTGTTAAGTTGATGATGAAATAGTTTCGACATGTGTACTCTTAGTGGAGGGAAAACTGTAAAAAACAGTTGCAGTCAAAAGTAATTAGTTTGTTTGTTCACCCCTGTTGAATTTATGTTGATAGAGAAAGGGCCTGGATTTAGGACACTGGATTTTTGTTTTGGAGCTATACCGAAAGAAAATTACAGGAAATCTTTCACCAAACTAAGTGGAGTTTATGCATTTTTTCAGCCAGATATTGAAAGCTGCTGTGTATGACAAAAAAGGACAGAGGACTTTCAAGTCTCCAGTTCTACAAGTCTGGTGACCACTGATCTGGCAGATCACTGAAGACTTGAGAAAATGGGCCCAGAATACATACTTCTGCTAATGATGCTAATATTGGCTCTTCTGCATATGAAGCTCCATGGCTGAGTTTGAACTAGCTCTACTTTTTGATTTTCCTGTGATGCTGCCAGTGCAAAATATTAGAACCTGGTTTTGCAGCAGCAAAAGCAACGATGTGCCATGGCTACTGTGGTGCAGGAATACAGCTGATTAAGTATTTAGGCAGAGATGTGTATCTGGTGTTTAGCTACTGTACACACTCTTGAAAAACATACAGTGTGTGGTTTCAAAACCAAAAAAAACCCTGAAACAATCACAGCTACTTGTGACAGTATTTTTTACTCTTTCGTCATTATTGTCTCTGCAAGTAGGGTACAACCCAGCTATTTTTATCTGCAAGATTATTTGCCTCAAACTCTGGGTTCAGTTGTCTACATTTTGTTTAGCTTTTCTGACACTTCTGAGAGACCCATCTCCAAAGGTTGAATTCAGCAGACTGCATAATCAAGCACTAATAATAGATATGACACAGAAATGATTTAAGATGAAAGGCTCCTTTGAATTTGTAGGAAAATAGAATAAGTGAAGAATTAGGATTTTGCTCACGCTCTACTGTTAGAAAAGTAATGGTACAGAACATAGTTCTCGCTGAAGATGAGATTTTTCAGTGATTTAAGACTTTTATTCAGTGCTCCATTATTTTATTTTTACTTCTTCATTTTTTCCCCCACAAAAAAGGTGCAACTTCAATTTATCATTTAGATAAAACATAGCCACGTTTTCAAAAGATCTAGACTGCATATTGTATAATTTTATGAATGAGGGTGCCATAATTTTGATGTCTAAAATGGGAAATAAACCACTTTGAAAGCCTGTCTGCCACTGTGGCTGCTGAACTCTTCAGGAATTCTGACCCTCTGAGAATAACCTGAGTAATCACAGCTCAAAAAGATAAAATATACCTACAAAAACAGTCACAGAATGGCTCTTAAACATTTTTTTTTTTTTTTGGTACATGTTCCGTTAGATCTGGGAGCTCTGTGAATTCCAGCAAACTAAATGTTTCCAAGCAGTTTTGTGTATTAGCAAAAATCTGGGGAAGAAAAGAATCTCTTAATATTTGCTATGACAAATACACAAATTAATCCAAGGCCAACAGAGGGAAAGCTGAGGTGCAAGGCATCTATTAAAGTCTGAACTGCTTCAGGCATGACAGTACATTCTTATTGGATCAATTAACTGGGCTAGCCATGTGAAAATACTTTGTAGGATGTACACAGATGACTAAGTTCTTTAATTTTTCATACAGCTGCAAGCAGGAGAAGAGTCATAAGAGACAGAGTACATAGCCAAGCTTGGCTACATAGCAGATTTTAAGGAGAAAGAACAAAGGTTTCTGCCAATCCTAGCAGGGATGCTACAGGAATGAGCAGATCTGGGGAAACTACTCAAGTTTTGTTACACTTCATCAGCAAAATGGCTCATTTTTTTAGTTTTTCTACTTCCTTTGCACAAACTCCCATAGAAATGCATGAAGTCACTGTCATGGTTTAACCCCAGCTGCCAACTAAATACCACACAACTGCTCACTCACTCCCTGTCCCATCCCTCCCCCCAGGTGGGATGAGGACAAGAATCAGAAGAATGTAAAACCCTCAGGTTGAGATAAGAACAGCTTAATAATTGAAATTATGTAAAATATAATAATAATAGAAATAGCAACAACAACAATAATAATGATAACGATGACTATAGTAAGGAAAAAAAAAAGAAGAAGGAATACAACCCAGGATACACAACTGATGCACAATTGTTCATCACCTGTTGACCAATGTCCAGCTTGTCCCCAGGCAATGATTGGTGGCTCCCAGTAAACTCCCCCCAGTTTATATCCTGAGCATGATATTGTACGCTACAGAATAGCCGTTTGGCTAGTTTAGGTCAGGTGTTCTGCTTCTGCTCCCTCCCAGCTTCTTATGCCCCTCCTCACTGTCAGAGCATGAGAGACTGAAAAGCCTCTCATAAAAGTACTACTAAGCAGCAACAAAAACATTGGTGTGTTATCAGTATTATTATCAGACTGAAGCCAAAACATAGCACTGTACCAGCTACTAGGAAGAAAATTAACTCTGTTCCAGCCAAAACCATTACCTTTACCAACCTTGGGTATGCAAACATTGATTTCCTTACAAAATGACTGGGGTCCTTGTCTTCAAAGTCAACTTTGGCAGGTAAACTAGCAGGAGGCATGGTTATTTCATCAGAAGTTTATTTAAACAGTTAAGTCAGAGCAGTACTTTGCTGTGCTTATCTAAATAATCTGTGCTTATTTAGAATGCTGTGCATTATTTGGGTTGGTCTGTTTCTTTTTGCTCATTTCCCTTGTCTAAAACACAATACTCTGTTGCTACCATCTCACACATGAGACCCTTGAGAAGTGGCTATATCTTTGGTGCTTCACATTCCAGTTAAATGACCCACAGAGACCAAAACCCTGGGTTTAGATTTGCTCCTGATGCACTTTTTTTTTTTTTTTTAATTAACTTAGCTTATGAATTGCCAGCATCCCCATAAGTCAGACGTTAGCAATTGAATGTAAAATCTGAAGTGCCAAGAGTTAATTGAAATTCTCAAACTTTATATGTGAGGGATATGCACAGGACTGTATGGTGGGTTAGGTTCAATGGGTGGTTGCGAATTCAGGAGAGCCTGGTTTTATTCTTGGTGTCTGACCAAATACCACACAGCTCTAGTTTTTTCTGTGGAGAAGTTAAGTGAACCTACTACTCCTCAGCCCAAGGAAGAACACATACCTGGAAAGGAAGGCATGGTCTAGAGTGAGGCATCCCTGCCCATAGCAGTGGTGTTGGAACTAGATAATCTTAAGGTCCTTTCCAACTCTAACCATTCTATGATTCTGCATTTATTTTCACAGACTATAAATACCTGAGGTCAAAAGCAACAGATTTTCCCCTACAGAGTAGGGGTAAAAAAAAATAAAATATAAAAATTATTACTGGTTTTCAGTGATTTGCAACACTTACTGTACTTGAAAGAGCCTGTAACTCATACTTCCCACCCTCATGAACCTTATGAACTTGAGAAGATGGTTATCATCACTAATCAGCCCAAAGATGAGTTCTGAGCAATAAGTGGCTACATAGTCAACTTATGTAAGAACATCATGACAGAGATATTTTGAGGGCAATATTTCAATGGTGTATTGGGGGTCTATTCAATTGCATTATCAGCACATATTTAATTCCATGATTCTGGGCTTTTAAGTTTCAAGGGTATTTTTATACTAAGAAATTCAGAATTTCAAGTGTGGCATTGCACTGGCATTTGTTCACTCTTATCTGGTGCCATATTTCCCAAAAAAGTGAAGAGGAAATCAGGTGCTGTATAAATAGAGAAATGGAGCCTCCTCTCCTTTCTGCACCCTTAAAGCAGCAGAATGCAACAAAGGCTGCTTCATGGGAATCTGAGCATTGCATGGCAGCATTGTGTGATGTTGGATTTCGAAAACTAGTAGTGTAGCTGAACAATCATAAGGTGGCCATGCATTCTACTGCAAAGGTCCAAGTGTTAGATGCATCTAGACATCTGAGCCATTTCTTGAGCAGTTCTGAGCCTGTATTATTTGGTTATAAATGTGACCCTGTCGTTAGTATGTCCCAGACAGAGGAAAGACATTTGCAGTTCAGATACACCCCAGTATCTGGATCCACCTGTCAGAATTTTTATTAAGGCCAATATAAAGCTAATAAAAGTCCACCGGCTGTTTGAAGATGTGAATACAATAGCCTTAAGATTTTTAGTTTTGAAACTGAATGTTGAATTCTATATGATTTACTCTAACGTAAATTATCTTTACTCCACTGAAGTTTAGTTGCCTCAGCAGGGAAGCATGAGATTTATATAACATTCACGAGGCATATTTGAATATTAGAAAACCTTTACTTGTATGTTACATGTATAGACATAAACATATGTATTGACCTAAGTATTTAAAGAGTAAAAATTAAAAAGAGTAAAAACTAAAAGAGTAAAGAAAAACCAACACATAGCTGGTGTTGGCTCAAATTAAAATAAGGTTTAAGTTCAAAATAAGTATATGAACTATTTGAAGGCTTACTGTAGAACAAAAAGAAATACAAGTATTTTGCCTATTCAACATTTGGTGGCATAACTGAGCTGTAGTTTCCTGAGGGAATGTATCATGCAATCTGCATGATAAATCCATAAATATCAGCCTAGAAGGTTGAACTTCCTATTTGAATACAGCTTTCTGTTATGCTTACAAGAATTTCTGCAAATTGCAGTCCTGAGTAAGAGAGATCCTTACCTGCTACAAAGAAGAAAGAAGAACATCTATTCCTGTGTATGACCAACATGGACCAGGCCCCACTCACCATACAGTGAAATGAGATAGTTGTTCACTCTCCTGTGTTGCCTCTCAAAACCATGAATCAAAAGGGTATTTTAGTGGCTCCTTATATGATGACATAAAGCAATGACTCTGTGTTCTAGGGGGGACAGCATTGGCTTTCCAACTGTATTGACTCTTAAAAATTAGGCATTAGCCTGGAGATATGTGGAGAGGAAATCCTGACTGATGAGTGAAACAGACCTAAGGCCTAATGCTGACCTGAAGGATGAGAAAGAGGGGAATGCCACCATAGGCACATGATCAGTGAGATGGGACCTCAAGGGATGGTGGTGCTGCTGGCCATGTTGCTGGAAATTTCTTGCAGTGGTGCCATCTACAGAAGCTATGAGGGCTCACAAACAGTTGCAAACACAGGCAGCAACAAAAGAAAGGGACTATGATACTTGAAAGGAGGATATGTTCCATCACCAGCAGAAATAGAGGACTCGAGATGAGGTTTATGACTTGGGCCAGTATGACGCTGTCATCTTCCCTCAGTGGCAACCACAGCTCCTTCTAGTGTCATGCTCCAGAAAGGCAAGTAGCTTGAGTCTGCAGAAAGATGAGGGTGACAAAAATGGTCCTGTTTGCTGTCTGAGAAAAAGAATTATCTGTGGCCAGTAACAGAGAGAACAGGGCAGGAAGCCCTGCAGAGGGAACAGGGAAATTGAGAAGTACTATACTCATGTCTACAGTGGTGGATATACCATATTCATAAGATGAGTATTCAGTTGCTATTGCAAGTGCTTTCCAGTGATGTCATGCACAAGCTACACAGCCCTGAACATTGTAACAAATCAGAAATATTGCACACAAATTCTGCAATATTTTCTGTTAGGAATCCTGAAATGTCTATCAATAAAAAGGTACAAATACTGTACTGAAGACTTCCCATGCACTTCATAATACTATGGCATTACTAAATGAAGACTAATGAAGATCACAGACTTTTAAGACTGAATTATGACAGGTAACTGGACAAAGATACATTGGATTACGTCTTCTGAACAGGCATGTACCCAAACTGTATTCCTGGAAAACAACTGAGCTCCTGAGACAAACATTGACTAAGACATTATACTAACTATTTGACAATCTCCATCTGTTAACTTTTCACTACTGTTATTCCACAGTGGTATTTATACAAGATATTTGAGGATTTAAAGCCAAGTCAAGACTACATAAGCCTTATTGAATAAGATACCCAAAACACCCCCAGATTGTCTATGCAGAAACAGGAAGTAGGGGAGAGAGGTCATTCATCTTCAGCTACTAACTGCTAGTCACAAACCGTACATGGTCTCTGAGTAGTGATCACGTGGACAGTGATCATATTGTGTTTCAGATCTCTTGAAACACAAGATTCTGTGTTTCATTTCCTAGATTAATGTTTGATTTTTGTTCTTCTAAAGCAAATTTTCAGTTTTATAAAGACTACTTTACATAAAAATCTCTTTCAGTTCTATAGAAAGATGTTCTTTCTGTTCTTGAATGGCTTGAGTTTTATGTTTTTATTTAAATGTCTGGGTTTTTTTCAGCCCATACTTCGTGAAAACTCTGAGCCCTAAGTATGGTTAGTTATATGGGTCTACTATTTACTCAAAACACCCTTTTATGTGCATTTAAGATGCAATTTACCCCTGCAGAACAGTCCCTTAGTCATGACTGAACCTTACAGATCTCCCTGCAAAGTTTCCATTTCAAAGACGCAGAATAGAAAGCAACATGTGTTGAAATTTGGAGTTATTTTCTGGAACACAGCAAAGTCATCCAGCACTGAAAAGTAAAGTGGTTGTTTTCCAAATTGAGGTGTTCGAGAAAGTCTATAATTACTCTGTTAACATGACATGTTTATAAGTCAGTTGCAACATAAGCACATCATTCCTTATGTGTGGAGATATGCCAGCTGAAATATAGACTACTGTTGGCAGCAAAACTACTGCATGCTTAAGACATAAATTTATCAGCTTAAACCAATGTTGTAGCCTGTGACCTTGACATCTAATTTATACTCTTTCTCAGGTGTATTAGATTTCATACAGAAAATGTGTATGTAGATCAGCTGGCTTCATATGGCATTTTAAGTGAACTCCTTCCCTTAAAAAGCTTAAAGGCCACCAAGTAAAATTGTACCTGTAGGCTGTAAAATATTTTTGTGTGTGTTGGGGAGTGAAAACTCCACTGTTTTATTTTTGAGGAAATTGAACAAGGACATTTCTGAGAAGCAGTGACTGTATGGGCACTTTCTAGCAACACACAGAGATGCAATCCTGTTGGTGCAAGAAGAGTGTAACAGAAACCATTGCATTCCTCTGTTCTTCAAACTGAAATCATGTATCGTTATTGTTATTATGTTTGTCTTTCCAGGATTCCTGAGAAAAGGTTAAATTAATTTTAGTCCATCCTGCTTTTTGGGACTACAGACTGTTAGTCAGACAAAAAAGCTGCCAAATCTCCTGATTATTATTAGGATTCTTGGTTCCTAATTGACTTTGTTGAGCTTTGGAAATCTGGTCAGTCTTTCTCAGCTGACAGCACTATCAGTAACCTTGAAGTTAGCCCTCCCATTTCAGGTACCTGAAAGTGCACTTTTTCTCCTCCAAATAGTTTATTAGCTAAACAAGTAAGATACCAAGACAACAAAAGCAGTAATCAATCTAGGCCATTTTAATCTAAATACTTAGAATATAGCAAAGCTTCCAGCTAACAAAATAAGATGCTCAGGCCCCCTCTGAGAATTTAAAACCTAGATCCAAGTGTGGAATTTTTTCAAAGACATGGAGAAGCAATGGAAAAGGGACAATTTCCTGCTGACTGTCATCCTGAAGATGACTATCCTGCCTGTGAGAACACCCACTCTTTTTTTTCGCACAGCATCTTAATTCTCTCAGGAATCATCAAAAAATAAAAAAATAAAATTTTTATTCCAAACCTTACGATAAGCTTATACCAAAAACGCAGAGGAAAGTTTTCTCAATGTTTCCTGTGTTCATACTACACATTGAATGTGTGATTCCATGACGTCTGTAAGGACCATACACTACCAGTTAGGCGTAACTACTTTTCCACTGAAAAAAAGTGTATGGAAAGTGTAGTAACAGGAAAACTGCAGTTTGCGGTAAAAGAAGAAATTCAGCAGTGAGATGCCAATGGTTTGTCATTTGATCTACCCTTCACACTACAGTTACTTTATTTATCATGTCTCAGTTGCTGTTTAAGTCATAATGGCTGGCTAAAAGCTATTTAAGGGGGAGAGAAAAGCCAATCACTAAAATAGCATTTTGAGGAATAGAGGGGGAGAGCGGCTGATGACCTGTGTCAAAATCTGCTGTATGGAAGGAATCTCTCATGACAAAGAAAGTGTGGATATTCACAGAATATTAATTTGCTCTGTGCATAACACACTACACAAAGGTAACTGGGACTTTTTATTGTTCCTTTCATTGAAAAAAGTGACGATTAATTATGCCTTTTCCTGAAGTGTTCGTCATTCTACTCACCCTGTGTCCTATTCACCATACAGATTTGGAGTTAAATATTTTGACATTTGAATATTACAGGAAGGATAAAGTCTAGGGTTTTGATGTTGTTTATGCTAAGAGTTGGATTTACACAGGAGTTTTTCAGTCCTTCCCTTCTTTAGGATTTCCCACTTAGGTAAGGAATTCACAAAATGTTTTCTATTCATGCCTTACAGTCCTGTTTGCCAAACTGCATGGTATCTGTGGGTTGGCAGGTGGCTGTTGTGGAGGCACATGCTAATCCCATGCCTGAACCCATTTTCTGTAGAATAAACAATTGAGGTTTTTTTGAGACATAAGTAGCTCTTTCCAAGTGCTTTACACTACTGTAGAGATGTCCAGGAAAAATCCCTCTGTATCTGCCTTGCATTTGAATTGATGAAAAGCACAGACTTTTTGCACACAGTTTAAGTGTGAACCTTGATTTTCTTCTCTCGCCATAGCTGAGAGAACCTTTCATATGTAAACTGGTGCCTAAGGGATCTTCTGTGCAGCATCCCAGCAGAATGAGTCTTCAGCACAAAATATGATGAAAGTCAGCCTTCAAGTATGGAAATATTTACTCCCAAATTTAGCATGAATTTCACAGTGGCTTTAAATCCTTTCCAGGCCTGACTAGTTAAGAAATGCATGTCAGCATAACCTAAGTGAGTCAGCACAAATTAATTAACAAAGGAGTGAATTATTTGTAAAAACTGCTACTGCTTAGAGCTTGCTTATCTGACTGACTGGATCCTTCCAGGATGAGCCACATGCTACCGTGTTTTGTTGCAATGTATGACAGCCCTGCTTACCTGACAGGTTTTGGTGAAAAACTGGTTGTTCACCCTAAAGGTGTATAACTCTGCTATAGCTATAGGAATAAACTGCTCCTGCTCTGACCTCTGCTAAATTGAATTCCCGTTACTTCCATGACCACAGAATGGCAGAAAATTTCTCTCTTTGAAATTTAAATTCAGTCTGCATTTTATAAAGGCTAGGTTTTACAGCTTTCATTAGGCAAAACACCTGACAAAGTTTAATGATCGTTTAGCCTGAAGACTATGGACCACAGGCATCCATCTAATGGCTCCAATTTTGTAAGAATAAATTAATGGCTGTGTCAGAATCTGAATGGAAGCTGTAAATTATCAATTCATCTGATTTCATTTCACAAAGAGTTATGTCAGGATTCAAAACAATTCCAGTTTCAGAAAATCCAAGTTTCTGCCAGGAAATATGGACACAGTTTTATACATCTCCTAAAGGAACTGTGTGATGAAAAACTGTGACACCTCAATCCTGTATTATATTACTTTTTGTGCCCAATTGTCTGCAAGTGGCCACTTATTTAAAAGAAAAGAAGGACACTTGCCACTGTCACAGCACATTAATCTTCCCTGTTTACTGACAGTTTGGTTTTGGATTGTTAAGGAAAAAGGTTGCAGTTCTGTTGCTTCGCCTTTCCTCTACCTTTTCCTTTTTAGTAAGAAAGAAGGAGGCTAAATCTAACCTAGTGTTTGTGAAACACTCATACAGCCCAATGGGAATTACATACCTCCAGAAAAGCATCTGTGGCAGAGTAATAACTGGGATTGTCTTCTAACATGCAGCATCCTTCCCGAGTGATCCTTCAGTCAGAATACTTCAGCCCCTGTGGGAAAACCTGTTTTCCCACCATTAATGCAGCGCTATCCAGCAACCCTGAAAATTTCCATTCACTAAACAGCAGAAAAGCTCCATTATTTTCCTCTTTGTTCTTGTTATAAATATGTAGCTCACATATGGTGTGGGAGGGAAATGCTACAGAGTGCATTTAGAGGACATATATTGTTGAATAAGAATTGCTACTTAAAGTACATTTCAAAAGTCACTGAAAACAGAGTAAACCTCTATAACTGATGCATTAGATACTGATCTGACTTGATTCAGGCACAAGAACTGCAACAGTTACAAGCGCATATAAAATATTCATTATTTGTCTCTGTAACCACAATTATCAAGGTTTTTTTTTCTGATCTTCTGTATTAGCATCAAAATCTAGTCTCTACCCTTGATTACCAAGATTTTTCAAGTGCTATAAGCAAGCTGTAGATTTCTGAGGTTTGTTTTCTCAGCTCCATCTTTTCATGGGGGCTGCCATTTGGTGCACACAGCTGAGCAGATACCAGCTTTACTTTCAATGAGACACTGTTTCAGTTCCTGTGCTTGCTAAAAAGTCATGAAGTCATGACTGGACTGCTACTGTTGAAAAGATCAGTGTATTAACCTTTTTTCCTTTTTTTTTTTTTTTAATGCAGAAGATTAGGCAAGATTTAAAAAAAAAAAACATTTATATGTAAAACAAATTGGTAATACTTTGTAGGATACTCTATAGGATTTTTATTTCCGTGGAGGAGAAATTCATTGGATAATAAAAATGTACTGCTAAAAATGCAGTCCTTTAAAACCCAAACATACCAGATGTATGTCTAGATACTCTGTTCCAAATATTTTAAATACAAAACAAAGCTTTCCTTTGCTAAGGGATTGTCTTTGAATATAAAACAGACAAGGTTTGGCTTTCAACATTGACCTGCTGCACTTGAAAAATATGTTGTATTCAACACAAAGAATTGTTTGACTTCACTCAGACATGACAGAGAGAAAATTTCTCTTCACACATTTTTATTTTGTGTACTGCTCTTTGATTATTTATTTATTTATTTACTTATTTATTTATTTATTTTAGACTCTCTTGCTAATGCTTGGTGGGGTGGAAGTCTTCACTTTATACAAACAAATGCCTAAACTATCTGCTTTTCTTCCTTCTTATGCAGATTCTGAGGAGTGACAGGTATCTATCAAGTCTCTGTGTGAAGGCCAAACAATTCTTGGTTCCCTAGAGCTCATTCCTCCCCCACATGACGTATTGCTTCCGTCTGAATCCAGCCAATAGAAAAGGTCACCATGCCCTACCGAGTCCTGCTTGAAGTGATGCCTTAGCTGTAGCCATTCAATCTCAAAATCAACTGGAGAGTCTGAAACTACCTCCAGTGATAGGCCCTTCAGCCTGCGGAAAGGCAAACTTTATACAATCAGAAAGACACTGCACAAAAAGTATGGTGAGATCCTCTCTTTGAGTATACTCCCATTGTTGTTTGTGTCATGACCAACTTGTGAGGCTGAGTCCCTTCCCAAAGTGCCTGCTGCAACTACTGAGTTCGAAAACAGAGGAGGGAAGAAAAAACTGTGACCAGACAGTAGTCCTGTAAAAGGTAGAATGCCACTGGTAAAATGGACTAAGCTAAACAAGTAACAGCAGGTAAAAAACAGCATATGGGTTGGGTCTGAGAACACATAGGTCCTGCTTCCAAATAATTTCTATTATGCAGTCATCACTAATTGTAAAAGACACCTGAAAGCCTTGGAATAGTCTTGAAGTATTTTAACTATCTCTGAAAAATTGAGAAAAAACAGTGCCCAATCACTTCAAAAGTATCCTAAGCAAGAACAGGTTCAAGAAGAGAGGCTTCTCTTCACTTTACAGACCACTTTGCTCCAATCAGTACAAACAAGTGAGAAATTGGATGATGTCAGGCTTCAACAGAATAACTGCGGTCAAGATCATGTGGTTAAAGCCACTACAAGAAATGTCATCTTAGAGAAGAGGGCTGCTGCCTGACAGCAGTGATTGGCACTACCTCAGGTGCCTTTATCTGTGTCCTCACCTAGGTTGAAAACTATCCCCTGGAGAAAATGGAGAAATTGAAGCATCCAGGTGGATGACTGAGCTTTGAGAAAAGGCATGCCTTAAATATTAAATACGTGTATGCTTCTCCTGATCCCAGCCTTTCTTTAAAGATAAGAACTCAGAGGACAATGATCTTCAAAACCTGGTATTCCCACAACAATTCCCATAGAAATTCTGGGATTAAGGTCACTCCTAAAATGTAAAATCCTTGCTGCGGCATATGTGGAAAACACTTCTGGATCCCAAAATGACTCTTTGCCCTGTAAATCTACCAGCAATGACTCTTTTGCTGGATGAAGGATCAGATTTGGCTTCTTCACTCCCATTCCCTGTTCTTCCACCATAGCCGGTGCCAGAGCCACGGCTGCTTAACAGGAGGTCGATGAGGCACGTATACACACCAGAGGCAACAAAGGTCCAAATCTGTGCAGGGTGCTTGGGCAAAAGATGAGGGAGCTGTGCAGTAAGACTTTGGGCTTGGTGTTGGCAGAGCAGGATCACACGGGGACAGGCTTTTTTAAAGAATCCGGAGAGACGAAGCCTGGAAAGGTGAACTGCTGCTCAAAATCTGGCCTGCAATGAAATACCTAGTTAAATAGATGGTAAGAACAGAGCATACATGCTGTGCCATGGCTATAATAGATGGACAAAATAGGTGTGAGATCACCCATTTTGATTGTGCTCCAGCTCAAAACAAAAACTAGCTCAGGGTTTGTTCTAGGGCATAAGAATAACACATCTCAGTGAATTTTCACTGTGTTTGCAGAATTTAAATCCCTTTTAGAGTATTTTAAATGACTGAAATATTTTTTTCAGACAAATAAGAAAATTTACTGCAAAAGGCCATGTTCTTCTTAATCAGTTGTGCATTATATTAAAGACTTCATGAATCTTTTTCAGGTTCACAACTAAAATGCACTGCAGGAGAGATGCCTTAGTCCTTAAAATTCGATACATCTTAAATTCAGATGTAATTATCAGAAATTTACATGACAAGGTAGAGAAGAAAATGTTATTATACATTTGTTTTTGCATGTTTTCCTCATTAATCATCCATGCATGCAACCCTACCTGTTGCCTACTTGGCCATTTCCCCCTAAATTACTCCCAGTTTCCAGACCCCTCATAATATCCAACAGCTACTGTTTTGAATACCACACTCTTAGAATAGATGTCTTTTAACCCCCTGGGTACAAGAGAAGCTAGATTAACCCCTGTGAGAAGGCTCTTTCTTTAGTAAATAACTGTTGGCTTAAAGTCTGGCATCTGGAAGGTCAGAAACTGGACTTAACCTCTTGCTGGGAACTGTGTCACTTACTGCAAGATGTGGAACAGCTCATACTGTCCTTCCTCACATTATGGCATATTAACATCTAGAAACTAGATTTTAGATCATCATTTTAAAATACTGTACACATATTACTTTCATTTTTTTTTTCTGAGCCCGGCCCAGTGGGGTTTATACTGAGAGTCCTGTTTTAAGGCAGAATATAAGATATATCTAAAATTGGTGACAGGTTTGGGAAGACTTTTTTTCTGCTGTATGTGGCCTGTGAAGAATGCTTGTTAGCTGTGATGAAGATCAACTTACTGTCAGCATATGATAGAGGCAACTTTAGTAAGGGTAGTTAGCATCTGCCGAGTGTCTTACAATCATGAAATGAGAATTTTTTTTAAAAGTACAGTTTTTAGGGCAAGGACAGCTGTGAAGCTTCAGGGACTGGGAGCAGATGGGTGTGTTTATCTGCTTACTAACTACCCAGATAATCTCAGATCACAGAACAGAGCAGAGCTTGCTGTTGATTTCCCCCTAAAACTCATGGGCTACTGGCCATTATAACCCAGAGCATGGCTTTGCCTCCCTCACTGCTCCCTCTGGGCCCCTCAAAATGTACTGACCACTTGCAGTACTTTGCTGTTCTGCCTGTTTACTGGCAAGTAAAATTACTATTAAGAAGTAAAATGCAGGTGCTACATTACATGATAAAAGCTTGTCTGCACATCCCCAAAACAGCATGGAGTGACCTTGGCAGAAGGGGGACCTCAAATAATACCCTGCCCTGGCTGCTTCTAACATCCTCACAGGAGTCACTAGCCCATCACAGGCCCATCTGCACAAGCAGAGGGTCAGGAGGCCCAAGATACAATGATGCTAGTGACTGGGGCACTCTGAGTGTGTGGTCACTTGAAGGATACAGGTGGACAAGCAAGTAAGCAGGTGAAATGGCTTGGGAGTGAGGGAGGAAGTGGGTCCCCATGGGACAGCTCTGGGGGTGACAGCTTCTGCTTGTGCCTAGTGGCAAGAGCACAGTGTGTCTGGCTGTGGCAGCAGACGTGGCTCTGTGTGCATGGGTTCACAATGGCCTGCAACAGCCACTACAGCGGGGTTGTGGTCTCAGGTGTCCATGTGTCAGGAGTCAGCAACTTGAGAGACTGGGATCCAGGGGCAGCTACTGGGCAGACTGAGAGTCTGAGCTCAGCTGCTGAGGGGGAATCCACTTTGTGTGTATAAATATATATATATATATATATATATATGCATATATATACACACTTTATATTTAAATATAAATTTATTTTATTTCATTTTATTAAATATAAATTTATTTTATATTTAATATGTGTGTGTGTGTGTATACATACACATATATTCTCCCTAGTGAACCTCCATCCTACTCAGCCAGAAAGGGAAGCCGAAGGAAGAATGTCTACCTGTGATCAGTGTGGCTAGTCATGTGTGTGTGTGCTGTATAGGTGCACTCTGTGCACATGTGCCTACTGTGAATATCAGCCACACTACTGGTTGGACCTGCGGACATGGTGCTACAGTAGCCTTGTCTTCTTTGGGTTGTCAAATCTGGTATGATAAATTTTCCTGTAAGAGATGTATATTATTGGATCCATATCCATACCTACCTCCACCTTGCTGGCAGTGTTATCACTCATGACAGGCATAATATTTTAATAAAGAAACCTGCATGCATTCTAAGCTATGGTATGTAATAGGATACAGAGAACATATGCACCCATGCACACGTCATCTAATCCTTCAGTAACAGCTAACAATGTTGAATGTTTCAAGCTTTAAATATTCTACTTAATTTGTTTTTTAAATTGTAAGTATACCTTGAAGGACTAGTCCTTAGTGCTTAGAGAAAACACTGATGGACTGCGAGTCAGTAACTTCTCCAGAAAATACAAGACTTTTATAAATACTACATACAGTAAGGCAGAGAGAAAGAATGACAGAATGCATATAATCAAATTATTGGATTGACTCGTATATGCCTTCATGAATTTCATACGGCTATAACCCATCTGTGAACAAAAAAGTTACTTGAATGTAGCTCCAGTATCTTTTCTTTTTCTTGATTATTTTGCCATTTTTCCAGTAAATACAAAGTGATGAATGAGCTTGTCAACACACGTGAAAGATAGTTACTTGCTACAGAATTTTTAAAATAAAGTTAATTTAGAAAATGCTGTACATAGATGCAAGGTTTAACTGAAATTGCTTTGACACTCACTCTAAGAAACTCTTGTTTGAAAAGGTATGCTATGTCTCACCATATCCATTATGTCCTTAAAATATGGCCATTTTAAGTATTATTTCAAGTTTCTTTGTGCACTTGCAGGGGTATAGAGATATTAAAGCGCAGTTTGGTATACCAAATAGAATTTAACCTAACACACTCGTAAGTGACTTCTCTGATACAAAGTCACAGAATAGCTCTTACCTATAACTACAGAAATTCTATGCAAGAAGAAACCTCTTAGGTGTGGATTTAAATGGTAAACATCGCTAAGTGGATTATCACCATTCCAGCTCCTTCTGGGCAGCAAAACTCAAAAATAGGGAATAATTTTCCACACCTCCCTCTGAGGAGTTTCAGGAAAAATACAGTCTAGCTTGTACTTAGCCTTTTCTGGAGATTAAAAAAAAAAAATAAAAAAGAAGAGGTTTTGCCTCAAACTTTCAGGAGAAAGAGACAGATACTTGAGCACAGCTTCATGAACTTGTCACCACATTTGTATTTCAACTAGATAAGCTGCATCTCAAAGACATCAAAGTAATTAGCTAATGAAGATCAGTCTTTGTAGGTGCAGATATGCTGGCAGTTTAAGCAAACTTGACTTTGAGCCTAGCTTATTTGCTTCAAAAATTAATAGAAGGTGAGATGGAGAGGAGTATTCACACAGACCTGATCTTTCTCTTTCTGCAAATCTGAGCTGAATCAGAAGACTTGGCATCCCTCGGGAAGGGATTAGAGGAGAACACTAAGCCTTCCCACTGAATTCAGCTTTGGTCTGCGTGTGTGACTCCTTTTCAGTTGTCTGTGCCAACCATCACGCAAGGATCTTTGACACATTCCTAAGCGCACCCTTCTTCAGATAAGGGCAATTCTACTCATATATGAATTACACAATATTCTTTTTCAAATCTGGGACATAATTTCAAATATCTTAATATCTGAATATTGTACAAACTCTAGTTCAAATGAAAGTAGATGTGAGTATATAGCAACAGCATTCCTTTATCAACAATTTATTTATGAATGTTCTTTTTTTTTCTTTTCTTGTAAGTTCTTTGCAAGGTGAGCATACCTAAGCAAATCAAATTACTGAAGGAGATCTTTTGAGGTGGAAGTTGCCTTGTGTCTTTTTTTTACAGCAGGCAAAACACACTTGAGCACCCAGCTGATACAATCCAAGCAGCTTCTTTGCTGCTGGTGTCAAGGTTGAAACCGCACTAAAAGACACTACCTAGCATATCCCCTCTTCCAAGAAAACACAACATGGTCAAGCAGGTAGCTCTTTCCTCATATACAGTGTGCAACCAAAGCATTTAAGCAAGGGTTAAGTTCATTACACGTCCTGGAATGTACAGGTCTGCAATAAGTCAGACACTGGTTGTTCCCTTTTTACAGTACCAAATACAATGAAAATTGAAAATTAAAATCACAGGGTGCAGTTTTTAGGGCATGCATAATATTTTCTTTAATAGCTAGATTTGTAGATAAATATATGCAATGTAGATAACCTTTTTGTGAAGAACAACACTAATCAATTCATGAAAGTTGTCAGGTTTTTATTTATATGTCCTTGAGTTACAAACATATTTATGGAAATTAACATCATCCTAAATAAAAAGCAAAATATTTTCTGCTAAGAAAACAACGTGGTTTTGTTTCTTCTGTCTCGCTAATTCACTGCCAGCTTTGACTTTTGTTTAATGTCTATAACCATTGTATAGCTTCGGTGATGAAACCACTGATGATGAGTGAAAACTTTCTCATGCAAAAGAATCAGTAAACTCAGATAAATTTTCTAATAAAGAATTAAGAAATTTGAAATAACAGAATAACCATTTTTCTAGACGTATTTGTAGATACGTGCAAATAAAAGTTCCAATTACATTAAATGTGAAACCATATTTCTCCTAGGTGATCAGGCTCCTATTAGTTTAGTTCCATTTTATTCAGTTAATGTTGAGGATTTTTCTTCCTGTATAAATTGAAGACAGTTATTAGTTGCAGAGATTCAAATAATTCAATTTGCTGACAGAAATGGATTTAAAATTGCACCTTAAGTATTATTCTAATGAACTTTGAAACTGACAAAAGTTTGCGAGTGCTCACACCTGTTGCAGTTTCAGAAATTTGCATCCAAAAAAGCTGTGCGATACAGTGTGAGTAATGTCTGAACAGATGGATTTTCAGCTCCATAGCAATAGCTGGAAATCTGAGGCAGGGTAGGGCAGGGATATATTATTGTTTTCCCTTTATCAGCCTTAGTAACACCATCTGGCTTTCAATTATGGAACTGCAACAAAGCCTATTTTCTCTATCACCATCTGCTGCTACCTCATAGTCAAGCGACAGAGTCACACAACAAATTTAACTGAAGGTTTTAAGAATTTCACCCATGCAACTTGTAAGGCAAACAGAAGCTGATGGGCTGCATATGAAATGCTAAAATAATCAGTCTGTGGATACAGGCATTGGAACTTGATCAACTGCACCTTCAGGGAAGGAGAGACTGGAAACTAGCCTGGTTTTGGCCTGCCTCAACCAACAACCTCTCAGATGATTTCAGGGGACCACACAGCATTTGGACATGGCCAACCTTGTTTGGAGGCTGTGAGAGTTTGATAGGAATGTGGCCAGACCATTACTTGACATTCACGCCACAGAATGTGTCCCAGGCTATTTAACTCACTAACATAGGGGTCCTGCTGATTGGTAAAAGTGATGCTATTGCTCCTACACACCCAAACTGTGAGGAGAAGACACCAGACTGTGACTTTGTTTATGGAGTGACACAAGCCCTTGGCTTTCTGGTGTATGCAGCTGCTGTACATAGGATTATTATGTAACGCACTGATGGTTTTTGGAGTATTTCCAACTCTACGTGAAAAACCTTAATGACAGCAGAAATGGTTTTGTGTTACAGAAACTGCTCTGAATGCATGACACTTGTTAAAATTAATAGCTCAAATAATACTCAGAGGAATACTGCCAAAAAATGAATGCTCAGTTGAATGCATGTTTCAGGTATCACTGTGCGCTGGTTTTGGCTGGCGTAGAGTTAATTTTCTTCATTGTAGATAGTTTATGGCTATGTTCTGGATTCGTGCTGAAAACAATGTTGATACTACAGAGATGTTTCTGTTGATGAGCAGTGCTGACACAGAGTTAAGGCCTTTTTCGCCTCTCACTACCATCACATTTCCATTGTAATGGAAATACCTTTAAATTATTGTAACCCATGATTTGAGTTGCATGTCATAGGAATTATGACAGCAGGAACCATGTGAACCAGCGTCAGACAAGCCTCACAAGAAGCAGAGCAAGTGCAGCTGTCACCCGACCTGAGCTGGCTATGGCGGCTAGTAACTCCACGGAACACACAACCTCTCCTGTCCTGAGTGATCACCATAACAGATGGTGCCCAAAGTCATGGACTAGATGAACTCAGTGGACATTTTGTGGACACTCTGAAGACATTTCACAGGGATGGTCCAAAGACTAACAAAATTCTGTCTGTGTATTATATCAAAAGATGAGTAGGGTCATGGTGGGTAACAAGGTTGTATTGGACTGTTCACCACCTGAGCATGACCTAAGTGGTATGGAATACAGTGAAGAAGGTGCTGGTTGTGGCTGGGTTAATCTTCTTCATAGTAGCTAGTATGAGGCTATGTTTTGGATTTGTGTTGGAAACAGTACTGATAATTCTGGGATGTTTTAGCTACTGCTAAGCAGTGCTTAGACAGAGCAAAGGCCTTTTCTGTCTTTCACCACACCAGCAAGGAGACTGGAGTTGCACAAGAAGTGGGGAAGAGACATAGCCAGGACAGGCAACCCAACTGATCCAAGAGATATTCTGTATCATGTGGCATCATGCTCAGCATATAAAACTGGGGGAAGCAGAAGGAAGGGGGGACATTCAGAGTGATGGCATTTGTCGTCCCAGGTCATCATTATGCATGATGGAGCCCTGCTTTCCTGGAGATGGCTGAACACCTACCTGCCTGACCATGGGAAGTGGTGAATGAATTCTTGATCTGCTTTGCTTGTGTGTACAGCTTTTGCTTTACCTGTTAAGCTGCCTTTACTTCAGTTGAAGGCTTTTCTCACTTCTACTCTTGCGGTTCTCTCCCCATGACGACATGGAGGGAGCAAGCGGCTGTAGGGTTCTTAGTTGCTGACCAGGGTTAAATCATGACACACTGAAAATAAACTGCATTTATTCATTACAGCATTTGCAAATTATTTCTGTGAGTTAGACTCAGGTATTTGTTGGCTGACATCATACTTGAGACTTTCAGATATTTCTGTTGGTTTCTGTTCACAACATATGAGCATGTAGCTCATATTCTTCAAACTGCATAATTGTACTATAATTAAAGGCACTAATAGGTTAACTAACAACTGTATGATGGTTTAAAAGGAAGCCAACTGAAGACGCTGAATAAAGACTGGAAGTAATGGTACACACCACCCACTTCAAGCAACCCACTTCAATTGCCCTTGCTACAACAAATGACAAATGATGTCACAGATTTTTTAATTCCTAGTCTGTCAATAAAACTATTACTTTTCCTGCTTTACATGTATGACAAGTACTAGAATTTTGGTAAAATTAGGTTTAAATAACATTTTATGGTTTAGAGCAGCTTTTGAACAGCAGTCATAGCTATACTCTGTTCTTTTGAAGAGTGTTATTCTTTTCTTCTGCAGCTGGCCTTTGAAATCACAGAGAGAAAATGCTAATTTTGAAAATGCAGGTTGGGTTCACCTGTGAGATACTCCTATTGTACACTGATAAATTACACTCTCTTAGTGCTACTTACATCATACTTTTCAGAGAGATTGAAGTAAAGCAATAGTGAATAAGATCCAGAAAACATTATTTTAAGAAAATTATAAGCTAGTTTCCTTTCAGCTAGCTTCCATTTGACTGTCATTTAAGAATAGGTCAGTGCTTTTCGCAAAGTCTTTCTAACTCCAACATTCCTCAAATAAAATGGAAGTACATAATGCCCCTTATGTCTATCATCTATAATTTAAGAAAGTGAACAGAGATGCATCATATTCTTACTTCTTTGAGAGTCTGCATTTTCTATGGCTCTGCTTCTGGACAAATAAGGAGAATGCGGATAATTAAGCACAGAAGACAATTTCTGTGTAGATTGAGACACATGTAATCCTGGTCTTTCAGCTTTAAATAAAAAGAAAAAAAATAATAAAAAAAATGCTTATTTTCCAGCTTTTGGGAACTGGTTGCTTAGTAAATGAGTGGTAGTTTTATATTGCCAGCCTTCCTATTGGTATTTAAGAGGAACTGCTTCTACTCCAGAATTATTTGGTGTCCTCTAAAATCTAAAGTAAAATTTCTCAGTTGCAGTTTCTAAAGACATGATTCGTGTTTGCTGAATAAAACAGGGACATGTCATAGTTGATTAAAAATATAATATGGTGACACATTCTCATTTGTGATGAAAAAAGAACATTTATTGTGTCTCAACTTAACAGTAAGTAGTGGTATATACACATATGTTTTACGACACCTCCTTCCTGAATGATGGTTGGGGTAAGCGTGTTGCCCACCACACTGTTTACAACTAGGAGAGGTACGCAACACCAATGTATGCATCCTTGGATTTAGGGGACTTAACCACTGCTCACAGCTTTCACTCTACACCCAGAGAAACTGAAAATATGGGCTTTAAAAGAATGAAGTAGGGTCTCATTTAAATCCAATGACTGACTTTTAACTCAACAGAACATTTGTTAATTTAATTCAAACTGTTTCTCAAACGCTTTCTAATGGAGGGGGTGCATATGTAAAAGCAGCTGCACTAAGGTGGTGGTAGATGATGAAAAATGGTGACACTGTAAAAAGTATACAATGGAAGAACAGTATTTGACTTTAATTTTCTTTTTTTTTTATTTTTGAGTTATTTTTTAATTTTATATGATAAAAGTATTCTTGATTTTCAAAGCATTATTTTCACATGAAATTGTAAATGATTATATGACCAGCATTTTTTAAAACGTATTTTTAAAATGTTCAGAATTTGAAGTTTTGAATTTTTTCATCATTCAAAATACTTTTTGGAAACTTTAAACCATATGCTGATATGCATATGTGGGTGCAAACCATTTTTCTCTTATTTTTCTTTCTGTCTGTAGATTGAGGTACACTTAGTGCTAAGGTCCAAATAATGATTCAGCCTATAATTTCACTCTACCTAGATGCTAAGTACACTGAAAACCAGGGCAAAGAAAACACAGGAACACCATGGTGAGCTGAACTCTTCAGAAATTCATAATGCTAAGCAATTTTATAAATCTGAAAATACTTATTGTAGACACGCAAAACAATAGGAAAGACATTATGATTTGATTGAATTAAAGTTTGAATTATTCTCTACAGAAACCTCAGAGTGCTAGAATAGTTACGGGAGGAAATATTTACAAGACAATTAAAAATATCAGAAGCATTTTTGATACATTTAGTGTTTCTCACTGAAAGATCAGTGATTTAAAGATTACTTAATTTCATTTGTTTTGAAGAACACTGTAATCTCTACTTATGGTACAACTGAAGGTAAAATGAATTATGAATTATGAAATGCATACTTATTCTTGTTTCTATAGGAACTACATTTTCAGAGTTAACTGCAAAGAAAGTATAGTTGTGATCTTCTTTTTTGCCTCCTTTTCCAGAACTTCCAGCAAAGGGAAGTACAACACCCTTTCAAGGCCAATTCCACTTAAAGAGCTAATGGTCTCTTTAAAAAATGCTTTTACATTGTGTTATGCACATAATTCCCCAGAGGAAAAAAAAAAAAAAAAAAAATTAGTCTCATCAATCAATGTTTTCTGTGAAGACCAGCAGTACGGAAACATTTGCCTTCTTGTTGTGCGTTGTTGTTCCAGCTCTTCTGAAAGCCAAATACCTACAACTGAAAGGAAATGGCAAGCTTTTCAAGCTGCAGTTATGGTTCAGTATCCTACTGCAGAAGCTCCCTTTGTTATTCACAGAATATGTACAAGGCATTGTACTGGTCATAACAACTGAGGTTTGACTAATGAGATGCAGGAGAGCTCTTATGGTTTTCTACTGCTTGATTGTTTCATGAAGTTCCCTTTGGTGATGTGTTCTGCTTGAATTTCAGTCTCTAAATTTATACAAAGTTTAAGAGATATTTATTTTTCAAATTTCACTTGTAGCATCTCTTCAAAAACAACCCCATGGGTACCCATGGGTACAGTGATAGCCTCAGTATTTTCCTGTTTCTATTTTTAGTCTGTAGTAATTCAGTCTCTATATAGCTATTCTGCTTTATCTTCCACTTAGAGAACACTCACGAGGTGGCGGTATCCAGGAGAGACTGCCATTTATCTTGTTGTCACTACACTTCTTGGAGTAGATGGAGTACTTTATCTTGGTGTTTATAAACCTTCAGAGAAATTACACTTAACTGGCAAATTTTAGATACTTCTATATGCAGTATAAAATTTCCACAGGGTATGAAAACATTACTGTAATTCCCTCAGAACAGCGATCTCTCTATTACTAGCACTTGACAGAAACCACAGCAATGTTTTCTGAATTTTATTTTTTTTATTTTTTTTTTTTTAAACTAACTACAGCTTAGCAGCTGGGACCCAGTAGTAACTAACAGCTTTTGGTACCCAATTTGAGACTACTTGTAGGAACACTGCACCATGTGGTCAGCACTTTCTAAAAATCAATTATCTTGAAAAAGTCAATGGATCAATTGCTTTTGAATCCCCTTAACAGCTTCACAATACGGAGTTAATTTTATGAAAATAGTTTTATTAGGTATTGTTTATTTCTGGGTTTTCTTTAGTCTTTGCAGGAGCTCTCAGTCCTTTTATTATGGGTTATTCCTTCCTAACATTTGTTTTTAATTCTAAGATACTCTATATAAAGGAGGATAAACGATAGTTCTTCTCTGTGGATAAACTGTATAGCATGTGATTCTGGATTAGCAGTGCTTCCGTTTATTGATGAGTGCATTACATGTATTACAGCACCACCAGACACAGAGCCAAGGTCAAGATACAGCTCTTCAGCTTTGTATTTATTAGTGGCTAAAGGTAGCTAGTTGCTTGACATGATTTAAAACCAGCCAGCAACAAAGTACCACATAGCCACTCAACTCATGCTCTCCTTTCTGCCCATCTTACGCTGGGCAGGATCTGGAAGAGAATCAAAAGAATTTTAAATCCATTGGCTGAGATAAGAACAGTTTAATAACTAAAGCACAATATAATACTAACACTAAGCGACATAACAAGGAAAGACATACAAAACTAAAGGGCAAAAGAAATAAAAACAACAGTGATGCATGATACAATTGCTCACCACCAGCTGATGCCCAGTACGTGTCTGCACAGCAATATGCCCTTCCGAGTAACTACCCGCAGTGGATACGCTGGGCGTGATGTCCTGTGGTATGGCGTATGCCTTTGGTTAGCTGGGTCAGGTGTCCTGTCACTGCACCCTCTCAGCTTGTGCCTCTCCTCACTAGCAGAGCACGAAAGACTGATCAGGGTAAGCGCTACCGAGTAACAACTAAAACATCCACATGTTAACCAGCATTATTCTCAGACTAAACTGGAAACAGAGCACTTGTACCAGCTACTAGGAAAAAATTAACTCTACCCCAGGTGATACCAGGATACTGCTCCTCTTTGGTATTAGAATCCTTACTTGGGTGGCTTATGCCAGAGATGGAGACAAAAGAAAACAGGAAGCCCTGATAACACTGAAATGAATACAGAAGCTGACTACACAAGCTGAAGGGAAAAGCTTCTGCTATGCATCTCTTTAGTATGGCTACCAAGGCTACTGCTTGGGATACTTTTCAAAAAATACGAACAAAATCAAAACCAAACCTTGGACAAAACATTGTAGTAAAAGCACAAGGGGCTAAGTTTCATTTGTGTTAGCTTTTGCTATCCAGAGTCTTCCACTGTCAACAAAACTTGTGCTGCGGTTCTGAAAAATGCGGTTATATGTATTTTCATTTACCTCTTACACTGCCGTGTTAGCAAAAAGCTATGCAAACCACGCACACAAACACTTGTACATGTGCGGAAGTGAGGGTGCCAAAAAAATGAGTAACTCAGTTATCATTCAATTACTCGTCACTTTCATATCAGTGCTCCTGCTGGTAAGAGAAATTCCTTAAATGTGCTGGGTTTTTATCAGTTCTATAACATATAGGTTCCAGAGGATTGCAGCCTCCAGCCAGGTTTCCACGGACAGGGAAGAGATTTGCTGCTCTTAAGTAAATTAAAAAGAAATGAAAGATCATTCCTAGAATCATCCTAGGGAACTGGCACTGCTGCTCCTGAATTACTCAATACAAACCTGACACTATAAATCCTCCATTAGAAAACGTGTTAAACGCAACTATTTTGAAGTGTGCAAAGGACAGAAAGTGGTGTACTGAGCTCCAGAAACCACGCAGCCCTGACTTGTGAGAACTCAGGAAAGAACCAGAGGCAGCACCTCTTCCATCATCAGGCACAAGCCAAGCAGACGGCCACAAGGCTGAAGACGCCCTCACACCACAATACGGACTCTGACGCGGCCGCCTCCTTCAACACAGGACAGCGGGCGACGGCCGAGGCCTCGGGCCCGCCTCAGCCTCGCCGCGCCCCTCCGAGGAGGCGGCACCACCTCGCTTCGCTGGACACTGCCCTCCTTACTCCCATTCCCTTTCCCTGAGGGTGCCCGGCGCCCTCCCTAGGTGTTGCCGGGGCGGGCAGACAGAGTCTCAGTGCGGGGCCCCACCAGCCGCGAACGCACGACCTCCTCTCCCGCCCCGCAAATGGCCGCCCCAACGTGCCGGTCTTCCCCTCCTCCGCTCCCAGGGGAGACGACCCCCGCCCCTCACCCCACCAAACCGCGGCACCCCACGGCGGCCCGGGTGGTTCCGAGCTCCCGGCGTAGCGCGGAGGTGCCAGCCCAGTCTCAGCGCGAGGCAAGACCGGAGCGAGGGCACTGGTGGGCGGGGGGGACCGACAGCGCCACCGCCTCTACGGGGGAGGCGGACCGCGACACACGGGGACCCCGGCTGGAGCCCCGCGCTCGCTCACGCCCCCTCCTCACGGCGTTGGAGTGCGAGCGGCCGGCCGGCGGCTGGCAACGGGGAGCGGCGGCCGGCTCTGGGGGCACGTCGCCGCAGCCTGCTAGTGCGCGGGCGTGTAAGCGCGGACGCCGGCCTTCCGCACACCGCGCTGCCCGAGGTGCCGGCGCCGGCTCGTGGGGACTCGCCGGTGTGTGAGCCGCCGCGCGGAAGAAGCCGTTCCACGTCTGACAGAGACGCCCCCCCCCCTTTACCGCCCGCCCTCACCTCGAGCTGGCGCTGCCTCCCCGCGCTGCCGGCTCTGCCGCTTCGCCCGCCGCTACCCCTCACGTCCGCCCGCCACCGCGCCCCGCCGCCGTCCCCCTGGTGCCGGGCCCCGCGGTGGGCTAGGCAGCCAGCCCTCGCCCCCGCCACCCAGCCGCGGCTGCCGCAGGGAAGGGACTGCAGCGACTGCCAGCAGGGAGCAGAGGAGAGGAGCAGAGCTGCCGGAGGCTCGTGCAGCGCGCTGCGGCTGGCTCTCCGGGCATGGACTGGGCTTCGCCCTCAGCCTGCCCGCGGAGAGGAGGGCGGTGACCGGCCGCCCAGCCACCCGGGGAGGAGAAGCACCCTCTCCTTCGCCGCGACCCAGCTCACGCCCGGTTAAATGTCACGGCTTTCTGGCTGCTCCCCGCCGTCGCCCCGCGCGTCGCTCACCTCGGGAGGGGACTGTGAAGGTGGTGGCAGAGGCAGCCCCGGCTGTGGCGCGCCCCGCCGCCGCTCGCCGTGAGGGAGCGCTCCGGCAGCCGCCAGGTAAGCGATGGGGGAACCCCCCGGAGCTGTCGGGAGTGGCGGTAGCGGGGAGCCCACCCGTCAGGGCAGAGTAACTTTTGGGGGTTGGGGGAAGAGGAGACCGCAGCATGGGGGCTGCGCCCCTTCGCCCCGCCGTGCGCCCCCTGGGGAGGGAGCTGACGGGGGCTAGAGCCGGCTGGACGGGGCGCAGCAGAGGAGCCCGGCGCCGCCCTCCCTCTCGGGCCGGCCGTGTCCTGGCCCCCCGAGGCCTCTGGGGTGAGGAGTGTACGACCCTGCTCGCCTGGCGGCAGGGTGGGCGGGCTGGAGTGCCCCAGTCAGCAGGTTGGGGGGGAGTCGTGCCCAGCATCAAGCCCCCTCTGCACTTCCACCTGGGGAGCAGCTTCCCCAACCTGGCTGGGAGACGTGTGATGGGGGGCCGGAGTGCTCCTGCGGCTGCCAGCTACTTGGCACAAGCAGAGTAATCCTTTGTCGCCTGCGCGGAGATGCTTCCACACCTGTGCCCGCTACCGACGTGGATGTGCTGGCTGGAGTACATGCATCAGTAAAGTGGGGCTTTTGGGGGGCGGAAGGGAAGGGGGAGGGGGGGCGGTAAAGAGACTGTTCTGCCTTCTGCAAAGCAGATTCTGAATAACTCCGGTTTAAAGGAGCAGCTCGAGGTACATGCAGGTGCTCCTGTACAGACCTGGAAGAAAAACAAAGGCGAAGAACAGCACCTGCTGTTATATCGTTTCTCTAGTCTCGAGTCGAAATTGCAAGGTTTTACAAGTCCTGTCCCATAGTTGCTGGAGTAAACATCAAAATGTTCTTAAGCATTTTTCCATTATGGCATTCCTTGCCAAGCAGACAACTGCAGTGCTTTCTCATTATATGCTGCTATTTCAAAATGCTGTTCTTTCAGAAGACCTCCTCATTTAAAAAGGAAAACGTCTGAATGTTTCAAAAATAAATCATATTTGAACTTGTATTGCTTGCCAAGTGCTGGGCGGGAGGGTGGGGGGAGAGAGAGAATAGGGGAGGAGCACAAGGTTTTTTTGTGGCTTTGTCATGAAAATGAGCTGTGCAGCCTTTATTTCAGTCAAAAGTACAGCATTAAGGAAATGGATGTGAAAATTAGTTTGTGTAACATTAAGGGAGGTAAACCATGACCTGTAAACCATGCACCCAGTAGTTCTGAAGCCTTACCCCACGTTCTACAGTGACACATCTGGGAATGAGGGGTCTGCAATGGAAAGTGTGTCTAAGAGGATTTCACCTGAAACAGCTGTATATACCCTAAACGAATTATATAGGCTTTTATTCATCATTCACGAACAACGTATGTGTCCACACGCAACAAAAAAAAAAAACAAAAAACTGCTAGGAGGTGGATGAAAAAGATACGCTTTCCTGAGCTTCTACCTTCCAGTGGAAACCACTGAATTGAAAGAGATGGTCAGCCTCCCTGCCACATGCAGTCAAAGGACCAGTAGTTCCATTAAGGGCTACACCCTTTCCGGGAAGTGCTTCCCTGTAAAGGTGAAGCTGCAGAGTGGTCTACTTTGCTCCCTAACGGACCACACACAAGGGTGTGCTAACGTCACTTTGTATGTGTAAATATCCCAGTCAGAATATGATTTGGGATTTTTCCTTCATATCAGCACTTAAAATGATTGACTTCTCAGCTGCTGTGCCACCTTCATACTTTTCTTACTTGAAACGTAGTGATTTTGACAGTAGCTAATCTCTGTGCATCAGAACAATGATATTATTCCTTTAGGTAAACAGAACCCTGAAACCTGGTTTTAGTGCTCTGAATTCCCCCTTGGGAAAACAGGAATAACACTTGCATAGATTGAAGGAAATACGGGCTACGTATGAACAGCATGGTTTAGTAGTATAGCAGATACTGGGGATTTTCTGCTACTGTTACAGAACCCATGCATTCTGTGAAAGGGCTCTAGGTGGAAATGTTACCCTGTGTAGTAGCAGCAAGAGGTGAGGGAATACAAAGTATTATAGAAGCTTGTTAGTTTAGACAGCTGTCCGCAAGTACTGTGATTAGTACTATGTTGGCATGCCACTGTGAGCTAATACTGTGGATTTGGGTATCCTGCAGTTAAGAAAAAGGACTAAAGTAATTTGCTGTTTGTAGTTCTGATGCTGTACCATTTTCCTCCAACACAGAACAGTAAGGAGGTCTGTAGAGTGCAATATTACTGACTCTGTGCTGAGTTTAAAAAATGTGTGTGCTAGTGCGTTTTTGTACCGTGTATTGAGATCCATTCAAATCACAGAAACATAGGGTGGGTGTGGTTCTGATTGATGAGGATTCTAGGAGGATTCCTGGGATGGTTTTTAGAATTCATGCAGGTATGATTGTTGCCTGGTGTTTTTTATTGTTGTTGTTTTTCTTGTTGTTTTTGTTTGTTTACTTGTTTGTGTTTCTTTTGACTGTTTCTAAACCTCAGGGAATAAATTGGAGGAAAAAAGGCAAAGGGGTTTTGAAGGCTTGGCGTATGGTTGTCTGTTGGTACATTGTCTCATCCTTTGTGAGAAGGTAGATTTCCTTCTAGCTGTTGCTGATAATTAAAAATCCAGATGAGGGACAAGGGGGGGGACACAAGTGGATCAGTTTCAGTAAATTTTTACAGTACTGGGTATGTGTGTTGCTGCATCCTCCTTTTGCCAATGAGTTTGTTTGGCAACTAGTTCTATAACACACTATGTTAACTAGATTCTAAGTCTTTGCACTTTCTCTTCACATTTTGTACAGATATTCAGGACATTTAAGAAAATTCTGTTTCTAATTAGTCACTGATTGGCATCCCTGTGTCATTATAAGGCTGATTTGGCTAAACTGTGTCTAATTATGAATCTTTACAAATTATTGCTCATTTCTCATTAGTACAATGACTAGTTTAACTGTTTATTTTCTAAGATCTTCTCAGCTCATCTGTTTTCAGCCAGGAACTTTTTTTCCCTAATTTGAAAGCATAAAAGCAAGCTTTTTCTTCTTTTCTGGAGAGAGTGGCTTCTCTGTTATTTTAGAAAAAAAACACATTAAAATAAATGAGGTAACTCCTTAAAGAATTAAATTGAAGTATTTGAAATTTATAGGCATTTCTCCTCAAGACATGCAGCATACCAATCGATGCTTTCTGTGCTGAGATATCAATATTATTCCTATGAGATATGCTGACTAGAGCAAGCAACTGAGTTGCTTGCCATCTCATAAGCCTTTTTATTCCTGGGGACAATTCCATTTCTTAATGATGAAAATCTATACAGGGAGGAAACATAGAAGATAAACTGGCATCTGTGTTGTATAATGACATTTTGGTGACCCATTTTCTGTTGATAAAATGCAAATCTAGTGGTTTTTTTTCCCCTCTTCCTTTCAGCAACTACCATGTGAAGCAGTAGTTCATGAGATTTTTTATAATCATACTGATCAGAGTTTTTATTTGATTAAAGTCTAATCTCTCATTCCTTTTGAAACTTGAAGTAGTTATCTGTATCAGCAGATTGTAGGCAAGTCTTGTTATATATTGATATGCTGTTTGTGTTTTCAGGTTGGTGATTATTATAGAAGTTACAGTTTGTCAGTGTGGGTACTTAGTGAACATCTTTTCCATTAGATGGAATTAGTGAACAGTTTAACCCACCTTCCAGAAAAACTCCTAATTACATGCAAACAGAAATAAGGTTGCATAGAAGTCAGTATTTCATTTAAAGCGAAAATATTTTAAACTGCTGCTTATTATTGAGTAGCACTTTAGCTAATCTTTTTCATAGTCCTTTCTTAAATGACAAGAAAGTCCCTTCTGTTTGGGGTTGCAAGAAAAAGCCCAATCATAGCATACTTAGCAGTTTTTAAATTACATCGTCAAAGTAGGGTGAGTAAAAAAAAATATCTCAGAAAACTGTGTCTGAAGGAAATGGGCATGTGAGTTTTCATCTGATAGCCCAATTGCATTTCCTAAAAAAAAAAAAAAATAGAAATTTTTTTTTTAGTTGCACAGATCAAGCAATTAGATGTTGGTCTCAAAATTAAAGTTGCAGTGCAAGGAAGAAAAGGTAGAATCATAGCAAGATTTTGTCATTATCAGTAATAAAACTATAATGTATTTGAATGGAATGAACAGAATTAAATTCAGCAGAAAGATTTGTCTGTATAAAATCTGACTTTATTGTGGAGTTTGTTTGATTAACTGCAAAACATCTGTCCTTTAGTCAGAGTGAAGAAGAATAATTATTATACAGTCCTATTGCTTTTATTTAGCTGAGATCTACACATTAATTAATTAATATTTTATTACTTTTAATAAATATATATTCTATTTTTACATTTTTAAATTAAAATTTTATGTCTTCTTGAAGCCATTCTTCAGATGAAGACAGTTTCTTTTGAATGATGAAAAAATCAGGTATATCCTGTAAAACTGTTAGGAAGATTGCTTAATTCTTACATGCAATGGTAATATACATTTTCTATTTGAAATTAAACTTTAAAAGATTGCATTTATCCTGATATTTGCATTTAATGATTAAAAGCAACTAGTCGCTGTCAGCTAGAACACTCTTTCCCCGAAATATTTTTAAGAATACCTATCTTCAGTGTTGAAAACTTGAAAGAGCCATAGGGGTGGCATTCACTGGGGCAGAACAAAGGCTATCCTGTAGTTCTACAAACACAGAACCCCATCTCTAAGGAATAGTGGGATTTTACTGGAGTCCTTTCTCTGATAGTTCTGTCATTACTGGGAGTGTGAAATGGGAATCGCACCCCTAGGGCAGCCGAATAGGCTGGCCTTGGAACTCGACAGCTAGTTAGACTGTTCTGCTCTGTCCTCTTTCCAAATTCTGATTAGTCTTTTCTCCTATTACTTGCTTCACTTTATTTTGATTCTGAGGAAACAGCATATTTTTTCTTCACCAAATGGTATTTATCTTTTGGTTGCTGTGCTTCATAAACTACATTTCAAATTGTTATTTGGTGAAGTCCTCCTGGAACAGCAGTAGATACTGGCCATGAAGAGCTTTGGAAGAGAGAATGTTTTGTTTAAAAGCTCACTTCACTTTTTCAGTATTTTGTTTCCTTTAAAGGAAAAAGGTTTATGTTCCTCTGTGGCAGTACATCAAGTAGACTCTCATTCATGGTGCATGTGGGCCTCAGCACTGAAATTTTCCCACGGCTGGCATATTCCCAGCAGTATTATTAGCACCATACTGTTACTGCAACACAGCATATTCCTCTTAGCAGTAGTAGGCTGCTGAGGATGCAAGATACTGATCAAACAGTCCAGAGTCCTGAAGTATTTTCCTGGAATGTACAGCTGAAAGTACCTGCCCATAAAATACAAATTCTTTTGGTTAGGGAAGAAATTACAGTGTTTCATCTTATTGTGGATACTGTTTGCATGGTGTTCTATGTCGAACTTGGTGAGCTCATTCTGAGTCCTGTTGCAACCTCTGCAGTCAGTTTGGATTTAGACACAAAGCATGGGTTGTCTTAGTGGCAAAAAAAAAGTAGTTCTTGAGCTGCATCAATTAGTCAAACTCGGTCCATGGGACTACTGTAGTTTGTTACAGTAGTGGTTAGTAAATCCCATTAGGTTTTGAGTGGTAGTAGGGGGCTGTGTGTTTAAAACACTTTTTTTTCAGGAGTGGTGCTTAGTCTGTGTGGATGTTTGGTGTTACGGCTCTCTGAAGGGAAATACCAGCGAAGGTCAGTTAGTTCCAGTGACTCTAGTTTCAGTTTATTAGAACAGTAGTTCATTCCGTTGGTAGAACCAGGGAAATGAAAGTGTCTGCGAACCCATAATTATGTCAGGGACTAATTTACAGTGTGATTTTTTTTTGTACTGAACTCATATGGTACAGCTATGAAAATAAATTGTGTGTGTACAGTTCAAATCTTTGAAAGAGATAAGAACATTTAGACATAAATCCCAATATTTTGGAAAAAAATGCTCTCAGGATTATCAAAGCCTTTAGTTAATTCCCAACCAAAGGTAGGTTGAATGAATAGCAGTATCTTACAAGTGTGTAAGTATTTAAATGTGTAACATTTTTTCTGTCATTCCTTATGATGTAGTAAATTCTTGGTGCCACTGTGCAGGTTGTTGTCAGAAGGATTTGTAGTCAGGCTGGCAGGTAGCAGTTGAGAGTTCTGGATGTCCAGGTGCACTGACTAGTTTACAAATGTTGCAGCTAACATCAGGAGAGTGACAAGGAGAGAAACAAGCGAATTGGGAAGAAAATATTCTGCTTCTTTCTAGGCCCTGGAGGTAAAAAATAAAAGGAGGGATTTTAAGATGATGGGATTTTACCTCTTAGACGTCTTCAGAGCCTTAGCTGGGACACGCTAGAGCTGATAGCCCCAGTAAAGAGCATCTAGGCTTTGTGGCTACTTATGACAAAATCCCGTGTTTCTGAAGAAAAAAAGGAATAGGGAAGGCTGAAGCGGGGATGATGGTGGTGTGCTCTTGTCAGTGTGTTTGAGAATGAGAGAGCCATCCAGGCTGAGCTCCCAGCATCAACATGGCTGCCTGTTCTGAAAAGTAACCAACTGCACTTAGGCTAAAAACTGTGCTGCAGCTTTCTAGGCATAGGAATAATTTTCCTGAAAGGAGAGAGTGTGTTGCTATTCCCATCAAGGGTGTTAGAAACTGTCAAGAGTTTCAGAAAACTGAACACCCTTCTTCAAGGGCCACATTTGACTGCAAGACTTTTCCTCTGAAAGCCTGCAGTGCTAATGCAGCTATCCAGACTAGGGCAATTATATAGAAGAAAAGATGACATTTATAATTTTGTTGAATAGTAAAGATTACATTTTTAGTAGTAACAGGATTAAATTTTTTTTTTTTAATCCATCCAGAATTAAATGTTAATATGTGGGGAAGAACCAGCAAGAAATGAGTTGTGTTTAGATCAGTACATGAGATAGTCAGGAAGAATAAGCAGAATTCTACCTTAGTGTATGACTTTGTAGTCCTTTCTGTTGCCATCTTTTTTTTTTTTTTTTTTTTTAACCGTATGGAATACTGAGTGTGACCAACCAAATGTGATGAGAAAATACTTTTGCGAGCTTTTGATTGTTTTCTCATGTGAACTGTCACACCTTACAATGCAAAAGAAGCACTTGGGCTATAGGCAGCCATGTGAAGATAGATGTTAATTTATTGCAGTTTGGGTAGTGGAAGCCTTCAAAGAGTGAGTGGAAAAGTTAAATTTGACGTAAATGTTTCTGTGTTCCTGGTATAAACAGGCCCTAGTGTGAAAAAGAATTCATTCCAATTGGGGATTGATTGAGTTTGTTAGATCAGGTTATAAAGTAGGTAAGTAGATTCAGGAAAGCTTAAAAAACATTAAATTCTTGTTTCTGTTGACTCCATAGGGGATGAAGTAGTTACCTTGTAGTTACTACAATGGTAGTGAAGAGAGGTATCAAGATAAAAAGCAGTGGAACAATTGCAGAAATTAAACTACAGTAAATTGTAAGGGTGCAATGGCTTGCTTCCAAGATTTCTGGAGAAAATACATATCTGAGGATCTGAGTGACTTCTGAATCTGTAATTTATTTTTAAATCTTATATCTGACCTGAAGGATAGGCAACTATTGGGAAGAAAAATTGTGTCAGGAATTCATATGTTGAACCTCAAACAAATAATTATGAAAAACAAAGTCAGCGTCCTAAAACATGTAGATGAACATGTTAGGAGGATATAAGACTGCTGCTGACATTAAGGAGACAAATACTCAGATCTGCTGATGGAAACAGTTCTGTCCAGCCTCCTTCTCCCTGTCAGCATGGCTTAAAATGTGTTACAGTCTTACTGTCAAACACTTCTCTTATTGGTAGCTTATTCCTTCATAACTGTTCATGTTTTATGAACAGCTTAATTGAAGAGACAAATGTGTGTTCCTAAAAAAAACAAAAAAAAAGCCCAAATCAAAACTAAATAATTTGACATTGTAGTTGTTTATAGCAAACACTTCTCTAAGGTTTTTTGCTTTTTTTTGCTTGTTTGGTTTTTTCATACCATATTCTGCAAATGTTTTTTTTTCATACCATATTCTGCAAATGGAAGTTGGGTGGAGTCTTTAGGTCTTTTGTATTCTTTTAGGGATGGAGTTTTCAGGTCAGGAATCATTTGGGATTTTGGAAAAGCTAGTTCTTGTGACAGAATAGATAAAACTTCTACTTCAACATTGAAGTAATTATGTACTGGACAGTGTTATTCTTTGGGTACTGCAAAATAAGTCACCACATATCTCTTGTCAAACAATTACAATGGAAAGACAAGATAAAATGGTTTGTCCATGAAAAGAAAAAAAAAAAAAGAATTGATTAAGTGATACAGAACTTTACTTAGCTCTGTTTCAGTAATTATTTTGTACCTTCCCTATGTGAACCGTTTTTCTACAGTTCAAAACAGGCAAAGGTTAAAGAGAAAAAAATCCTTGTGATGAGTAGGTAATTAAAATCCTACATATACATTGAGATTAACATGCTAAAGCTTTGAAATGGAAAAGGTAGAGATATGATGAGGATATTTAATAATACATATGCTAGTTTCTGTGATTTTATTTTTTCCCATTAGACAAACAGAAAGTCATAACATGGGAAAATAAATTTGAATTACAGAATATTTTAAAGTTAATTATACAGTAACCAGAGAGTATTGAAGTACGAATTTCTGGAGAGTTTCCCTCTTCCAAACCTATAAAAGTATTATATCCAGGCAAAACCTTTTTTTAACTGCAATAGAAAAGCAAAAAAGAAAAACAAAAAACCAAACAAGGGCATGCTCTGAATATTATTAAAAAATCTTTTGCATTACATCATGTTACACAATTGCATGACTGTGTTTGGGGAGAGGGATGTGGGGTTTAGCTGTTACTCTGGGGCTTTAGCTGTTCTGCTGAAGTAATCTACCTTTTTCTAAAGGAAGGATGCCAGACAGTAAGGACCATCAGTTTAATTGTCGCTCTTTTGGTTACTGCATCACTAGCCTGCTTGACTTACATGGCTCTTTGACAAGCACAGGCTAGTCTTCATATTCTTGCTTGTGTGGGTAGATAGTAGCCTCCAACTACTTACATTAGCAACTAGCTCAGTTTAGGGTAACAGTACTGAATGTTTGGTTCATCTAAAGATAATGCCTTTTTTCCACTGTTGCCTCTTACAAAGTAATGAAGCTATTGCTGTTTGCAGTTGAGAGATGCTCTTTAGCTGGAAAATTAAGTTTTACTGGAAGTAAGGAGGTGTTCCCTATTGGGGAATTAATCTTCATCGTTGTAGGTGTTCTGTAACAGAATGAGAAACCTGTATCATGTCTATGGCTGCTGGATTTTACAAGTAAATGTGTAACCAAGATCATGGTCTTGCATGCTAGCTAGGTATTAACAATATATGGAAAGACACTAAATAAGTGCCTGTAATGTATCAAGAGCTTACATTCCTGCTTTATCTGTCTTAACTGTATGGTGTTTCTCTTGGTATTAGTGATATGTCTTAGGTTTTCTGGACATGAAAAAACACTTTGGCAAACCAGTAGAGAGAAGGACGTGCAGATAAGCAGTATATTTTTTAAATTTTCTACTTTTGATTGGAAGAGATTTCATTTTTGCTATCTTCAAATAGTCACCCTGGGTGTATAGGTAGAAATGGAGAACAGCAAGACACTGAAGTAGAATATACCTAGAAAATTCTAAAGCCTGTTCAAAGATGGTGTCAGACATGCAAAGTCAGTTTGTAGCAGCTGTATCCTGTGTAAGTCTTCTTCAGCAGCTGTAGAAGTACAGCATGTTCTGGTCTAACATTTTATTGAATGCAGTATGATCATGATATGAAATTGATTGTAGATACCTGTGAAAATTAGGTAGTGCTTTTGGGTCTGTGACAAGTTCCTGGTACATTCTGTTACATATAGGCTATGCGACTGACAAAACCTATGTAATTTACTGCTAGTTTAGTCTTTATGAAATAGGTAGAAAACTGCAGAAAGTAATCCTGTAATATATACGTAGTAGAGTGGTCCTTTCTATGGATTTAAATTAGAACAGTACATTTTTAACTTAGCAGAAAGATTTAGAATATTAAGGCTCACTGAAATAGATACGTAACTTCAAGCTCTTTTGAAACCCCTGCTCTATGATTCTGTGTTCATACTTGCAAAAAACAACCTATTACTTATCTCATAATTCAAGCTGATGTTAATTTTAAAAGAGCTGTGCACACACAGTTTTGCATGGTTTTTGTACAATTTTGAAGTCTGAGACCCAAAATGATATTTCTGTGATTTGTAGTGGTTGTATATATACCATAGAAGAAAGTATGCAAAAAATATATTAACAGGTGCTGATCATGAAATATTTGATAAATTAAAAAGTGAGCAATATTTGTTTCCTGTGTTTGGATAAGAATTTTTATCCAAATTATCTAGTATTTAAGAATATTTACAGTCAGGGTTCCTAACTCATTTAGAGTACAACAGGGCCATTTTATGCAGCTGCCAGGAAAAGAATTTAGATCTGTGTATGACCTACCTACTCTTTTTCTGTAGTTTAATTCCAGTTAATCATCAAGTACATCCTTCAGAGGTAACAACAGAGGTACTGCTTGCTGATACTTCTTTTGTGTAACTCTTAGAGTACTGGAAATATTAAACCCCTTTCTAACACTTTGTAATTAGGGGATAGGTTCTTCCTGTGAATCTGCTGCCAATAGCATTTTTACTTCAAAATACAAAAGCTGAGCTCTCTTGAAGTGATAAGTGCATGAACTCTGATACAACTCATTATTCCTCTTACAGCTTTCTGCACAATTATTTTGCCTCAGAAATTAAGACAGGAATGAACCTCAGTTATTAATAATATTCACTTTATTTGCAGTACATATTAATGTGAACTTTTATATTTATGTTGGCTAGCACTAGATGGCACTGCTCTATGGTCTTTGTAAGTTGTTATATTTTCTTAAAATATTCATTCTGTTATTCATGACATAGTGAATTGTGACTAGGTTTGTAGAATGATTTCTCTAGGATTTGTGGCAAATGGAAAGAAAATATTTTTTGGAACTAAAATATTCCTTGAGAAAGGTTAAATCCCTAAGGATATTGGTGTTCTGGTTAAGCATTTGGTAAGAGGAGAAAAACACTGTTTTGGCAAGTGTCTGTTCCAGGACTAGTAAATAAAAAATATCAGACAAAAATGCTGTAATAAAAATATTCTTCAATCTCTGCGGTGCTGATATCCAGTTGTAAACCAGCATATAATACGTCTTTTACTTCTTGGCAGGAAGGTAATCATGTAATCCTAAATTTGCTAACTGGCAATTCTATTTTTTCTAATCTTAAATTGCTCAGTAGTCAATACAGTCTTTAGCCAACTGCATAATGAACAGGAAGATACAAAATTACTTATCCCTTCTGTCACTGGAGCGCTAGTAAGGTATATGGCTGATGCTGATTATTGAATAAACTTGCATGAATACACTGCTCTAACAGCTCCACTCCCCAATTCAAAAGTGTATTTAGGACATCATCTCTACAACAAAATGGTTTACTAAACAGCAGTCACAAAGTTAAAGAGCCTACGAGGCTTAAAACCATCAGCAGCAATACTTTGTCAAATTAAGGAGGCAGGGAGCTGTTGTTTGCATGAGACATCTTTTCAAAGTTTAAGGTGCCATCACTGAATCTATCACTAGGGTTAAATATGCTGTTTTAACAAAGGTTGGTTGGACTTCTGTAAAGGGTAGTGTCTTAAAAGTCCTTATCCAGTGCTCTGTTTTACTCCTGGATTTTGTTGTGTAGTTAACTGTGGCGCAGTGGGGCTCCAAGTCTGTCTTGTTTCCTTGTTTATTTGGAGAACACTGTTAACAGTGCACTTGTCTAATGGCTCTGTATGGATGAAACACCTTTTGATCGCCAGTAAAGCTGTCTCAGGAGTGTCTTCAGTTCTTCTGGATTGAAGTACCTATGGTGTTTTTTAACCAGAAGTAGACTGAAATTTCTTTAACATATAATTCACTGTGGGATTCTCTGAGGAGTAAGTACCAATGCTGTTAGTAATGGCAGTCAGTAGGCATTAGCTTTTGTCAAGTTTTGAATGATTAAAGAGTTAGACATTCATTTCTGACTTTGACATTTCCAAAGGATTCTGTCTTTTGGAATTATAATGGTGGCTGGAGCTATGCATGTGATTTGGGAGTTTATTCCAAAAAAAGGATTTACCACTCTAGCTTTTTGATGAAAACTAAAGTTACACTCCCATATTTTCGTACTGTGTAGTATCAGGATTGAGAAGTCTTAAAGCCTTTTTTCCAGTGCTTATTATAATACAGAATGTAGTGGCTATTCTTTCAGTTCTCTGAAGTTTTTTGTTAGCACTTTGTTTTTCTTTGTTATTAGTAAAATGCAGTCATGAAAAGGCAACAGTATTTAGTACAATACTTTCAGAAAATACTTTTGGAAGACAATACTGTAAACTCCTTAAAAGAAAATATTAGAGTTATTGCACAGATTGCTTCTCAAACATGCTTTTTTAATTAATGAAAATTAAGTAAAATGGTTGTTCATAAATTACTTTCAACAATGAAGATTGTGAATTTCATTGTGCATTTAATTAATCTGGTTAATCTTGTGAAATTATACTTTTAAATAATGTGCAAATTTGGTTTTGGTGATAGCATACTGATGGTTTAGTTGTTGTTAAGTAGTACTTACCCTGACCAAGGACTTTTCAATGTCTCATGCTCTGCCAGTGAGGAGGCGCATGAGAAGCTGGGAGGAAGCAGAAACAGGACACCTGACCTGAGCTAACCAAAGGGATATTCCATACCACAGCACATCATGCCTGGTATATAAACTGAGGGGAGTCACCTGGAAGGCCCAGATCGCTGCTTGGGTCAGGCTGGGCATTGGTAGGTGGGTGGTGAGCAATTGTATGGTGCATCACTTGTCTTTCTTCAGTTTTATTCCTCTCTCTTGTTTTGTTATTTCTCCTTTCATTAGTATTATTAATACTGCTACTATTATTACATGTTATGTTATTTCAATTGTTAAACTTTTCTTATCTCAACCTGTGGGTTTTACCTTTTCCAATTCTCTTCCGTATCCCACCAGGGGCGAGTCAGGGTGAGGGTGGGAAATTGAGTGAGTGGCTGCAACTTCTTCAGCAGCTGTAGAAGTACAACTCATTCAATTGCTGCCTGGGGTTAAACAACAAGAAGTAGAGTGCAAGATGAAGCAGTAGTGATGCTGGCTTCAAATTGGAAGGAGCTAGGTTGGAGAATTACTTGCCCTGGATATTGAGACTATTGTTGATGTTTTCATGCATCATTCAAGTGTTTGATACAGGCTGGAATGTTACTGACTTATATCACCTGTTGGTTTTGATAACAGTGTGCTTGTGTCTGATTCCAGCTGTCATTTGATCGGTTTTGTTTAAAAAATTGTATTTGTTGACTCTGCTTATGTTTTAATGAGGAAACTGTTTTTTCACTAGATCCTGAGTTAGCAGCCCTGTTATGAGTACATCTCACCAGTGGCTGGAACCTGAACCTCATTCTGTATTCATTTTGGGATGTAATCCACTGAACTGGAGAATATCTAAAGAGAGACTGAGTGAACTGTGACCGAATTATACGAGAAACTGTCGTATAGACTGCCCTGTAACAACAAAAAAGTCTTAAAATGAGTCATTTTCTTTTAGTGCTCGGAAAGTGATTTTAGTAACATAGGAAAATGTTGTTATGCCTGAGGCTGTTCTGTCTCTACTTAAGTCAAACTAAGACTCCTTCCCTGACTTCCCTTACTGCTTTGCTTTCAGTTATAACTGTAAAAGAATGGGCATACATTTTATACTCTTCGGTGGCAGCAGAATGAGGCTGCTGTATTATCTGCCTTCAGTTCCTTGTAGGAAACTTCTTAAAGATCAGGACCAATCTTTTAATAAAAAAATGAAAAGTAAAACCCTATCCTTAAAAACACTGGGGAATTTTTGGCAAATGGCCTGTTGGTTTGTTGGTTGAAGAACTGGCAATGTGGTTACTTTGAAAACACTCGGTGTTTTATTTGCCAGGTCTTAGAAGACTGTGGGAGTTTCAGGTATTTCCTAATTTCTATTTCAAGATGACTGAAAAGTAGCCACTTTATTTCATAATGAGTATTTGAATTTAAAAACGAAAAATAGAAAGTGGGTAAGTACACTTCTGAGCATATGCATATGTATGAAACTTTGCAAAGTAGCATTACAGTCACAACAGTAATCTGGGGCTGTTCTTTGTATAAGGATACATAATATTTACAAACAAAATATTGATTTCCTTCATGAATACAATATATGTATAGAACAGCTCCTTTATAGGTACTTAAACTAAACATGTTTTAGAGTTTTGTATGTACAGGGGTTATGGCTAAATATCTTTACAAATGCACTTTGCAAATTTTCAAGGTTACCATGTGCTGTTACTACTTTATAGAATGTAACATTCCCAAGCTGTAGAAAACCCTGCAGCTTTCTTAAATAAGCTTTTATATGGTGATCTATATAAAATGGCATATAGTTTGGTACAACACTACAAGAACACTTGGGGATGTCTTAGCAAAACATCTGATGAGCTTTCTAGTGCTCTGTACTTTGTACATTGCACAGTAACATAGAATTTCAAACACGATGAATTTGTGCTTATTATATCACATAAATTAATCAGTCTAATGAAGCTGTATTTTACATAAGTCTCAGGGGCTTAACTGAATTGTTTCAAAAGAGTGGGCTAAATTTAACCGAATAAGCATATTGTTTTTTCTGTTTTACTACATTTTTTTGCTGTAGTAATGTGTGAACTCATCTCTATAAATGCTTTCCTGGGGCTGAATCTCTGGCATTCAGTAGAAGTCTTGAGTCTTGTCAGTTAACCTGAAAGGAGGAGTTATTTACATTCTCTGTACCCATTTCGGAAAAGGTCTATCCTAGAGAATACATGTCTGGCTTTTTTTTTGTGAAACAGTAAGAGGGAACTGCACAATTCCTTACCAGACCGTAACAGGCTGGTCTCAAGGACCTGCTAAAGCAGGTATAATTCAGACCCAAGATGTCTTTTCAGAGATACTTTAGGAAAAGGAGACTGTTTTCCAAAGGAACTGACAGATTTCCCAAGATCATCGTCCATCCTCTGTGGGTCTTTTTTTCTGAATTAATGTGTTCAAACCAACCATGGAATAGTTGTTGTGTAAACTCAACAGTTACGACAAATGAAAAACATAAGGAGGGCTCTAGAGTAGGGTGTTTTTGAAATTAAAGTAAGATCACTTAAGATTAAAAGTGAATAATCTCTCCCTTCTTTAAGCACTAACAAGAAGTTAGGGTTTTTAACATGCACATCTCTGTGTATTCATGCAGAACATTCTCTCACTTTTACTAAGAAATTCAACATTTCTTGGAGAAGCTTGATTTTATTTAAGGAATATGAAGATGAAATTTTTGGACTTACTGCTGTCATAACAAGTTCTTTACAGCTTCTGTTACTGAGAAAGAAAAAGGGATGTTCCTTATAGTGGGAATAAAAAGTTTTAATGAACAACAGCTATAAAAAAGGTTATATTTTTGTTACTTGCTTTTTAGCAAGTGACCTCACAAGGTCATTGAACTGAAACACAATTTTTCAGGTTTTCTAAATAGGCACAGTAAAAATAATTCCACAAACCACTCCTAGCTAAAAGGGGGACATTGCTTAATGATTGCTGGAGGTAGACCAGTATGTCAGATTAGTAGGTACATACTCAGAGCTGTAAGTAAACAGTGATGGTTTTTCCAAGCAATTGTTGAATTCATCTGTGGTGAGTTTTTTTCTTATTGTTTAAAGGAAAAAAAATATTGGAAGGACTTCGTAACTTACGCTGCCGTGTGTTGATTTGACTTTAGTCAAACAGGCTTAATTACTGTGTTGAAATGCTGCTGTAATTCAGTAGAACTGGAGCAGACACTCAGGTGGTACAGACTGTTGTATTAAAAGGGTCCTATTGCTTTGATCTAGTGAGGGAGTTGGTTCATATTGGGAAAGACATGAAGCATTTAACTTTAGAAAATATGAAATAATTGAAAAATGGAGTTGCACACACTTTTCAGCTCTTCCCTGAACTAAATCACTGGTGAACTTTTTATTTTGTGTTTTGTTTCCATTTAAGCCCCATTCTGTGGTTTGTTTTTTTTTTTTGTTTGTTTGTTTGTTTGTTTCTTCAGGATACTCCTTTTTATTCTAGTGTGATCTAAATTTTGTAATGATTGCGAACTTTTCTGGACTGTGTTTTGATCTCTCTATACTATCGTTTTTGAGTGTAGCTCTTCATACAAGAAGCAATGCTAATAAAGAACAGAATTTAAAAAAAGACTGATCTTAGTAAGTGTAGTAAAAGTGTGTTCAGCATCTTGTTTCATGGGAGTTTTTTTCAAGGTGGTGTTTGAAATATGTCCTGTTTTTATTTTTGAATGCAGTTACTGAGCAGGAGGATTAAATCTTCCTGTTACCACAAAATGATTTTGAAACACATATCTTCTTTCTGCAGACCTCTGCAAGAGGGACTAGTTTGAAAACTGTCATGTCAACAGAATTATATTCTTTCTTCAGTACAGTTTTTGATTCAGTATGAAGCATGCCATCTGATGAAAGTGATTAATTCATTGTCATTTCTTCCCAAGGGAGCAAAATGTGTTACTGCAGCAGCTACCAAGAAGGAGAAAAATGACTGCTACTGCTGAACCCAGGACAAGGTTAAAAAAAAAAAAAAAAAAAAAAAATTAAAGAAGGATAGGACTATGTCCTCATTTGATGGGAAATGGCTGATCTTTGTTTAGATCTTCTGCTGTCAGTGGTGCTGTTAAGGTGAAAGATTGGCTTACAAATGTAAAATTTTGTATGGTATGGTGAACATTTAACCAATTTTCATTTGCTCTATCAGGGTGGTGTAAGAACTATTAGACAAAACCAAATAGAATATATGAAATCTATATTTTACAGATAACAGTAGATTTGAAATCACTTTCTGGTTTGCCATCTAAGGAGTCTTTGGAATAATCATGTGGAAATGCATTGGCTTGACACATTATGTGCCATTGCGTTTTATTTTTTGTTTGTACAAAATCTCTCAGAAAAATGTTATTTGCCTCAAATGCGGTTTGGGCTGAGTCCAGAGGTTAGTCTTGACTTTGTGTCCAAAATAGCTGCAACATTTTGCTTGACTATTGTTCAAATGAAACACTGTCTTTTCACTTTAAAAAGGTACTTAGAACTTATACTTGTGTCATTTGCCTTTTAAAATAGATGTTAGAAGACCCTCAGGAAACAAATACAAATTTGCTCAGAGATTTTAAAAAAGGTTTGCAGTTAGGGTTAGTCATGAAGTCATTCAAGGGTTAGGCAGTGCCAGAATTTGAATGGTCCATATGATCAGAGTTTCTATTGGAAATGACAGGAAAAAAAAAAAAAGGGAAGGGGAGGCAATTTCAGAATGAAATTCAGGTGAAGGGATGAGTCTTTATCTCTTACTTTGCCATTAAGGTGGCATCTCTGTAATGCTGGTGCATTACTTAAGTGTCTTAAGAGAAGCTGAGTAATGGTGTTATCATTAGATTCTGGGTACTGAGGAGGTGGTGTGGCTGCCAGATAAGTGCTGTAGAAATCAATAATAGATGTGGTCAAATGTGTGAAAAGCCAAGTAGACATGGACATATTTAGACAAATTAGGCTCTTCAGGTTGCCAGTTAAAGATTATCAGTGACAATGTGTGTGTGTATTGTTTTGTTCCTAAGATCTTACTCTGCATGACAGGTATTAATTGCATGAGGCTTATGTCACATGGATGTATGATTAAAACTAACTTTTTTTTGTCTGTTTTTGGTTTTGTTTTTGTTTTTTCCCATACGTGGTATAGCCTGAGCAGTGTTCCAAGTAGAAAAGTTTACTCCCAACAGTGTTTGTCTCCCAGTTGCCTTCTTTGCCCCAATTCATGTGTAGCCTATTCTCCCGTTAGATTTGTTATTCCCATTGCTTCCAGTTTCTGCTGCCTTATTAGGTAAGGTGCCAGCCACGAAGATTGTCACTGAATGTAGAGGTTTCAAAGTCAAAAATCAGGAGTCTGAGTTATGTGGGAGGCATATAAATACCTGGTTTAGATCTTAAAGACTTCCATAAAATATCCTAAGAAGAGACTTATCCCATCATCAGAGCAGAGATTGATACCAGGACTTTCAGTGTTGGAAGCTGAAGCTAAAAATAACATGTTACTTTGACACAGTCTTACTGTAATAGAATCATAGAGTCAACCCGGCTGGAAAGGACCTTTAAGATCATCAAGTCCAACTGTTAACACTGCCAAGTCCTCCACTAAACCATGTCCCTAAATGCTATGTCTACATATCTTTTAAATAAGTGGAGGGAAGGTGACTCCACCACTTCCATGGACAGCCTGTTCCAGTGTTTGACAGCCCTTTCGGTGAAGAAAATTTTCCAACTATACAGTCTAAACCTCTTCTGGTACAATTTGAGACCATTTTCTCTTAGATTCTTGACCAGTACTTTGCCTCTTACTGAAAAATGGGGTCAAAAATGTTTTCATTATTTTAAGATGAAGCCTTTTAAGTGCTGTTCTTTGTCTAACTTTGATTCTTGAAACATCTGACCTGTTGCTCAACACAGTACTTGCCTCTGTGTTTATATTCCTTCATTTGTGTAATCTGCAGCTGCAGAAATAAGATTTCTTTTTCCAGAGACTGGAAAGGAAACTAATACTAAGATTTTAACTTGTCTTTTAGAAGAGGTTTCTCCTGAGTGATTTAGTACCAGTCACTCAACATTTCAAGGACTTTACGTAGCTGTCAAATATGAAACAGACTGTAGATGTTCAAATACATAAAAGCATTCATTATTTCCTTAGGGATACCATGCTACTTCCTGCAACTAAAAGAGAAGTTTATTCTTCAAATAGGAAAAATTAGAACAGAAAGTTGAAAACAGTTAAATGCGCTCTAATCACATTCACCTTGGGTGAATTGGTCCAGTGTGAAGTTAACATTCTCATTCACATCCCCTATAAGTAGTCATCAGGGCATAGTTTTCTGATCAACACAAGCTGACTGGGTTGATCAAAATAAAAAAAAGTAAATGATTTTGTTTAAAATGGTTTGGTTTGCAGGTAGGCCAAGTGTTTGGTCTTGTTATCTGTATGTCTGTGTGAGCATTGCTGAATGCGGAAAGGAGGTGCCGTCTCATTCGGGTAGCATTGCAAAGTTGAATTGACTTAAACCAAACTGGGATGAATGCTCTTGGAGCCAAGGGAACATTTTCTGGTTTTACTCCCCAGAATTCAAGCCTTCTAGGCAGTAAGCAGCCTTGACCATATTTCTATGCTGCAGCACCCAGTGTATACAGCAAATGGTCAGCGTGAAAACATGTCTGAACTGACTCTGTTTTACATAAACTGCCTGTGGTAGTGACACTTCCCTACCTTGATATGATGATACCAACTCATTCTGCTACAGCAGGATATGCCAGGTGTGGTACATATCTCTGCCTTAAATATATTCACTCCTATGACTTGTAAGAGCACTTTCTGAGAAGCATTGTCTTAATGAGTCGGTTTACTTGGGATTTAATGATGAGAGGTCAAATCAGTTACTCTTATATGGATATATTTAGTAGATTTTAAAAAGTGAGTGTACAGCAGATTTTTTTTTGCTTTTACTTTTCCAGGCGTTCTCGCTTCAGCTGAGTTAAAAAAAAAGCAAAAAAACCCAAACAACAAGCCACAAACTCACAAAAACCCTCTAGCAACTTTAAAATAGTTAAAGATTATCTGCATTTAGAGCTCCAATAACTGCTATCAAAACTGCTAAATCTAAGTTACTGTCACTAGTTTAGTTTATTTTAAATTCTTTTTTATAGTCTGTGATGGAGCACTCAGATTTGGAAAGCCTTACAGGTTTAGTGGACAATGTCAAGGGTGAAGAGGTGGAAAAGAAGACAGACTGCGGACTAGGAAAAGTCTGAAGAAAACAGGCTGACAGGTCTAGCCATACATATTGCTTAAGACCTGTGGCAGATAAGGCAACGATATTATCAAGGTAGTAACAAGATTTAGTTGCACAATTAAAGATGAACAAATTATACATCATGGTAACACTGTACCCTCAAGACTGCTGATGGGGAGCAAATGAGAATGGTGTGATTATTCCACTTTGGCAAGGTTAAGAGTGGCTGAAGGAGAATTGATGGTGAGTGCATATTGTCTGTTGAGAGAGTAGAGAATCTGAGATTCTGGGAGAAGGATAAACTGTAAATACACTGGTAGCTGGCTGCAAGAGGATGGTGTTTACAAGGACTGCAGACAGTTTTGCAGGTATTATGTAATTTTTTTTAAATGTCTGAAAGCTGTCAAAGCTTTTATCCTCTTAAGTTTTCATGAATTCTGAAATTAAGTTGCTTTTGCATAGTACCATACAGGTAAGCATTTAGGATTTAAGCTTACATTTCAACTGGATTAATTAATTGGAAACCGCAAATATATGGTGAATAAACATAACATGAATGCTGTATCCATGTGACTTTAAAAAAAAAAAAAACAAAACCAAAAAACCAACAAAAAGAAAAACCAAAAAGCTGAGGGGCCTCACTTAGAAAATAAATAAAGTAGAAAATAATTTTTAAGTATCAAAGAGCAGATGTGTGAGACTTTGTATTTAGAACAAATTACCATCTTTACCAGTGCTTCATTGTTGTCTATATACACAGAAACAAAGGAAATAATAAATAGAGGAGATACACTGTGCTGTGTCGTCCCCTGACATAAACTGACATGACTTTGTTTCAGAGTAACTATGAACAGTATTACTGGAATATAGATACTCATTCACTTTTGCAATTGAAGTCACTTAGGTAATCTTGCAATTCCTATTGGGAATATGAAACTGAAGGCCAGATTCTGAAATGTGATCCATAGTAAGGTGGATGTAGTAGAACAGGAAGACTTTGGGTTTTGTTATTAAGACTTCTATAAAGATGCTTTATGTCTCCTTTCCTTCAGAAAAGGATATAAAAACAAACTCAAAGCTTTAAATCCTAGTTTCTGAGGTTCAGAAATTGAGATCCGTTGCTGCCTTTTGCTAGACATTTATTTCTTTGTACTGAGTGAAAGAGTGTGCTCCAGGAGATATAATGTCCACTGGTTTGCTTTTGGATTCAGCTGTACCATCCAATAATGCTGTAACTATGTTCTGATTTACGACTTTAAAATTAGAGGCTTTGTTTCCTTCCAGATAAACCCAAGTTTCCTCAGCTTGTTGTTTTTCAGGGGAAAACTAAAAAAGAACCAATAGCAGTTGATCTAAAATAGTGTGAGTTGCATTTGCTTTCTGTTTCATCTTCATGTTTTCATGTGTCCCATTATAAGATAAAATAATGCAAAGAGAATTTGAAAGGAGAAGTAATTTGGAAGCAGAATAATTTTGACATTGTCAGAACATATTTTCCATTTCATCTCCAAAGTGAACCTCCCAACTAAAAACAACTGGATTCTATGAAGAGTTACTTTCTAACGAGTGTATTTTGTGATGAAATATACCTCTAGCACAGCACTTCTCTTTAGCTTGTTTTGTTTTTTTTCTTCAAGTCTGTCATATTTGGTGTCAGGGCTGTGTAAAAATGTCCATAGCATAGGCCAATTGAAAGCAAGACCAATAGAATGTTGGAGGTGTTTGTGGAGCAATGAGCTAATAGGAAAATGGGGAGAAAGAAAAAATTCCATGAGATAACCCTGTGCAACAAAAATATGTTGTACATTATTACCACTGCATAAATGAGACTTCAGTGATCAGTTAATCTGAGAGCTCAGTGTTCATGTGCTTTAATTTGTACTGGTAGATTTTGGCCTGCCTTAGGAAAGTGCAGTGGAAATTATATCACTCAGGAAAGATTTTTAATGCCATAACATTGTGTTCTTTTGGTTAGATGACAAAATTACTAGTTTGAAACAATTTGTTTAGCTGGTTGTGAATTGTTTATGTGAGCAGATTCGGGCTTTGGCTAGTAAAAGTAAGAGTAGCTTCTATGAATTCTTTGGTGAGTTGAAGATTCCAACAGCTTGAAAAATTGTTTTGTTTCTATCACTATCAATTCCTCTTCTGTCCTTTTTCTCCTGTATCAAGGAGAACTGAGAGCCTAGAAACTGGTTGCTGCTGCTGCTATTTGGTTTAATGTATGCTGTTTGCCTCATTTGAGTGACAGGCTATACTAATGGTGCTGATTGGCCTTAGCAATGGCATGCACAGAGTTTATTAAGAACCTGGGCAACTGCTCAGGAGAAACTCACTGTGAAGATTGTTGTCCTGTCCTTTTTGATAGACATGAGACAGAACTTAGCAAGAAGAAACAGTTGTTTTTTTAATGACACTGAATGTATGCAGTCATGTGGCTCCTTTAATTCCTGTTTGAAGACAAGCAATGAGGTCAGGCACATTATCACTGTGAAGTCTTATGGGTATGCATGTTCTTTGGTCGCTGAATCTCATGTGGATGTCTGAGCCACTTAAAAGTACATAATATGTATGTACATACATAATATGTATGTACATGCATAATATATATGTCATATATGCTGCATGACTGATTTTGCACACAGACTGATTTTGAGGGATAGATCTAGAAGTGGAAATGTGCAGATCCTACTCATGAAAAGATAACTTGCTGTTCTTCGTGTTTCTGCAGGTAAGCACAGTGCATGCACATGGGAAAATACACAACTTGGGCAGTAGATAAAAGACATCTTAGAATGGACATTCCTTTTTCTGTCATACTAAATTCACACTTGTGAGCATCTTACTGGTTGTGGGTGGAGTGTCTCCTTTCAACTATTGTAATAAGTCCTGAAATGAGTTCATAAGGCCAAGAAGTATTTATTCCTGTTGGTGTGGGCACACATTTGGCAAGAAATAAGGACTTATTACATCAATTAACCAATAAAGTGAAAAAGCAGGGCAAATTAAGGTACAAAGTCTGAAAGCATTTGTTTCACCTTTCCATTCTGCAAGAATTTCTTAGAAGTCTGATACAGAATTTCATTGAGTGGGGTAAATATGAAGCTGTTATTAAAGAATGTTTTGTGTTAGCTACTATACTGTTTCATTAATGCATTAAATTATAAGGAGATTAACTTTTAGATATGTCTGCACACTATGCCGACCTGATTTCTGCTTGGTATGTGGTTTTCTGTGACATATACTTAAATATTATTTTGCTACTAAATGCAGTTTTAATAGAATCATTAAATTGCCTATTAAAGTTTTTTGGATTTTGGTTTTTTTTTTTTTTTTTAGGGATCTTACTTTGTAGTAGTTGGTTTAATTTTCATTAAGCAGTGAAATGAAATGTTTTGGATTTTCAGTTAGAAGTAGTTGCCTTCAAGATAGCAAGAATACAAAATTCTGAAGTTGGTCATCCTCCTTCTTCCTGGCTTTAGTGTAAAATCAGGACTGCTGTTTGATCCATAATCTTCTTTCTTGTCCTTACCCACTGTTAAAAGTTATCCACACATTTCCAGGCAGACCCTTTTCAGAAATACAAAGAATTTAATATTTTACCTGACTCTACGGCTTTTATGAAAGCAATATGGAAGGTGACATTTTGAAATGTTACATATTCATTGTTTGAAGTGAAATTGTAGCTTATTGCTGCTGCTGTTAGTGGATACAGTTCTGAATGTTTTCCATCCAGTTCCAGCTACAATAGATGAATTATTTTAACCACCTTTTGTTTCAATGCCATCTCTGCATCACAGTGCCTTCATTCAGAGAAGGTCTGCTGCATTGTTTGCTCTTAAACTGTTATTGTTGTAAAATAATTTAGTGTCTTTGTCTTGTATATTGCCATTGATTCATTCTGGACTTGATTTTAAAACCTGTTTGAGTAGATTTTACTTAGGTTCTGAACATACATTACTACTAACATTTGTATACAGGCAGTCCAGACGGGCTCCTTCATAAATCTGTGATCCAGAAGCTTTTCTTTTCCAAATGTTGCTTATTAGTGCATGTTGATGATGGATTAGTGCATCCATCAATGTATCTGTGTATTATTCCTTTAATGTGGAAGTACTTGGTGCTGGAGGTATGAATGGTTCTATCATAAAGTAACTTAGGCTGAATGGAGCCTGTGCCTATCTAATCCTGTGCTTGCCCTGCCTTGGTCCCAGATTTCCTCAGAAAAGCCATAGTTCAAATCTACTGCAGTCTCTCCAGTGTCCTTATTGTGCTCTCACAATAGGTGTCCTTTAAGGATAGTAGACTACAGAATACCACAGGGGGTTGATTTATATCTTTACTGTCAATAATACCACTCTGTGTTATATATAGCGACATTCCTTCAGGATTACTTACCTTACTTCCTTCTTTTCTTTTTTTTTTTTTGTTTTTTAGAAGTTTCTTCCCTTTGGTCACTAGGTGAACCATTATCTCCTTCTGGTGTATACAGTAAGTGCTTTCATATTAGAGAACAAGCTCCCTTTTTGCTGACAATGAAATGTTTCGTCTTTGCTTGGTTTGTTTTTTTTTTTTGTTTGTTTTTTTGTTTTTTAATTTTTTTTAAAAGGTTACTTCTCTGATTCAATTATAGTAGTTCTTTCTAGTTACATAATTTTATCCTGAGTTTCTGTAATGTGATCTGTTAAAAATGTCATCTTTCCTATTATTGTAGATTAACCTCAGTAAATAGCTAAGTCCCACACACCTGCTCCATCACCACCCTGAGTATGGTGAGGGGGAGAATCAGGAGCTTAAGAGTGGGAAAACTCATGTGTTGAAATAAACACAGTTTAATGGGTAAAGCAAAAGACGCACATGCAAGCAAAGTAGAACAAGAAATTAATTCACCACTTACCATGGGCAAGCAGGTGTTCAGCCATCTTCAGGATAGCAGGGCTCCATCGTGAGCAACAGATACTTGGGAAGACAAAACACTGTAACTCCATATGTTCCCCCTTTCTCCTTCCTTGACCAGCTTTTATTGTTGAGCATGACATTTTATAGTATGGAATATCCCTTTGGTCAGCTGGCCTGGCTGTGCCCCCTCAACTTCCTGTGCACCCCAGATTTACTTGCTCTCAGGTATGTGTGAGAAACAGAAAGGACACTGACTCTGTGAAAACTGTTTAGCAATACCTAAAATATGGGTGTGTTATCAGTACTGTTTTGGTCATCAGTCCAAAACATAGCACCATGTGAGCTGCTATGGAGAACATTAACTCTGTCCCAGTCAAAACCAGTACACTGATCTTGACAAAGGATAATTGGCCATTCCCTGTTGTTTGTCTCCTTTGCCTTTGCAGTCTCAAGTGTTTTGGTCAGCATAGCAGTTAGTCTGTAATATATTTCTTTCATTAAGAGGTTATCTTTGGATTTTGAGATTCTGCTGTTTCTGAATTTCAGCTGTTTCTTATGAACTGATTAATAGTCTTTTGTGTCACTTGGTCATCATTAACTCTGGCTTACTGAACTGCTGTACTTCAGACACTGCAGCTGAATAAAGAACATGAGGGCATAGCTAAAATGAATCACGTGAACAAGCAGTTCACTATCTGCTCCCCCTCCAAGGAAAATGTAAATCAAATTACTAAAATTAACCTTCTGGAGGAAAGATTTTATTTCACTAGAACCAAATAATCTCACAAAACCAAACAAAAAGACCCCAAACCAAAACAAAGTATTAATTACTAAAATTTGTTTCTGCTACTTATTCTGAGCATTGGAATATTTGGAATATTTAATAAAACAAAAATAGACCTTCCAGCGTGAGTAACAACTAGATCATAAACATCTTGTATCTAATTTAAAGACTGAATCAAAACATGTAGACTCTGGTTCATGCACTGGAAGAAATAGCTGGGTATCCTTGGCCTACTTAGAGGCACACAATTTTTATAGCAGCTTGAAAAATTACAGGGTGTTTAGTCAAAGAGAAGCTCTATTTGTTTTTTGTTTTTTTTTTTTGTTTCAAGGGATGTGAATAACCATGTGTGTTAATGCTGATAGATCTCTCAACAGCAAAGTGGCAGCTCTGTATCTCATAAAATAAAGTACAGCAATTGTAGGTCTACTGACCAGGAAAGCATGGCCAGAAAGAGGCCAAAATGAAGATTAACAAAGGGAAGAGTTGTAAAGACAAAAATGAAACTTGCTGATATTTGTATTATCTTTTCATACCATTAGAACAGATCATAGGTAGCAGAAAACAATGTTTAAGCATGTTAAGCTCTTAGAGTCGTTTCTACATTTCAACTAAATGCCTTATTGGTTGTTTTAGATTTTTGTGCAAGTAATACCTTGCAATACAAATTCTCCTTTATACTCCTTCTGTCTGTCTCTTCTTTATACTCAATTTTTTTGCCAAAAGAAAGAGATATACTAGGCAAGAAAAAAATCCAAGTTCTAGTGTGGTGGGATTTTAGATAAATAAGAACTACACAGTGCTTTCCTGTTCAATTTCTGGTTAATTGTTTCTTAAATCACTTTTGCATATCTTAGCCAGTGAATAATGTGTCAGCATCTTGTACTGCTTTTGCTGCTGTTACTGTTTCTAGTCTTTCTGACTCTTAGTGCAATGGTCTGGAAGGCACAGCAAGAAAGGAAGGAGGTAAAAAATGGCATAGAATAAAGAGTAGAGGTTTCAGCAGTCATTGTCCCTGTACTTGGATCATTGCTTGGCAGAAGTCAGAGGTGGTAGTTCACTGCCTTTGCTGATTGAAACATCGAGCATCCTGCTTTCCTGAAAGCAATGCTACTATCAACAGAAAGTTGAGAAGTCATTTGTCAACATTTATTAACATAACTAAAATGACACCTGGTGTAGTCTCAGAATTGCTGCATTGCACAGTAGAACAGGTATCCCTATGATAATGGGATACTTACAGTTGTCCTGTTCCATGAGTGCCCAGTAATGAATAGCCTGCTGGTAATGTACATGCCAAGACTTTCATCAAGTGCTCAGTCAGGCAGGTATCTTAATTTCAAAGTATTTTCTCTAATAATGAGAAGAAAAAGAATAATTGATACATTTAAGCAGATGCTTTAGGTAGCTGTAATAAAGAGACCAAGATAAAAGGCGGTAGTTAAAAATTAAATTATGTCTCAAAGTGAAATGTTAAGAGCCATTCACTGGGACTGATCATGGGTAACTCATGATTTTCAAAGCATATAACCTCAGATGTTTAAGGAGACGCAGTTAAATATGTTTGTATTAATGAACTTTTTACTTGAGGAACCTGAACAGCTTTCAAACAATCTCTGAATAAAGTGAAATCAGTAGTTTGCTAGTGCGACAAGTTATGCACTGGTGTTTCATTTAGGAGTATTTGTATCCCACTGTTCTCTCCATTTTTTCTTCTGTAGTTGCAAGAAAAATAGTGAAAACCTTCTGTTTCTAACCCAAGGACTATCATAATTCAATGAAAAATGGTCTGAAATTTTCTCAGTACTCAGAACTGGCAGTGGATGAAATCAGTTATGGACTCACTTTAGAAAAACTCCTTGTGTTAAACACAAGTAGTTTAGTGGAAAAGAGGGAAAATAACAAATATGGATATTGGAATTATGGCTTGTTTTGCATAAATTTAGAAAGATTAGGAATAAAATTACCATTCTGTTATATTCTCCGTTTGACCTCTGCATTTCCTAGAGTAATGCCTCGGATACACAAGACAGTTTTCAGGACCTGTGTTGTCAATTACACTGTTTGATACGATGGAGGAATTCCTGCATGATTCTGTCCTTACTTTCGAGTCCCTTTTTACAAAGTAAATTAGTAAAACCGTCATTTTATTAGCAGTCTGAGTAGTTTTGACAGTTAATGTGTTTAATAAGGAGATGCTGTTTCAGTAAAGGCTATTTTATTATGAAAACTCACAGATAAGACTTCTAATTGATGAAGGTTTAGGTATAATTTTAGAGCCAATGTAGGCAATGACTCTTGTTTCACTGGAATATACTGATTGGCATGACCCCTCTCTTGAAAAACAGGTGTTCCCCAGTTTTATTTGTATCACAAATTACGTCTTCTTGCTATCTTCTTTGTAGTATTAGTTAGCCTCTACAGGTGACTTTAATTTTACAGTCTAGAGTTTAATATTATCTGTGTTGCATTCTTGAATTATATTCTCTATCATTTTTTTCCCCCATTAGGAAATTGAATTTTCAGAGAAGATGTCAAAAATAAAATCCAAAATCAATAAGTAAGGGTACCTAAGCATAATATGCTGTGTGTATATTTAGGCAACTAAGGGGAGATGACTTTCAGAACACTCACCTGTACTTTCAGTACCTGTAACAACTAATGGCAAAATAAATCATCAAAAAACTTCTTGCAAAACTAAGGCGGACAATAGGTAGCTTTTCTTTCCTAATAAGAACAATTCTTTCATCAGAAATTGTCTCTTTTTTTTTTTTTACTTTTCAGAAAGGAGAATGCCATTGGAGAATACAAAAAGCTAAAACTGCAGCACTTTGCTTTTGCAAATTAATTCCTGTACCTCCTGTGCTGAGATGTGTTACCCTAAAATTTACATAGGCCCACTCAGATTTGAATGTGCAGACTTGATATAGATGAATAATACAAAATACTTACTTGAAAATAGGAATGTACACACAGGCATAAATTTACCAGTCTAGAATACGTGCATAAGGATTGATGGTAAAAAAAATTCAAGCCATTCATGTTTTCACTATAGTGAAAAATACCTTAGTGCGACATATGATATTGCTCAGCCTGAAATGGCTGAATTAAAGCATACTTCTTAATTTTGTGTGTAGATATTTTTATACAAGGATAAATCTCATCTGCAACAAAGGTATCATAAATTGTGTATGTGATGTTGTGAATTGTGCTTTTCCCTTTCCCTACATACAACAGGGAGAAAAATCCAGAATATTTATTGCTTAATTTGTAGGATTTTTGGAAACAAGCTGTGAGGGTGTACTAGTCACTGTCCATATGAGATGACTTGAGAACTGTAGGATTGTGACCCCGTCACTGGAATTTGTGATGCAGTGTAACAGACCACAGTCTATAAACCTGCACAATATGGATTCAGATGCATGATAATCACCTTAAGTGTTTTTATGATGAGAACATATCTGAATCCAGCATATCTATTTTGGCTTTTCACTTTTTAATGTTACACAAAAATTCTGTGGAAATGAGCATGTAGGCTATACACCTATAAGGCTAGTTTAAGTGTAATTAATTGTGACTGTATTTGTAAATACCTGAGTCATTAAAACTTGAATGTGAAGAAAGGCACTGAACATTTGGGTGTGCTGGTTATGACATGTGGTTTAACCTTTCTCTAGAATATGCTGCTTCAGTGCAGAAATTGCACAGCCTGCTTCACGTGACTATGAGGATTCTTCTGCCTCATATACAGCCTTTGAGCATAGGACTGGCAAGAGATGCTTGTTTTCTTTTTGATAAGCTGAAATTTACCACAATAAACCAACACAATGAAAAAGAGTAGAATGTTCAACTTTATAATGAGTCCTTTCTTGTATTTTTTATGTGTTCATTTCCTGTATTTGGAGTTCCACTGTAAAGGAAAGATCTGTAAGCACCAAGGTAGATTGTTTTTTGTTTTGTTGTTTTTTTTTATGATTGGTTTGAGACTTGATAAAACATGGCTAATGCTCTGCACGCAGCTGTTATTTTTCTTCAGTATTTTTGTTTTCTACAGAAAAAATAGTATGTTTCCTGATTGCGCTAATGTTGTTCTCTGTATAAATGAATAGTATTTTAAAACGTTTTAAGAACAATTTGCTTGCAATAGCAGGACTTCAAAGAGTATTATGGAAGCAATGCCAAACCTGCTCCTCAATTTCTCCTTCATGTAGACTGATAATTCTCCTTCATGTTCACTGATAATTCTAGACACAGAACATAGAAGAACTAGCTTTTCACTTTATTATTGAAATGACATCCTGTTGAAAGATTTCTTTAACAAAATGTTTGCTTTTAGTGCAGTTGTATTATTTTAAATTATATTCAGCTAAATCAAATTACCATCTTACAAGTCAAAAGGAGGGCATGCTTAACCAGCTGAAGTAGTACATTTTAGTGGTGGTGTGGTTTTTAAGAAGAACCTGGTGTCATTTTTAAGAAGAACTCTGTGCGATTTTTATCTGACATATCTTTTAATTTTTGTCCTATGGAAAGATGATATTTTAGGATGATAGAAGCTGCTAAAACTGATGGGATGATAGATGTTTGAAGATGATTTTAGTAGTTTTGTCTGGAAATCAGCTTAAAACTGCTTCAGTTTATACACTCACTTGCCATGTTTCAGGTCATTAGCATTAGTATTTTGAGCTGAATGAGAAATGTGACCTAAATCAAAACCTTGTAAAATAAAGGGTTTCTGTAGTTCTTGCTGTGGTTATTTATCCCTTTCTTCCATTTCCTGCAATGACAAAATGGTTATTGTACTGCATACAAGATGAAAATTTTGTTTCTGACTTGCAAGGCAGACAGCTCAAGTGATTTGAACTGGAACTTTGACTTGCAGCAGGTGAAATTTGGTTCTAGCACATTTTTAGCCTTAGTCTAAGCCTCTCTATGCCTGTTTTCAGAGTTAGTGTTCATCTGCTGCTTCTGATTCCAAGTGCTTGAAAGGTTGGAGAACAAGAATATTGCTGTACTTTCTTTCCTTATTTTCAACACTAAGATAGATTACATTATTTTACCTTGATGGAGTTTGGATCTTTAAGGTCCTTTCCAATGCAAACCATTCTGTTCTTTGACATGGTACTTGGTTAGTTTGATTTGGTATGACATTATGTTGTATTTCGTGGTTACCAGTTTTTTCTCATTTTCTCTGTTTCCATTAGATTAAAATTACAGATAATAGAAACAATTTTCAATAAAGTTAGTTTTAAAGTTAAGAAAATGCAAATGTCTTGAAAACCATCACTGCATTTATCTTTTTATTATCAGTAATCACTGGGCCACTCAGGAGGATCGAGATCAAATGTGCCAGGGACTGTTCAGGCATAGATGATGTATATTTCATCAAAATAAAATTTGAATTAAGAATACTCTTTCTTTGCTGTCAGGTCGATGTGGGTCCTTACAGAATGCAGACTCCCCATCAACTTCAAGAAGATTAATCTTTTTTGTTTGTTGTGAATTTCTAGCATTGTAAAATACATGTTTTGTAAAGTAGTAGAATACAGAAATGTAATGAAGTAAAACTGAAAAGATGCTATTTCATAATTAAGTGTATGTTGATCTAACTTGCCTCAGATTAATAATTTTTTAGCGTATTCATTCTAGAATTCTTGGTCTAGTTAAACAGGATGTCAGTGTGTCTGGTATAAATAGCACTGTATCTATCTCATTTATACCTTGACAGCAATGCACTTATGGGAAACTAACACATTCTGTCTCCATGCTGCATGACAGAAGCCATATAAACACACATTGCCTGTTTGTAGTTTATATTGAAACACAGTGCCTGTCATTTGTTAGAACAATGAATAATGTTTCTTCCACAAATCATTCAAAAAGAACTAGGAAGGAAGTTAAATTTAATGAATGTTGTATTTTTACCTGTCATGGATTCTGTGTAGATGGAGCACCCTAACTAATGCAGATGATGTGCAGAGACTATATGAGGGGTTTGGCAGGCTTTTTCGTCTTCTTGAGGAATTTGATCTATAAATGAGTTCCCCATTTGGGAGAAGCTGTAATAGGTAGTTAATACCATGCTTCTGTTTTTCATAAGCTCTAGAAAAAAAATGGGCTATGTAATAGATTATCTTGAAGAGCAAAGTACTGTATTTTTCAGTAATCTGTTTACTGCCAGTCTTCTAAAAATCTTTTGACACTTCATAAATGTATGTGTTAGGTACTAGTTTTTGTAGATACTGTATCTTCAAATGTTATTCCTGAGTAATATTTGACCCTGAAATAATTTATATGTACTTTATTTGTACCAGAGTTTTCTTTGGACTAGGATCACTAGTTTGTTTTGCCTTCTGCCATCATGGGGTGTATCCTGCCCTAATGTGACTGTTTGAACTAGGAATTTATTGAAGCAAATCTCACGGCTGTCTCCAGTTGCTGCTCATTTCCTTCAGCTCAGCTATGTACAGCAGTCTCAGGACAGAAGACCTGACTGAGGCTGAAGTGAGTTACCTCCATTTCTGGGCAGTCAGACTCTTAAGCCAGATGAGAGCAAAGCTGAAGTGTATTTCCCTGAAATAGAGGAGGTGTGGATTATTTTGCTGTTCAGATTCACTACAGTACCTATTACAGTAGTAAAGGCAGTGTACACAATTCAAACCTGATGATGTTGAAATCAGAGGAAGCTTAGTAATGCTCATGACACTGGTGATCTCAGGATATTAATTTTCATAGCACCATTTCATGCAGAATATAGCTTATCAAGATGAGTTCTACCAAATATATATGTGTTTTGTTTATATGTACATACCCAGCATAACTTTTGCTTCTGCCTCCAAGGGATTAACCAATTCATTTTTAACAAATTTTTAAGACTTTTTTTTTTTTTTGCAAATTCTCTGAGTGACATGTTTAGTTTTTTTGTTTTATTTTAAAGCATAGCATGTCAAATTTGGTAGCTCTGATGCCAACATAAGCTTTTTATGAGTGAGAATGCATCAACATTACTTTTCTTTGCCATCTCCTTTATCCCGCAGTGGCAGCTAATCTTGGTGATTAACAGTTAAGCATTGTAGTAAGGAAGCAAGAGCGGTGTGTGACTGAAGTAACACTTCCTTTCATAGAGGGTGTTCTGTGTCCTGCTTTTTCTTAAGTTAGACAGAGGGGCTTTGCCCAACTTCAGCTGACAGTCATGATTCATCTAGGAACAGCAGTGATCATCCTACACAGAAACTTGTAAATGTACAAAATAACTATTTGAGAGTACGTGATTCAGCACTCTTTTAGATGAGAAATAGTTATGGACAATAATAAGCTTGTGGAAGTGAACAATAGCGTGTTTGTCATAGAGGACATAAGAAAATGTGTGAATTCAGTAAAACTTTCCAGGAATTCTGCTGTGTGCTTGGCCCATGACTCTTTTCAGGTGCCTAAACTGACTTGGCTAATCATGCAAATAAAATAAAGGATGTGTGAAGTTATTTTAAGGATTGATACTCATCCCAAGGCCTTGGGACTGTGTAACTGGTGACAGGTGAAATGGAAAGTAACACTAATAAAACAGCTATTTTGTTTATATGTTCTTACAGTCCAACAGCTGTATTATTTTCTCTTTAAAAAATGTTTGCCTACAAACTGAAGAATTAAGATAGTCCTAAATAAGCTGTCAGATTGCTCTAGGTATATCATTTAACAGAGGGTACAAATGAGTGTACAAAGGCCTTCATATGTAAGTGTTATCAGGGGAAGATTCACTGGAATGCAATGATACAGTGGTCTGTATTTTATTTAGGGGTTAATGCACCTGCAGAAATAAGATGTTATCACAGAACAAGCTATATTTTACCTTTTGCTACAGATTAAGAAAACTGCAAGCTTAAATGAAAGCCATTTGCTTTATCACATTTTTGCCAAAAGCTCCTTGGGGCTGACAGTTATATAATGAAAGAAAATAAACGTGAAGGAAAAAAAAAACAACACAGTTTGTTCTGTGGAAGGCCTGTTGTCACTCATTTAAATGAAACTGAAACACTGCTTTTTAATTAGTGTATTCTGATGTATAGAATGCTTATTTTCTCTTACCAGTCCACCAAGGACAACTGGATTTTTCTTAAATCTCTTAGAATGCTTTCACAATTAGCCTGTTATGGTGAGGACTAGCATCATGGAGCTGTATTTCAAGATAAGTCCATGACATAATATGTCAATATAGTGCATATTTCCGAAAACAATTTGCAGAGATACTAAACTGGTGAAATTGCACTTGAATATGGGACTGTTAAAAAATGTAGTTTCTAAACTGTGACAGTTTTTTTAAAGAAGACTTTGAGATAAACACTAGATAAATTATCCCTTAAGACCCTATTTTATACCTCACTGTCATAGTATCATAGAATCATAGAATGGTTTGGGTTGGAAATGACCTTAAGATCATGTAGTTCCAACCCCCCTGCCATGGACTGGGACTCCTCACCCTAGACCATGTGGACCAGGGCTGTGTCCAGCCTGATCTTGAGCACTGCATTGAGCATTTTCCACTTCTCTGATCAACCTGTTCCAGTGCCTCAGCGCCCTCACAGTAAAAACTTCTTCCTTAGATCTAACCTGAATCTATTGAAGTTTAAACCCATTACCCCTTGTCTTATCATTATGTTTTTAATTGTGCATTGACTGTGTCTGTAGCTAAAATAAACAATGCAGAAGTTGTTTATGTTACTTTACATCCTTGAGATGGCAGTGCAAGCAATCTGAGATTTCTTCCTAAGTGGAATAAGGTTCAACTATATGAAGAAGTTGTGGCAATTCTAAGAAACTGGGTCATTTGAGTTGTTAATTATTTCTTACAATAGTGGTAGAGCTGTGTGAATCCAACAATTAAAAGGGAAACCATTCTTCCCTTTATCTTTTTTCTTGCATTAACTTTCCATAAAAATGAGAAATGGTGAGTCTAGTCAACCTAAAAATATTGATTTCCATTGGATTCTCCTTTTTATATTATTGTTTATCCTTTCTGTTCTCTTTTCAGTCTGGGCAGTGGTTTTTTTATAGTTCTGCAGCATGTTACTACAACACTGCAGTGCTCATCTATTCTTTTGTTTATCCTATTAAAGTAAACTACCGCCCCTCAAAAGGTTAACGTAGAATACAAAGAAAACACTAAAATAATGTACTACATTAATTTCTATTGTAAAATTGCAGAGCCTGGATTTTTTTTTTTTTTTTAAGTAATTGTGATGCTGATTTAAATAAGACCTGAAATCTGCTAAGGAGATAAAATGTCTAGATGGACCTTCTAGTTTTACAGCAGGGTCACAACATAGGGATGGAACAATTGGAATACAAGATTGACAGATGGATAATGTTGAAAAAATCTGAAGTTACAGCAATACGTAAGAGCTTCTTAAAATGATTTATAGCTACAGCTGCTAGAACTTCAGATTTTTTTCTTATAAGTTGTATAAAAGCATAATTGAAACTATGAAACATTTACAAATTAACTAGTTTGGCAAAGAGAAAAATGAAGAAATGCAATCTCATATTGTTTTTCTCCCACCTCTGATTATCTTCTTATATCACAACACACTGCAAGTGATCCACATGGTAAAAATCTGAACTTAACTGCATTAAACTATGACTTCTGTCTTTGGATTTATATTGAACCACATGAGCTTTTCTGCCAGGTTCTTCATGTGTTTGCTTAGAGATATTTGTGTGGATTTACTGATGTTACATATCTCCCTTACTCTTTACCATCTTCTAACTGTTTCTGAGAATTGATGGAATGTTCTAAATTGGTACCGAATTGAACATTTGCTTGCATGGAGAAATATCTGGGTTAAATTTACAAATTATGCTGGAAGAGTGGTATAAACTGCTTGAATAAGATTGAAGCAGTAGGCTTTACAACTGGAACAAAGAACTACATGGGAGCTTTGTTGGCTTAATATCAAAATTGAACCTGAATAGAAAAAAAAATTCAAAGCTTAGCATTCAATTCCAGACTGCATCTTAAAAGCACAATTTATAAATCAAAGATCAAGGTACGTTCTAGTAACATTTTCCTCTGTTTTATTTTTGTGCATTGTAAGTAATTGACTCTTCATTAGTACTCTTGGACAGTTCTAGGAATGTAATTTGATTTAAGGAATAATCTGGTAACTAGAAAACTGAGAAAAATCATAGTTTGCCTTCTTGAAAAAGGAATCCAGAATAATTATAGAAGGAATAATCTGTACAGTAGGAAAGCAATGAGATGTAAGCTTAAATAGGAAATCTCCTTTACAAAAAGTCACTTTTTATTCACAAATGAATACTCAGAGAATTGAGAATACTTCAAATACATTGAAGTGAATAGTACAAATTGAATCATAGGATGGATTGGGTTGGAAGGGATCTTAACGATCTTCCAACCCCCTGCCACAGGCAGGGACACCTTCCACTAGACCAGGTTGCTCAAAGCCCCATCCAGCCTGGCCTTGGACATTTGAACAAGGATAGGGCATCCACAACTGCTCTGAGCAACCTGTTCCAGTGGCTCATGATTATAAAGAATTTCTTCCTTGTGTCCAATCTAAAGCTATCCTTTTTTGGTTTTAAACTCTTGCACCTTGTCCTATTGCTATAGGCCTTACTACACAGTCTGTCCCTACCTTTTTTACAAGCCCTGTTTAAGTTCTGAAAGGCTGCAATAAAGTCTCCCTGGAGCCTTCTCTTCTCCAGGCTGAACAGCAGTTCTCTCAGCTTGTCTTCATAGGAGGAATACTCCAGCCCTCTGATTATCTTTGTGGCCTACTCTAGACTAGCTTGAGTAGGTCCATGTCTCTCTTGTGCTGGGGACCCCAGAGCTGGATGCTGTACTGGAGGTGGGGTCTCACACGAGCAGATTAGATGGGTAGAATCACCTTGCCTGACTTGCTGGTCACGCTGCTTCCGATGCAGCCCAGGTTTTCTTTCACTGCTTGAAGTGCAACTGGTACTAATTTTTTATCCACCAGTATCTTGAAGTCATTCTCCATAGGGCTTCTCTCAATTCATTAAACCCTCAGTTTGTACTGGTAACTTGTACTTGGGCTTGTAACACTTTATGAGGTTAAACTGAGAAACTGTGTTCCAGCATGTGGTTTTATTTTCAATTTGAATACAATTTGCAGTCTTTTTAAGGAATCTGTACATAAAGAAAGACATATTTATAGCTAAAAACATAAATGTCCAGTTGATATTTTGAAAGAAATACCTTCTGCTGTCTTGTTTGAAGAGGATAGCAAGAATACACATTGGATCAAATGTGACACTAATGGTAACTTTGCCTTCTTAGAACTTAATTAATGAGTAATGCACAGGATTAACATGCTCCTGTTTTCATGCACAAGATTTCTGGCTGCTTTTTAGCAGTTCAGTTGTGGGGTTTTTTTTTTGTTTTTTTTTCTAGGGGGGTTGAGAAGGGAAGTTTTTTGGTAGTTGTGTGTTTTTTTGTGTGTGTGTGTTTTTTTTGTTTTGTTTTTGTTTTGTTTGTTTGGGTGGTTTTGTTTTGTTTTGTTTTAGGTATGGAACCATAGCTAACTATGTGATATCCTTGTACATTGAGAGGATAAGATGGTCCCTGTTTCAAGGAACTTACATCCTGTGCAGCTCTAATTTGGTACATAACCAGGCACAACTCTATTTATTAACTGTCTGGTGTAGTATATATGTTGTCTAATCAACCTAAAGACTTTCAGATGGACATGGCACCTAAGGAAAAGTTGAAGCAGAATGAGAAAATTTAGTTCGAAGAATTTAAACAACATGGTCATGTAGAACAATCATACAGATATGTATAGAATAAAAGAATCTTACTTCACTGTTTTAGATCGAGGAGCTGGTTAACAATACAGAAATATTCCAAAATTATTTTTTATTCTTTAAATGTTTAAAAAAATCTCAAAAAAATGGCAGACCTACAATATTCAGTAATGAAGTACTTCAGTGTGGAAAGGAAATCATCTTTCTGGTTTGTTGAAGCAATGTTGTTTATTTCATGGTGACTGCAGAGGTCTATAAGAAGGCATTTTCAAGCTGTATTATTTTAGAGCTTCCATCACAATTCCAGACCTTACTAAAAAACTGGTTTTCCTAAAACATTTTTTTAGAAAGCAGCTCCAAGTATAACTTATATTTCCCTTAATACACATACAGAAGTTCAAGTCTTCTTCAAAATGTAATTCAACTTTTCTTATCCTAACAAGTCTATTCTATTTTACGGGGAATGATGCGCAGGTACTTTATTTTGCAACATAGCTGGTGATGTTTTTTATCGCATTCTTTAGTATTTCTGCCTTCTGATACATCTTACTAAAGATTAGGAACAATTTATTTAAGTCTCAAGATTTCTCATGACCCACGATATAAAACTAACGATCTTTGATGTTTCCTTGGATTTCTGTTGCAGTGTTACAGAATACATTTTCTATTTTACCTTTTAAATATTGAAAACTTACACTGTATGCCATGGAATGCTGACAGAAAATTTTAAAAATCATCTTTCACTTTTATTTGCTATGTATCTTACTTGTTCCTATGTAAAGAAGAAGACAGAGAATTTTTATGGGTCTGAAAGTACAGCTTTGAAGTGTTAATGGCATTACAGAACATCCAAGACATTCATAAAATTTTGCAGACTTTTTAGCCTTTCGTGGTATTTCTTCTGTTTTCCCCTGAAGGTGTAACATTTGAAGTATTGATCCAAATTTTTGAGCTGAAGAGAATATCATAATTTCATTCATCTTTGCAATAGCAAATAGATGCCAAGAGTAATACATACTCGTTTTGTATTAGGGTATGAGAGAACACCTAGAGAGAACACCTAGAGTTCAAGAAAAGTTGTCTTCTTTTCTGTCTAAATTCCCTATTGAACTGAGTAGAACTACCACAAGACTATGCTATTGAAAATACCATTGATATATTAAAAATCACTATGAATTAGAAGAAAAAATATATTGTAGCTTATTCTAACAGAAATCAATGCCATCACAGAAGGCATAAGAGAAACCATTGTGTCCTAGAGAAAGAAAGTTTAAGTTGTCTTTAAACATTTCTTTTATGAATAAATATTGCAAGCACTACTATATCTATTAATGCACTTTTTATATGTGATCTTCTTGTGGAATCTGCTGTTGATATGTGTCTTTATTAATGTTATTCACAGTATTGTCATACGCAATCAACTCATGAAGCTGTCATATTTGTAGTCTTGCATGATACAAAAATGCAGATTTGAAGATGCATGCTGTGCAAGAATTTTTGAAATTATGTTGTGTATTAATGTTACTGGAATATTGATGCTTAATTATCAGTTTGTGCATAGTTTATGAATTTTTAAGAAATCATTTAAGGAAATTAGTGAAAGGAGATGTGGATATTCTAAGATCAAAATGTAGTGCTGGCATTGTCTTCCGTTTGAGGTACTCAAGGAGTCATCCCTTGGATCTGAGAGGAATTCACCTGAAAGAGGTTCTTCACATGAGTATAAAGAAGTGGCTTTTTATATGCATAATTTAGTCCCTGAGTATTATTAAAGAGACAAAAAATTGTGGTTGCAACCAAGAGTCTTTTCAGGGCTGGGACTCGACAAGCTGTATTATACAGTATGATTAACTGTAGAGATTAAAACTATAATGTAATCAATTTTACATCATTAATTTCAATACCAGTGAATTTTCTTTCCTCAGTTTCAAACACTAATAGAAAAGATGAGGACTTTTTTCCTCCAAACCTTGCTCATTTGAAAGATGTGATATAAGTTTAATATCACAGTAAATAAAACTATCATGGGTATGAACTCACGTGTTGTACCATAATTCTGAGGAAGTTTGCATAGGGCAGTGTGATTTCTTTAGCAATATCATACTTAATACAGCCTGTTCAGCAAAGAGATGAGGTAATCAAACCTGTCACAGTTTTGTCTGTGAAAATTAATTTGATTATAGAGGCAGGAGAAAGAGGAAGGAGCACAACTGATTAAATGTTCCTTTTTCTCTTGCTTTGTGACCTCCATCCTCAACATCCAAATAAGAAAAGAAGCAAAAAAAAAAAGAAAAGAAAGTTTCATGTGTTTCAGGTTTTGTCAGACTAGTTGTGATTCTACTAAGGCAGGAGGAGTTAAACGTATTCTTTCTTTTTGCTTTTCATTGTCTCATTCCCTCAGAATATTTTACTATATTCTCTGGAGTTATGTGGTCCAGGTTACTGTACAAACTACGCTTCTTTAATTTCTGACACCAAGCAGTATACATCATTACTAGAGTTAGCAGTGCATTTTCAATACTATTTCCCAGCTCAGCAGTGAAGGAATTGTGTATGCTGGGGAACAAGGAACATTTGTAAGCTTTAAAGAAGTATTGTAACAGTTTGCCAAGGGAGGTCTTAGTATTCTTGACGCAGGATGTGAGCATAGCCCAATCTTGAGAATGGAAAATATCATGTTGCAAGGCCCTTTTAACATTTTCAGTTGTCAGTAGTGTCATCCTTACAAACATGTTTTCTCTAAACTTGGAGCCTTCTGTTTAGATCCTTTTCCATAGTTCTTTTTCCCTTCCTTCATCTTTTCAGAATGTTAAAAAAAAAAAAAAAAAGAAGGTCAAAAGGTTCTTCTATTTTCCTAATGTGCTGAAGGTGTTTTAAAGACTCCATTTCCCCTGGAGTTGTGAAGTGTTTGGGTGCATGACAATTTTGCAAGTTCCACACTTGATGTTGTAAATGTTCATAAAGGAAGATGAAAGTAGCATTTCATAAAGGTCTTTTGTTTAACTGTGGCATTCATGACATTGGCAGTCTTTTGCTTAACTGTAGGATTAATGGCCTTACCCTGCTTTTGTAGGGGAAATCCTGATATACTGAACAATGTGACACAGGAAGAATGACATTAAGAACCTTCCAGATGGTGGAGGATCTGCTTTGTGCTATGGGGATGTAATTAAGCTAATTGGATAGGAGGCAAAGCTGAGGTTATCTTTGTTACCAGTATTTTCCATTTTTTCATTCCAGTTGTCAGAATCCACCTATGTGAATTGTCTTAGCCTTTGTGTATTGTTATAGGCAGAGACATTTTTCTCTGTTTTGGTAAGGACCTAGCACACAATTTCTTCATGGCTAAGTAATGGTTCAAAGTTGCAGATACTGTAATCCATTACCTTTTTTATGGAGAAAATTGTATCCAGAGAGTAAGGAAAAGAACAGTTTTTTTTTCGAAATCTTAACAGGTATATTTATACTCCTATTTCATTGTCAGCTCCAGTTGGTGATATTGATCCTTCTCCAGCCCCTTTCATATCTGAATTTATAGTTTATTGCTTTCATGATAATATTGGTTTAAGAACTCAGGGTCTCACTCTGCTTTACCTCGTGTATCATTATTTAGTTTATCCTAATATTTTGGGTTTTAACTTTATCTCCATTTGGGCCACGATATTTTCAGTTAGTGCCTCCTTCTCTCTTATCTCTACTACACTGAATAAGATAATTGGTTAGAAACTTTCTATGCAACATTGTTGTACTAAAAAGCTCTTTGTTTTCATTCCTTTTATAAAGGTTTTCTTTTTTGTGTAATAAGTTGCTGATTAATTTCAATTGTTGGAACCTGTTCAATTCAGGCTTCAAAAACTGTTATAAAAGGAAATCTATAAATAGGATGTAAGTCATAAACCAATTGGCCAGCAGAGAAGTGTTACACTGCATGTGGTTTGCCAAAATGAGTTTCTCTTGGGTATTAGATCTACTTTTATTTCAAGACCAAGAAGGGCTCATTGTTATATATTTTTTTTTTATAATGAAGCTGAAAGAGCTGCCTGTTGCCAGTTTAATTATGAGATCTACCTAAAAACAGACAGAAAGCTTGCTCTTACAAAAAAAAACCAAACAAAACCAAACCAAAACCAAAAAGCCCAACAAAAAATGACTGTTTCTACTGAGAAATGAAAGAGGCTTTTTACAAAACATTTATTCATTGACTGGATAAGTTCATATCTGAAATTAGTTTTGACATCCTGTGTGAGCGCCAGACTCAAATTCTGGACTGTCACTTTGAAAGTCCGTTGTGCATTGTCCTGCACACCGGTAAGCAATCAATGTTTTGTAAAAGAGCTTAATAGTCAGAAAACATTTCCTACTTCCCTACTCTGCAATCTGCTTTCTGAAAGATCTAAATCCAGTTCCCATTCTTACTGATCAGTACAAATCAAACTTTGAATTACAATTATGTGAATTTGTGCTGCTTCTCTTGCATGTTGCTATGATGTAGCACAAATAGAGCTTGGCCATAATAAAACTCGTTAGAAGGCTCTGCTCTCCAATGCAGTGCATGTTGTTGTCTTCAGTTTAAATTTGCATGGAAGCAATTTGTATTAATTTAATTTCCAGGTAAGGTTAAAGATCTGCCCCTTTCCCCCTGAAGCTGATAGGAATCTACTGGATAGCCTTTAAGATAGGCTGAGAGCATGCTAACATGCAGCCAACAGAGTGTCGATAGTAACACAAAAGCCTATGGAGCAAAAGCCCAAAATACTGCAGATCCTTGAGCCCTCTCATAGCTGATGAAGTGAGACTAGATCAACTGGGTAATTTAAAACATAGAAATAGCCAGAAATGTGATATCTAAAGCCATAGAATAAGATCTTTATGGAATGATTTAAAAATGTGGCAGATGGGATCCGTGTTCTCCTCTGCCACCTGTATCTTAGTCACTCTTGCAAGCATTTAGTCTCCAGTGATGGGAGCAGTAGAACTTTCTTAAGCGGTCTACTCCAGTACGCGTCTGTATTGTGAGAAGTTTCTTATTACCTTGAACAAATAACCGTTGATGTAAAGTAGGTATTAGTTGCACTACTTCCTATCTGGCATGTAGTAGGAAGACAAAAATAGGTTTTTCCTTTACTTGTGTATCTACTGGTTACTTTTTTGAGGATTACTGTCATATAGCAGTTCTGGACATTATTTCATCTGGACTAAGCCACTTTATTATTCTGTTAATTTCCCTTGACAGCGGTTCAGTTTCACAATTCTTTTCTGTCTGCAACTTTCTCCAGTAGCCAGTGTATCCCAAGAATGTTTTACAGCAGTAGAGCTAAGTGCATGTTTTAAGAGCCATATTAGTGTTGTTTTTTGTGGGGTGGTTTTTTTTTGTGTGTGTTTGTTTGTTTGTTTTTTGTTGTTTTTTTTTGAAGACCATACTAAACTGTGGAAGTGCTTCATGAATTAGACTCAGTCAAGAGCTTTTTTTTTCATTAAAGAAAGAGTCTGCTTTTGAAATTAAGGGCACAAGAAGAAAAAAGACACAACTATACTTGAATAACTTTCACTTGGAAATTCAAACTGTGTGCCAGGATCTAAGATAGTATAAAATAGCAACTGAGCAGTTTGGCTGCCTATCTAGTCCTAAAAGCTTCAATTGTTCTAGGCAGTAGAGAAGACTTACAGATATTACTTAAGCTCATTTACAAGGACTTTGAGATGGTTGTGATCAATAGCCACTACTTGCTTCTGGATATGCAGATGAGAATGTCTCAAGATCAAGACATTGAGTTTGCTGCAACTCTAAAAGGAAATTCCTTGTTAAGATGTTTTCAGGGAATATTTAAATTGCTAAGCATAATAGGAAATTTTGTTTGTCAGAGGTACACCAAAACCACACGAGTAGAAAAGCCTAATGAATTGCAAATTAGGGTTGTAAAAAGGTGTTGGTAGTCACAACACCTATTGGTTGATAGGTACGATGTTGTCTCTTCTCAGGACATTGGAGGTCACAGTGCAGTTCCTCTGTGGACTTCAGTAAGTGCAACTTTCATGGGAATAGGGTTAAGTGTAAATCTCGAGTTCCAGCTGTCCTCCTTGTTGTATTCAGGGGCAAATTCTCACCATCATCATGAGAAACTGCATGGAAAAATAGTTTCCTTTTTGTTTCTTGTGATTACTTGCCCTCCTGCTGCAATGATGACATGAGATGTAACATGTAATCACAAGGAAAAGGCAGGTAGTTTCATGAGAAATAGTTATGGCTCCTAGTCAATCAGTCTGTAGTGGTATCTTAGAGAGGAAAAGTTGCTTCCTGCATTACTGAATTTCTGCCACCTACTGGGGGAAGGAAATTTAGTTTTAATAAAAAGTGATATCCTGGTAAGACTTACATGGAAGTCACAGAATCACAGAATGGTTGAGGCTGGAAGGGAGCACTGCAGCTCATCTAGTCCAGCCTCTCTGCTCAAGTGGGGTCAACCCAGAGCATGTTACTCAGGATTGTGCCCACGTGGCTCTTGAGTATCTCCTCGGAGTCCTTTACTTCTTCATAGAATAGGCAGCATACTGCTTTGTATGTGTCTTCAGTAAGACCTTGGAGCAGTATCACAGCAAAACTAAAATGTTCAGTCATGAGCTGTGGCAGTGCTGCCCAATGGAATTTTTCCGCCTAGTTTATTTACAATGCAGGCAGGTGATACTGGTGATTTTCCTTCTGTAAAAGAAAAGATCTTATACCTTCTTACTAACTCCTGATAATCATTTTATTCTCACGTCACTTTTTACTTTACTTTTTTAGAAATGTGCGAGTTTCGAAGTCCCCTTTATAACTGTCATGTTACTTTTTATCTCCTGACTAGTATATGCTAGCTCTTATTTTAATTGAATTCAATCTTTTAATATTCCTTATTATTAGCCTTTTCCTTTTTTCTTCCATTATTTTTTTGTATACATTGTAAACTGTTAGGATGCCTTCAACTTTTTTGGTTGAGTAGGACTATATTCTTTAATATGGATGCAGATACCTTAGACAGTGATGACTATGTGGCATGTCCCCTGCACTTAAAAGGCAACTAATTACTTTTGTATACCAAAGTTTTTGTTTTTTGTTTGTTTTTTTTTTTTTCTCCTACTGTAGCTTACCAGACCATCTGCTTAAGGAGCAGTCACATATCAAACAGTTGCTTCTGCAATCTGCATCAAATTGCATTAAGAAAATTGCTGGAACTAGCTACAGTCATACTGTCAAATAGTTAAATCTATTAATTGCTTTTAAGAAGCTGTTAACCGAGCTTCAGGTTGAGACACTTTTATACCAAGCAGCAATGCAGGTACCTTGGGACCGTCTGAATTCATTTGTGTACCACTCCTTATCTTTCAGATACCAGAGGGCCTTCCTCCTCTAGCCACTGGAAGGCACTTTGCCCTACTCTAACCCACCTGGTACTGGTTCTCCAGATCTGCATGGACCCATCAATGTCCAGGTCTGGTCTTTTCACCTGTGGGTAAATCCTGGGATTGGCAGCACTTGTCAGAATGGCCCACAGAATGAATAATACCTCGTTATTAACCGGGTATCTTGGGACTGCCCTTTATTTTAGCCAGTGATTAAATTTTAGGGTTTATTTAGAGACTTTGAAATAGTATATCTAGAACTACTTCTGAAAAGTTTAACTGAGCAGCCAAAACAAAAGATATGTTTCTTGTGTTTAACATTGATTATGAACTGGAAATATCTCTTCTGTCTATTTAGTTGGTGTGCTGTCGTTGTTGTTTGGGAGTCTTGCCTTTCCATACTTGCGTATTTCAGGATGTCAGAGAGTACCTATTCTCAGTGGAGCATTTTTAGCTTTCATCTCCAGTCCTCATTTGAGGCCTGGACTTCTAGATAGTATCTTTTCCTCTAAAGCAAGTCTGTCTTTCTGATCTTGGAGGCAATCTGTCTACCCACAACAAACATTATTGCACTTCCTTGGAAGTGCAAAATTCCCTTTACTTTTTGACCAAGTCTCATTTCCCGTGCTTTCCTGTTCACTCATTTATTACTTTTACAGCAAACTGTACAACCCTCCTCAAGCATCCAAGTGATTGTGGGTGTGGTTGGATGGTATACCTCACCAATTTATAGAGTAGCTTCCCCTAAAAGCTTGCCTTTGGCTTTTACAGTGAGCTGATTCAGGGCAGTGAATTAGAAAGAGACTGACCCTGCTCTGCCTGCCGTCAATACGAGCAGTGTTCTGGCAGCTTAGCTTCAGAAAATTGCTTGCCATGGGTACTAATATACTACATTAGTGGTAAAGCAGGATGCTGCCAGGATGTAAAGGGCAGAAAGGGGAGAACCAGAAAGACCCCTATGATATCAAGTAAACCTGCTGTCTATTTCTCTGCTATCGTTTAAGGCAAATGCTTAGCATGGTTGTTGTGGTGTGCCTCTTAAGACCAGTCTCATATTTTGTTTTAACAGTCATGATAAAATCTAAATGAGATGAGCTTGTACAGTGTATTACCTGTTCTGAAGGTGAAACTCAGCACATGGCGATTTCAGGGATGGAAATAAATAAGATTTTTCCTTTTTTCTTTTTTTTTAAGAGAGTATATTGTTATGCTTCTCTATGTACCTTTTACATGGGGAAATTATTTCACTCCTGATTATCAGTAAATTTGAAAGTTATTGGTGAATATTTTCAAAGAATTTTCAAGTTGGCAAAATTTGTTGTTATTTTTGCAATGCACAGCCAACATTTTACCCAGAGCGTATGCAGCACATAACTTCCTGTTACTGTGGGAATGGTAAAATGTGCGTAGGTGTTAGACATCTTATGCAGTGAAGCAGTGTTACAGTATTAACTTATATCCTCCCTAGAGTTATAATCAGTGCCATTATGAGTGTAAAAAGCCTAAAATGTATGTGGCTATATTGTACATTATGGATGTCAGGGTTAAAATGATGCCTGTTCTGGGCTTTGTAAGCAGTCATTTAAACTTGAGACAAAGTGTAATATACTCATTTCAAAACATCACTGCTTCATTTTATTGAGTGGGAGGAATATTATCCACAGGACTCATATTTCTATTTGCAGTGGTTTACCATTTCTCTCACTGCTCAGTACATCACACTGGCAGGTTATGTATCTAATTTAAAGAAAAAGGGGGAAGAGGTGCTGAGGGGCTGTCAAAATTAGATAAGCACTGTTGGTTGTTTTGTTAAAAAGCTGGCCTTCCCAATTTCTGCACTTTTTTTGCCATCTTTTGTGGCTCGAAAGAGTACTTGAAAAAGGTGAACATCCTTCTTCGGCAAAATCATGAAGACAGGGAACCCTTGAGTCCTCCTTCATGTTTGGTGCCACTATTTAATGCACAAGGGAGGTGGGCTTCCTATCTGACTGTCAAAAGTCTGCACCTCGTCCTGAGTTGCACTTTCTTCTCAGGTGAGAAAAGGCTCTCCCCTCTTTCCTGTTTCCTGTCAGAGGGGTTTTCTGGACCTGAAGAACGTACACAATGAACAATGGATGGCTGCACTATAACAGCAAAAATTGCCGTTTTCATCAGGCTCAGTCAGCTCAACCTGACTTCCTCATGGCACACGTTAAAGCCACATATAATTACTTGCTTTTTTTAAGCATAAAAAAGCATGTGCCCAAGGAGGTGGCAGGGCAGGGCCTGACAGACAGGAGCATCCCACTGCCCCACGGGAAGCAGGACAGCTCCAGATCTGAGTAGCAGGCGCTTCGCTGGGCATAGGAAATGGTTGCCCTTAGCCCCATTAGCCAAATCCTGCCAGCAGGCAATAGTATCAGAGCTCTTGCGCTAGTTTCCTTATCACTTGTAAAAGGAAATAGAGATACATATCTAAAATGCACAAGAGATTTTGAGTCTCATTAAAATATTTTATAGCATGGATAACAAAGGTAGCACGTCCTGTGAACTCTCATATTCATATTTTAGAATCATAGAATCATAGAATAGTTAGGGTTGGAAAGGACCTTAAGATATTTTGACAGATAACGAAGCATTTGAATAACAGGAGACGCATGAAATCCTAGTATCTTCAACTTTTGGTGTTCTGTTTTATATGCTGACATGTCAGTGAACCAGTGATTTCTGAATCACGTTTCTGAATAGGAGATATGATAGCAGGGAACATTACTAACAAGGTCCCAGGATACAAGAGAGAGCTTGAATGTGTGTGTGTGATAGGTGATGCTCTCACACAGTGGTGCCTAACCTGGCATACTTTATTCATTCGGAAGTTGTGATATGTGACTTCACATAGGTAGACAAAACTGTCTCAGAACTTCTCAATTCTCCTGTATTTGTAACTAAGTTAACCTCTTAGCCTGCCGCTAAGGTAGTTGTGGTTTTGTTTTTTTTGTTTTGTTTTTTTTTGTTTTTTTTCAGATTTCCTTTGTGAAATCTCTGGTGTTTTGAAAGGGGAAAGCTTAGCCTCCAACTCTTTCCTTAGTGAGGCCACATACCTAGTAGCTATAGATTTTCACAGAACCTTTAGGAACTTAATGTCTTTGAAATCTCTGCTCTTCTGTCCCCATAGTGAGCAGTTATTCATAACATGGGCTGGTGTGGATGCCTGCACTGGACATGATTACAAGACCTTTCTTTTCTTTGGAAACCAAATTAACAGTTGGAATATGGAGTTGTAGTTTAATAGATATTTTATGATTATCAGAATTTAGGTAGTAACTTTATAAAAGACAGTCCAGCATTAATTGCTGTCTATGTACAGACACAGACTAGGAACGTGGGTACATTTTAATGGTTGAGGTTTTTTTTCCTCATAAGAATACTGTTATTAAGATAATGTTTATATGGCTATCAGGAAGTAAATTTTATACTGCAGCAGTGTGAAACAAGGACCCGCACATAGCTTTTACAGTCTGTACAGTATAATCTTGGGACGTGTATTGAGGGCTGTAACTTAAATACACCTTGGAATACAGCTTTGAGGATACAAAGTCTCATGAGGTTCTTTGGCATATATGAAAGCATAATCTGACAAGGGTTAAGTAGAGAAGGGTCTGCCCACGTGTGAATGTCACTTGTTGCCTAATTCATTAGACTAATTAGAAGTCTGGTTAAATATAAATCATCATTAGAACTTCATAATGAGGCGTATAATTCAGAACACTATAAAATTAATTTTTATGGTGTGAGAGAACCCTTTTTTGGAGTTCTTCTAAAGCTTGCATATGAGAAATGAAAGTATGGTCTTTCAATGCAATTTTCATTGATTGCCTCATCTTACAGCTTCATTTCTCAGAGATTTTTTGCACTCTGATTGCTGTCATTGTAAAACTCTTTGTAAGTATAGGGCTTGATTTCTAATTAGCATTACTAGTTTTATTTGCACCTTGACCTAATAAGTTCTGTAAATTCAGTACTGTATTTCAGTACTTATTTCCCTTACTTAAGTTGACACCAATTTCTACTAAATATACATGCAATTGTACAATTGTTGGTTTTTAATTCTGAGCTGAGAAGCTGAAGGCACTTAATCATTTCTGTTTTCTGGCAGTGTTATGAAACCATACATATGTGTTGTAGTCAATAAATACGTTTCATTGTTTTTCTCCTTTAATTTAGTCCTAGGTCAGGAAATCCTTACATTTATAGTTATGATTAAAATGCATTTAAAATGTGTGTGCTTTCTCTCTTTGTCTCTCTTTATTACTTCCCTTCAATATACTGGATAAAAATAAATCCTAAGGAATAACAGGAATCTTGGACTTGAAGAGAGTTCAAGTAACCTGACATTTACTATCTTGACTTTCAGTTGTGATCTTCATAAATGTAAACTTTCCAGTAGTTACATCATCTTTTTCTGCAACAGGTACAACAAGGTGTCAAAACCAGCATTAACAGAACAGCTGTACTTTATTACAGCTGTAGTGTATGATCAGTGAAGTTGTATTGTAAGTTCTATGATGCTGAAGTAATTTCTCTGAATAGCTGACTTCTGTCTATGCCAGCATGTGTACTGCTTATACTGGCTTCATCCTTTTGCCCACTGGATAAAACTTTGTTAGCAATAATGCTAAAAAGTTATTTCTTTGCCATCTATCCCTTTGTGACAGTTTGGTAAAGAATATTACTCATTTCAGGCTTGCACGATGCCAGTGTGCAGTTTGTATTGTTGTAGTAAGCAGGAAGTTTGCCGAGGCTGTAAAAGCATGTGAAGGCTCTGCAAATTTAAAGCTAGGAGAGAACACAATGAGTTGCCAGTTTCTGTTCCTGTATCTCAATTACTTTTTTTTAACTTCCACTTTCACATCAAGTTCAAATAGCTAATAAGTATTAGGGGCAATTTTAATTTATGGCTTCCCTGAATGTAGATGTGTTGTTAGCATTTGAAGGGAAAGGAGAGATGTGCCCTGTAAAACTTGGATTAATTTACTGAAGTAGTTAAATGAGAACATTTTTATTATAGCTGTCATAGGAGATTTTTTCAGATTGGTGGAGCATCAGCTGAACTAGACACAAACAAGTGATCTTACCATTGACCTCAATGTTAAACCAAAGTTTGAAAGGTTAATCCTGCAACTAGATGGCATTCAAAACTGAGCTAGTAATGTCAGAAATAAGGAAATCCATATTTTAGAGTGTGTCAGTCTGTCCTTCCTGACATTGAAATCAGTAGGACTACAATTAGAAAAAAACAACCAACCAAGCAAGCAACAGAAAACCAGACAAAATGCCCAGCTAGTAGTGTTGGATAGTACTCTGTGTTTGCAAGGATCATGGTAGGGGGCTGGAGCACCTCCTGTATGAAATGAGTTTAAACTTAAACAGGGGAAGTTCAGGTTAGATATAAGGAAGAAGTACTTTACTGTGGTAAGACCTTGGAACAGGTTGCCCAAAGAAGTAGTGAATGCTCCATCCCGGGAAGTGTTCAAGGCCAGGTTGGGCAAAGCCTTGTGTGACATGGTTTAGTGTGATGTGTCCGTACCCATGACAGGGGGGGTTGCAACTAGATGATGTTAAGGTCCTTTCCAACACTAACTATTGTGTAATTCTGTGAGTCTATTATTTTTATGTTATGAAGTCATCCACAGAAGGTGCCAACTGAGATCCTGTGAAGTTACTAGGCAAACTAAACTTTATTGAGGACACTTTTACTTCACACCACCACCAAAAAAAAAAAAAAGTAGGAGCATTAATTTTGATAACATAGCTAGTCTTACTTCAGATACTGGTGGACATGTGCTCACTGCAGAACCCAAATTGCGTCTATTTTGTCCTTCCATGAGAGTAGCTATGCATTTTTGAGATTGTGTACATGTGTAGTCAAAAGAATTTGGAATCATTTCCTGAAAAGTGCCCCCAAAACAGCTGACATTTGAACTGCAGCATCTCTTTCAGTTCCACCTGCCCTGCCTTTTGCATTACCATGTACATGAACCTGTTACTACTCGAAATATAGAATCATAGAATCATAGAATAGTTAGGGTTGGAAAGGACCTTAAGATCGTCTACTTCCAACCCCCCTGCCGTGGGCAGGGACACCTCACAATAAACCATATCACCCAAGGCCTTGTCCAACCAGGTCTTGTACACTGCCAGGGATGGAGGATTCACAACCTTCCTGGGCAACCCATTCCAGGGCCTCACCACCCTAACAGGAAATTCTTTCCTCCTTATATCCAATCTAAATTTCCCCTGTTTAAGTTTTAACCCATTACCCCTTGTCCTATCACTACAGTCCCTAATGAAGAGTCCCTCTCCAACATCCCTATAGACCCCCTTCAGATACTGCAAGGCTGCTTTGAGGTCTCCATGCAGCCTTCTCTTCTCCAGGCTGAACAGCCCCAACTTTTTCAGCGTATCTTCATACAGGAGGTGCTGCAGTCTGTCTGCATATGGATGGACTAAAAATCAAACGTTTACCTGACAGAACCTTCATAAGAGAACTATAATTTTTCTTTGAGATACTGCTATTTCTTTCAGTGTTTATTCAGGAAAGAATAACAATGGCAGATGAAAGCATGGTTCTTTAAACATACTACTTTAAATATAGAAATATTATCATGTTCACTTCCGGAAAATTTATAAATGCAGTTCTGCTCCTTAAAAAGAGAAAGTTGTTTTGATGGCACAGTAAATAGATGGTGTGTGATTGGGTGGCTTGTTCAGTACTCAAGTGAAAATCCTCAGTTTAGAAAGATAGCATTAAATTTATCTGGCTTTGTGTGAGTATGGGCTCCCCTATGTAATGTGTGGTGGGCTCACCTGGGCTGGCTCTCAGACCTCAACCAGCTGCTCTTTTGCTCCTCCTCCTTTGCATGGTAGGGGAATAAAGTAAAATGAAAAAGCTTGTGTCAAGATAAAGATAGGGAGATCACTTACTGATTACTGTCACAAAACAGGAAAAAAAAGAGAAAAATTAATTTAAACTTTTGCAAATAGAATAAGTTTGGATAGTGAGAAACAAAGACAAAATTGAAAAAAATTACCTTCCACCTCTCCACCCCTTTTTTCCAGGACCATCTTCACTCCCTCATTCCCACATCTTCTGTCTGCTTCACACCACATGCCCTGAGCAGCACAGGAGGATGGAAGATGTCAGTGTTAGTTGCAGTTAGTCCACAACACCTACTTTCTGCTGCTCCTTCCTTCTCACCACGTTCCTTCAGTCTAGCATGGGGTATCTTCCATGGGCTGAAGTCCTTCAAAAAAACATGCTCCTCCATGATCTCTTCCATGGGCTGCAGGTGGTCTTCACTCTGGTTGCATGGAGTACCTGCTCCCCTCTTCATATCTGCCCATAGTGTTCACAGGAATTGTGGTTTAAGGCCAGCCAGCAACTAAATACCATGCTCATTCCCCTTTCTGCCCAGCTGCCCTCAACCCTCCTGGGGAAGTATGGAGAGGAGAATCAAAAGAATAAGAAAAGGCCAATTAAATAAAGTACAATATACTACTACTACTAACTGAAGTAACAAGGAGAGAGGTATGAAACTAAAAGGTGAAAAGGAGAAAAAAAACACCCCAAACAATAAACCCAAGTGGTGCACAATACAATTGCTCACCACTCACTGAAAAAATATCCAGCCCAACCTAAACAGTGATTAGTCCCTTCCAGGTAACACCCCCCCAGTTTATATACTGGGCATGACATGCTGTGGTATGTAATACCCCTTTGACTAGTTTGGGTCTGGTGTCCTGTTTCTGCTTTCTGCTGGCTTCTTGTGCCTCTCCTCATTGTCAGAGCATGAGAGATTGAAAAGTCCTTGATCAGGGTACGTGCTACTGAGGAACAACTAAAACATCCGTGTGTTGTCTGCATTATTTCAGACTAAAGCCAAAACACAGCACTGCACCAGCTACAGGGAAGAAAATTATACTAGTCAAAATGAGAACAATAGGTCTGTTTCTCACTTTTTTTCCCCCACACTCCTCTCTCCCTGTGCTATGTTTTGCCCATTTTAAATATGCTCTCACAGAGGTACCACGAGTGTGGCTGATGAGCTCAGCTGTGGTCAGCAAGGGGGCTGTTGGAGCTCCTCCCACTACCAACATTTTACTATTTACACCTACTACAAAAGGTGCCTCACTTGTCAGTTTGAAGTTAAGTCAGGTTGGAATTGATAATGATAAGTTTTATAATGAAATGGTTGTCAAGCCTGTTCTCTGTTTCCATTTAGCTGAATTCTTTCAAATAAGTGAGAATTCAGCTTAATTGTTCTTGGCAGTTATATTACACTCTTGGACTTTTTAATTACCGGCAGACAGCTCTTTGCTATGTATAGTAGTTGCATTTTCATCTCATACAGTCCATTTCTCAGACTCTTGGTTGGTTGATTTTTTTTTTTTTTTTCTGGTTTTTGTGGTTTTTACCTTTTTGTAAAGGTTTTGTAACCTTTTTGTAAATTATTAAAGATATTGGTAACATTCAGACATTGAACCCTGTTATAATTTAGTGAACTGTTATGTCTTTCTTAGAATAACTGTAGAAATGGATGTTAACTAAAAATTCTTTTGCCAGTCCAGAATCTGTTTCAAAACATGTTGCTGGTATTACATTCAGAAAAAAAAAGAGCTAGAATTATTTAAGAAAACTAATGATTAAATGTTGAGGCTGGAATGCAGTGTCACATTCTCACATATCATAAATTGATGTTTATCTGCTGGAAAGACAGCTTGTATAGTTAAGTTCTTTGAATGATGATATGTAATTAACTGGAGTTGTACCTGTAAAAAAAGAACAACCCATAAAGATTTACAGCGTAAATCCCCTGCCTCTCTTCTACTGTGAGTGACAAATTCATCATCTGTGATTTCTCAGCACTCTAGTCCTTCCCTCTGTGGAAATTTGGCACTCCTCGGGTCTCTATTTCGAGAGCCCTGAACATTTCTGCTTGTACCTCTCAAGAAACATGTTGAATCATGGTTGTACTGAACTTTATACTGCTGTAAGCTGCCTAGTCTTTCTTCAGCTTAAAAAGACAATGATGTGTGCTACTTCAGACATTTTTACTTGATTACTTCTGCCTGACACTTGCACAGTTGAGAGAAATGATTTTAGAGGAAACAGATGGAAAAGATAGTGAAATCTGCATTTTTGTCCTTTCCCTGATAGTTCCTCGTGCTTTTTTTCCTCCTGTACAAAAAAGCAGATAAATCGCAGTCTGGAAGATGAATCAGTTTATTCTTTGCAAGTATTACTGACATTATACTACCCAAAATTCCAGAAAGGCATACAAAATTTCTTCTAATGATAACTTGTAATGAACACTTTAGTTCTAACAGGATGCTATCTGGCAGAATATCCTTCATATAGATACGTCTATATGTATTTTTTTGTTTTTTTAATGTTGCTGAGGCAATGTTATCTTTTAACTTACAGATGAGGATGTAGGATTTACTGTTCATTTTGAATATGATATCAGTGTTGCCTCCACAGCTGCTAATTGCCAGGGTTTCCAAGGGGAAGATGTGTACAGGTTTTCCTTAGAAAATCATACACCTGTCTTCAGATATATCAGATGGACTTTTATAATAGTTCAAATAGAATGCCAAGTTAGAAGTAACTGGTGGTGCTTGAAAATAGCCCAGTTAATTTTTTGTTTATTTATGAATGAAATTGTAAGTTTTCATTTACTGCTAAAATCATCCTCAAACTCATCCTATAATGACCTTCAAAAGCATCATCTTTATTGGAAAAGTCAACTTAGGATGGAAATGGAACATCTGGAAACTGGAAAGTTTGATTTTTAGGAGCATAGTGGGTAAATGCATAAAGAAAAAGTGAAAAATAAAAATTTGGAAGTACTGTTAGATACTTTCCTGAGTATAGCAGTTCAGGTGTACACTTCCCTAAATGATATTCTGCACATATTCTGGACAGTGGAATTGTCTAGGGTTCAGAAGGAAAGAGGTTGCATGTTAACCATGTTAACTTTTGCCCTTTTTTTTTTTTTATTTATGGAAAATCTTGGTTTAGAATTTGCAATGTCTGCTTGCATTAGAGTGCATTTCTTCAATTACTGCTGGGCGTTTTAAGTTAGGCGTTGTAGAAGACATTCACCTGCTAAGGAAGACTGAACATTGCTTGCAGTTTGTGACTGGTTTGTTGTTGCAGTTCTTAAAAATAAGCTGAACAAGTATCTTTCTTGAGCCATGTTACGTACCTAGCTGATTTTGCCTGAGGTAGAGGAAAAGATGAGGTGTCTTTCTGAAGTCCTTTCTAAGCTTCTGTGGTTATGGTATGTTCATGAGGTACTTCAAAATAACAACAATAACAAATTGGGAAGGGGAATAGGGAGAACGAAGTCCCTGAATTATGGTACTGTGAAACAGCAAATGTGGCATATCTCTCTTCCAGTTATATTGTGTCAACAGTTCCCTTTCCCCTCCAAGACAAAGCAAACAGAACCTGAGCTTATGCTTATTTTTCTTTTTTTTCCTTATAGCTGCATAATTAAAATATACATTCTCTATTTTCTAATTCAATCCAGCAATTAAAAAAAAAAAATAAAAAAGATTCTGTGATTTCAGATTATTGATTTCCAAGTTGAAGATTCTGGTTAAGCTGTTCCTAACAATCAGAGCTCTGGCTACAGGAAAAAAGTGGAAGTATTAATTTAAACGTGTCTCTCAAAAGAGTTGAAAGAACATCAGGTGCTGCCTTCCAACAGCAAAGAGCATTTTTGTGTGCAGAACAGAGCAACCCAGGAGCAGGCAGAGCACTGTAGTGCTGCATTGCATCATCCTTTTCTCCACACTTGAAAGCTGACATAGCAGATCACATAGCATGTGACCATTATCATCTTCAACTAGAGTAAAATTACTAACATTCAGGTGCAAATCACAGCAAATGTATTCAGATGCAAACACAGTACTACCAATTTATATTTATCTTTTTATATATAACTAGAATATAATACAGAAAATGTTAGGTTTTTAGTTGCATTAGGGTTTGCTATTGCGACTTGAACACCTCTTATGAGTCAGTGAGTAACTCAGTCATGCAGAGTTTTCATAGTAAATAATTTGTTCTTAATAGTGCAAGGACACAATGTATGTTGTGTTCAGTACAAAAATAAGTTGAGTCCTGTCTTTAGTAGCCAGAATTGCACAAGGTGGAATACAGCATAAAGGTCCAAGAAAAATACAGTGATATATAGGGTATGACAGGGATAGTCATACTACAGATACACAAGTGTTTTCTGCAAATGTATTTATGAATGAAAGGAAAGTTGGAGACACATCAAATGCTTCCACAAATCCCTTGCTTCATTACCATGGCTACTGATTGTAGTATGTGTTGAGTTCTCTGGCCCTAAATTAGTAAAGTGTACTCTGAGGTTTGAACTTAGATGTAAGCTTTTTTTAATTGGTCTGCTTCTGGAACAGAAGTGCAGAAATAAAATGCAGATCACCTTGTTTATTACTGTCATGGTTGTGAGAATAATGTCATAAATGGTGAATAGAATGGGAAGTAGATGCATAATGAAGGGAAGGACTAACAATTTCTGTATGCTAAACCCTGATGAAATGCTCTGTAAGTCCTAATTGTGCATATATATATGCACCTATTGTGTGCACGTGTGGAAGCTGTCTTGTTACACAGAAACTCTATTTTTGGTGGGTTATTTTTTTGTTTGGTTGTTTTTTTTGAGGGGTGTTGATCATTGGATACTGATTTTTCTTATTTTACATTCAGGGTTACCAGATTTTGGTATGCTAAAACAGGTGTCCTACAAACAAATTGCAAACATCAAGTCTTTCCAGAACAAGCAGTGCAAATATATTAATTTCACAGTATTTAGTTTTAGTCTTTCATAGCTTTATAGTGATTTTATTAATAATTTTATGGGTATTGCTGTTAAGAATTTTGACCGCGTTCTGAACAACTAAAATTGGTGATCTGCTTCTGGTTATGCACGAGAATTGCTTATTAGATGGTCTTCTCTTTGCGATGACGTTTATTTTCTGTCAACTGATTTTATTCATGTTGAGCATATATCTTCTAAGATCATTAACTGTAATAGCTAAAATAAAAGTTCAGAAGTATTTATTTCATGAAGATATGACCAGATGGTAGTGGTTTTTCTTCTTTGTACAGTTTCTACAGAAGAATTTCTAGAACTGTACTGTTCCTTCAGCATTTTTTTTCTGCAAATTGTATAGATTTGATACCCAGCACATATATTTAAAAAAGGCAGTGGGAGATGTGTTTTGTAAACTACTATAATGCCAGGCTAATCTACCTGTAGTAACTAATGTTTCCGGGTGTAGGATGGGTATCTGTTAAAGGCAAAGGCAACCTTTTTTCCCATCTCTAGGGTTTCCTCGTTCTCTTTGAAAGCAGCATGAGCTTAGTAACAAATGGAACAAACATCTATTCTTCTGACATATGTCTTCAGGAGCCATGTTTTCAAATTGAGGTCTAAAGAAACAACATTTTTAGTCTCCTATTATTCAACAGGTCAAGGACTACTGTTAAGGATTAAGGTTTCCCTTTTATGGGTATAAAAGAGGCTGCTTTCAAGTGCAAGTCTTGTGTTCAGTACGTTCTGAGTAGAATAGTGATTTCCTTTCTAGATGAAAATATTGGACTTGCTTTCTGGATGCCTTTCTTTCCATTGTGTTTAATAGAAAATATTGTGATCCTTAGTATTTGTTAAAATACTTTTTGTCAATCAGTATAACTTTACTGGAGACCTGTCAACATACATAGCAGCTAATAAAATAATTATATGAATGTCTTCAGAGTTTTCCAAAACTATTTTATATGAGTCTCTTGAAATTCATTATCCATTTGAAGAGACGATAGAGTGGTTTTGATAGTAGAAGTAACTTTTTTTAACAGCTAGTGTCATTTGATAGAATGTGTGAAAATTTGGTTATAGAAACATGTTCCTGTCCATGTAGATACTTATTTTGTTTAAGACAGAAACTGTGCCTATGCATTTAATACATATGTATGTATGTTTTTACCTTCTGTAATTTGCTAAAGCCAAATACAACATCTTTGTCAACCCTCACACACTGGTATTATGGAATCCCAGAATGGCTGAGGTTGGAGGCTCCCCTGGAGGTCAGCTTCTTCAGCGTTCCAGGATGAGAGCAGGATAAAATAGAGCAGGTTGTCCACGACTGTGTCTAGCTGGATTTTGACTATCTCCAAGGATGAAGAGTCCACAGACTTTCTGGGCAACCTGTTCAGTGTTCAACCATCCTCACATTAAAAAGTAGTAGTTTTTGATCTGTGTGAAGTTTTCTGCATTTCAATTTGTGCCCTTTGCGTTCTGTCACTTTTTTGTCCTGTCACTGGATGTGCTACATATCTGGGGGTCTAGCTCTGTCTTCTTTACCCAACCCATCAAGTATTTTTCCACATGGCTCAGATCTCTGCCTGTGACTTACCCAGGGTGACCAGTCACAGCTCTCTCAGCCTCACCTTTTAAGCCTGTTTGTCATCTTTGTGACAGGAGAGAGACAGGTCACACTTGTCCTGGGGAGTCCAGACTGCCCCCAGCACACCAGGTGTGTCTCACCAGGTCTGAGTAGAGGGGAAGGATCACCTCCTGCCTTCTAACAGCACTTCCAGTGCAACCCAGGAGGCTGTTGGGCTTCTTTACTCCAAGTGCACACTGCTGACTGAAATTCATGTCCACCAGGATACCCAGGTCCTTCTCTGCAGACCTGCTTTCTGGATGGCTACCTACTAACTATTGCTTCATGTCATCCCTCCACAGGTGCAGCTGTTTGCACTTCACACACTTTTAACTTCATGACTCATTTGACCCAGGTGTTGAGGCTCATCTTGAGAGTGGCACAGCCATTTGGCCTGTCAATCACTCCTGCCTGTTGTATTGTCAGCAGACTAGCTGAGAGTGCACTTTGCTCATCGTCCAGGTCATTAATGAAAAGGTTGAATAGTATTTGGCCCAGTATGCACTCCTGGGGTTCAGCAATAGTGACTGGCCTCCAGCTGGACTTCCTGCAACTGATTGCAGAGGTTATTTTTTGTCAGTCTCAGCAATGCTACATTATTTTCTCATTTACACCTTGATTTTACTAAAGAACTAAAACTGCACTTGGTTTATAACTATTATCAGGAGTTGGAAATATTGCTCATACTTGAACTACATTTGAATATCCTTGTGAAACATTCTCCTTTGGAAGGTTGAGTATGATAGGAAATTGGTAGTGGAAAAAATAGATAGAATTTAAAGATTACCATATACAGGGAAATGGTTTCTCTGTAGTATCATCGTTGGAAGAAAACACCTAGAAGGAAAGGTGCAATAAGAGGTATGTTTTGACATGGGGAAGTGTTTCTGTAGGTCTCTTTAAAATAGCAAGATTTATTTCATTCCCTAGGTTGAGTAAAATTGACTTTGACGCATAGTTCAAAGAAGGTTAAAATGGTTTTACATTCCATTAAATTTTGGTGTAGTAGTTGTTCAAGGTGAGCTTTTCATGTTGCTCTGTTGCATACTCTCAGGCAATTCAGCTGGACTGAACAGCTTAAGAGAGTTGTAGCTGTGTGACTATAATTATCTGATATTTATGGAGTACAAAAATTACATCCATGTACTTGCCCAAAACTAAAAGCCCTAGACGGAACACCTTTAATGGACAAATCTGCTTTGTTTAAGTCTGCTTTCCTTTGTGTTGTGGTTTAACCCCAGCTGGCAGCTAAGCCCCACACAGGCACTTATTCACTTCCTCCTCCCCTCCCCCATTGGGATGGGGGAAAGATGTAGAGTAAAAGTGAGAAAACTGTGTTGAGATAAAGGCAGTTTAATGGGTAAAGCGAAAGCCGCACGTGAGGCAAAGCAGAACAAGGAGTTCATTCACCTTTTCCCATCGCAGGTAGGTGTTCAGCCATCTCTAGGACAGCAGGGCTCCATCACACATACTGGTGACTTGAGAAAAGAAATGCCATTGGTCCAAATATCCTCCCCTTCCTTCTTCTATCTACAGTTTTATATGCTGAGCATGATGTCATATGGTGTGGAATATCCCTTGGGTCAGTTGGGGTCACCTGTCCCCACTGTGTCTTTTCCTATCTTGTGGTGAGCAGAAAATGCCTTGGCTCTGTGTAATCAGGTCTCAACAATAACTAAAACATCCCTAAATTGTCAACACTGTTTCCAGCACAATCCAAACATAGTCCATACCAGCTCCCTAAAAAAAATTAATTCTTCCAGTGAGACCCAGCACACTTTCTATAATGCAAAGATCCTGACAATGAATTCTATTAATGGTGTATTAAAATGTCATTTCATTCTATTCTACAATTGAAATTGTTGTATTAGCTGAAACATATAACACTCATTATATTTCATATACAAATCAAAGAATGTAATCAACATTCAAGTATAACAAGTATGTCTTAAAAAATCTTTTTTATAGAAAATGACTCTATTATGTTCATAAGTACTTTGATCCTTTTTTGTTGTCCTCAATTTGTAGGCAGCATATGAAAAGCAGAAGGTGCTTGCCTGCAGCTCTATTTCTAACCATGGATTGTGGAAATCTGCACTACAGGGATTATATTGACTATTTCCTTCTACAGAAGGAGACTAATTTGTTTTATTATTCTACATCTGTAGTTCAAAAAGATTATGATCTTTACGATAAATTGTATTTATGATAATAAGTTTAAGATTAGCAATGTGTCTAGGTTATGTGAAAAAAATATTTTTAACACAGTATTTTATGCAGTTTAACAAAATTCTACTCAGTTGTGATCTTGGAACAGAAAACCTTTATGCTTGGAGAAAAAATATAAGGTTATGTCTTCTTACAGTATATATGGTCTGAAGCCATCTCTTTGGTAAACAGTAGTAGAGCCAGAAGCTGTGCTGAAATATTTGTTGCTTAATTCTGCAGTCCTTTTTTTTTATTTTTATTCTTTTTAATAGCTTATTTTGGCATACATACTAATTTTCCTTTGCTGACAAGTGCTTTCTCTCTACCATTAGATGGTGGGAGACAAAGGAAATAAAATGGCAACATTTGTTTCACTCAACTAAACTTTTCATTAATTTACTATGCTTTTAGAAATTATTTTTGAATCACCTCAGTATGCTTTTAGAATTGATTGCCAAACTTGCTAATACTACTTTTTCATTCAGATCAGTTTTAAGAAAAATTGACTCAGAAAAGCAATGTTAGGTCTTTATACATACTGAAGTCCTAACCTGTATGCAAAAAAAAAGTATCCACAGAATGATTGCCCAGTTCTTAAGAGTTCATGATGCCAGGCTGATTTCTTGCCAGTTTTCTTTGTTTATTTTGGCAAAGAAGACAGGTTGCACTTAATCACCAAGCAAAAATGATGGAAAAAAACAGGATTTAAATGAAAAATTAGGATTTTTAATCTTGGCTTTTACATTTCAGTAATAGTTATTTTTTTTTTTTTTTGCTTAGACTTGTCGCTCTAAGCCTTAAAATATCCCTTTAAAAAAATGTGTCTTTTACGGTTACGTATGTTTAGGCTACATGTAAGGAAGAAGTTCTTTACTGTGAGGGTGGTGAGGCACCGGAACAGGTTGCCCAAAAAAGTTGAGAATGCTCCATCCCTGACCAGATTGCTCCATTCAAGACCAGATTGGATGAGGTTTTGAGCAACCTGATCTTAATCCACAAAGTGTGTGATTCAGGTTTTTTTTTTCTGTCTTATTATGAAGGGTGAGAGGTGTGCAATGTCTCCTCTCATTCCTAAACTGAGCCGTGGTTCTGCAGTTTGCGCACATTTCTGTGCATGAGCAAAATTTGTATTTACAGCCCACTCCTGAGTGGTCATCATACTGGATTTTTGTTATATAAGGGGAAGGATGAGTGGCTTGCTGTTGTTTTACAAAGAAATCATGTTTGAAAATCTCAGGCTGTGTGTTCAAAGAATTGTTGGATCAAAGTACCTGGAGACCACCTTGGATCCTGGTACAATTTTAATCAACTCTGGTGACATAGTAGGAGGACTGGATTAGATATTTTTGAGTATGAGAAAATTCAGTTTATTTTCATGGTATTGTTTTGAGTGTAAAGGCCAAAATATCTCTATAGAACCGGTTTGAGTATTACAAGCGCGTAAGTGTAGTCGAACCCATTGAGTCTACAGAGACACACGCAGAGTACTGTTCTTTGTGTAGGGCGCAGGTGGGTTCTCATATTTGTTGAATAATGAATCATATTCCTATTCATTTTCAGTTCTGACCAAAATAAGGACTCTGTAGACTGATTATGGGTTATTCTCTACACCTGCTACTCCATAATGAATTTTCATTGAAGTGGGTAAGAATTGCTGGTAGTTGACATGGGTTTTTAATAAGTCTGAAAGGTACACGTCAAAATAGTTTTCTATTGTTTTCTTCCCCCCTTGAAAAAGCAAAAGCTTTTAATATTAATTTTATGTTCATATAAGTGAACTGCTTACTTTATTAGCATTTTTAAAGGGTAATTCTTTTTTCTTTGATGTTAACAAGGCATAGTTTTAGCAAAAAAAAAAAAAAAAGGCATTCAGTGTATCTTTCACTCAGAAGTGAAATAATCAAAGTGAAATTTCTGATTAGATCACTCATATCTTCTCCAACACAGTCTAGGCCATCAGCAGCAATACATTTTCCTCTCTCATGCTTTGTTTTGGTTTTATTTACAAAATAAACTGGAAAGGGCACATAAAGTCTAGTTCAAACCTCCTGCTGCACAACAGAGCACCTTCCCATTCTTCTGTTTCAAAGAGCCAGTCCTTATGATCATATTTTCTGGAAGACACATACATACTAGAAGGTAGGGGTTCTCTTTCAACTTCTAGTGACTAATCTCAGTAATTTTACCTTCATTAATATTATTTATCATATTTTAAAAAGTCTATTAATGATGCATGATTTTTTTCTTTATTTTCATTAGTTATTAAATGATACAGAAGCACCCAGATTAAATAAGATGCCACTTTAATGGTATAGGACAATGTAGTAATTGGCATCTCTTCATAAGGAGTGTTTTGCCATCTATCTTTACGTTATTTTAAAGTTTTGGTTTTTTTTAAAATGATTTACTGACATATTGGTAAATTCAAATGTTAACAATGAGGAAATGAGAAAATGAGCTTTACTACATTGTCCTCGTTAAAGTCCTGTACATAGATAGCCTCTGGATGAACGTGTGATTAGAAATGCATACCACTGAAGGCAACGCTAGCCCATTACGTCAAATTCCTCTCTTGCTTCAGAGAGGGTCTAAGGATTTTGTTCGTCCGGTTATTTTGCTGTTAATGTCTTCTTTTTGGATATTACAGCTAGCCTTTTGAATGTTGCTTGCACTTGATTTATGCTTTGTTCTTTTCATGGTTCCATAACTTTACATTTCATAACTTTATTATGTTGCATAACTTTACTCTCATTTAAAAAAAAACCAAACTGCTTGGTCATGTCTCAGCATATCTTTCGTTAATACAGGTGTCAAGTGCTACCAAGGCTTTCATTTGAGCTGAATACCTATATGCCTTTAGAAACCTTTTAAATCTGAGTCAATGCTTAGAGCCTGATCTGGTTACACATTTAGGGTATTTTGAGGTTGTGTTGACTATGGAGGTTTTCCTGAAGTCATTCAGGAGTATAGTAATTGTATGGAAGTGAATCATTCTCGTACTGAGCTGAGTAGGTGATGTAATAATAATGCCTGTGGGTTTTATTTAGGTCTTTCTTCTATTTCATGCAAGAGACAAAAAAAAAATACAATTAATTTGAAGAGTTTTAACTATTTTATTTAAATATGATGACTTGATATATTTTTATGATAAAATTCTATTGCATAATTTTTATCCTGAATCTGTTTAAAGAAAAAAAGAAAAAAAAAACTTAATGCCATAAATGAAATGTATTATTTTAATGAAGGGTTTGATGCCATACATTTTTCCTGTGATGATCATTTAGTCTTCCATATTTTTAATTACACATTGATTTAAGTAGTTAATTATATTCTATGATTCTGTGATTCAGTAATACTACTGGTTTCTTTCAGTCAGTCATAAAGTTAGGAGATTATATTTAGAAGTAATGGTATACAGTTCATTCCAAAACATTCTCTTGGAACAAACCCCTCCAGTTTTTAAATTTATAATAAGTTATATATTTGTACTGTGTGTATATAATATATACAATATTTACAATAAAGCAGTTTACTGATTAGTAGTGACATTAAATACCAAAGTACTAGAAATAATGGCATAGATCACAACTTTACTATTGCTTTTTTCTTTTTTAAGATAAGAATCGATTTCAGTGACTGCTTGCATTGAACAGTAAAAAGAATAGTTCATCAGTTCTAGTGAGCAGATACTGTGAGCCTTTGAGTAATGTGCGTGCTAGTACTTCTCTTTCTGATAGTAAAGGTAACACAGATCTGAATAAAAATGAGAAGATGCTACAGAAGCTTAATGAAATTACTCTCTCTTCTTCTCTTCAGATTTTTCCTTTACATTGTTACCATTATCAAGTACTTACTGTCCTGTGTATTTTCTGAAGTAATGGCCAAAGAAAGAGTCTGAAAAAATAATAGCTTTTGATCAATGTACATTTTGCAAGATAACAGATGAGAGAAATGTTGGTCAATAACTGTTTGCAACTCATTTCCAGAGTAGTTCCCTGTTTTGTAAACTACAATATTTGCAGAAGATGCTTCCCATTGGACTGCACACATTGGTATATGAGAGGAAAAATGCAGGGTTTTTTTTTTTGTTTTGGTTTTGGTTTTTTTTCGTAATCTTAAAGGTTCTCACAAGAATTCCTAGTGGCATCAGCTGAACCTTGTGGGCTATGACTGATGGGTTTGTCATTGTGCATTTTACCCATTTAGGTTGGTTTTGCAGGTGATACACTTTTAGGAAACCTTCAGAATATTGTGGCATCTGAATACAGAATATTTTAGGGATTTTATTCAACAGCAGATTTCTGCTTCTATCTTGGGTTGGTCCTAAGAAATATGGTTAAAAAAATCAGTATTTTTTTAAACTTTAAGTTCATACTTTGTTTGCCATCTATTGAATGTGATGTATGTATTGTCAGGCATACCATCAAGTACATAATGGAGTACCTTTTTAGTTCCCCAGTCACCTAATTGTCTAATGGCAGTTGTTCATTAGTGTCATCAACAGCTTTTGTTTGTACAATTATGAATATGATTATTTTCCTAAAATGACAGTCATCATATCTGTTGCAGCAGCTTGTTTCTGATCTTCTAAGAATACTCAGTAGCAAAAGGAATAGCTAAGTGTAAAATTCTGTAGGAGTGGTTGGTCTGGGCCACAAAATTGAGATCTAGATTCCAGTTCAGTATGTTGGTAGCCTATCACAGAATAGTTTCAGTCAGAAGGAAGCTTAAAGATCATATAGTTCCAACCCCCTTGGCATGGGCAGGGACACCTTCCACTAGATTAAAGTTTCTCAAAGCCTGTCCATCCTGGCCTTGTGGGGCAGCCACAGCTTCTCTGGGCAACCTGTGCCAGTGCCTCACCACCGTCACAGTGAAGAATTTTTACCTTATATCTAATCCAAATCTCCCCTCTTTCAGTTTTAAGCCATTTTGCCTTGTCCTGTCAGTTCATGCCGTTGTAAAAAGTTTCTCTTCAGATTTCTTCTAGGCCCCTTTTAGGTACTGGAAGCTGCCCTAAGGTGTCCCTGAGCTTTCTCTTCTCCAGGCTGAACAAGCCCAACACTCTCAGCATTTCTCCGTAGGAGAGGTCCTCAAGCCCTGTGATCATCTTCATGGTCTCCTCTGGACCCACTTGAGCAGGTCCATATCCTTCTTATTTTGGAGCCCCAGAGCTGAATGTTGTACTAGAGATGGGCATCTCACGAGAACAGACCAGAGGGGCAGAATCTCCTCCCTCAACCTGCTGGCCACGCTGCTATTTATGCAGCCCAGGATACAGTTGGCTTTCTGGGCTGCAGGCATGCACTAATGGCTCACATTGAGCTTCTCATCAACCAACACCACCATGACTAACACAGCAAAATTCACTGAGCTTTGGATGATCCTTTTTAATCTTTATACTCTATTAATTTGCTTCTGTACCTGTGCAGAAATATTTGTTTTGTTTCAGTGAGTCTCTTACCCTTCTTACAGTAAATAATTTGGGAGTATACTTTTGCTTATGGTGTGTTGATCAGAATTTGAGGACTGCTGGTTTAGGTCTAAAACCATGAGTCTCTCCATTTTGGAGAATATAAAGACATAAAGAACTGGATTAGCTTTGTGCTTAAAGCATGTTGGGGACAGTCTGGAAAATACCAGCCTTATGTGCTGGTATCATAAACATTTTGAAGTTCTTTTCACTTTGGAGAACTTTATCTTACAAAAAAAAAAAGGAAGAAAGGTATTTTTCTGGCATGGGGGGTATGTGTAGAAATTGTGGTCAACAGAGAACCCTTAACGTTTCTTTGTCTTTTTCTTGTGTAGTGAAGTTTTTTCTTGAGTAGTTAATTTGTAAAAACGTTGACTAATGACTCTTAATCAACACCGGTTAGTCACTTGATCATTTTAAGTCCAAAAATAATCCTACTAGGAATTGTAAATTTTTAAAGTGCCTTATACAGAGATTTTGTTTAAGCATGTTTTGAGTGGGGCCATAAATATCTGAGATATATGAGAAACATTTATTTTGTTTTTTTCTGTTCATTTACATGTGTCTGTACTTGAATAGTTCATATATGTTATGTGCACCATATGTAATACGGTGATGTAGTACAGTTTTGGCCTAAGTATTTTTGAATCTTACCTGCCCTTAAGGTTTTTTCAAAGGACAAGAGTGGCAGAGGAAGAAAAGATGGTATGCATCCTAATGCATTTGCAAAACTATCCCGCTGAATACATTCTCTGAAGATGTTAGAGCTAAGGAACCTTCCCCCCATATTTATTTCTTCCTCTGATTTCAAGCAAGAGGAATGATATCACCTTTGTAATGGAAGGAAAACATGGCAGATGTTATTAAAAGCTGCAGCCCTCAAAATGCAGCTATTATCTTCTGAAAAAAACTTCAAATCCTTTGTTGAATCATATACAGCAAAAACATCTAAAATTCAAATGATAATTGGAAGTGAGAGAGGACTAATTTTCTTCACTGTAGTAGTTAGGAGTTGAAATGTTCAGCCCAAGGTTTGACTGCATAACTGTAAGACATATGTAACTATATGAGCAAAGAATGGGACTCCCAGGTGAAAGTGACTCGCTGTAATTGCCAGCTGCAAGCGGATGATTTCATCTTTCTGCTTAACTTTCTGAAGCTGAAGCATGCTATTACTATAGGCTAATCAGCATGCAGGTGATCTCTTAACCTAATCTTGCAGTAATTGAGGCTGGGAAAGTGTTTGTCCCTCAACCCACTTAGCTTTCCAGGTGCAAAATTTGAAGCTTAATTGGTGCAGTTTAAGTGCAAGCACATTTAAAGATGTCATTAAGGTCATGATTTTTTTATTTTCTTTCCCCCCTCCTTTTTAAAGAAATGAAGAAACATTTATTCTGAGGAGGCAGGTTAATATAGTGTTAGGTATCACAATGAACACACCTGAATGAACCTAAAATAGCATCTAGATGAAAAGAATTTCTCAAAGTAAAAACCTTTGCATTAAGAGAAAAAAAAAGGGGGGGGGGGGGGGGCAAAAATTTGTAATGCAAACACATTAACAAGTACTATACAGTTACAGTGTTAAAATTGGGTGTTTTGCAGATCCGAATTCAATTAGGAATGGGAACATTTACACCAAAAAAGAAGAAAATGTATTTTGAACTTAAGAAAAAATGTTTCACAAAATACATGCTCATTAATGTAGGAATTACTGGTGAATTCATTACAGATAAAAACTTTTTTATATGCTTGGTGTTTGGAAAATTACCATTTTTCTATACCAGTTATATGGGACATATATCCCTTACCTGTATGTCTTTATGTGTGTATTTGTGAGTATCTGTACTCAGGATATATTTTGTTAGCCATAACTAAGGTATGCTTCTGAAGTCACCACAGAGTTTTAGAGCTTAATCTGTAGGTACGATCTGTTTTCCTGAGGAAATTGACGGACTTTGCTGGAGCTGTACTGCAAACTGGAGATCAGCCCACACAGATTGGAGCAGTCTTGGAGCGTTACCTAACAGCTTCATTTTAGATCAGCTGTTAATCTTCTACCCTTCAATTGAAGAAGATTCACTTCAGCAGAGTTCAACTTCAGTACAGAGCCTGCTAGAATGAACCGGTAGAAACACATGTACTATTCCTGGTCATTTTAATTGCTTAAACAATCTTTCCTTGCTACTAAATTCACATTGAAAACCCTGAATATCTCTGGTAATGGTTGGCATTGTGCAACTCTAAGGAAGAAAGAGCTATGTTGCAGTTATACTAATGACTAAATACTGCGTTACCCTTTGATAAAAAGTTCATATGTTTGAAGGTGGTTTTTGACACTGAGATGTTGATACTGAAACTTTGAGGTGGGTATTTATTTGTTTATTATAAAATGTAAATTTGTAGATGCAATCAGAGTGTTTGGAAGCCAGTGGGATTTCAAAGAATGTTCCATCAGTCCTATTCTGTTTGCAGTGTACATTGCAGTATACAGTAAAATCAAAATAACCCAGTTCAGATATTGTTTGAGAAATATACTGGAAGTGAAGCATTGACTTTTAAAAATTGCAATGAATGCAGAGGTATTTAATGTTTATAGATGTTATAGTCTGATATTTATGTATCCAAACAAAGAATCGCAAAGATCTAATTTGTGTAATGTAAATCAGCATTGTCTCTTTTCTTCAGTTTAACTTGTAGTCCTCTGCCATATTTTATTGATGTTTATCAGAGAGCTAAACTTTACCAATCTGTTATGAATGATATAGCATTTCAAGCCAGTTCCTGTGACAGCTAAAGTGATAAATTGGCAACTCTACTGTGCAGAGACAAAGCTTGAAAAATGCAGAAAAATGTTTTGGTGGTGGTTGTCACTGATGGGGAAGAAAAATATCTGGGTTCTCATCTGGCTTTCTGGCATATCTCCTCTCACTTCTGCTGATCTAACTGCACTGTTGGCCAGCATACTCTCTGTAAAGCTGTCCTGAAGGCTGGCGTATATTCACCCTGTTCTTAGCCATCCTTGCATCCTTTGATGCCGTTTTTCTTTGGCTCCCCTGCAGTGGAGAGAAAGTCTGCCAAACTGCAATGCGTAGTGTAATGCTAGGAGAGCATTTCAGCTACAGCATTCCAAGCAGAGAGGCAGAATACAGTTTCCTTAATACAGTTTATTTCATTGGCTCTATTCTAGAAAATGTTGGATGCTGCTAGCAGTACGGCAACACCAAGGTTACACAACAGAGAAGATTCCAGTATAGTAAGAGAAGAAGAATTCCACAGTAGAACACACAAAGTCAAAGCAACCAAAAATTATTAGGCAAACACTGACAGTGATCCTGGGGCATAACTGACACTTGGAATGGATTGAACCTGGAACTGTTAGCCCACATTTGCCAATATTAGTTTGAAGTGTGTTTGAAATAAACTTTTATTTCAGTGTGAAGCAAGAGAAAATGTCCTGATGGACATCAAAAAAAAAGAGGCTTTGGTTTTGACTTATTTTTTTCCTTATGTTTAGATTATTTTTTTTTTTGGTTGGCTTTTTTTTGTGTATTTTTTTTTCCACAAGGTTTTTATTATATTAGTACATTAGCTAATGAGGTTGCTAAAGTAAGTTGGCAGCCTTACATTTACCCTGTAATATCATGTATGCCTGCTCTATTACAGCCTTCTAGTAATAAAATGAGCTGTCAGTTGGACACATTCTTCTGTCAAGAAACAGTTCATTTTTATGGGAGCATATAAGTATTATACCTTTGTACTTTTCCCAGGCAAAAAGCAATTTGGTTATACATAAATCTTTGCAAATTTTTTTGTTTTTTTTTTTTTTTTTATTTGTTTGTTTTTCATTTTCTTCTACTGTTAGCTTCCCATGCATCCTGTGAAATATCTCCTCCTCTCACCATATGAGAATTTCACAGAATTTACAAGTATACCTTGTTATACTAATTTTTATTCAATTACTAGAAGTAAGGTGTTGGAATAAATAATTCACCCGTATACAATGTAAGTGCTAGCAAAATCCCTAAAGTGACTCATGCGTTAATGCAATAAATTACGTGTTAACAAGGTCCTGTTAGCTCCTGCTGATAATGCAGAAAATCAAATTTAGTTCTGGTAATTTTTGGTTTCAGGTGATACTTTGTCTTCCCTGCAAATAGAAGAAAGTGGTTGTTTAGAATAAATATCAGGCATAGGAGGAGCACTACTCTGGGAGGAATACTGGAAACATTTTCATTTCCCTTTCTTGAAAATTTCCTTTTCAGAATCACTCAATCTTGTAAGGTTCATCAGTTCTGAACTAGTTGTTTCATGCTGTTTTGATATTTGCTGAGACAAACAGCCAAATCTAGTATGATGACACACTTGTCTATGCACCAGGTGTCAGTGGGCTTTGTATTTCAGAACAATATTAAGAATGTTTATTATTTTCTGTTAGGATAACCAAGTGTTGACAATTAAGTGAATTGCTAATTTAAAAATATTTAGCATATTAAGATTCCTTCATATTTTTCTCAAATGATAAAACTGACCCTGGCTAATTCTGTTTTTGCACAATTATGTGTAGGTCTTGAAAGGGTCAACTGTGACCAGAAGTAACTTTGCACAAACTATTCCTTGCTTCACCACTGTTAGCTTTCACAGAGGAGGGTTTATGCTCCTAATTACAGCTAAGAATATGAGCTATTAGCCAGGTAGTGAAACAGCCTTTTCTGGTCCTTATGACCTGTGAGAACTGATGTTACATTTTCTAGATATGATTTGCTCAAAAAGGCAGCATTGGCACAAAAAAAAAAAAAAAAAAAAAAAAGACTTATTGGGAAAGAAACAATCAGATACATAAATTAAATGTTTGAGGCAGATGAGAGGGTTTCAGTTTACCACAAAATTGAACATGAGCAGAGAGTGTCCCAGGTGGACAGCAAGTTTGGGAACTAGTGAGAAAATAACTTGTATACAGCTGAATGAAAAACGTAGTTCAGTATTTATCACTGTGTAGTGTGACTGAAACTTACATATGGGTTAACTTAGACACACTGGAAGAAGGTACAGTGCAAAGAGAAATGCAGTATTGTCCGTATGCCTTGGCCATATGCTACATGTTATAGTCCTTTGGTGATGAGAATCAACTTTGGTGTTGAGAATCACCACAGGACTTTGGTAAAAGACAATAAGTGAGACTTCTCCTCTTACTTTCACTCAGGTGTCTGAATTTATCAAAGCCTTTCCAAGAGCCAGGTAGCCCAAAATCAGGTGATGCACAGTTAGTTTTGAAATGTTAAACCTCTGGTATACCAGATCACTTTTTTAGAGGTACAAGTAGTGTTGCAGGTATTAAATGCGTACTAGTCGTCTAAATGTGGTTAAAATAACAATCATATTTTGTGATTTAAATGTCACACCACTTCACCATCAGGATTCATGTTATGTCAGTATTTGTACGAGTAGTATTCAAAATGAAAATGTTTGTTACAGGTTTTGCCATTACATGGTCTTGTTTTCTCACAAGCTTATTAATTTGCTATGGCTAGCTTTGCAGAGAGGTAACGAACATGTTAAACCAATAACTGAAAACTGAGTGCTTGCTTTTTAAAGGGAGAATGGAGTTGATTTTAGCACTGCCAGGCTGTACAGTGCATAACTGAATTCTGTGTATGTTCAAATTGATTCATTTGAAAGACAAGCAATGAGTGCTGCATTTGACATGCTCTGGGGAATCCGTCCTGCTACACACCTAGGGCTGTGTTTGTGGGTAAGATGTTTAACCTTGCTAAATAGATTTAATGTTTGGAGAGACAAATTAAAGTGAATAACAGTACAGTTGTGCAGAATGATTTGATGACATATGTTCATTCCTGGCAAATTGGGTTAAATTCTGGTCTTCAGTGTGATAAAATAACAAAATCATTCCTATCAAAATAACACTGCTAGGTTTGTGCCTTAGCAGTGACAGAGACTGGATGTCACTCTTCTCTCCTTACATGGATTTTTTTTATTTTTTTTTTCTTGGTGTGACACCAAGAGGAAACTTGGTGTTTGCTGCAAGTCTTCCCACTGCTGTGAAATCCATGGTCAGGGAAGTAATGCCATTGAGGAGAAAGAGAAGTCAGGACTAAAGATCTGTGCTCAGTTTGGAGAGATCCCTTTTTAGCATATTGTCAAGACCACTGTAAAAGATATTGGTAGTGTCTCCTTGAAGAGAAACAGATAATCATCTAGAAAAAATAATACTACCTGTTGTTTGCATGTTCTTTTATTAAAACAGTTATGTTGGGAGAGTGACATGTTAAAAAGAAGTAATCTCTTGAGAGCAGTGCTCAGATTCCAGTGGTGTTAGAACTGCTTTGATGAACATAATTTCAAGGTGCCAGAGATGGAACAGGTGGGGAGTGTGGCCGGTGATTTCGTTTTATGTTTGGGGTTTTTCATTGCTTTATTAGCACGAATGCCTGCTTATTGGTATACTAATAGAATTTCTGGCATTAGGGCAATAAATGTACAATTTGTAGTGTAAAACTTAAACAAAAATATACAGAAAATACCACCAAGGTATCAAACCTTTTGAAGAAGTTGTGGAGATGTAAGCACCCCACTGTGTTCAAATATGTTCCAAATGTGTGGCACTCTGATGCTTGGTTCCTAAAGTAAAGTGCTATAATACAACAGCATTACTTTTGTTAGCTTTTTTGATATGGCAATGCAGTTTTTGAGACTTGGAATAATCAACAGATCCAGATATTTCAGAGGAAAGAATATGCTAATAAATGTAACTTTTAAATGTTTCTTTTGTATTTTTGGAAATTAAAATACCAAATTTTTATTTCCTGTTCTAGGAGAACAACTGATAAATTTGGTCTCTGATTCATTGCCTGCAGTATATTCTGGGTATTCATTATACAGCAGTAAATTGCCACCAGATTGCTGCTATCACACCTAGCATAAGCTGTTGCGTTATTTAGCTCTTTTTATCTTTGCAGCACCTCTTCCTCAGTTTTCTGGGTGGACAGCTGGTGCAGTCGTGCAGCTTGCATACTAGAGTTCTTTTCAGAGGGATGACTGTTTTTTCTTCAGTTGGTAGTTGGGGCTTGGATTAAACAAAATTCCTGAATTCATGTTGAACAACAAAGTCTTGAAATTTTGGTTAGAAAAGCAGTGACATTCCATGGTGGCACTGAGGATCCTATGTCAAATGAAGTGGAATTTTGGTTAACCTGCATGAAAATTAATATAAGGCTCAGCTCTCATCTTTTGGAGTTGAATTGAACTTTGCTGAGCACTTTCATTCTGAAAAAAATTATAGGAATTTATAGGAATGCCTTCATAAAGCTGGCAGTGTCCTTCTTTCCATAATTGTTTTCCTCCTTTCTGCTATCCTTTCTTATTAATGTCCTGTTCTTTGGTTATATTTTTTTGAATTTTTTGTTATCTTGTAACATCAGATTCAACAAAGTTTTCCATATCCAAACTGTTTCTATAGGAACATCCCATAGTATTCTGTAATAGATCATGACATTTCTCTAAAAATTCAGGAAATGACCTTTTGATACTCCTTATTCTCTGGGGACTTGTCATTTCCCATGTCATAATAGCCGGAGAAGCACCGCTGCCATCCCAACATAAAAAACACAGCCAACATTACATATATTCCATCAAAGTTCATTCATTATTATTGAAGTTGTCAGTGGGAGTGTGTTGGAAGATACGGTCTTCATTTCACTGTTACTCCTCTGGGAGCTTTAAAGCAATACTGATAATCTGCTGTGGCATAAACTTAAAATACGTCCTAGTGCAGGTAACTTCTCGTACCATCCTTAAGGGGGAGGAGATGAGGCTTGTGTTTTTTTGTTGTTGTTTTCTTGTGATTTTTTGGGGGTTTTTTTGTTTTTTTTTTTTTTTTTTGTTGTTGTTGATTGGTTGATTTGCTTTTATTTACTATAGATTGTGATTTTGTTTGAAAATTTTTGTTAGTGATTTCTTGTTTGGTGAGTTATAAGAGTGGAGCAGTTGTGGCAACAGTGTGGCAGCAAGGGGGCATAAAGGGTCTCAGAATTTGCTGGAGACTACACAGCAGTGGTGGGTAAGTGCCATGTAGTGTGGCAGAAACATCACCTCAGGGGAAGCTCTAGAGCGAGGGTGCTGTTGCCCAGACCTCAGCCTGAAGTGCGCCATGTCAGGACAGAATGGAATGAGCCTGATTTGGAACATGGGAAATTCTGTCCCGATATATATGATCTTTTTCACAAAGGGTGGGCCCAAAAATGGAAACAGGGACCCAGCGAGGTTGAAGAACCTCCATCCTTGAATGCAGTCAAGTCTTTACTAGGTGAGTCTCTGAGCACTGTATTAAAACTGGACCTGCTTTGATGAGGGCTGGACCAAGTAAATATTACACGTTCCTTTCAGCTGTTGTGATTATTGTAGCCCTGTGTTAAAAATCTCTGCTGCTTTATTGTCCACCTAAGAAAAGACTACAGAACTACAAGAAAGAGGATCCATTAATTCAGTAAAAATAATAATTACTCATGAGGTCTTTATTGTATTTTCTCCCCATGTCCTGTAGAGGAGAGAGAGTGATAGAATGGCTGGGTGGGCACCTGACAGGTAGTCAAGTTTAATGCACCAAAGATGGCCTTAAAAAAACCCTGATAGTGTGAGATGCTTTTTTTAATCTATTGTGGTTTCCATCAATGTGTGTGGGATCCACACATACGTTGCGGCATGTTTCTGCTGCAGATCAGCAGTATTTTAATGGCCATGTGTTGTTCCGCATCTTTACTGAGGGGATGGAGGTATAGGTTTTATTCTATATTAGAATTTAATTAATGGTTTGGGGGTTGATGTTCCTTCTATAATCAGATTGTTTTTTCTCATTGCTTTGTCCTTAGTTTGCTTTCTAAAAAAAGATCTATAACTGCTTAGATTGCAAATGTATCTCTGCAAGTACTGGGTATTTTATATTCAGAACTGAATTGCATTGATTAATTCATAAAAATCACTCAGTATTGTTTCAATTCATTAAAAGTCAGGCTCTGTAGACTCTATCTCATTGTTTTAAATAACAAATTCCCGCCAATGTTGCTTTTATTCATGATAAGGTAGAACTGTGGCTCTTAACTGGTGCAGTCTTATGTGGTTGACAGTAGCTACCTGCTCTACTGTGGCCACATGGCCTCATGAATTTAGGAAGCCTTTTTCCCACCTGGTAGGGCCTAGTGTAATAACCATAGGAACTAGTGGATGGAACCAGTGATACTGAAGGATGGGATTTCAGTTCTGAAATAAATAAGACATGAGGAATCCATTGTGCCTGTGAATTTCTGTGGGGAAATGACAGTTTTGGCGCAAGATGGCAGCCTAGTATTAGGACTGTGATAATTTAAAACTACTTGCTGTGTGTGCAACATATGTTATATTGCCCCTTGTCGTGCTCCAAGGGTAAGGCTAAGATTTCCAGTGCACGGAAACTTGAAAAGCTGGCAGCCGTTTCATGTTCAAGACAAACTCAGGATCTAAAACAAATCTATTTATTTATGATCTTATTTATTTTCAAAGGATGGGCAACATCTGGGTAAAAAAAATTAAAAAGTCATCTTATCCCCTGTGTATATTTTTCTCTTTAGCGCTGTGAACTTTGTCGTTTAATCGTTGTCAGATGCGTTATGTTCCCTGTGTGCAGTCTCTAAGAGAAATCTCATCCACTGCACAGGATAACATTGTCAGTATAAATATGCAAGCTACTGCTTGTGTTTATTAGAATTTCTACTTAAAGAAAAGGAATAATAAAGAGATCAGTCCATTCAGCTGCTACTGCCTGTGTTTATTAGAATTTCTACTTAAAGAAAAGGAATAATAAAGAGATCAGTCCATTCAGACCAGTCCACTATGCTAAATACCTGTGTTTTGTTTTTTTTTGTAAATAGAATTACACTGTTACATCTTACTGTTCTAAAATCTGGTTGGTTTTTCTTGGTTGTGTGTTTGGGGTTTTTTGGTTTGTGTTTGTGGGTTTTTTTTTTGTTTGTTTGTTTTTTGTTTTTTGGTTTTTTTGGTTGGGAGAGTGATGCATGCAGAAGGAAAATTATTTAGCTGTTCTGACGTTTTAATATTTAAAAATGTTTACGGAGGCTGCTGCTGTAACTAATACAGTGATCGTCATACTGCAGCAGGTTTGCTGTGCTTTCCTCTCTTCAGATTTCATTATTTCAGTTTTATAATTGCTTGGTGTTTCTTCTTTCATGCAAAGAGAGATAGAATAAAACTGTTTATGTCTGTGCATGAGAAGTCTGGAGACCATCTGAGTGGTCTCATGTTAAATTCAGTTTATTTTATAGCATGGATCTATAGTAGTAATGGGCAGGAACCTTGCAAGATGCTCTTTCTTTCATATGCTGATCTTCACATCAGATGATTTCCTGATGAATAACAGCACCATCTTGCTGAAACCTGCAGATTTGTGCTTAACTCCTTCTAAAAAGAGGGTAAATGCCCACAGGAGAACAAGCAATACCCAAAACAAGACCAAAGAGCCCAAGCCTCCAAACCTATTCTTTTGATACAAAGTAGTGACACACACACAAACCCAAAACGAACAGACAAACAAAAAAAAAAACACAGCAAAAAAGCATGGAGGGTAGTGGGGCAGAATGTACAAACAGGAAGACTGAGCTGTAGTACCTGAGGCATAGGGGCTAGTGGAATAGTCTTGCTATCATCTAAATTGTGTGGGAGGACATAGTTTCAGAGGTCATTCCAGACCAACCTGGGATCAGTTAAGCAGTGTAGTTCCTGTTGAATTTTTGCAGACGAAAGAAGGTAGGTTAAGAGAATCTTCTGGGAGGTGAAAGAAAATGACTTCTTTGGTGTGGTTACCAGAAGACACCTTAATATATGGATATTATACCTTTTCTGATGTTAGAATTCCCACAGAGAGCTAAATTGTGCCTGGCACCACATCTGTGTGCAAATGCACAGTGACCTGCTACTCATGTTAATCATGAAGCCAAAGTAATTCTGTCCACCTGAGTATCATGCTCTCCAGCATTTTTTGAGTTAAGAGCTACAGAATTCTGCTGACAAATATAAAGGGAAAACAATAAGAGAATCACAAATATCAGTGGTCAGATCACTTTGAGCTTTTTATTTCTCTTATAGTATGGGAGGCTGTGATGTATAAGGCATAGACTTTTAAGCTGTCTGTCTTAACTTAGTAGGACTCAAAGTCTACTTTTACTAGAGATTGTCAAGTAGTGACTATAGTTTATGGAAGCTGGTACTTGAAAAGAAATGCGACATGCTGTAAAATCTTGATGGCAGTAAAATATGGTAATGATGGAAGAAGCAGTTGTGTTGCTTTGCCCTTCAGGAAAAGTAGAGTCCTTGATCTCTCAAAATGTGTGGCATCCCAATTGAACCTAAGTTTATTTAAGTATGAGAATTACAGCAGTGGTCAGGGTAGTGTGACATTTTTTTCAGTTATACCCTGGGTTTTTAAACAGTACCAGATAATATGGCTCTACCGATTAATTCAGTGGTTTGACATATTCATGGGAAGTTCATTACTTTGGTAATATCTGTAAAAAGCTTAGACTAATAAGAATTGTTCCACAAGTGAATGAGTTTAATGTAAATGTTTGCGATTGAAAATGTAGCAATCACTTTATGTTGTGGTAAAAAGGTACTGATTTTCACAGTGTTTCTGGGCAGATTCGTTTCACACTGGGTTTAGTGGTAATTTTAGAACAGTAGCCCTTCAGTCATCCTGAATAATACTCATTAAGACAAATGATACTATTTATGAGTTATCAATTACTTAATCAATAGGGTCATTGATTCCAGAAAGCGTTAGGGTGTTCTGTTTAACAAGACTTTTTTATTTCTATCATGTAGCCAAGGATATTGAAAAAGAAGGGTGACTGTATGGCCCCACTGAAACCTATAGTGAGATTCAATACTGTGGGTTAAATACTGGGTCAGGTGTAGTCAGTAAGGCTCCATGCTGAAAAAAATAAAATAACTTTTGTTTGAAGAAGTGTCCTGGAGGATCTCAAGGCTTTATTACTGGGAAGGAACATGAGTTCCAGAATGAGCATGGGGGCAAATTTATCCAATATCAATAGATGAAAGAAAAAGATCCCTTTTGTATTATTAGTGCTACGGGGTAAAATCTATGACTGTAGTGTTTGTTATGCACAGATATATTTTTATATATACTTTTATATATATGCATATTTTTTCCTGAGTACTACTAATACAAAGAGAATGTACATACAGATACATATATCCCATATATATGTATATGTAAGTCCATGTAAATCCCTATTCACAGCAAGTGGGATGAGAGATATAAAATATGTGTTTAAGAGCAATTGCTTTTCATATTATTCTTTAATAGCTTTCAACTTTTGCCTAATGTTAATATCCTTGCACAGTGAAATTCCAATTTCCTGGAAAGCAGTGTGTTTCAATATGATGCTCTGTAGCTCTTTATAATCTAGTGCTGTTTTGTGGTTGATACCTAAGTCAGAGTTTGTGTGTGTGTTTTGTATCCTTGAGTACATAGGTTTGGCTCAACAAAATAGAGATGTCTTAAATTCTGCTAGCTTAGCTGTGTAATGTATGTACTAAAGTGACACTCTTTCATAAAAAAATACTGTATCCTTGTATCCCACTACTTTTTTCCCACTGTCTTAAAAGTTATGAGTATCCTTTCAAAGCACTGATTCAAAAGTAACTCTACTCAAATCATATTAAGGTATTCTACTCCTGTTCAGTTTTCTAATAGGCTCATACACATTTACTTCCTTACTTCTTTGTGGAATTACTATTTTATGTGAACATCCATATTTAATTGTGCCACCAAGTTGTACAGGTTTTTAATTTACTTGTAAGTTTCGATACTGAAAGCAAACAAATGAAAGAGAACCCACAGTTTCTTAGTAGAGATTTTAGCTTACTGAGTCGCCATGAAAGTATTCACAGTTTTGTCATGGTGACACCCAAGAGGTCCTAGACAAAGGCTTATTATGGTGAGACAAAAAGCAGCAGCAATGGTGTTCCATTGTATCAGAAAAGATACTCAAACAGAAGTCTGGTTTCTCCTAGAAACAGAGTAATATGAATAAAACAAATGCAAATGACCTTTCCTGGCCCTACGTGCTACAAAAGCTTTTTCAAAGTTCTTCAACATGTTTGTTCAAGTTAATGAGCAAATGTATTTTCATATATCTGTCAGTTCTGTGTCACCTGGTTCTTGAACTTGATGAAAATTGTGTTCTATCTACTTTGCAGTCACAAAAGGAAGTATTTTATTTTTGTAAGTTATAGTGTACCTGTAGTTTTGAACACTTCACAAGCACTGACATCTTGCATATGCTGTAAATCTTTGACACTCTTTTATAACCATGTATGATACAGACAGATGTCATGTGGGAACTCAGGTGCAGTACTACAAGAACAGAACCACACCATTCTGTGACTTAAAAAGTTAAATTTTACTGAGCAGGAGGGGTATTGTGCATAGTAGAAGTTTCTGATGTGAAATTTTAGAGATTTCTATCCGGGAGGAGCACATATGATGCACCCCGACAAACCAGAGCCCCAGCACCTCTGTTGAGGAGGATGTTCATGCTGACCACCTTTGTATTACCACTTGAACAGTGGTATTGTTCAGTATCTGTTGGAAATCAAGTTGCAGAATTGCAGTTGTGGTCCTGAAGTGGCAGAAGTAATAGTGCCTAGCAATAGTGTAAAATTATCAGCAAGTTTTTAAAAGTAACAATTACAAATCAGCAAAACCTATAGTTTCTGGTCTAAAAAAAGTATAAATTACATTTCAGAGAACTATTATCTCAGCTGTTGTGTTGGGGGGAAAGAGTGTTTATGTTCTTAGTCTGTTTCTTTGAAAGCATGGGGTGGTTCATCCCCAGTTCAACAGCTGGTACTTTTCCATGCAATCTTATTTGTCATATGGTAAATTCAAACTAACTGTGTTAGTATAGCAGACTTATGATTTCATAACCTTATGAAATGCTCCATATATCTGCATCTGTTTTGATGTACTAGCTTGAAAAATACATAAAGGCCATGATTATTGTTGAGAGTTAAGATGCAGTTCTGAAAGTTTTTCCATGGGAAATACAATATGTTTTTGGCAAACACATAGTTCCCCTGCCAACCATTCTACAAGATGCTGGATACTACCATTTAGCACATATGCATGTATGCAAGCTGGGAATGCATTTTTTAATTTCCAGTTCATTCTGCCATATGGAAGTCACACAGTCAAATAATTCATTTCCATTGCTAATTTTTTTAGTGATTCCAGCTGAATGTTAGACCTCAAAGTAGGCAGTATAATTTTTTTCATGGCACTGTGTTGTGGTGTACAGGAGCTGGAATATTTTTGTTTCTTTATTCTGCAAGTTGCTAAATTATCTGACAATATAAACCAAATGCATAGTAATCCTTTCTTTAAAGAAAATATTTTTTATTTGTTTTTAAATCCTGGAACGTAGAATAATATTTTCAAAGCAGTAAAATGCTTAAAATATGAAATGTTGATAATTGTTTTAGCTGTTGGTGTAGTGCTCACAAGCTTAATTAATAGGCATAAAATGCTGTGTAGACACTTCAGAGGCATATAAATTTGGAACTGAAAGCATATTGTTTCTTTCTTCATGGTCATGTATATTTTATGGTCTTTTTTTTCCTCCAATTAATGTACAGGTCAAAAGTTTTGTTAAGTTAAAACACAGAAATACTGGACTGTATGGAGTCATTCCAGCTGCAGTGAGCATCATGCCCCATGTCTTTCAGGGCATTTTAGCACTTTATTATATCAAAAATACTCTCTTAAAGTGCTTAAATTTCTTATTATTTAGGATTGACTAAAAGAACCTGATGGATTTTGTGAACTTAAAATAGCACTAAAACATTATTTTCTCATGTCTGTGCTTTCTTACATGACATAAACTGGTAGAACACCACCTGTGCAAAATGTGGGTCTTTATGTATGTAGTATCAATGTGTACTGACCTGAAAATGCCTTTTCTCGTAGTTCACTGACAGTGTTTCTTACCCATTTGCTATGTTCTTTTTTATTCTAGACAACGCAAAAGGCAAAGTAAAAATATTGTACAATAAAGATGTTGTTTCACAGTGTTACATAAATATGAAATAATCCCAATTTTAGAATCGATAATACATTGCACCAAAAGAAAATAAAACCCTGTTGCTTGCTTATGCCAAGCTCTGAACATATTTTCTGACATACTGTCTGAATAATCTGTTTTTAAAATTAAATCCTTAGATATTTTGCAGCTGCTACATTGCATTTTTGCAGATGGATGGTTGGCCGGTGTTAGACCTGAGGTTGCCTATGTACTCTTGAAATGCTGTTTGGCATGTGCCTGTTTTGTGAAATAGTCATCAGCTGCATCACATGTTGATAGTGAATCCAAAGAACTTCCTTAACTTCAAAGACGTTGTGACTGCCCAGCCCCAGTCTTTCCTGTTTTCAAGACAGACACATATTAATGTCCTTTTTGTGCCAACTTGGTATTGAAAAAAAGCACTTGAATGGCATGTGTATGTCACTTGAAGACCAAAGGATTGTAATCTCAAGTTCTTCATCTCTATCAGAAAGACCCAGGTGAATTTGGACATGTAAGATCATCTTTTTTTGTGGCATGAACAACTGGATAACTATCAGCATTTCAGAAGGTGTTTCCCATGCACTGGGGAATTGGGAATTTGATCGTGTTCAGGGACAATTGTCTTAAAATTATTTTCTGTAGCAATGTTGGACTATGCAAATAATGCAAAAATGTTTGGTGGAATTCTGTATTTGTATCATCTACTACATATAACAGGTAATGTAAGACTTTCCCCTTACAGGGAGGAGAATCCAAACAGAATGAAAATCCAAATCACAGAAATGAATAAGCAATATTGTATCTATGTGTTGAATAAACAAATGGTGCTCATTGCAGATACTAATCTGTGATCACAAGTCTTCATGAAACAGAATAGAAAGGACAAATAATGGGGGGGGTTTTGTATCTTGCTCCTGCATTTTCCTCAGATGTATTTTGTTAGATGTACTTACACTAGCTGACTTACTCATGTGAGTAGCATTTTTCGTGATCAGAGCTGAACTCAGTTAATACCATGGTAAAGGTAGATCACACAAGGGATTATTTTGAATTGAATATTTGTTTGTGCAATTCCAGTTAATTAGTAACTGCATGATGCATACATAGTAAAATTTCATGGGAATGCATTTAGAAGCAATTCACCTGAATTACTGATTATTAATTATTGCTTAGCAAACACAAATGCCATGTTTTGTAAAATGTTCTGCTTAAATTTAGCAAAATTTATAGTGCATCAGTGTCTTGTAAATCATAGAAATATTAAGGCAATGCTTAATGAAGAATTATTTTTTTAGGATAATAACCATGTTTGAAATCAGTTCTACTTCTGTGTTTCTGGAGGCACATGCTGTAGACATAGGATTTATCTATAACCACCAATGCATGAACTTTCTTCTGGGTTTTTGCCATTGAGAAAGACAAGGGTTGCTAGAGATGCATCTCCTCCTCTCCCCCCCTTCAATCTGATAGTCAATGAGCCTGATAATTGCTTCTGTTAATATTTATAGTAGTAGTGTAGCTGTGGATTAAAACTTCTGTCCAAACTGCTCCCTGCTTCATTGCAACCATCACTGCGTCTCGAGGCAGACCATTATTAGGATGATTTCTCCTTTCCTCTGCAACATTTGCATCCTTTAGCTGTGTTGTTGTACTGTGGTCAGAACAGCACTGCAAAATGTCTCTTTTGTGCTGGGTGACAGCTTTTTGTGTTAATCTTCTGTAGCAGAGTAATTCTGCTGTTCCTGTATAGGTGTGGTATACTGCTTTGTTTGATCCAGCTGGAAAAGTCTGTGCTGTTGACCTAACAATCAAATTCAGTCCTCCATAAAAAAATGGAGGCACCCTAGATGCTATGGTTTGTGTGTGGGACAAAGATGAATGGCTGGAAAGAGACACGTTTGCTGGATTTGTGGTGTGTTGGAAACAAGTTCAAATACAAAATGATCTAAAAAGACTGCTGTTGTTGAAAGCATCTGGAAGTACAAGGATCATACCTTTCAGATGCTCTCTGCATTATACAAATCCAGTCTTAATAAGCTGTAAATATAAACTGTTTTTCACTTAACAGTCTGGCAAGAAATGGATTCTGTGTGTCAATGCTTTTGTATATAAAAGGCTACAATAGTACATAATCATTGTGCTCTCTGCTTTAGAAGTGCAGAACGGTAAAGGGGGTCTCAGGCATGGAGGAACAAGAGAGAAGGGAAGGGGAAGGGAAGGGTGGAAATGGAAGAGGAGGGGAAGAGAAAGGAAGGGAGGGGAGGCAAAGGAAGAGAAGGGGAAGGGAGAAGAACTGGCACTAAAATTCAGCACTGAGGAACACTGCTGGTGACTGGTCACAGCCAGATGTACCTCCATTTGCTACAACCCTTTGAGTCCTGCTCTTCAGCCAGTTCCTCACTTGGCACACCATATACTTGGCCATCACACAGTCGGGCAACTTTTGAATAAGAATGTTGCGAGGGACAGTATCAAAAGCCTCTACTAAAATCCAGGAAACCTACATCTACTTCCTCACCTTCAAACACAAGGTGAGTGCGTAGAAAGTTATCAGTTAGTTAAACTTTACCTCGGTGAACCCATGTTGATGTTGTCTGGTGATTGCGTTGTTATTTAAATGTATTTCAGTAGCACCCAGTATGATCTCCATAATTCTTCCAGGAACTGAGGTTGGATTAACATGTTTTGCAGTTTTCTGGCTCTTCCTTTACACCCTCATAATTTGGAATAACATTCACTAGCTTCCAGTCACCAGGGACCTCCCCATACTCTCCTTAAGAAAATAGGAGAAAGTGCAAATCAAAAGCATGCATACAGAAATAAATTTCAAAAGTGTTCTGTGTCTCTTCTTAAAACTTAATATCTAGAAAGTAAAGAAGTTTTACTTAATTGTAAATTAATCTCGGGGGGGAGGCAGCTGAGCCATGATTTTTAATTATTAGGAGCTTAAGATGGTGTGTAAATCACAGCAGCAGGAGGAAGATGGGAAAAAAAAAACAAACCAAGCTTTGCTTTTTTTCTTTTTGTTTGTTTGTTTGCTTCTCTTTTGGTTTCCATTTTAATCAATCATGCTAAATCTACTCATAAATAAAGTCCCATATTCATTTTAGATTTAAAAATAGATACAAATGGGTGCAGATGAAATAGCACAGCTTTCAGCATTGTGATGGGGTTTAAGAAAGAAAAGGAAACTTTTCCTCAAGTTTGAATTGAGAACTGTCTGGAGTAATCAATAATTTCATATGTTATTTTGGTGAGAGTAAGAGTTTGGTGAGGCAGAAGAGTATATTGAAACAGAAGTGAAAGGAAAATCAATTTCTGAACGTTGTGGAAAATACCTAGCACTTCCATTAAAGTTGCCATTGATTCTTGGGTCTCTTTTAATTGTGATAATTCTTGTGATTTGTTATTCTCTCCCTTTTGACATCCTTCCTCATCTCAAAGAGTCTCTGGTCCAGTGTTAAGTCCTGATTCTTGTGTCATGACGTACTACTGCACGCTTGTCTCATAAGGAAGCATGCTTATTTTGGCAGTCTTGTCATGAGACTGGGACACAGATGAGCATTCTTTGAGTAGAGAAACTCACAAGGAAACATATCAAGTAGCTTTGCAGGTGTATGGAGACTCAATGAAACAAGAGATTTCTACTTTTTGTAGGTAACTACTAATTGGGCAGTATGGATTGGTGTGAACTGTGCAATTTACAATAAGGCCATGGCCATGAATTAATTACTTCTGAGTACAGGAAAGATCTCGTGAGAATTGAGCACTTTTGAGCATGAGGCTTCAAAAGGAATCTGGACTATCACATATCCATTGATAGCTTTTCAGGCACATTGGACAGAATAGTTAAGAATTAGTGCTTAATTTCTTGGGTTTTTTTTCTGTCTCTTGGTTCACCTAAACTGCTGCAGGTTAGCTGACGTGTTAATGGGTGACAAAAGATTGCGTAGCAAGCATGCAGGGAGGAAACATAAAGAGGAGTCCATGCGGCATGATATAAATACCATTGCATCAGATAGGCTGTAACAACTGAGATGCCCCCTTGCATCTCAAGACTAATATAAGGTAACACATGCTTATTCTGATGTCCATGAAAGATACATGTTGGAGCAGACTCCAGAGTACACATGTGGTGAGTTTCATGAGTCTGGCACATTGTGTATGGCAATTGGATTGTGCAGCTCTGTCCATGTGGTTCTAGTTGCCTTTGGTTAGGATAATACAGACAAAAAACCCTGCCTGGTTTTCTACTTTTAAGGAGAAACTCAGTCCTCATAAAAAGAAATATATTAGAAGTAAGTACACCCTAGCAAAGGGCTAGATGTTGGGTAAGGTGATCCCCTGGAGTCCAGTTTCTTAATATAAAATGAAGATGGATTGAGCTGCTGTCCTCTCTCTCTCTGCTGTAGTTGTAGCTGGTACATGGAATCCTTTGCATAGGCTGTGCCAGAGGCATTGCCTTAGCTGAACTTTCACTAGCTATAAAGAAGTTACTTTCTCCAATATGCTTTTGGTCTGCTGCATCCTCCTGTGCAATTTTACTTTTTCTAATATTTTTAATGAAACTTATTTTATGCCCTTAGCTTTATGGAGTCTGAAATGCCAGAGAAAAAAAGTAATTAAGTAGAGTAATGGCTTTAAATGCAGCTCATAGTTCTTAGTTGTTACACTTTAAAGAATGCTTTTTACAGCGCAAAATCCCACAGAATTAATATACTCCCAAAGGATATTTCCTATTTTTCATTTTTTTTTTTACAATTTTGGAAGAAAACAAAAAGAAGGAAATGCAGAGGTGGCTTTTTTTTTTTTTCTCCATACTCTCATAGTTAAGATGAATGAAGTATTACCTTTGTCTTTGTCATCTCTTTCACAGCAGTATTTTCTTAAATACTGCATGATTGGCTCAATCTAAAAAAAGGCTTGTGTAAAGACTTGTGTGCAGTTCTCTTGTGCAATGGCTACTTAATTCTAGGTGTGTTTTTCTTCTCTGGGCTCCTCAGTTTTTCAGGGTGAACTTTCTTTAGGGCCTTAGCCTTTATGGATACCCGCAGATGCCTCAGTCTTGTTTCCTGCACCAGTCTACAAAAACTGTGAGAAAAGATATCCCAGTTTTCTGAAGTCATTGCAGCTGCAACCATCCACCTCCTCTCATTTTATTAAGAACACACACCTGGGTCTGTATCCTTATTCTGCATATTCCTATTTCCCAGGCCAGTTTCTTTACCTGTTGTCCTTTTTGGTTGTCAAAATAAGGGGCTGAAGAAATCAAGATGAGAGGTCCAAAGGAATGTGAGAATTTTCACCACCCTGAAGATTACCTGTGTATTTTACAGAGAGGACTGACAGGCTTTGGAGCACAAATGGGAAATTAAGACCTGTTCTTAATTTCTGATCTTGCATGTCATTGTTTTATTTCCTTAGGCTGACTGCAGTGCATTCAGTTTCTCTTTTCTGCAGAATGAAACAGCTTCAGCAGGAAATAGCATCTGTTCTCCTGCTAAGAAAGCAGGAATGGATAGCTACATGGCTGCTGTGTTAGGGTATGTGTTTCCTTTCCGTGCACTTGAAAACTGGGAAGGTGTTAATGGCCCATGAAAATACAGGCCAGATCTTTGTAATTACACAGGTAGAAGGATTTGTCAAGTATCTGCATCTAACCATGATGATAAATTGCGCTATTTTTTCTGCAATACCTTGGCTTCCAAATGCAGATAAATATCTACTTTTATAAGTTGTGTTTTTGTAGGTAACGCAGATATCTGCTGGAGAAACCTATATAAAATATATGCTCACTCTGTCCTTTTAGATTTAAAGTATTCAGCTATTCAAAATCCTCACATATTGCATGTCATTATTAGACACTATAAAAAAGGATTCTGCCTGTTCTGCATGAACATGCAGGACTTTTTTAAACTTGTGATTAAGTATGTAAGAAAACACACTGGTTCTCCACTGGTAGCTTCTCTGGTGTGTTTATAGTGTACAGATGATAGTAAATAGTACATGAAAGTTGTCTCCTGTCTCTGATGGAGTTAAAAATCTGAAAAAATACGGATTTACATTACAGAGCCAGTTTTTTTATAGGTCTGTTCATACACAGGTCATTAAAAAAAAAGGGAAAAAAGAAAAAACATTAAAAAATATCATAAGAAATTAAGTGTGGAAGATGTGTGTAATTACATGTCATACAAGACATTTGTACAAGAAAATACAGGTTATCAAATAAAAAAGGTAGTCTTGAACTTTTGTGTTAAAATAGACTTAAAAGGCCTTGTACAGCCTAATTAATTCAAATTCTTAGCTACATTTTTAACTGTTAAATTTATTATTGTTTTCCAGAAATTAAAGAAAACCTGATTCTTTGCTCTGACTCATAAATAAGCATAATAACTTAGTTGCTTATCAAAAATCTATTATTGTAACTGGAAAAGGCTGTGATATTACAGCTCAGTAATCTGTAATTCTGACAAAATTTGTCCTGGAAATCTATAGTAAGAGTGCACTGAATCAGTTTTGGCAACTCTTTTCTATGGTAATGGCTGTGCTTCTAAGTTTTCCTTCCTTCCCACATCCTTTTATTAAGGAAACAACTGGGAGGGACTCTTCATTAGGGACTGTAGTGATAGGACAAGGGGTAACAGGTTAAAACTTAAACAGGGAAGTTTAGGATGGATATAAGGAGGAAATTCTTTCCTGTTAGGGTGGTGAGGCACTGGAATAGGTTGCCCAGGAAGGTTGTGAATGCTCCATCCCTAGCAGTGTTCAAGACCAGGTAGGACGAGCCCTTGGGTGATACGGTTTAGCGTAAGGTGTCCCTGCCCATGGCAGGGGGGGTTGAACTAGATGATCTTAAGGTCCTTTCTAAACCTAACTATTCTATGATTCTATGAAAAAAAAACCAAACCCAAAAAACCCGAACAAAAAACTAAAAAGAATTTTACTGCAGAGTTACTATGTATATTACTAGTCTTTGTAATTGATTAGCAGATGCTCTGAGTTAGAATATAATGTCTGTTTGTATAATAGCCAAAAAATGATTGCCTTATCTTTCACGATTGCTTATGGAGCAAATTAACCTTCAGAGTGAAGATTTGCATGTTCCTATAAATTAACCCATGTATTTGCCAACTGTGCTATTTAATTAACTGTCTTGTTTCCCTTATGACCATCAGGTTGCAAGTTTCTTTCCCTGGGGGGATGTAGTAGTGTCTTTTTTCTTCTCTTGCTATATTAGGTAATATGGTCAGCTACAGCCTCTCTGCTGAGTTTTTTGACATGGCTAAAATTTTGTTTCATTACAGAAAATACGTTTACAAAATTATGTTCTTTTGCAGGTGTTCCTTATTAGCTATGTCTATATTAATAGAGTTTCCTGTTATTTTCAAGTTTTAAAATACAGATAAATTTAATCAATGCATAACTATTTATTTTACCTTAATTTAAATTATAGCATAGCGTCTCAGCTTTCAAGTATTTAATTATGTAAATTTCTATTAATTTGCATCCTCATTGAACAATATTCATCTCAGTTGCTGATGGCAGAGGTGTGCAGTCATACTTTTACTTGCAAGTTCATGAATCATGGCAATATAGACATAATTTAAGAAGCCTGAGTATGAAAATATTCACCATACTTGTTCCCCTAGTTCACTACATGAAGATGAGAATAGTGTGCAGGACTTGTGGGTCACAGCATACATTAAAAATTATGACTACCTTACAATATTAGGCATTCCAGCCCCTAAAGTGAATCTTCTTGCAAGCATTTCAAATGGAGGTTTGATCAGGAGCTGATGGTTGACAAATCCTGACAGTTGGCTTAGATCATGAAAGTGATCTCATCCTAAGTGAGATCGCAAAGCACGTGCAAGAAAACAGGGGGATCAGGCCCAGTCAGCATGAATTCATGAAGGTTGGGTCCTGCTTGACCAACCTGATCTCGTTCTATGACAAGATGACCTGCCTGGTTGAGGGAAAGGCTGTGCACATTGTCTATTTGGACTTTAGTAAAGCGTCTAACACTGTCTCGCACAGTGTAATCCTGGAAAAACTGGCTGCTCATGGCCTGGATAGGGGGATTCTTCACTACTTTGGAAAGTGGCTGGATGGCAAAGCCCAAAGAGTGGTGGTAAATAGCATCACATCTAGCTGGTAACCGGTCACTCGGGGCTTGGTATTAGGGCCAGTAATATCTTCATTGATGATCTGGATGAGGGGATCGAGCACACACTCAGTAATTTTGCATATGATACCAAGTTGGCTGGGAGTTTTGATATGCTGAAGGATATGAAAGCTTTGCAAAGGGATCTGGACAGGCTGAATCGATCGGCTGTGGCCAGTGCTATGAGGTTAAATAAGGCAAAGTGCCAGGTCCTGCATTTGAGCCACAAGAACCCCATGCAACTCTACAGGCTTGGGGAAGAGTAGCTGGAAAGCTGCTAGACAGAAAAGGACCTGGAGATGCTGACTGATGGAGCTGAACATGAGCCAGCTTGTGTCCAGGCAGCCAAGATGGCCAACAGCATCCTAGCCTGTACCAGCAATAGCATGGCCAGCAGGGCCAGGCAGCGATTATCTCCCTGTACTGCACTGGTGAGGCTGCACTTTGAATCCTGTGTTCAGTTCTGGGCCCCTCACTACAAGAGACATTGAGGTGCTGGAGTGGGTCCAGGCAAGGGCAACAAAGCTGGTGAAGTGTCTGGAGCACAAGTCTGATGAGGAATGGCTGAGGGAAATGGGAGTGTTTAGTCTGGAGTAGAGAAAGCCTGGGGGGACCTTATCATTCTCTACAACTACCTGAAAGGAGGTTGTAGTGATGTGGGGGTCAGTCTCCTGTCCCAAGTAACAAGCTATAGGACAAGAGGTAATGACCTCAAGCTGTGCCAGGGGAGATTTAGAGTGGATATTAGGAAACATTTCTTCACAGAGAGGATGATCAGGCATTGGAACAGGCTGCGAAGAGAAACGGTGGAGCCACCATCCATGGAAGTGTTCAGAAACAGTGTAGGTGAGAGCCTCAGTGATATGGTTTAGTGGTGGTCTTGGCAGTCCTGGGGTAATGGTTAGATTGAATGACCTTAAAGGTCTATTCCAACCTAATTGATCCTGTGATTCTATTCTGTGATTCTGTGGTGTATCTGTGTCAAAAAAACTTGAGCTCTTGGGTCCTAAATCCCAACTGTTCTGTTTACAAGGAGTTTTGGACCTTTCTTCAGTGAGAGGAGGGAGTCTAAGCTCTTACGTCACTCAGAGGCAAGATTTATGTCCAAGCAGAGGAGCTGTTTCTGACCCCCAGCTCACACTGAATTGGGAAGTCACAGGAAGTATCTATCCTTCACAGTCAGGGTCACGTTTTGAATATTACTTGCTCCTGCTGTGCGTGCAAACAAATGTTCACAGTTTGTGCCATTCCAGGAAAAAAAATCCTCTTTCTTATCATTACAGAGTCATTACTCTGATCTCCTGGATGTCACAGGTTTAAACAGTTTTGAGCATTGCAGAATATCAGTAAATAGGGAAAATTAAAACATTGAGATTTTTTTTTGTTGTTAGTTTTTTTTCCTCCTCTGAGTGATTCTGTGCCCTCAGAATAGGATACGATGTTGACTCCAGGTTGTGTATATATACATGCCTGCTTATTAGTATTTTGTTTTGGTTTTAAGATGTAGGGCTTAGGAGGTTGTTTTTTTGCAGTAGGTATTTTGGGGGTTTCCTTTTTTTTTTTTAATGTAATTAAAGCTGGCATTACAGCCTTTCCTCTGTATAAGAAGCTTAAAAACCAGTGTAGTATGATTTTGTATATTAAGTGGTTGAAGCCATTTTTTAGTGTCAGATTGTTACCTCTTAGCCATGTTTGAAAGATGTGCATTTAATTTATTATCTTGTACAAGCCAGCTAATTTTATCAAGTATGCAGCTCTAGAGTTAAAGCAGTATTTACTCCCTTGAGTTTTATTGTGTTCTCCATTGTGGTGAACCACAATGATCAGCTTTTTTTTCTCAGAATTTTCCTTTAATGGTCAGTTGCTTTTCATTAAAAAAATATATTTAATAAAAGCTTCAGTTCTGAGCAAACCTGTGTCATGGTTTCAGCTCTGTTCACTTTCTCAGTGCTGTGGCATGGAAAATAGCTGAGAAAGTCTAGCAAATACATTGTAAGAGAGTTACACATTTTGCTTTTTATAAGGTAAATTTATGGACAACAGTTTATGGATAAAATGTTTAAACTTGCGTAATTGTTTTGTTGTTCAAACTTCCTTGCACAGGAAAATTCAGAAAATTTCCACAAAGCCAAACTGCCACTAGAACACCGTCCAAGTAGAACACAGTTTTAGGCTTGGATGAAGCTGTAGTAGAGGGGAGATGACTGTAGGTGGCAGGGAGCTCTGGGTCTGATCTGAACAGCAAGGCTGACTGAAAGCCACACCATGATTGAGTTAAAGGCAGCCTCAATGCACTTGTTTTCACCTGGAAAAAAAATATTGATTTAGAAAAGTATTCCTTATATAGTGTTGGGTGCAATATTGTCATGTGACAGTACCATCCTCAAAGGCTCTGTGGGACTGAGAGCGGCTGGGCTGGTGTTTTAGGGAGGTGGGAGGGTGTCAGTACCTTCGTTAGCCTGCAGCATCTCAGCGGTGATGCTGTGCCTGTGCATCTGTCCTTGTCCTCTTATCAAGTGTAATCATGAGCAAAAAGGGAGACATTTTTTTTTCTTTTGTAGAACTTCCCATCCATGTCAGTGTTTGGTGACAACTCAAAATGTATTGAAATATGCTAAATGTTAAGAATATTCTCATTTATATGAAGGATTTGATGCATTCTTTCTCTGAAGAGAGGTTTTTAAAAAAGTACCATAGAGTTGCCTCTGTCATAGGCAGTTCTGGTGTGACTGCCAAGAAGCACACTGAGAATTCATCTTGTGGTATTTTTCATTTCTGTAACTTAGCATGCATATTACTGATCCATTGTTAGTGATTAAAATGCAGTCTGTTTCTTATGACAGGGTACTCAGTTCTAGTAAGAATGTCGTATCTTAAAAAAAGGTGTGCATTTCATTTGAACAATTTTCTTTTTCACTTTTGCGTGTCAAGAGTGCTACAAAAGATTGCTATAGTTTATAGTAGATTGCCCAGATTTTATATGTTGTTAACTATCAGCATGTTTAGTTTCATAGATTGTGTAGAAATGCTGTTTGGAAAAGGGGAAATAAATTTGATACTTTTGAGGTAGATTCAGCATGCAAAGCACAACATCTGGGAAAAAAAAAGTATTTACAATTGTTTTATGTTGTATTAGTTTTGTTCATTGAAGAACTATATAACATACATGTAATTTCAATCCTCAAAGAAAAAATGTTTTATGGATGTAAGAATGTAGGGCTTTTATATAGCGTTTTCACAGAGCTGTGTTAAATTTCAAAGCAAGTGTGGAAAAGCAAATCTATTAAACAAATAGGTGCTGGAATATTGTAAAAAAAGTAGTAAATTTTCTACTTTGGTTTTATAGGTCAACAGAAATACTTCAAAAGGCTGAAAAGCACAACCATATGTCCCTAGGATATTGTGCATCTATAATTCCGACCTTCTAAAATGACTCGGGATTCAGTTATTACACCTGGTTTGGGGAAATGCATAGCATTGTAGAAAACCTTCAGACATAAAAAGTCCAAACACTTTGACCAAGGGAAAAAAAAGGATTTTTGCCAAGAAATATTGATCCAACAGTCCATGACAGAAACAATTAATTTATCTCTGCAGTCATCAGCACCGAAATCTCCCTGTATTATAGGCTTATATATAGCTGGTATGCAAGGGAAAAAGCATGCCTAAATACCCTGTGACAGGTTTCCCGTCTATTCTTTCTGTTTCTGATACTCGGGAATAAAGCCATTTGTACACAACTCACTTCACTGTTTCCCTTCTCCTCCCTTCCCTTTTTTTCTCTTCATTTCACTTCTACATAGAGTGAGAGAAAACAAAAATTCAAACTGGTTTCAGCAAAACAAGGCCAAATATATCTCAACTGGTATCAAGCCTATATGGAACTCATTTTCCTACATGTAAGGTGAATATTTTGGATTAAATTTTTAAGGTAAACCTGAAAGACCTTCACAGTAATATTCACAGCAGTGCACATTGTGAATCATTGTATTTGAATGTGTATTAATTATACATAGTGATTCGGTAGATTATCCATCATATGGTTAGGTAAAAGCTTAAGGTGTTTGTTTTTTTTTAACCTGAAGGAACAGGCTTGTAATTGCTGCTGCAGTATGGTGGCAAACTTAAATGATGAAGAGGGATGATACTCACTAGTATATGTCTGTGATTTGCAGGTTGATTGATCACTAAAAATATAGCATTTCATGGAGGAAAAAAAAAAAAAAAGAAACAAACCAAAACCACCCAAGCAAACAAATTATTCTTTGTCCTCACCATGACTTGCAACAGATCATGATACAGTGAAGCAAGAGGGAAGTCAGTCTTACAGCCCACAAAGGGGGAAAAACTGCCTTCAGTATTGGTCAGTGGTGCAGGATGTGATCCTGGTGTGTTATTTCTCAGTGGAAAATACTGTTGAGCAGCTGGTGTAAAAGAACAGGAACGGGGTTCTTTTGTCCTGAACCACGTATCTTACTAAGTCAGCAAAGGAAAACTGCAGGTGAATTTTCCTAATGTATGAAGAAATAGCTTACTAAATGACAAGTGTGCAGTTCACATGCCTGCTTCATTTATACTTCATAGTTTGCAATAGCTATATAGCCTGGCAAAACAATTTAATGAAGCCTCAGGCTCTGGAAGAGAGAAGAGCTTAGTTTACGTGCCATGTTGCAGACAGTTACTTGAGATAGGAACTGGAAAAGAAGGAAGGCATAGGCATGTGGTGGCAAATAGCACCACAGAAACTTCTCAACGTGTTCATTCATCAGCGGCCATACAATTTAGGGAATTGTCTAATTAGGTGTAATCAACTGCCAGTTGATGAGCATAGAAGACAATTTGCATTTATTGGAGCACTAATGAATAACTCTTCTCATGCCTACACTGACCATAAGCTCATAGTAATTATAAGTTATTTCACATGTCCCTTTTACTATGTTCATAAGGCTCCTGTATGCCATTTCAAATAACTTTCAAATTTCTGTGCAAGCCTAAGAATGCCTACCTTGGGTTTTTGATCAGGCTGTCTCCAAATTTGCTGTACTTACTGCTGGTACAAAAACTGAGCACACAAGAGTCAGAGAAGCTGATTATTTTCCTTTAAACTTAGTAGCACTTTCAGAAAGTCAACAATCTGAATTCACAATTTCTGCTCCAGACTTGGAAGTGACATTTGAGAGAGGCCAGTAGTGCATTTCTGGCTCTCTGCTGTAGTGATCTAGTTACAACTCTTCCGTATCTTTGTAACTGACTCTCTAAAAGTGGAGGATGGGAAGTGAAAGAAACTGTTATTTTATATTAGTAATTTTGTGTTGTCAGAATATGCATTGGCGTTGAAAGAAACTGTGTTGATAGAAATTGCATCGCTGTTATGTCCCCTGCGATAAAGACGTAAAGCATTGAAGGAATATGAGGTGGAAGTGGGGAATGTTATTACAGAAAGTGGTAATGAATGACCGGCGGCGTGTGACAGGTACTGCCTTTGGCCTGTGGCTCCATTTTTCGTTGGCAATACTCTGTAGTATTGCTGGCATCAGCTAGCATCGTTTATCTTGGTGGGAGATGCCTTTGAAGTAAGCCAAAGCTGCGACGCAGCTATTATGTCAGGATTAGCAGCTGTGTCCTGAGATCATCTCTGCAGCTCAGCTGCTCAGAAAAATACTTTAATATCCCTGAAGGTTTGAGTCGTCTCATTTATACCATGTAAAGATGTTTTGCTTGTGAGTGAGGCAAGAATACAGGACTTCATCTGTGATGCTGTGGTTTCTCTGCAGAGATTGCATTGCATTTTCTCTGCAGTGCCATTAGTATTTGCAGTGAGATACAAGTGGAAAAAAAGCCCTGGTTTTTGTTTTATCTTGAACAACACTCTGGCGCAGCATCAGAATTCGGATAGTTATTCATGTGAACAAAGGGTTTATTAAAACATCATTTTAGAAGGACAGCGATTTTTTTTTTGAGACTTGTGTGTGTCATCTTTCCAATCATCATACATCTCTAAAGAGCCATGCGTTTGGCAGCTCTGTTTCCACAGGCCATATTTAGACAATGGCAGTTATACCATATTGCGTAACTGCATCCCAAGAGTACCTTTGATGAAGGGGAATATATACAGGTATAAATATATAGAGAGATTGTGCAGGTTTCACATCTTTGTATTATATTTCACAAGATAGTTTTTCAAGGGTGCTCCTAGTATATCATGAAAAAGAGTCACTGGCTTAATGGTCTAAGTAGTGTTCTGTCATCTTTAGAGTCTGCAGGAAATGGATAATCCTAGGGCTTTCTGAAAAAAACACTGTAGATCTTTCCAAGCATTTCTGTATAAATGCTTATACATATGCTTCATACATGCATACGAAGAAAATTAGTTTGGATTTAGAAGAGGGTATTAAAAATTGCAGGCCAGATCATAGGTGTTGCTGTGAGTTAGAAAAGCCTCAGGTTCTTCCCTGATCTTTGTTAGGGATGCTTCATCCTCTAAAATAGTTCAAAATGGGGTGACACAGAAATACTTTCTCTTGGCTTTCTGTGATGCTATTACACATTGAAACTAAGTTGTACAGAAACTCATGCTGTCTTTTGTGGGCTAGAGACACATGTTCCCTGAGCCTCATGTTCTGCCAGAATGAGACTCAAAATCAGTGCTTTTTGCTGTCCTCTGATACCTCCTGGCATCTCAGATGCCACTGGCAGAAAATGAAGGAAATCCAATACCCAGCATTTTTCAGCTGTCACAAATAATAGTCTAACCACTAGCAAGGTGGCTTCATCAATTGGTAATGCAAGGTAACATCCTTATCGTGTTGCTGTATCATCTTTTAGAGCTTTTCATCTTAAAAAGTCTCTCATGGTCTTGTCCTCCTCTTTATTTTCCAAACACAATTTGTGCACAGTGAGAGGAAGAAGAGACTGAAATGTCTAGGGGAAGGATAGCGAGAAAGTTGACTTTTCTGACATAATTTAAAATAAAAATGTAAATAATGTGGACGATGTGTTTCATTAATACTTAATCAAAACATGATTTTTTTTTAAAGTCACTCTTTTCTACACAGCAAATCAGTGCAAACTTCCATGTTTCTGTTTAAATAGATCACTTTCCTTGGTGCCTTCTCTGTTTTTTTATGGACACAACGTGACACAAGGATTAATTCCTAGAGCAGCACAAGAAAATTGAAATTGATTTTCATCACAGCAGTCAGCAGTATTCCTACTAGGATGGGTTTGCAAGATGACTTCCTGAGATTGTATGTGAACAGCAACAACCTCATGGAGCCTATTCTTGAGCCCTTGATATTCTTAATTATGGGAGTACTGGTTTATTTAAGTAGCAGCTGGACTAAATTATTTTGCAGGAACATCTTACTTCTAAGATGAACTGCTGTGTCCTACACAGGCATTGAGCAGCTGTAGTTTCCTTAGCTGAGTGGTACCATTTCTGAAGACTTGCCAGAAATGTTCAGTGTACTTTCTTATGGAAATATCAGCAGGGTTGTGAGTCAGTTTGCATAATGAAAAGTAAATTGGGGAGCGCTTTTGCTAGAAAGGATTAAACTTTAATAATCCCTTTGAGAAACTATCGTTTAGAGATGCATACTATGGAGAAAAATTCAGCTTTGACATTTGATTTCAGGCTTCACATACTTTGTTGGACTAAGGGCATAAAGTAGTTCGAACCTTGCCAGTGATTATTTTGGCTTCTTTGGAAAGTAAAGCATATTGTGATTACCATAAACAAATGTTAAAGGTAATTTCATTTCTTTTAAAGAAATGTCATGGCACCTAACTTCTAGTTACATTACTGGGTAATTAGGAGAATAGAAAATTAAATTACAGAAGCCAATCTGAGACACACCTAGCTTCAGTATTTTAATCTTGTTTATATAATAGCATGTTTGATAAAACTGTATGTTCAAATAACATTAGTAAACGGAAATATTGCTGTATTATATGTAGAGCTCTCCTGTCTTTAACCTTTTACACATGCTGTTCAGAGTGTTGTTTACAAAAAACAGATAAAAATATTTTGGCTTTATGCTGCTTTGTGCTGTCTTGTGCCATCATTGTCTACAAGGAAAGACAAATTGGGATACATAAGTAGTGATATTACGTAATGTTATGCTACATGCTACATTATGTTTTCTAATATTATTTTTACCATTTTTTCTTGCAGGCACTTCATATTTACATCAAGATAGTGTTGTGGTTTAACCCCAGCCACAACTAAATCCCCCATAGGCACTTGCTCACTCTCCCTGCAGTGGGATGGGAGAGGCAATTGGAAGAGTAGAAGTGAGAAAACTCATGAGTTGAGATAAAAGCATTTAATGGGTAGAGCAAGAGCCGTACATGCAAGCAAAACAAAACAAGGAATTTACTCACCACTTCCTGTGGTCAGGTAGATGTTCAACCATCTCCCGGAAAGCAGCGTTCCATCATGTACAATGGTAACTTGGGAAGACATATAATATCACTCCAAATGTGTCCCACCTCCCCTTCATTCTTCTGCCCCTAGCTTTATATGCTGAGTATGATGCCATATGCTATGGGATATCCTTTTGTAAGTTGAGGTCAGCTGTCCCAGCTGTGTCACCTCCCACCTTCTGTGCCCACCCAGATTGCTTGCTGGTGGGGTGAGGAGCAGGAAAGGCCTTGACTCTGTGTAAGCACTACTCATCAGTAGTGAAAAACATCCCTGAATTATCAACACTGTTTCCGGCACAAATCCAAAACATATCCCTAGTTTGGCTACTGTGAAGAAAACTAATTCTACCCCAGCCAAAACCAGCACAGATAACTATTGGTTTCTTGTCACTGTCAAAGTGGGACAGAATGAAAATAGATTACAGTGGCTGGTGCATGACATGGAGACTCAGTGTGCCCAGTTAGCCTTTTCTTTCAGGGCAGCCAACTCAGGGGACCTGTGCTGCTCCTGTCCTCTGTTTAGCAGCAATAGGTTCCCCCTCCTTCTGGTGCAATCTAGCCCAGGAATCCCCAAATGCTTTATTTGAACAGATGTCGACTTGAAACATAAAAATTTCCAGGCAGCTCTGTGTCACACACCAGATGCCAAAGATAGCTCTGCGTGCCCAAGTGCGCTTAGGTGGCACGTGGTTTCTGGCACTCTAGGGGCCTCTCTCACTGACAGCTACTTGGCTTTTCAGTGCCTGACAAGAAGATGATTAATTCAGGCAATGCATTTATTATTGGCAAGTTGAGGAGGAGTAAAATCCTGCTGTATTCATCAGCATATGCTTCGTTGGAAGTCTGAAAATGATTGCCTATAATTGATAGTGGTTAGCGACAGCAATGGGTTTTAGGTACTGCCATCCCATAGGTGTTGTTCTCCTGTCATGCAGGATTCATGCAGTCTTTAGAAACTGGAATGTGAAGTTTTTGAGGGCAGGTTTGACTGCATATGGCCTCTTCAACTGCTGAATAGTACAGGGCACACCTTATTTCTTTCAATACTTTTTCAATAACTGTTATATTTTTTGAGAAAAAAAAGTGCATACAGCAAAACTTCAAATGAGTGCTTTGCTGTCGCTATGAAGGCAGTTAACAGGATGATGCCCATTCTTGTGCTGCCACTGAAATTGCTGTCCTCAATCTCTCACCCATTTTAAAGCATCAGTGCATGGAACTTTCTGCTGCCTTGGTGAACAACTGCTTTTTGAATGGGAGGGTGACAGGCAAAGTGTGCATGTGAATGCTGCTCAGCCATTGCATGGACAGCATCTTCTACCTCCAGGAGACTGGGTGGGTAGAGTAAAGCATAAATAAGTGGTTGTGGAAGGGGTCAGTCCTCTGCAAATACAGCCAGTATGAAAAAAGTCCTGCTTGAACCCCTGGGAGTGAGTGGTTTTGGTGGGTTTTGTTATTTTCTTGGTTTTCCCCCTAAATAAGCTGGATTCAGTTAGCTGGACATGGTTACTTGACAAGATTTTGTCCTTTTCTGAGTCATCATTGTTTCATAATATCTTGCATACTGTGCAAAAGTAGTGACAAAGCAATATTCTTTTTAAACTCTTTCAAGAGTCAGTTTTTCACTTGAAACTCATTATGAAACTTTTCCATTTGCATGCTTCCCTTTCTCTCTTCTCTGCCTCACCTTGCATCTAGTAAAGCAGGTCCTGGAAAGTCCCTCCACTTTCAGTTCATGTTCATCTGGTTCACATGGAAGTGTTCAGGTACTGTTAGGGGAAAAGATACTTCACAGTACAAACGTTATATTGCCCAGTCAGGTGGGAGCAAAATTTTTAATGAGATCAGTAGAAAGCAGATGTATATCAAGGAGAGAAGCAGGGTTTTTTTGAGTGTGATATCTAGTGAGCCAGAGTTTTAGAAAATGGGTCTTAATTTATACCACCAGGATAGCAAAAAACTGGTACATTTTCTCCACACCTTAAACATGTTCTGAATTGCTGAAATGGTAAACATAAAAAAGTGCAGAGGGTAAGTTCTTTTACAAATTGGTAATTAGGATACAAACAACTGTGGAATAAGGTCAATCAAAATACTTGGATTCAATTTAGACTTAAAGTGATTTTAAACTGTTTTAAAATATTCACTGAAAATAACTGGTTGAAGAATGAGGAATACATATAAAACATAACATTTTTTTCTAGAAAGTAGCAAAATAGCATTGTTCCGTTAAAAAGTCTTCTTCCTACTTCCCCATTCAAGCTACTAAAATGAAAACCATATATCAGGCTCACGGTGTCTTTTTAAGGACATAGGTTTATAATACTCACTATGCATGTTCCATAGCCACAGTAAAGGGCAAAATCACTTGGCAAAGTAGAACGGCAGTGGCCACAGGGAAGAAATGTGGAGCAAGCATTAGCTGCATATGCGCGTGCATTCATGCTTTAAAGCAGAATAAGAAACAGTGAACCCATACTAGAATTCAGTTCATTAGGATTGTTGTAGGGGAGTGTGTGTGTGTTTTCACCATGTGGATTTATTGAGTAATTGTATGGAACAAGTTTTAGATATTCCTAAAGCTAAACTTGATAAGGAGCTATACTGTCATGTGGAAAAGAAAAAAAAAACTTTATCTGTCGAAGTTCTTAATTGTAGCTTAGAGCAGAAGCAATTATTATGTATCTATTTATTATGTATTTATTTATTATGTAAAATAAAAGGGAAATGAAGAAATCTTTAAAATTGGGAAAGATGCTGAATGCTGTGAAAAAATCTTGAAATTCTAGGACCCTCAGCCAAGATAGGATGTGGGAGAAGGAAAATAACTGAAGATTGGTAATGAGATGAGCAATTTCATCTTTGAAGATGCATGAAGTAGTCTGTGCTGTCCTACTGTATACAAACAATCTTCACTGTGAAAGGGCTGTCTTTAAAAAGCAATTTGTATAAGTTGAATTTCTACAAAGCTACATCTGTGGAGTACCAGTTATTTACAAGAGCAGTTTGCTTTTCCCCTCTTTTTCAAATTTGACACAAGCTTTTTGATCCTCCTTTCTCTTCCCCCACCCCCTGTTTTTTTGTTTCATCATCATGATGAAAGTCTATTCCAAATGCATATTTCTTCCATATCTTTTTTGGTTTTATATTTACTGAAGTATCATATTATCTCCAGCGACATAATCCATGTGTCCTTAATGTAGGTGCATTTGATTCATTAGTGTGCATTGCAGTGGGAAATCCTACTATGTTCATATTAATAATAATAGTAATTATAATAATAATCGGTTGTTTAATACTTCTGTCTCTGATTTATAGGAGATCTTTCTGTGTCTTTGAACAAACAAACATCAAGTATTTTCTTAGCAATGAGGGCAGTCCCTGAAAGTATTCATTAGCATAAACTCTGAAATAATTGCAAAGAAACAATAATTTTGGACAAAATTGGTGTTCCTCTTAAGATCTACCTCCTTAACATATCTACCACTGTTCAAAATTACACTAAATCATGTCCAGATCAACAAACACTGTATTAAACTTGCAGCCTCAACACTAGGACTAGAGTTTATGTCACCAGATGATGGTCCATGTGTGATGGGCTGCACATAGACTGGCACAGGTTACATGATGGCATTTACATGGGTGTGTTGAGGATTCTCCCTTCAGTAAAACTTGCAGATCTTAGGTTATGTTTTTGCTAGCATAGTGAAGATTATGTACTGCTATCCATATCGCTGAAATAGTGAGGAAAATACCTACCAGGGAGGGAGGTCTGTGCAGTGAGAATCCTCATACAAATATGCAGAGACAGCAACGCCTGAGTGTTTGTGCACACATTCGTATGCAAGATGAGCAAATTCATTTTGCTCCAGTTGTCAACACGAGTCCAAGAGTTTGTGTGGTAGCCTGGTAAGTGCAAGTTATAAGTAGCTGATAACGAGATATTTTACTGGAAATATTTATGCAACTTCAGTTGAATAGTCGTGCCTGCTATTTTATACACTCTATATTGAATTATGCATCAAGTATAAATCTGCCAAAGCTAATATAATTGGAATTGCAAAGGCTAGTGAATCATCTGGAACTATCAATGTACGCATACCTTAGTATTGGTAAAGAGACAGAGGAGAACCTGGATGCCAGTGATGTGTAAGAAATTAGAGAGGTAGCACCTTAGTACTTAACTTCAGTTCTCAAAAAAAAAAAAAAAAAAAAATTGTTATCAGGGAACTTTCTGGACATGATTTTGAGAGATAAACCCCTTAACAGGACATTATGTGCACATCTACTTGAAGGAGCACAATTAAAGCAAAAATCACTTTGCGTTATGGCTAAGACCAAGATTTTCCTGAATTTCTAGATCAGTCATAAGTGTCAGTCAAACACATAAAAATATTTGCATTTATTAGTGTGTAACATTGCTGGTGTACATGACTTGTTTAGTCAAGTGGCAGTCAAACTCAAAGCTGCTTGATCTCCTTCAATTGGTTTTACCTGTTTGTAAATACAATAATTTGCATCTGGATAATGAAAAAAATGGTTAAGACTCTTCACACAAGTTCTGAGAAATTCTATTGCTTTCTACCGGGGAGGCTTTTAGGGGTAGCATATGGGCCTTTTGTGGCTCTAAGCATCTTTTAATTCTTGGGGTATAGTTCCCATTGATGCCACTCCAAAAAAAAGACTATCTTGTGTTACCATTTAGAAATGAAAATGCAATACTTCAGGATGGCAAAGAGGGAAAATTAATGAACAGATTTTCCTGTGTCATGTATCAGTTAGGTACAGTATGTTCATACTGCATTAGAGTGCATGCCTCCAGTGCTTGCATATGAAGCTCCACTCTTTAGGGGGAGGGAGGGAGAATGTGGATTCTTACTGCATTGTTTGCTAAGGTTTATAGTGTAAATATGTGTGTGTATGACCAGATACATACATGTATGTATGGTTTGTTCTGTTTCCTTCAACATATGGTTTAAATATAGCTGGGCGAAAGTGTCAGCTAAGTAATTGTTTACCCTATACGAATCATGTTTTGTTAAAAATAGCTTTTTAATTAAATCTTGGGTTGAATCTTCACGTAGTGGAGACAAAGCATATGCTGGCATACAGATTACAGTATTACTGACTGGAAGCTCAGCATGTTGAACAGTTTTTCGTGTAGGTGTGATAAGACCAGTAAATGCTTGAGTGAGGAAGTTGAGCTCCTGCATAGCTGAGCTTCTGAACAACCTTTGTGCACAAAGCTGTGCACACATGTGTGCACATACACATACAGACAGAGCCACTAGTCTCTGCGGGTGGGTTGCAGGGTCTGCAGACATCCTGTTGTGTATCTTTTATTGGAAAGTATTAATGCCAGAGATACCCACCTAAAACCAGAATGTAAGAACATAAGAATAGCTAGAAGAAGGTAATGAACTGGATCTTCTAGAATGGGAATATACATGCCTCACATTACCTAAAGATGCAATCATCTCCCTGTTAGAATGACTGGCTTTTGTCTGTCTGTTAGGGTTTTTGCTTATTTGCTTGTTTGGAGTTGGTATGTTTTTTTTGTTTTAGTTTTTTGGGTTTGTTTTTGGTTTGGTTTGGTTTGGTTTGGTTTGGTTTGGTTTGGTTTGGTTTGGTTTGGTTTTTTTAAAGCCTCAGTTCCAGAAGCAATTTATACTCAACCATTTTCCTTCTGCAGTTGATGGATTTCCTAGCTTAACACCTTGGAAGATCATGTTGCCGATTTAGAAGCTTAAACTCACAACATTTAATTTTCACTGCTTCTGCGCAACATGATGGTTACTAAACTTGTCATGATGAACAGTTTGTCTTGAAGATAGTGGAGAAAAGGTGGCCTTGTACTGGCTTTCTCATCTTCACCTTTTGAGCCCCAAATACATTAAAAGTATCAAAGAAACAAGCTTTTGCAAAAACTGAATAACCAAGAGATTTGTGACATCCTGTGAGAAATGTGGGTACCATGCTTGATTCCTTCCTGTTCATTTTTTCTTCAACCTAATGATGATTAGAGTATCTTTAAGCCTAATGTTAAGTATTCCTGAAGAATAATTGCATTTTCTTGCTCAAATGCACAGCCATTTATAATAGTTATTATAGTTTCTGAATGTGTTTATTACACAGGATCTGTTGAGGGAAAAAAAAACAAAACAAAACACAAACCAAAAAAAACCCAAACTTGGTTCTCTGGTGTTTCTGATTCAAGGAAAAACAGTAATGACCTACTGTTGGGTTTATTGTACTTTTAATTAAAGCAGATGCTCTTAGCCATTCTCAGAGAGATTGATATGAACCATTGTTCAGATACAATATGATAATTCCTGCTTTCCTTGAAACCTTCTGATTCTACCTCTGTCCTCAGTATTTTTAGCATTGGTCAGAAATACTGTAATACTCACAAATATTCACAAAAGCTCAGAATTTTTGTGTAAGTTTTAAATACTTAGATTTATTTGGTTTAGATCATTTAATTTAACACAGGGAATAAAACTTAACTTTTAGTCTTGTTTCCAGCCCAGAATTAAGAACTTCTAAAGACTGACTCTGGACAGGATAAGGTGGTCTAGCAGAAACTTAATGTAATTTGTGACATTTTGGGTTCGTTGGTTTGTTTAGGATTCTTGTACTTTGATTTGAAATGTTATATAAACATTAAGCCCTTGATGTGCACTTTATACGGTCTCCAGCACTTTGAATCAAATAGGCATAGAATACTTTTTAACAGCTACACTGGAAATAGAAACTAGAAATAGAATTGAGTCAGGTGAATGGGTGTCCACTTTAAGCTGGATTTAGACATCTCTTAGATCAAAAGAGATAGAAATGTAACTTGTCCATTCAGAACTTGGTAGAGGGGTAGCAAACTCTTGATAACAAGATACTCAGAGTAATTGAATTTCTCACTCAGTAGTGTGAATGCAGATCCTAATTACACAGGTTTAGAGGATTATTCAGGGCTATTTGCTTTTTCCAACACTGGTCACAAATCTCTGAAATTGCTGTAGTTAAAATACTGCTAATGACTAGCTCAGTTACCTCCAAAAGGATTTTGTGACTTTACATTTAACATTTTGAGACAAACCCAGTTATCAAATGAGCTCCTCTTCCTTGTCCCTGTGTTTTTATTCCTCACAGATGCAGTAGAGAACATTTCAGAATTTCAAGGGCATTCCTGGCAGAAAGTAAATAATGATATTAATTACAAAACTCTCCAGGTCAAAACCCTGAAAAGATCAGCCTGCACTGGCATTGTGTATTCAGATAAAGCTCTGCAAGTGGCATGATGCTTGGATTTACTACTGCTGCCAGGAGCAGGGATAGTCTGCTGCTAATGGGTTGCCTGTCAACAGTGCTGTGCACTTACGGAAGCTCCTTGCAATTTTTATATTTTACCTAAGGTTTCTGGGGCATGCTCTAGTGGCTCTTGACAAAGTATCATGATAGTTCAAGAAAGGACAGAACCAGTCCCCTGAGCATTAAGATGACAAAAACTATTAAGACCTTAAACAAATCAGCATTGATAGATCCATGCACTTGGGAGTTTTATGCTGAAAATTACATTCTAGCGTGGAAGTTAAGCATGTGTTTAGAATGTACAGATCTGTTTTGCAGTCCTGATTGTTATTGAGGTAACTGAATAGCTCTCTCTAAATAATAATTTATATGTAGGTTATTAATGATGAGAGAGAGTCTCAAGTGAATCAATCTACTCAAATTTGCAAGAGTAAAGCTGAGTCATGCAGATGTCTAAATGTTGACTGTACTAAAAATACTCACCCTGGAAGTTCAGGTTGTCACCTCCCTTAGTGTGTGAAGGAAGAGCGCAGCTAAAGTAAAACTGGGGTAGAGGGCTTGCAAAGATAGTTCTTCAGAGTGGTGCTTGGAGCTTCATTTGTAGAAGATTGCCCATGATTCTGTACAGATATGACTAGCTAGCTGGAGCTGAATGATAATGGTACTGCTCATCTGTGGTCTTCTGGAAGGTTGAAAACTTCATAAGGTACTCACATGTAGCTACCCTTTGTATTTGGAAATCTAATACAGCACTGTTTACTGAAATATAACTTCCTCTGATTATGTTGTTTGGTTTTTTTTTCTTTTTTTTGCAATGCTTAATCTGGTATAGGTTGGTGTACCCTTGAGGAAAAAAGAATGAGCCTATGGTTATTTTTCTAAGTTTCATGAGAACTTAATTTGGAAGTATATTAATGACTCCAAAACCCGCATAATTTGTTCCATAAATTACTTTGCTCTGATTTTTCTGGAAGTCTCCAGATGACTGGAAATTGATATTTTCATTGCTTATTTCCTAACACTTACTAAAAAGTGATTTTGGATCTGCTAAAACTGGTGTTTAAATGTGCTCAGCCTTCTTGTGTCACTTGTCATTTGCATGCATAGGAGTCTTAGTATCTGTGAAAAAAAAAAAAAAAAAGAACAGAAACAAAAAAAAACCAAAACTCACAAAATCCCTAATTTCTTTTATTCCCTACCTAACCTGTTTCATTTTTAGTGTTGATAAAGCAATTTCCACTTTCTTCCAGATTGGCTTCAGTAATCATGTTAAAAATTTTTCTCTATTATATTAAAAGTTCCCCAACTTTCTTCTAGTTGTATCATTAGAGGTAGTGAAATTAAGAGAATATGAAAAAGAAAGGCTACTTCCATGGAGAGAAGGTCACTAAGGAAGGAGCTTAATTTGAGATAAAAATGTTTATTTGAAGAAGGAATCATTCAGGGTGCTGTTTAAATCAGTCTAGTACTCTTTTTAATCAGCATGCACCACCTAAAATATAGATACAATAATTAAAAGAAAAAAAAAATCTTTGCATCAATCTTTCAAAATAAGCAATGAAAACCACATGTATTCTTAAAAAGCAATCCTTCATTTTATGTGATGGCAGTGTGATATGGATGTCTTAGCCCAGTTACCTGGATAGTAGTTATCATGGGAAAACACCATATCATTTACTGCATAAATGTGCACTTGACAGTGTCGGTTTATCTCAGGCTATAGCATTGTTGTTTTTTAAGAAAATGGAATTAATAAAATAATTGGTGCTGAAATTTGCTTGTATCAAGCACACAGATTTAATGACTGTACTGAATTGCTATGTGATAAAGAGGCCCAAGGCACCATTAGGGACCTTTGAGTTTGTTTCATGCAAATGTTTGGGAGGCAGTCCATCCAAATGTGCACAAAATCAGCAATAAATATAAGAAGGAAAAGTGCCACAGAGAAATAATTGGGTTTTTCACAGTTTAGAGATTTTCCACAGTTTAGAGACAGGAATATGAGCTAGATCTGCAGGGTCCTAGTCTTGTCTATCCTGTGCTGTACCCATTTTTCCATAGATTTTTTTTTTTTTTTTCCTGGATTACGGCTTGAAGGATATATATTTGTTGAGGATATTCTGAAGTCTTTACAGTGACTCTGTGTAAACATTTTTCACCTGCTTATGAAAGTGAAAATTAGGATAGCAGTATGCTGCAGCAGCAGAGCAAATCCAATATAAACTCTAAAGTGCTTACCATGTTCTGCACATTCGTCATGCTATAAGATGAAACTCTTTACTATACCATAGTTGTATTATTAATAATGTCTGAACTTAAATGGAATCCTCTTTCATCCAACCACTCCTGGAATTAGAATGATTTATTAGAGATAGAAAAAGAAAAATTGTAAATTTTCAATTTTAAGTAAATTGGACAACTTTTTGCTATTATTGCTCACTTTCAATCATTTTATGCTGCACAGTGTACATTACTGTAAGATCAGAGTGCGTGTAGCCATGAATTTTTAGTTGAAGTGAAATGCAAAAATGGAATATTCTGAATTTTGTTCTTTTTGCAGTCTTTTCTTAATATTTGGGCAGGAAAATAATAAGGGTCTTTTTAAAAACTATGTTATGACATTTCTTATTATTAAAGAAGTAGAAGACCTAGACAAATTGATGTACATTGTGCATGTCATGTTCGATGTTTCTTGAGAAATAAAGCTCATGTGGCTCGCAACTGAGACAAGTAAGTTTTCTGTGCTATTGCACAAAAAGGAATACGAAAGTAGGTAAGGATGCATAATGAGTTGTCCATCAAGACTTCTTTGACAGGTTCAGACTTTTCTAATTTAGATAAATGTTGGTTTTGTTTGTAGATGAACTAGTAGACATTTTCTAACAGTCATAATAACAAAATTGTTGTTTGAACCAATTGGAATCTTGCAGTATTTCCAATTAAAGGAAAACAAATTAAAATTTCTGCATAGGATTAAAGCTTGTATGCATACATGCTTTCTATATTTACTGCTTATTTCTTGTATGTATAATAAACATATCGCCACATGGAAAGGTAATGGAAAGGACAGAATGGGTCAGGCCAGAGATCTTAAAAGTCAGAGTTCTGGCTTAAAACAGGGACTTCAGATAAGGGCATATGCTCATTGCACGTTCATTTTGTGCTTTATTGGCACAGGTTGCTGTCTAATGAACAGAACATTTGCATCAATTTGGAGTACAGGTTATTGGGATTTATTGTAGAATGTTTCACAGCATATCTGTGATACCTGAATAGAGACCTGAATCCAATACAACTAGTGCTAAGACTTCATATGCATTACAGAAACACATGTAGTATATTGTACAAGGTACGCTCTCTGGTATAATTACTAATCCTACATCTGGTATAGTTGATAATCCTGCAGGTATTACTGTAGTATCGACACATCTGTTTAAAATAAATGCTGCCTCACAATAGGAAGAAAACATTGAATTGATTCAGCAACTTCTGTGCGGATATTTGATTCCAGTCAGAACCTCGGAAGTATATTTAGTCTTAGATCATTTTATAACTGACTGAGAAGACAGAATTTCCTTTCCAAGACTCATAAATGTAAATTATTGCAGCAATGACACTTCTGCCATTTAATCCTAGTGGGGTTTCAACCTTCTCAGTTGTTAGGCAGGTTAAAGGATTGTGATCTGTTGACTGAATGAAGCATCTGTGTAAGCAATACTGTAAACCTCCCTAGAGACCACCTCTTATAAAACATATTATTATGGCTGCAAATTCATGATCTCTAGGTATTAATGCTTTATGTACACTACCAGAATTTCTTCTTACTGACATCCTGAATAGAGAAACCGTTCATCACAGTCCTCTGCTTAAGAAGCAGATAAGAAAACGTGAATTTTAGGCAGAATCCAACACACTTTCATTAGGGGGTAAATTGCCTTTTATTGTCATGTGAAGCTGAAAATTGTGTATATCCTTCTGTAAGAAAATCTGTACTTAATGACTACACCGATTTTTTTTATTGTCCCAGTGAGTAGCTACATTCAGATATTTTTTTTTTTCTGCATTAGCACAATTCAAGAATGTTTGCAGTGACCTTAATAGTTCTACAGAAATGAAAACAACAGTCAAGTGGGAGCAGCCTACAATGTTATTTACAGAAGCACAGTATGACTTAAGTAAATTATTTTTACATGTTATTAATGCCATTTACTGAGTTTCAACACAGACTTGATGGGCTAAATTTTAAATTTAAAGTGCTAGAAAATAAAAATGGACATTTTCTGTCAGGAATCATGCTTAGATGCTTGCTTGGAACTCTTCAGATAAACCTAATCTGCCATTCTAAGTCAGTAAGAGAGAGTTACGTAATGAAAAACATTTCTGAAAATGGCATTTCAGCAGATGCAGAAATAACTGGATGCTGCATCCCTTCAAGTGTTCAAGGCCAGGTTGAATGGGGCTTTGAGCAACTTGTTGTAGTGGAATGTGTCCCTAGCCATGCCAGAGGGGGTGGATCTAGATGATCTTTATGGTCCCTTCCAACCCAAACCATTCTACAATTCTATGAATCTAAGAATTCTTGAATTGTCACAACCTGGAGATGACCAAATTACTTAATATGGTAAAAAAAAAATGAGAGTATCATTTAAGTGGCATTAAAACTGATTTTGAAGAAAAATAGTGTGGAATTTATTACATGTATCACTGTTTGCTTAAATTAATAAATTAAAAAAGCATAAATGTATTTGTTATTCTTTCCAAATCTGGGAAAGTGGGAGTGAGTCATAGTGCTTTGTTACAGGGCAGAGTAGTCCAATTGGAGAAGATTCAAAGGTGATGAACAAGAGTCTAGAGGTAAGAAGCACTTCTTTTTAGAGAAATTGGTATCCTTTAGCTTGATGAAAGCACAGCTGTTTTTAAAGATGACATCATTGCCTAAAACCTGAAGGGAACAGAAGAATAATTTGTTGCCTGGGTCTGTATTAAATAAGATAAGTGCAAATGGATTCAAAACTCACTGAAAAGATCAGAAGGGACCAGACATGTTACTCATGGAAGATCTTTGCCTGGATAAAATGATTCTTTCTCCAGGTATAAGCATGTTTTTGTTATTACTGAAAGTGGTAAGAAGGAACTAATGAAGCACAGCTTTTTCTGCACTGTTGTCACTAGAGATGGGTGTGCATACATTTCTATATAATCATAGAATCATAGAATAGTTAGGGTTGTAAAGGACCTTAAGATCATGTAGTTCCAACCCCCTGCCATGGGCAGGGACACCTCACAATAAACATATCACCCACGACTCTGTCCAACCTGGCCTTAAACACTGTCAATGATGGAGCATTCACAACTTCCCTGGGCAACCCATTCCAGCTCCTCACCACCCTTACAGTAAAGAGCTCCTTCCTTATATCCAATCTAAACCTCCCCTGTGTAAGTTTTAACCCATTACCCCTTGTCCTATCACTACAGTCCCTAATAAAGAGTCCCTCCCCAGCATCCTTATAGGCCCCCTTCATATACTGGAAGGCTGCTATGAGGTCTCCATGCAGCCTTCTCTTCTCCAGGCTGAACAGCCCCAACTTCCTCAGCCTGTCTTCATATGGGAAGTGCTCCAGCCCCTGATCATCCTCGTGGCCCTCCTCTGGACTTATTATACTTCTTCTTATAATACTTCTTCTCTGGCAAAGACTGTGGCTTCCTTTTATTTTATCTTTGTAATGAGTGTTATTAGATATTGGCCAATGAAATACAAAATAATGAGGAAAACTGTATAACCCTAGGTCCTCGTGAGATGGCAGCTAAAGTTGCAATACGTCCTGTGCCATAGCTTTTCTCAACAAGGTAATTTTGCCCATCAGACCTTGTATGCAGAATCTTTAAGTAGGCAGTCTGTCCAGTGATGAACAGGTAATATCCTTAGTGGAAACTGTTAAAAAATAAAAATTTGTCATACTGTTATTTTTGGTTTTCTGATTAAAACCTTGCAATTGCCCATAGACCTCAGAAAGACAGAACTGTAACTGTAATTTGTAGCTGTAATGGTCAAAAGAAGAGAGATTTTTTTAGGCATTTTTAATGCCAAAAAAACAACAACAAAAAAAAAACCCTCAAAACCAAAAAAAAAAGAAAAAAAAAAAAGAACAAGAGAAACCCACCAAAAATCAACTTTTGCTAGGAAGCTTTGTTTCCAGAAGTTACTGGAGACAGTGGGAGGTGAACCCTGAAGTATAGATTTTGAATTTGGAAAACACAGAGTGTTTCTTTTTCTTCTGTATTTTGTGCTTAGAAAGGAGAGCTGATTGTATTGTCTTGCAGTTCCAGGATGTGCCTAAGATTTATTGGATATAAATTAAATTCAAAAAATCTTACATTCTTCATATATTTGTCAAGCTATATAATCCTTCCATTCCCTTATTTCCTTGTTTAAAAACTGCAAGAATATCTTTATATTGATTGTCCATTTAAATAAGCTATTCCAAATAATCATGTTTTGTCAGTGACAAACTTTTTCAGGGACCAAATGGAGTCACTAACATAATTTAAAAATGGATGGGAAAAAAAGAAAAAAAAAAGTGATATTGACTTGAAAATATGTTTTGCCATTTTGAAAGAAGTTATATATAAAGAAAAACTTATTTGGGTAAATTCTTTATAAGGAAATGTAATAAGAATACAACATAAGTTTCAGTAAAAATTTGTGTTATAATTGACAGAGGAAGAAGGGAGAGGAATTAGGGTGGTTGTAATGATTTATTTGTGGGTAGTATGACAACACCGATTGTTAAACACAATTCTATTTGTCCATCATAAACAGAAATGTCAGAAGCTGGGCAAAATTTTAACCATCTGGTTCCCTGATTCTTACAAAGACTGTGAAAGTAAAACAGGCAGAATACTTGGAGGTAAAGTCTCTCTTTCTAAGACGTAGAAGCCTAAATAAATTATGTAGCTATTTTTATTCAACTATTTGTCTGAGAACCTAAGTTTTCTGTAATTTACATAGTTTTTGTCACATGATTTCTCTAAATTTAGCAGAAAAAAGTGTAACAGAAATGTCCGTGGGATTGCACATGCTTTCAAAGTTCATGAGAAATACCTTATTTTTTCTCACCTGCTATACATACAGCTAAATGTTTTCTTGTTTGGCATTTTCACTCAACTTTGATTGACCATGTATACTTCTGTGTATTTCCATTGCATGCTGGTACTAAAAAATATACTGGTTTTGAACGTTTCCTTGTATATCTGACTTAATAATGAGACTCATTCCTTTTTCAGATATGCGTTCTGCATCATTTTCTTGGTCAGGAGTAGCTTTTTCATTGGTATAAATAAAAATACAATTTAGCCACTTTTGCTGTATTTCTTTCTTGTATCATTTCTTCAGATGTTGAAGTAAATAGAAGTGACTAAGCTTACAGAAAATGTTGAACAGTTCACTTACATTGAAACAAGTCCCAAGAGATGTCACTAACCTTTGCAGAAACGATAATAAAGGACAAGATGGTGACTGCAGCTCTTAAGCTGGAAGTCTTTTCAAGATCTGCAGTAATGTCTTGGTTTATGCACTCCATTTGCTCTCACTGAAAAAGACTCCAGGCATATCACATACTTAACATTCAGTGTCTTACAAGAAGTTACTCTGTCTTACAAGAAAATGGCTGCAAACTATGTGTTCAGGCTGGACTCCAGAGGAGAAAAGGACATCTGAATTATGGAAGTCTAGTCTTAATGTAATGTTTGAACTGTTATACTCAAGTGAGTTAGTCTCTTCCCAGCAAGGCCAAGTCCTAGTCTGTACACAAGCCAATGACTTTCTTAATCTTGCTGACATTGTCAGCTATATTCTTTGCTTGTTTGTTTGTTTGCTTTGTGTTTTGTTTGGGTTGGTGGGTTTTTGTTGTTTTGTTTTTGGTTTTTTTTTTTTTTAATATACACTCCATTTCCATCTAGTCCTCTGAAAAGATGGTATAGCTTTTTAGAGCAGTTAGAGAATGAGAGCAGCAGTCCCCATCTCTCCTATGTTTTTCAACTTTATATTCTCTGTAGACATTATATCAAAGAATGCAAGCTCACTCACAAGACCAGTCTGACTGTGATGAGGGAAAACCTTGATTAATAATTAAATATATATCTTAGGCAGTGTTGTGGCCTAATCTTGCTGTATATTTTGGGGCTTTTTTTTTTCTTAATGCTAAATACTGTTATTTATGATAGAGCTGATTAGATTGAATTGTGCTGCTTGGAAAAGTATGATTATGTGGGGTCCTGAATTCATAAACTGAACCCTCACTCTCACCCGGTGAAATGGTCAACAACTGAAACTGAATGGGTTTCTGAGCTACTAAGGTACAGTGCACAGTGTTTGAAATTTTTTCATCTCAGCTTCCTGAAGCTTACAGAAATATGTTAAATACTACAATTGCTGCATTCTTCTCTGTTCTACTACATTTACAGTAAGCCTGGGTATTTCATTTTGAAATTTTTTTTTCGCTTTTCATTCCTACCATGAATCTGCAGTCAGCAATTATTTATCTTTTTTTTCTCCAGAGTCTAATTTTAAAGTTGTTTTTCCAAGTGTGACTTTCTTCCCTTTGTGCAGTGATAAAATCTTCTCACCAAGGTCAAACCCTGACTTTCTGATTTCTGAGAAGCATTTCTGCAGGAGTATGATGGTGTGATGAGTATACAGAAGTCGCAGATACTATTTATTTAATTTTCTATTTCTGTTACGTGTGTGTCCTTAAATAAGCTAATTTGGTGAATAAAGTGTGAAAAACAATCAATTGCATGCCATGGGCAGAACAAACGTTGGATTATTAGCCTAAGAAACATGCTTCTCTTTTCTTTTTTTTTTTTTTTTTTTGCGTTACCTCATGTAGCCTATGAAATCCTGAGAAACGGTGGTGTTTTTTGCAGATTTAATAAAACTTCAGTTTCTAACCAGCTGGGAAATAATTTTTTACCCAAATAAAAAGGGCTTTAGAGTCAGGTCGTTTTTTTTTTCCCCTTATAGTACCAATAATAAATTAGGAATACAAAAATTTTCCCTTTCAGATCAAACCTGATTTTTTTTCAGGACATCTTCTTTCAAGTACTGAAAAATTAGTATTCCTGTCTTGCCAGTTGCTCTTAGTTGAATAATAAAAATCCTGAATTGTCAGAAGTCTTCTATCCAATTTATTCTCCCTTATAATTGCTTCTGTATTGAAGTGTTCATATTTGCATAAAATGTTGAAAGATTTTTATAATGCTACTTTTTCATGTTTTTTCTCTTATTCAAGGAAATAGCAATCATTTCAGTAATCATTTGTGTCAGTTATATAAAGACATTTGAGATCGTGTTATAATGTGTTCTAGCTTTTCAGTGATTTAGATGAAGCAGAATTTCACATTCTCAATTTTCTGTAGGGTGCAAATTGTATCAGTGATTTAAATAGATTAGGAGACTGTCATTGTAATAGAGAATTCAAATTACTGCGGGTTAAGTAATTGATGACATGTGTGTTTTAGTCTTCACCAGTGTGGATAGTTCCTATCATGGTTAATAATTTGTCATGAAGAAAAATTAAATAAAATAGCAACCATACGTGAAAAAAATAATGCACTTCTGACTGTAGTGGAAAGTGAATTCTGCTCATTTGTAATACCTGTAGGAAAAAAAATGTAGGAAATGCAGCAGAAAGTATAAATTTTCATTTAACTTTAAGAATCCAGAAATGCATGGTTCATAGTGCTTAATGGATGTGTCATGACTGTATTCCTGGGAATATTAAAATATGCTTCTGCCGTATCTACTTTGTGAAATGCTGTAATTTATACAAAACTGTATCTGTAGATTCTTTATTAAGGCAGATTAGTGGAAATGTTACCAAACTTTCTTTAGGACATTTCTTTGTTTATGAAAAAAAAAAAAAAAAAGTAAAAGCTTTCTTTCAAATTTTTAATGAGAAAGTTTCAGATTTCTTTGTGGAAGACAGTATATGGTTAAACACTAAGAAAAATATTTTCTAGCATTTGATATTCCAAAGCCAGTTTAGAAAGCTTTCACATTGCATGGAAACCTTCTGATTTTTCTATGTAAAACCCAGGACCAACAAACAGTAGATGGATTGATACCCTGAGAGTCAGCAGTTACACTTTAGACTTATGTGCAACTGCAGCTGGAGTAGAAGACAGGAACAAAATGGTTTGTTATAATTATAATGCAGGTGTTCCATGAATAAGTGACCTAGTGTAATTCCTTACCCTAACACTAAAATTAAAATTTTCTCTGTAAATCAAGGAGTATGAACTCTCCTAACTTGGGCTAGTACATCAGATTAGTCTATTGGTTGTCACATTGTAAATTGTTCACTCAGACCTCCCTAATAACATCAGAGTTTTATTTCAGTGCATCCTGAAACTTTAGAAAATAGTTGATGATCTCTAGTTAGGTCTACTCTAAAAGCCAACCTAAATATATTTAGCATCACTATGCTCATGTATGGAAAAACTGAAATATTTTCTAAGTCATCAACCTCTTCTACCTGAGAAGAGTAGATGTCTGCTACCTGAAGAGTCATAGTTAAGTATTTTTCATATCACTCTTGGGATGCCAAATACAGAACTTTATTTGAAGAGTGCCACAGTGTCTCTCTTTAGATCATTCAAAATCATACAACTTTTTTTTAGAATTAGAGCACTTAGAAATTACAATAGAATAGAAGAGAAAATAGAATAGAAAATGAATACAATAGGATAAGAAAATGAACAGGATGGAATGGAATAGGCTAGGATAGGATAGGATAGAATGGGATGGAATAGGATAGGGCATTTCAGATTGAAGGAGGCTACAATGATCAACTTGTCCAACTGCCTGATAACTTCAGAGCTGACCAAAAGTATAGGCATGTTATTAAGAGCATTGTTCAAATGCCTCTTGAACACTGATGGGTTTGAGGCATCAATGACCGCTGCAGGAAGTTCCAGTGTTTGACCACCCTCTTGGTAAAGAAATGTTTCCTAATGTCCAGTCTAAACATTCCCTGGTGCATCTTCATTCCCTAATGTCTTGTCACTCTTTCCTGGGGAGATCAGCAGTTTGTGATACATTTGTTCTTTCCTCTTACTCCTTATGTTATTTCAGATGTTACGGCTCTCTATTGAAATTGCTGGTTTTACCATTGTACTTTCCACAGTATTCTTCTCAGAACAGTAATTTCCATTCCATGACTCATCTTTTATCTGTTTCCTACACAACCCAAACACCTCCCATATGGTACAAGTCAAACAATCTGCAGGCCTACAAAAGCTCTTGCCAAAAACCTAGAGTTCTTCAGGAGCAAGCAGAATGCCTTTGTGTAGATATCTGGAAGACTGTAATGTGTGACTTTCAAGCAAGTTGATATCTTGAATTAGCAAAATAAAGAGGATATCAGTACAATGGTTAAGAATGATGGACTTGTAGAACGTGATTATCTGCCATGTACCTACACAGTCTTGGAAAAACTGTTTAATTTCATTGTGTTTAATTTCTCTTATTTGCACAAGTTAAGCTCATCTTCTGTTAATTCAGGGAGTTTCACACTTTGTTAACAATCTTTAATGCAAAGTGATCCTGATTTATACTCACTTTCTTATCTTCTGCAGTAATGACTTAAGAAATTGCATGACATACAATTTTGGAAAATGATAGAGGTTTACAGAGGATTTGCTATACCTTTGAATAAGAAAACAAGTAAGTATGCATGTGTCAGGCTACATTTTTTATTTGCTTTTCTAAGCAAAATGAAAAACAATGTGACTGCATAAATTGATTTATTCCCATTCCGGCATTTTATGAGAGTGCTAGACAAGTGTGTTTCATATCTGATATTGGTTGTCTGGAATTAACTTACTTAGTAAAGTGCTTACCTGCTTAGTTACTGAATGGAGGAATATTGAAACACAACTCTTGGTCTTTGCTTCATAGTAGAAGTGTTTTGCTGCTATGTTCATTGGCTGCAGGACAAAAATATGAATAAATCAATAGCATGTCTAACACTTCTTTTGAGGTACATCATTGTTTATAAAATTGACCTCTGATTTCCCTAGACTGATTTTTTTTTTTTTTTTCCCTCCCATGTAAAATTGAAGAACATAAACAGTTTTCAATTACATTTTGTTTCCTAAAGTGTTCGGCCTCAGAAAATCTAAAAAATACACATTGTATTTCAAAAAGCCATAAATTGATGAAAAATTAATTAGCGTATCTAAGTACATAATCATACATAACACTGAAGAAGTCTAAAATTTAAGAGTTCAGTCCTACCTACAACAGCTGCAATAATTTGAAATTCTGACATTTATTTCAGTACCACCAAAGTTAGATCTCAAAAATTACTCAGTGCAGAATTTCTGAGAGATTTAGGTGATCCATTTCCTGAGGACTGCAAACGCCTTTTTACTTTTGAGATCTGTTGACTATTCAGCAAAGGTGATAGATTCTCAGCTGAGATCTGAAAGAAGAAGTTAACTCCATGGATATTCTGGAGTGTAAGCCTACCCTATACCTTCACAAATAGCTTGACCTGTGTTTCGTGATATGTTGGTTTAGTAATATTTATTTAGGTGTTTAAAACTTACATGCTTTGTACATGCCTTATCCATTAATTTAAGTCCATTCTAGAAGTGTCATTAGTCTAAATCAGGAGAATGTAATGAGTGCTCAACTGAAGACGTAATATGTGAACTTGTGGCCAGTGACTAACTCTTCTTTTTTTTTTTTTTTTTTAAAGAATTAATTACTTTCAAAATAAGTATGGTGGTCCATTTGCTGTTCAGAAAGAGTAAATTCAGTTGTTAGATTTCGTGTACTGCTTCTCTGGAATTCTAGAGTTCTAGTCTTAATTGCACAGGTATACTTACATATTTCTAGAAACTGAGTATTTCTACAATCACTTGCAAAAGATTTTCAAAGACCATAGGAAATGTTTTCAAATATTTCTAATATTTTATTCAGTTCCTCTATGAAAATCAACTAGAAATTGTGTCTGCCTTTTCAGTCTGCCTTGGATCCGCTACTATAAAAATAAACGGCCAACCAAAAAAAAAATCATAATCTTCAAAAGCAAGAAATGCTGAATACAAGATTTGATTTGTCAGATCTTTGCAAAATTATCTGTAGTGAGTTTCTTGTAAAAAATAGGCCTTTCAGTCAGTTTGTGAGTGTCTAAAGGCTCTGCTACCTGAAGTCCTTGCGTATTTGTACTTAACCCTGCACCTAGGAATGTTTCCTTAAAATAAAAGGAACTGCTGATGTACAGTGTTTAATCTGGTACAGATTTTCAGGCTTGGACCACAAAATTTTACAAATAAAATTAAATATCTTCTGAATGGTCACTTTGTGGGATATTACTAAGTAGATATCTAATACTTTAGAAAAGTTTAGAAAATAATTCATAATTTCAAACAGAATTATGTCAGAAGAGTCTAAGAAGCTAGTTGAAGCACTGAACAGGAAGACGAAGTTAAGGGTAGCATTCTCTTTCTGCCTTCTCTTTGGCTTCATATGAAGTTTTCTTTGTAATTCATCATTTTCCCATCATATGCCTTGTCTGGTTTCTTCTGAATCTTATTGAAATTTTCAGTCCTTTGCATTCTTCCTGTCAGATTTATACAATTAAATGGAGGTTTCCTTTTCAAAGACAATATTTTGGGCATGCATACCTTACACGATACCCTGGATGCTTATGTGCTATTAAAATATAAACTGAACTTCAGCCTAGAGAGAGACTGTTTCAAGCCTAGGCAGAGACTTTGATAGACTATGTATGTTATCAGTCAAGGTAATAACATATGTAGTTGTAGAGGCTTCTAGACCTCTGGGTGTTCTCCCTTATTTTGTTCTTCCATGGAAGAGGTGACAGTAATGTAGCCTCCTACATTTTACTTTAGCAGAGAACTGCAGCTGTATTCAGGTGTGCAGAAATGGTAAAGGTTATTCACTCTCAGACAGTCCATGATTGCAAATTATCTTCATGATTTTTTTCATCTACACCTTTCTGATTTTTTTCTGCTACTCAAAAATGTTACTGAATTTGGGTCACCTTTGTTTTGGATCACCTTTGTTTTTGCATATTGTTCTTAGATAAGCTTTTATTTCTTGATCCAGACTCTTCACCTCTCTACCTGCATTATCAATCCATGATATGTTGTTTACTTCCTTTTTGACAAGTTGCAAACTTGCAATTAGTTCACAGATAATGCAAATACGTATTTTGGTACTGGTAATCTGAAGAGTCTTCATACCAAACTCTTTCAACACAAAAAGGCCTGAAAGTTGAAGTAATGTAATCTTGGTCTTAAAACGATACAGTAAATATACTAATTTCTTAGGATGCTAATGATGTGGCTGAACTTGAGTTACAATCTGATTTTTTGAATTAGCGTGTCTTCATTTTGCTGGCTACCTGGGGACAAAGAAAAGTTTATTACACCTACCTTATCTTGGAAGAAATAGACAGCAATCAAGTTATGCTTTGTGTATAGGAGATGAATAGGTAGGAATGTCCTGTGCATTCCCACTTATCGACTGTTATCAGACTGTTATGTTGCTTTCACTGAAATCCCGCATTGCAGTTTCTTCACACTAAAATGGCATACTATTTTTATAGCTAGCTGTTGAAGGAATGTCTTTTTTTCCAATGTGTTAATGTTCTGTAGAATGGTTAGGGTGCTTCCGGAGCCTAATGTAGAGGAAATGTAATGTAGAGGCTGGAAATGTAATGTAGAGGCATGTCAAAGAAGTAATCTCCATTATGTCATGGACAAACCAAAACAGAAATAATAGAAGATTTGAGAGGATGGATGATCATCTTGCTTCTTTTTTGACTGTAGATCGTAGAATTATGGAATCACGCAATGGTTAGGGTTAGAAAGAACATTAAGATTAGCTAGTTCTAACCCCATTGCCATGGGCCTGGATGCCTTCCACTCACCCAGGATGCTCAGAGCCCCATTCAGCCTGCGTTTGGACGCTTCCAGAGATGGAGCAGGCGCAACTACCCTAGACAATCTGTTACAGTGTCTCACCAGCTTCACAGTAAAGAATTTCTTCATAGTATCTAAACTAAATCTGTCTTCTTTCAGTTTAAAAGTGTTACACCTCATCCTATTGCTACACTCCCTGATAAAGAGTCACTCCTCACATTACTTGTAGACCCCCTTTAGGTAATGGAAGGCCTCCTTTGAGCCTTCTCTTCTCCAGGCTGAACAAACCCAGCTCTCTCAGCCTGTCTTTTTAGGAGATGTGCTCCAGACCTCTGATCTTTGTGGCCTTCTCTGGACTCACTCAAGCAGGTGCACTTCTGTCTAGTGTTGGGGGCCCCAGAGCTGAATGCAGTACTGCAGGTGGGGTCTCATGAGAGTAAACTAGAGGGGCAAAATCCTCTCTCTTGACCTACTGGCCACGCTCCTGTTGGTGCAGCCCAGCAGATGGTTGTCTTTTTGGTATGTGAGCACGCTTTGCTCACAGACTCATATTCAGTTTTTCATCCACCAGTAGCCCCAAGTCATTCTCTGCAGGACTCTTGTCGAACCACTCATTGCCAGTTTGTATCCATGTTTGGGATTGCCCTTACCTGAGTGCAGGACCTTGCATTTGGCCTTGCTGAAATTCACGAGGTTTGCATGGGTCCACTTCTCTAGGCTGTCAGGGTCCCTCAGGGTGGCATCCCTTCCCTGTTGAGTATCAAATGGCATTTCAGAATCAGTCATGGAGATCAGCTAAGAACTGTTATTGTGTGTTCTGTCCGATATCAGGTTTTTGTCCTTTTCCCATAAATGATCAAGAAATGAAGAGTATAAGAAAGTAAGAATTTATAGCTTCTGGCAACGCATGTTCTAGGGACATCCTGGGCTACAGGTTGACTCAAACCTGCTGGTTTTAGCTAAGAACAGGTTGCATGAACTTCACTTTTAATATTTTTGGATTCCACAGTATCCTTGGACCTTTATCTCTTCTCTTATAGTTCCTGTTCTTTATTGTCTTCTTAAATAGCAGTGGTTTAGTTTGCCCATTTAAATTTCAGGTTCTTCTCCGTATTTTGTAATATCAGTATGTCTTACTATATTCCTTTTTAGTCTTTCACTGAATATTGTCTGGTTAAGATGTACCATTTTACTTAGGAATTTCTTAACAACTTCTCACATTGCATAGGTAAATTGAATTATAATGATAATGCTTGAGGAAGACATATTAGATAGCATTACTATGGTTGGTGGCTTATTTTTAGCTTAGTTTCCTGTAGAAATTATATTTGTACAATGACACTGTTTCTCAGAAACAAAGATTGTTTCTTCCACGTAATGTCCTTATCCTTATTGTTGCTTGCATTATCTTTTGAAGCAATTTCTCTTTCATCTATCAGCTAGAAAATTCAGTGATAAGGAACTCCTAAAAACATGAATTCAGTAGAGAAATACATTTTAGGACCTGGATTAGGACTTCTTTAGAGAATTAGTTTGCAACACAGAAAAGTTCTGTCTTGAATTCCTGGATGTTCTAAAGAATGTAAGTAAGAAACTATGGTAAGTTGTATAGTTTGTGTTGTTTCACTTGGGAGAGGGATTTGGATTCAGTACTTTGAGCTAGCAAGGGCAGGGGCTGGGGAGCATTATTTAAGTGCAGTTTAAATATGCGGGATGTACGTTGCATAATGGGAAGGGTTTAGTGGGGAAAGAGGATTGCTTTTTTAATTTTCTGCAAAAATAAGGAAAAAAAAAAGATTAACATCTCCAAGAGATGCTGGAATACTGCATCCCTGCAACATATTGAATATTTCAGTCTGCATACATTTGGTGGAAGCTATCCAGATATATTGCTGATGATGGCAAAAAACACACATGTATGTGAAACAGCTTGAGGGTAGAGATTTAGTTCAGCATTCTGGTTCTCTAGCTTATCTGTTGCAATATGTCAAAGATGGTAGCTCATTAGTGAAGTGCAAAATTATTTTTATGTCAAAAAAAAGGTTATTAAAAGTTGTTACATGCTTCTTGTTGCCCCTTAACACTGAAACATCAAGGTCATTTTGCATAAAGTATATGTCAAGCGTGACTTCTTCAGCGTGATGTTTAATGGTGTGCATTTATAAGAGTTTAGAGGTCATGTTCAGTCTGTCCAGATGTAACATTCCTCTGTGCTGTCTTGGTAGCCCTGGGCAATGATCAGGTGGTTCCACACATTTTTATATGTATTTTTTTCTAGATTTTATGTTATAAAACTTTGTTTTATTTTAAAAATGGATTTGGAATGTATTCAAAATTATTTTAGCTAGAGTAGGAAGCTACTTATGCCCTTTTTTATTCCATAAGACTTGCAATTTTTGCTCTGTTCATGTTATCTGCAGTTTTTCAGATATGCTGTTCATTAGGCAGTCAGCCAGCTATTCAAAACACCTGCAGTATATGCAGTGCTAAGGCAGACTGCTCGCTGAGAGACCTAAGTCTATCAGGATCTGAAGAGAAGGGTAAGTTATGGAATCTTCTGTGTGCTCACTAATTAACTGATTGACTAGGTTTACATAGGTAATACTAACAGAAGGCATTATTTGCTATGCATTCAAAGCCTAGTATTTTGCTGAACATTCATCTGACTGTCTTATAATTTAATGATTGTAATATTGTGTTGAGGTTATTAAAGTTTTGTTGTATTTGTAATACTATCTCAACTGTATGCTCTGGTTATTTTACGTGGCTACAGAAAGTGAGGTGCAGTCTGCAGATGCTAGCACTCAACAATTCTGTTTGAAGTCGTACAAAATCATACTTAATTTTGATTTCTAAAAATTGCATTTTATTGGGTCAGGAAAATTATTGTTCAATTCCACCACAGAATGTATCAGCCTTCAATTTCAGAAGGAACAGATATTATTTTCTCTTGTTTAAGGTATTTTTTCTTTTCAGCTTTGCAGTGTGTCTTGTGTACACTCCTTCTCCATTGTCTCATGTCAACAGATGTGATCTGATGCTTGGCAGCAGTGATTGTACAGGCAAGGAGATAATACTTTAGCTAAGAAATTATTCTGAGTCCTCATTATAAAAAGGTAACTCTAGTGTTCCAGACCCATGAAATTCAGGCTTTATTTACCTGTGTTGTAAAAAAATACAGACACCCTATCCCCACTCTTCATTTTGTGCAAGGGATTTGCACAAAAACCTCACAGGAGAACATCATACACAAAACCCTGAGCATAATTTCAGTCAAATCAATCCTGCTTTAAACAGAGTATTTATCAGGTCTGTTAGGAATTGTCTTCCATTTTGTTGATGCCACAGTATCTGCTTAGCTCCAGGTATTATGAATTCCTGTTGCACTTGGAGTGTAAATATGCACAGGAGAGTGTTGGTCACAAGCCCTGGAGAACCAAGGTTTGTGACTTTTTCTGCCCATGCAGAGCCAGGCTTTTAACATGCAGAATGTGTATTGCCTGTATGCCTGCAAATCTAAGAGGCGGGGTCACACTTTTTTCACTCAGGTACTTTTTGCATTATGCATAAAAGCAGGGAAAAGATGTTTTACCTAGATTTCTAATAAACAGAGGCATTTTCCCAAGTCCAGAACATTAACCAAATTTTAACTGGTTTGGCCTGCTGTTTAAATTAATGGAAGTCTCCTGTAAGGGGATCCATGATCATTGAAAAAGAAACAAAATATATCTTCCCCCCCCCCCCCCCAACTATGAGATTATGGATGCTTTTATTCAGAAAGCAAGGGAAATCCAAAAAAGTTCTGAGCTAGGAGTGGGCATGATGGTGATCATTATTATTTCAAAGGATCAGCATTTGATCCTGACTGAACTAGTTTAGTTGCTGCCAGACTGTATTCTTTGAAGAAAGCTGCCTACTAGCAAAGAAGGAAGATGTCTTAAAGTTATTGTGGAAGGAGAATGACAGGAAATCTGAGCCTGAATTTGAAACAGACAATGGAACTGGTATTTATTACATTCTCTATCTCCTGTATATCCCTTCTCCAATATAAATATGTATGACTTTCCTGTTGGCTGAGCTTGATTTAGTGCAGATTTTTTGCCAGGATGAAAGGGCAAGTGGTTCCTGGTTTGGTGGGTGCTTTTTGTGGTATTTTTTATGTGTGTGTGTGTTTTTTGGTTGTTTTTTTTGTTTGTTTGGGTTTTTTTTTGGTTTTTTTTGTGGGTTTTGGTTTTGGTTTTGTTTTTCTTTTTTTTTTTTTAATGTGTTTTGGTTTTGTGTTTTTTTCTTCTGGTGATTAATATTAAATGTTGAAGTCTGTCCGTCTTTAACTGTAGTGAAGTGTCCATGATGTCACTGTTAATTACACTTGTGTTTTCAGCAGGAAGAGCAGTACCACAAGTAAAACGTAAAGCATATGTCCTCATTACCTTCTTAAGTGCTTTATAGGACTATCTGCAATTGTTAATGTAGGAGTAGAAAAGGATCCACTGTAAAGACACAGAGGGTTGATACAATCTCTGGGTCTTTTGGTTTGCATTCCAAAGCCCAAGTGATTCAGCCCCTAGGACACCCTAACTTAAATTTATAAATCAGTTGTCAGCTCTGTCTCTGCTTCATAAATCATGTTAAGTATGCCTGATCATTGTGTTGATTACTCAGACCCTCAGACAACTGAAGTAATGATCAGGAAGAAATGGTTATATTTGTTCAGTGAAGTGCAACATGAATAGCTTAATTTTCATTCCCATATGTTTCTGTGATGTTGCTAACAGACCTGATTAGAAGGTAAAGACCTAGTGGAAGAGATCTGGAGTAAAATCCAAGTGGGAGGCAGAGGACTGTGGAGAAAGTGCCAAATGGGACTTACTCATGGTCTTTCAGGGAAGTCACAATCTGCCTTCAGTGGATTTAAAACATACACTTTTTACTATGCATATTTAAACTGTTGTGGGTTTGTGTGTTTGTTTTTTTTTCAAGATACTTGCTGTTGAGTTCAAAAACAGTGTTATATTCCAAGAGTCGCTATTTTTGTATATCCAGTGCCAGCGGCGTGATCTCATTTCAGGAGTGTTGGCTGACCCTTCCTAGATAACCATTCCACAGTGACATGTCAGGCTCTGACAATCAGTTACAGTGGAAAGGTAGCATGCTTTCACGTATACCAGTTTAGGAATGGGAATGGTAGTCTTATCATCCATCATCCACAGTAAGCATTATTATGACATATCATATGGTTTATGTAAAATGTGGAATGTTTGAGGGTTAAATTTGAAGAGCTGGTATTCAGCTGGTATGACATTGTATACTAGGGTGTTTCCCCATATGTAAGCTGTTCTAGTAATTTCATCTAAAATTCACAGTTTCGTCTTTTTGGTACAGAACTTTTGAAAGTGACTATATGTAATAGAGAGATTTCTTGGAAATGCTTGCAGTCATAAGAAGTATGACTAGAAGCTCAGGAGAACATGTGACAGATAACTCCTAAAGTTTATCCATAAATCTTAAGTGCATAGGATTGGGCTGGTTGTGCAAATGTATAGCATAAAGATAATGCCTTATAAAATACAGTGTTTAGCTTTTCTTTTTTTGTTAATAAGGCATTAAGAATGATCTTGAGTTACCCAATTTTTTTTTTTTTTTCCTCTTTTCTTGGAATAAGGACATAACTGTTTGTTATAGGTGTTTGTCTAGCATGACAATTAAAACAAAATAAAAAAGTCTAATACAATTTATGTTTTATGAAACAGCATAAATAGTTGTACTAGAATATAAATTAAAAAAAAAAAAAACTTGGGACATTTTGCAGAAGAAAATGCAGCTTCAAAATCTGGACTCAATATTCAAAATCAGTTCTTATGGAGATTATTTTAGTGAGCTTTGTCACAAACCACATCTGTACCTCCCTAGGGAAAGAAAACCCAGTATTTCAATACTTTCTCTCAAGTCACATGGCCAGAAATATCTCAGAATTAAAAAAAAAAAAATATGTGCAAAGGCACTATGAATTTTAGAAAGTTCTTGACATTTAAATCATATCTCTTTGAAGATGATACAAAATGCTTTAAAGCACCATTTGATCACTGTGGAAGAACTGTAATGCACTGCAATTCATTTCACAGTGGTTTATTTATTAACGCAGTAAAAAAGAAGAAGTATAAAAAGAAGAAGAAAAACACACATTCTTTCGTATCCTTCAGAAAATAAATCTACTGGCCAGGTGACAAAACTATACTGAATTTCAGTCAGTGATATGAAAATGTTTGTTTATTTATTTACGATTCCTAAAACTTCTCAAGATATTGTTTCTCTCTCCATTAGTCTTCCACTTTAAAAATAATTCTGTAATGTTGACAGCATACTTTACATCCATGTTCTTCTTAGTTTACAAACTGAAAGAAATAACCCAGGACAAATGCTACTGAAATAAAATTAAGTTTATAATTCATCCAAGTGAACAAGTCTGGATGGATTTTTTTTCTTTTTTGTAACATGTAGGGAAACTAGATTTTCAGATGAACACTAGTAATTCGACATTGACTTGGGCAGAAGTGCTTGTTATACTGCTGAGGTATAATTATACAGTAACAAACCATGAATTACTTAGTTGTAAGTGTTACTGTTACATCATTTTCAATGATATTAAATTGTTCGGTGTTGATATCAGTCTCAAACGCAGGTTTTAACTCCTGGAAGCAATTCAAAGCAGTAAAACTTATAGATGTAGTCTAAAATGTCGTAAGTGGTATAAAATCAGTAATGCAAAGTAAACCAGAATTTATATTTTAGTTTAGCCCAAAAATGAAAATATGGAAAGTAATTATCAAAAAATGTATACTTTATGGTACGTGAGACTTACCAAATTTGTCAGGTTAATATTCATATTTCTGTGCATCTACACTTTCATATATATGCTTACAGAATCATAGATCCTCCAGTAAAGCCTTCCTACCACTACTGTCCAACTTTGTTTTGAGTTTTTTGGTCTGAGTCTGCAGGTCATCATCAAACTGATTGAGGGTGCACTTGATCCCCTTGTCCAGATCATTGATAAAGACATTAAATAGGATTTGCCCCAGTACCGAGCCCTGAGGAGCACCACTTGTGACTGCTGCCAATTTCATTTAACACCATTCACCATCACTCTCTGGGCCCAGCCCTCCAGCCATTTTTTTAACCAAAAAAAGTACACCCATCCAAGCAATAAGTAACTACATCTAAGTATATTTTTCAGCCGTTTATTGGAATATACAGCAAATCATAAGAAGAAATATCTCTGCTTGTCCTGCCAGACATGTATGGCTCAGGTTGCAAAGGCCCAAAGCTGACTCACGAGCTTTTCTCCATAGATAAACCATCGAATAAAGCAATATGGTGTTAGCAAGAATGACCTAAATCTTGTCCTCTGTGAGTAAGCAGTTGGTACGGAATATATGATGGTTCTCAAAAGTTCTACTGTAATATTCATATTGGAAAAGTGATTCAAAGTATTCAATTACCATTAGACTAAAATCACCAACATTTTGACAAGTTACATTACACTGCTTAGTGAAGAGAAAACGATATCTGGCAGATATCAACTGGAAATTTGATACAGAAATGAGTTTCAACTTCATATCAGATGTTTTAAGCAGAATTTTTTTTTAACAATGTCATTTTAGCAGATGTTTTCAGTTAATCTGTAATTCCAAAATATCAGTGTCGTTGAAAAAGAGAAAAGCTTATATTTAGAGTCTCTTTATACTTTCTTTTGGAGGCTTTATAACTTCATTATGCACTCTAGACAGGGTGAACCATTTATCTATTTCACTTAAAAGTGTATCCACATTGGATGCCTCTGCATTAAATGATTTTATGTATCAAATATCTGGGAAAAACCTCTCAGATGTCCCTTTTTTTAGGTATCATACAGGCGGGATTCAGAGTTATAATTAATTAACTAAATACTTTGTGTAGGGAACGATGCTTCCAAGGCACAAGGGTCTTGCTGACAAATCAGGACATGTGGCCATAGATGTGGACAGTGTTAGATTCAGTCCAAATAAAATCAGAAAAACAGAAAAATAATCGCAGGTCAGAGGACTGGTCTAGCAGGTACTGTAGTTGCTATCAAAGGATCTACTGCTGATAATCTCCTCAGGAAAGGATGTAGATTTTTTACTGGAGCATTGAAGATTTGCTTTCTACCATAAATAGGTTCTGAGCACATAAAGAGATGGCAGTAATGCTGGCATTTGGAATGAAACCCAAATCCTACTTCCTTTTTGCCCTGATCTCAAATGTAAGTTATTTTATGAAAGTGAAGTAATATGAAAATGTTTGTATTTAAAAGCTACAAAATCTTAATTGCTTTTCATAGCTTGAATATATTAGCTTCACAACCAAATTTAGTGGATTTAATTAAGCTCAAAGAATACGATAGTGAATCTTTAAATGTTCCAGTTAACTAGAAAATAACATCATCTTCCTTTCACTTCCCCACATTGCCTTTAATTATTCCCCTTGAATTAAAACTATTTGCTGTAATTATTTTTTTAATTGCAGAGGTGCCACTGTATAAAGTAGAGGGAAATGCATGACTGTCACACATGAAGACAATTCATCTCATAAGTAATTTCTGAAGACATATGACTGAATATAATAAAAGGTTTTGCTTATAATAAACCTATGTTAATCCCAGAGGAAGTGGGGACTGTTGAAGTTCATGGCATGGCCATTTTAAGAGGTGATCAAGGCCTTAAATCTCCTTTCCTTCATTACCCTCCTATCTCCAAAACCAAAAATACTCTGTTAGTTGCCTTAAAAAATGTAGGCAATAGAGCATAACTTGTTACATCAGGCTTGTCTGAACATGTATTAGTATAGTTCTCACTTTGCTCTTTGAATTAATAATTTTTCACAATGTTTATTCTGCACTTGGCGTTTAGCCACTAAACGTAAAATTTTAGCCTTTCAGACACAATGACTGAGGACAAAAGTACCTGAAGAGTACCGTACAAATGGTGGTAATTGAAAAAATTCAGTACTTTCAATGTTTTGCTAAAGGGAGACCTATAGAATGATCAGCTCCTTTTGCTTAGTAATTATTTCTTTGTCTACTAAGGCACTCCTTATTTAACAGACTTTCCACCTCAATAAATACAGTTGCAAAATTGTCATTATAGAAAGAATTATGGTCTGAAACTCATGCAATTTGTCCTTGGAACTTGGACAGTATGACATCTCATCCCTAACAACAAATGTATGCATGAGTGTAACATCTCTATGAAGGAAAGGAACTCAATACAGAATTAGCAGATTTCTCTTAACAGCAAATGTATTTGAAATATTTTTAAAAGCTCAGTTGTCTAGATTTCCAGTTACACAAATATTTTAACCTGATACCCTCTTAACTTCGATGATTGTGGGCTGATCTGCCTTGGATCAAGCCATAGAGAGAAGGCAAGTAGAAGACTCAGGTAGGAGAATAATGAATATATAAAGTAAGAATAGACCATTAATCTCTTCTATACTGTTAGCCGCCACAATGTGCAACCAGTATTATGTATTCCAGAAAAAAACAAAACAAAACAAAACAAAAAAAACAAAAAACCCAACAAAACAACAAAAGCCTCCCTTGTTCTACTTCCTGTTTTGAACTAAGCTAAAGGCTAGTTCATGTCTACTTACCTTGTATTATTTACATATTTTTAATAGGATTTTGCATTTCTTTAAAGTTGTATATAAACTGTTTTTCTCAAACATTTGCTTTTAGTATTGGAAAGTCTTAAGCACAAAAGGGCTTTACTCATGGATTTTTATTGTAAAATCAGTTCTGTGTAGCCTCTATGGCTCAGTATATGATTGTATATGGCCTTTTTATCCCCAGATGTTCACCTTACTTGTCTCTAGAGTACTGTATGATCTTAATTACTTTACTTGTCTCTAGAGTACTATATGATCTTAATTACCTTACTTGAAAATAAGCACAGCAGTACCAAAATATCCAGCATTTGACTCCTGCAGATGGCTGGTCCTAAGAGTGAAGGTAGAAGTGGTGCAAACCAATTATTTATTTTCTGATGAGGTTGGTTTTTTTTTTCCAGAATAAAAAGATGAATGTAAAGGGCAATAAAAGCCTAACTCCACGGCCAAATAATACGCAAAGTTTTATAATTACCAGTACAAATGGTGGATTTGTCCCAAAAAGCATGGTGAAATTAAAATAAAGATTTAATAATCAGTGGTTATTAACAGAAAAATGCTACCCCACAAGGTCTAGTTGAGTCATTTCACTATTAGAAGCAATGACTAGTCATGATCAGGGAAATATAACCCCCATTTTCAAAAAGGCGAAAATGGAAGACCCAGGGAACTACAGACCAGTCAGTCTGACCTCTGTGCCTGGCAAAATCTTGGAGCAGATTCTCCTGGAAATCATGTTAAGGCACATGAAAAACAAGGTACTTGATGACAGCCAGCATGGCTTTACTAAGGGGAATTCCTGTCTGACCAGTTTGGTGGCCTTCTATGATGGAGCTATGGAACTGATGGACAGGGGTAGAGCAGTTGATGTCATCTACCTGGACTTGTGCAAAGCGTTCAACACTTTTCCACATGACATCCTTGTCTCTAAATTGGAGAGACATCAATTTGATGGATGGACCACTCGGTGGATAAGGAACTTGCTGGATGGCCGCACATAAAGAGTTGTGGTCAATGGCTCAGTGTCCGGCTGGAGACCAGTAATGAGTGGTGTCCCTCAGGGATTGGTGCTGGGACCGGTCTTGTTTAACATCTTCATTGCTGACAGGGACTGTGGGATTGAGTGCGCCCTCAGCAAGTTTGCCGATGACACCAAGCTGTGTGGTTCGGTTGATACGCTGGAGGGAAGGAATGCCATCCAGAGGGACCTCGACATGCCTATAAGGTGGGCTGATGCCAACCTCATGAAGTTTAACCATGCCAGGTGCAAGGTCCTACACCTGGGTTGGAGCAATCCCAGGCACAGCTACAGGTTGGGCGGAGAAGAGATTCAGAGCAGCCCTGTGGAGAAGGACTTGGGGGTGTTGGTTGATGAGAAACTTCACGTGAGCTGGGAGTGTGTGCTCATAGCCCAGAAAGCCAACCGTATCCTGGGCTGCATCAAAAGGAGCATGACCAGCAGGTCAAAGGAGGTGATCCTGACCCTCCACGCTGCTCTTGTGGGACTGCACTTGGAGTATTGTGTGCAGTTCTGGTGTCCTCAACATAAGGACAAGAAACTGCTGGAACAAGTCCAGAGGAGAGCCAAGGGGATGATCAGGGGACTGGAGCACCTCCAGTGTGAAGACAGGCTGAGAAAGCTGGGGCTGTTCAGCCTGGAGAAGAGAAGGCTGCGTGGAGACCTCCTAGCAGCCTTCCAGTATCTGAAGGGGGCCTATAAGGATGCTGGGGAGGAACTCTTCATTAGGGACTGTAGTGATAGGACAAGGGGTAACGGGTTAAAACTTAAACAGGGGAAGTTTATATTGGATATAAGGAAGAAGTTCTTTACTGTGAGGGTGGTGAGGCGCTGGAATGGGTTGCCCAGGGAAGTTATGAATGCTCCATCTCTGGTGGTGTTCAAGGCCAGCTTGGACAGAGCCTTGGGTGAAATGGTTTAATGTGAGGTGTCCCGGCCGGGGCGGTTGGAACTAGATGATCTTAAGGTCCTTTCCAACCCTAACTATTCTATGATTCTGTGATTCTATGATTTTGTTTCTTTTTTATTTTGCATGTAGGTTGGTCCCATAGACCTCTTGAAACATCACTAAGTTTAGAAGCAATGTATGAAATAGATAGATACAACTGTAAAAGCCTTAGTAGCAGAAGTTAGCTCACTGGTTGGATTTTGTTTTCCTTATCAGATGCTTGTGGAATGGTATTAAAATGGAATAACGTGTCTAGTACTTCTTGATCATTAGTAGTTTTCATGTGTATTTGACTGCAAGGGAAGATTTTCTGCTAGGAAATTATATGATGCAGCTGATTATATTGGCTGAGGTAATACAAGAGAAATCAATTAGATCTGAAAGCGGAAAGGCTATATTCAACTTTGGAGCAGTAACTGCTGACAAAAAAAATATCTGGAGGATTTTGCAAATGGAGAATTAAAAATTAGTGTGTGTATACGTTTAATGTTAACATGCAGTTTGTAATTTTATTTTATTTTTATATTATTTTATGACTGAGTAGTAGAATGATACCCATGCAGGTTAAAAAAAAAAAAATAGAGTTGGTTACATTTCAGGCAATGATTATAATTAAAGCTGTGCAGGGCACATCTTATGGCTATTCAGATCTTCTGGGAGGTGACTGAGAAGTGCAAGATTCTTGCTGGTAATTTAGTTAATCTTAATTTCTGGATGGCAGGAGGTAGTCCTGATCCAGAGTTCCAGATAACTCTCAACTTTACATTTTATAATTGCACATCTTTACTTTCTGGTTTTAAATAATATCATTCATGTGTCCATATTTTGGAAGGAAATAAAAATTTAAAATGATCTGTTGCAAAATTTCAGAATGTAAGAGAATTTTTATGGTGTATAGTTGTTTTTTTTTTCTCCCAGATTCTAATTACCTTACTGTATGAAAAATTCCAGCTAAAAGTCTAGTGTACATTGCCTCAATTTTTTTCATATTTTGGTAGTTGTGTTTACTTTTTTTTCTGATTTACATCAAGGAATACTTAAAAAATAGGGAGGTAATTTCGTCTTGTAAAAAAAAGTCATTGGCACATGGTTAAAAAAATCAGTTAGACAAAGTCTTTTGGATGTCTTAGGTATTCAGTAAAACTGTTACTGGTTTTAACGTATGTTACTAGAGAGTAGTACAGTTTGTTAATGGTTTGAGTAAAATTGCTTCTTTTAACCAATCATAAAATTAATGCAGTGCTAAATTAGTTAATTAACAAATAAGCTGCTGCACTAATGTGGTTCCTATTTGCTTAGAAGTTTTTTCAGGTATTGGAATAAACAACTATTTCAATTTTCTTATGAATACTTGTAACTCATGTAGTAATTTGTAACTTTTTATTCAGGCATACATTTCAGATGTAGAGTGGGTCTGCTCAATGATTATTAAACAAAGATCAAGTAGTTCTATATTCTCTTGATTTTTTTTTGAAGAGCTACTGTAACCTACAGACTCAAATGAAAAACATTAGGTGATTTTAGCATATTCACTTAGATAATGTAATCTTCTGTACATTAGCAGAGCAATCCAAGTATTCAACCAAACACAAGTGAACAAATTTAAGGGTGGAGATCCTTTTCTTTCTCAGGAAGAAGCTCTTAGTAATTCCAGTGACACATAGGTGCCTGGGTTTCCCAAATTCTGCCTATTTAAGCTCCAGTTATTGGTAGTGCAGGTGACATCAGGAGAAGCAGCAAGTATCAAAGTGCCACAAAAGGAGTAGGTTTGCTTTTGCTTTTGTACTTGAGTTCATTATTCCCCATACCAATCATCTGGTCCTGATTTTTATCTCACTGTGAGCTCCCTTACTGGTCTCTGTCTGTTTTACGGGCAGCTTCCCTTAGCCATGGGTCAGTTACTGATGGTCCTGCAGCTGGAACTGGCTGGAGTTATTATGTTCAGAGTGAGTCACAGTAATCTACTAAATTTACAGTAATCTACTATGATCTACTAATTAAACAGTTTTTTCATTGAATAACCTGGTCTGATGGAAGGTGTGCTGCACATGGCTGTGGGGGGAGAGGGGGAGGGTGGGAATTAGATGAACTTTAAGTTCCCTTGCAACCCAAACTGTTCTATGATTCTGTGATTCAATTAGTGATTTTTAATTTTCAACTTTGGATAGATTTTTTTTCTTTAGCTTTGATCTTCATGGTAAGGACTAGAGAAGTTGATTTTCAGCCTATTTAAAGCACAAATTATGAACTCTAACTTGGTTTGAACTTGCTGGCAATAGGTTTGAAGCAAAAAGGTTTTTCTAAATCCAGATTAATCAAAATTGCTACAACTGCAGTTATTTTCAACCTTTTAATTGCTTATATGCTTTCTCTTACATAATTAAATTGCATTAGATAATTTGTGATTTCCTTATTTTGCCTAAATACATTAAAAGAATCATTACTAGAGTATGTTTCTTATGAGTATAATGAATTCATGAGCACTGTGAGTGGTTAATAGCTTTACAAATCACACTGAGAAAACCCAAAATTTATTTCAACACCCCATTGGTTATCCTTGCTAAGCCAGCAGTTTTTTCTTCTTTCAGCTAAACTAGTAACAGAAGTACTTGCTTTCTTCATGTTCTAAAATATGATTTTGCGTGAGCTAATTATCAAAATGAAAATAGATACTTAGTGCACACATGGTTTTTGCATCCTGTATGCTTTTATATTATATCATCCTTTCTTCTTTGCAAAACTGCCAGGAATCTTACAGAAACTTAGAAATGCGTTTTCAATAAAATGAGGTACAGAAAAATGCAGATATGCTTACTTTCTGAAGAGGAAATATGATGCGTGACACGTTGATTTACTAGATCTAATGAATGAGAGAAAAAAAGCAAATGGGCCTTCTGACAAGCATCTGTACATATGATTTTTGATCTTATCTGAATTTCTGTGCACTGCTGCTGATGGGCAGTAATCTACTCCTGCTGGAAGATAAAGTGCGTCAGTACAGAAGCTGCCATGTTTTGGTTGTACAACCAAAACTTGAGTTATTAATTGTTTTTAACAAAGGGTACATATCGGCAGAATACATATCACTGGCCCAAAGCTATAGTTGCTTCACATACCCATGAGTGTATTGTGATATATTTTGCCTACACCACAGTCTTGTGGACTTCAACAGTCAGATGGAACAAGTGAAAATAAGTGTGGAAAAGCACATTTAGATTGCTATTATAATGTAGGGGAGTAGAGAGAGTTTCTTTCTTCTTCATTATAAAACTCATCCTGGTCTTCTTTCATGCCAACTGCAGTGCAGAATCATAGGCAATCAGCGCTGCTTTACCCATAGGGAGGACAGTGACTGCTGCTGTGTCAGTTCTCAGCTCCTCTTTGTTCTTGTCTGGGCGTGCCATGAGGTGTACTTTGCTGTTGGCAGTTCATGAAACCTTGGTAAGCAGAGACACAGAAAGTGGTGCTGCAGAGAGGAAAAGGAAACTGCAGGTGTATTCTTACAGAATATTTGTGCATTATGACTGAGATGAATATCCATTTGAAACAGCTTATTGGTCAGTCATTTCTAGAAATCACTGGTCTATGATTTCTAGTCATTGCTTATTTCAAAATTTATTCTGGATGTTACAAACCAAAATATTTACATTTAACTGTAGCTGTGTCATTCTTTTTACCTTGGTATGTTGATTCAATATCTTATAGTTTGGATAAATATTTTGTGGGTTTTGTTTTAATGATTCATTCAGTTAAAAAAAAAAGTTAATAAGTTAGTTCTTGATAACATTAAGCAAGTTTGTTAGAAAAGTGCAAAAATTTTAGCAAAGCAAACGGACAAACAAACAGCAACTTTATCTGTAAGGAAAAAAAGGGCTTGGCACATATTTCAGTATTGCCATCTTCAGTGGTCTTCATAGAAGTATCTCTGACGCCAGAAGTTACTGGGAGAGGGAGCTATGACATGGTCATTCTCTATGTATATATTTCCATTAATCTGGAAAGACTTTTTCTTTCAGTTAAGAATCTGAAAAGATACTTCATAGTTGACATGTTACTAAACACAGGGTAAAGCCAATGAGCTGTAATAGGCAGAGGGACAGCCACTGTTCTGAAGGTACATTTGGCTTTTGAGGGATAGTGGCCTCTAGGAAAGAGCTGTTAATTCCAGGTTCCCATTCATTTTGATGGATATCCTTGTGAAATGGATATTCTTGTGAAATGGATGCGTTCAGTTGAGTCCCTGAGCACAGCCATTTTGAACGACTGGAAGATGAATGGCTATACATGCACTTCATCATTAATCAGTTGTTAAATATGCATCATAAGCTGGTTTTGTCCATGCTTTCAAACAGACATGGATACTTTTCTTACCCTTTGACTGCTTGATTTGATTTCTTTTTTCCTGACTTGTCTGTTAGCAAAAGTTAACTTTCTCATATGCAAGTACTAAATTAGATTCTGTGTTCACAGAGCACATGAGCAAATGCTTAATATTTTTTAGGCATATAGTTTAAATGCAAATGACTCCTAGGCTTTAAATGAATCATGTGCTTTACTAAGTAGGTACCAAAACAGTGAACAGGAGCATGAGAGGTGGGAGGAAACTGTTAGAAGCATATGTTAGCTCTGTCTTCTTTCTGTGGTCTTAGGCCTGACTAACAAGATGTACTTCATTGTGAAATAATGAATTTTAATTGTTTTGTTTACAGCATGGCGAATTTGTGAATTAAACATAATTTATGTAAAACTTGTATGAGGCGAGAGGATGTGGACAGTAGGTAGACTAGATATATTGTATTACTAAATCTATAAACCATCATTCAATTAAATTAAAATTAAATTTTCAAGAAATATGATGGTTGTTTATAGAACTGTAATTAACTTATTGCTTGTAATACCTATCGTTGGGAAAAAAAACACTTATAATACAATTATAGCAAATGAAGCTAAATTACTGTTTATTTAGGAGCATTGTGTGTCCTTAATTGGCCAGAGTTCTTTCTTAAATAATTTCATCTCTAAGATGTTATAAAAACATAAAAAGCTATCTTCTAAAAACAAAACAAAACACCCTTATGGTTTTGAGTATATAGTAGTATATCTAGAAAATAAAAATATTAAGAAAGTATTAGGAGAATTTTGGTGTGTAGGAGAAGAAAAATAGTTTTCAAAAGCTAAATAATTAGTAGATATTTTTTCTGATAGTAAGGGGAGTGACTGACTCAAGTTGAAAAAGACACCAAATTTAACACATTCAAATTAAATAAGTTTTAGAATAGATTTATTAGTTGACTGTATGAATGTACTTATGCAGGTTAGAAGACTGACTGTACCAGTTTATTTTGCACTTTGCAGACAGCAATGCCTGACTGCACTCAGTTTAAATTTATAAAGGAGATAGATGAACGGTACTGGTTCATGCTAATGACGGGGGTTGCCAGAAATATTCTAAAATGTGGCACTTCAGTTACTAGTCCATTAAAATAATTGGATACCCAGCCAGTCGAAGAAATATCCCTTCCTAATTTTCTGCCTAAAGAGCACTTGTTATGATTTCGCCAGAAATGCAGGAGGTCATGATGGCCCCTAGCAACTTTGTGGTACTGTCTAGTAACAACAGAGAAAATAGGCCTATGCAGTTCTTTGAGAAAGATGTGGAATCTTGGAGATGAATCAGAAGGTGATCAAGACAGAAATTTAGCCATACAAAGACTCATTTTTTTAAGATCTGCCATGCCATAGATTTTTGAGGAAATGAAGATGCCAAGGCATGAAAGGAAGTATGAGACTAGTGGGAAGTGAAAGTCTTATGTATAGGTGATTTAGAGAACACATTATGTCCCAACAGGCAGAATATCTGGGAAGGAGGTCATGTCCCTAGTGGCAAATGTAGGTGACAAAGAATGGAAGTGGTGGTTAATTTTAGGGTTATCTGTCACTGATAGGAAGGCAAGCAAAGAACTAGGGAAAGATGAATACAAGCATCTAACTCCCTGCATAATGAAAATAATGCTTATAAAAGGAAGAATTAGCCTCTCCAGGAACTGTAGAAAACTCAGTTTGTTTGCAACTTCCTCTGAGAATAGAGGATAGTCTCTAACAGATGGTTTGGCAATAGTTACGGGCAAAATGGTTCAGGCAAACTGCTTAACTGCCAGGTTCAAGACTAACTCCAGCACTGTGTCAAAGGAGGCTTCAGTGGAGCCAGCTGCTAATAAGTACTTCTTTTATTTAAAAAAAATCATTTCTGGATTTAGCTGATTTCCAAGCTACAGCAAGGGAGGGGGCTAGTGGGGTTGGAACTAGATGATCTTAAGGTCCTTTCCAACCCTAACTATTCTATGATTCTATCCTTCCCCACCCTCCATAATCATTATCATCTATCTTCTTCTCTTGATCCCAACTTGTTAGAATTGTCTGATACCACAGCAGGCAAATGATAAACACTAAGCCAACATTGTTTTTTTTTCTTCTCCTCCTCACCCCCACTGTAACAGAAGAGAACAGGTTAGTTTTCTTCTGTGAGAGGGATTAAAACAGTGCTCCAAAACCACCTTCAAAAGCATGGGGTGAAGTAAAAGGGAGTATCTGAACTTTCCCCCATTTCAGTGGCAATGAGCCCTTAATCCTGTTGAAGCCATCTTGTGAAACTATGTCCAGAGGCGAATGAAAAAGAGTGTATGTGTATCACAGAGGCATCACTGAATGCTATAAACATTCTCTCTACTAGCTACTAGCTGCAGAAAAGGGCATGTGTTAGTTGTTAGCTGCATGGATCATTTGCTTTTGACCTTGGCAACAATATTTTAGCAGTTTCCGAGTATAGTTCTATAACAAACCTGTCTGCTTCATTGCTTCCGTTATACACACAAATCTTGAAGGTAGGATGAATAACTTTAGTTTTTCCAGCTGTTATCAACTTCTTTCTATTTCATTATAATAAACACTTTTATTTTGCAAATTTATCATGTATTTGAATTCTGCAGGTGTTTTTCCTTAATATGTGCCTGGATCAAGGATAATACTATTGCTCTTGATGGTCAAAAAGATAGCTTAGCCCATGTAATATGGTCCATTTGCTATTGTTGTAGGCATTCACTCACAGCTGTATGATGGCTGAGCTTTTAGCTTTGAACAGATGTGATTATATCAACCATTTCACTGCTTACCATTTTTTGTGACAAGTAGCATGAACATATGCTTAACTTAATTTTCAGTAAAGAAGGACAATGTCAAGGTTGCATAGGCTTGAAGTCATTGCTCTTTGAAAATTTTCCTTTACTGTATGCATTAGCATTTTCTCCTAAAGTCGTCTCGGAAAGAATACTTCCCTCCCGCATCTTGTTTTTACTGTTATTATAGGCACTCGTGAAACTCCCTAAGATTCACACTTCAGTGTGTTAAACACTTTCTTTTTTTTTTTTTAATGTCAGTGGCATCTCTTCTAAGTGTACAAAACATCTTACGTATACCTGTACTAGTATGGCGATGCAAACTTTTCTTACATGTATTTTATTTTTCTCTTTTATGTTTTTTTTTTAAATTTTAATGCATCTCTTCATAGCTAAAGGGAGTGCTTTCCTATTCATGTCATTTCTTTTTCTATATTTAAAATTGCCTGAAAAAGAAAAATTTACAACTGTTTGTTTATGGCTAGAGACAGATAATGGGTCAAAAGTAATGCAGAAAAATCATGACTGCTTCTACAATGCAGTCCTCAGCGACAGTTTAGCTTCTGGGAATGATGCAGATGGGGGAAATACCGTCGTTAGGACAGTATTTGTGAATGTATATCTTCAGTGTAAAAAATCCAAAGGCAGAATACTTCAGGCTAGGTTCTCTGCAGGTGACAGTGATAGAAAGCTCCACAGTAGGAGCCTCTAGAATCTTGTGAGTGGTTATGGATAAAACAAAAAGGGTTGCATTTTTCTGGAGCATGTGGCTCAGCATACTTGAACTGTTCTGAAAAGCATCTCTAGATGACTACAGGTCCAGACCAGATGAAAAGGGGTCATTTAATACCATGTTAAGAAACTCTGGTTTAGGAAGAGTCTCAGGAATGCTCAGAAAATGATGAGCTCATACAAGAAAACATATGCCACAGAGAAGATTCAGAACTTGGGAAGCATCTTGTGTGTTGGTCTCATGTGTATGTCAAGTGGGTAGCATTGGATAAAAAAGCACTATTTAAGTTTCTAGAAGGTCAAAAAATGAGAATGCCAAAGGATTCTCATGCTGAAAGCCAAGATTTCTGTATTATGTAAAATTGTAAAATTCTGATTTTATGAGTGTCTTAAATTCCTTTGTGATCTAAAACTTCCTGTGGTCTGGGCAGAAGGAGGAAGAATTTTATTCTTTTCATTATTATTATTATTATTGGCCTTAAAGATTGGGGCTTGAATTAAAAGTAGAAAGGAATAGAAGTTTCCAAGAATGAACGTAAGAAGGTGACAGAAAAAAGTAAAAAGGAATGAGGGAAGCTGCAGTGGTGCAAGGACATAGAGTCTTACTAACATGCAATAGAACCTGTGAGTTTTCAGCAAGATTCAGATTGATTTGGGATCAGGCATGTTGTCTCAGTGTTATCTCCAAAATTTTAATCTTTTACATAGATATTCTTCAATAACTTTAATAACTGTGTTCTTTTAAGCCTATTGCAGAGCTTGGAACAAACTGTAAATGGGGACATCTGAAATTGAAATATGTATGGAAATTGTTCTTATGTAAACAGAAATTTGGATCGTGAAATTTCTGCAATTCCTGCATAAAACACATGCGCTGTCAGGAATATCATATCCTATTGGCCAAGTAAAACATGATCATGGTCAGATTTCTGGAATTATGAATTCATGATCTTTCCTGTTCTTCTTAATGCTGTGCTGGCTGACACCTACAAAAATGTACTGGTTTAGTCTCGGTGTTTAGTGCTCATGTATTTTAGGACTGCCACAGTTTAAAAAGCAGTCATATCACCACTTCAGGGGTAGGGGCAATAAACAAACAAATGCTCTTATTCTGTGATCCCCACAAAAAAAAAAAAAAAAAAGAGAACAGCTGAAGAGACTGTACAGTTTCACTGGGAGCAGGATTCTCACAGCATCTTCATTTGCTGGGGCTGCTCAGAACTGAGATCAGTGAGGGAGATAGCTCCCTGTCCTCCTACCTACACCGTTTTCCGTCACTTTAGTCAGCCAGGCAGCAGCACACAGACAAACATGGGGAGGGAGGCAGACAGTGAAACAAACTAAAGGCAGAGAGGGATGCTAACATTTTTTCCAACCAGAATTTCAGGGGTTTGCTTTTCTAATTATATGTTCCAGATTTTATCATCACATTGACTTGGGAAATACCTTTTGTTTTTACATGGGAAACAATTTTTAATTCTCTTTGAAGAATTAAACACAATGGGACACATTTTTCTTCCAGGGATTTAATACTTTCTCTGTCAGGATGACACATAACCTAAAATTGTAAGATGATCCATGGAAAGATGGGAGGATATGCCCCTCTGTTTCATGCAGTTTTTTCTTGTCCTAATTAGTGGTAAGGCTTCACAAGATATAACAAATCACAGCTGTCAAAGGCCTTCTGTTTCTGTTTCATGTACATTGTCAGCTGCCTTCTGACACCAGGCTGTATGCTGGGTTTTTTCCCTTGCAGTGATTTTGGCGCTCATTTCATTACTCAGTGGTTTGATTCATCTTGCTAAACGGTCACAATGTTAACCTCACAAGAGAAGCGGATGGCTTTATTTGAGGTTCATGAGTCCACTTGGCTCACCTGAGAGGTGGGAGAAGTACCAGAGCTAGACCATGTGGCATCACGAAGCTCTAGGATGTCCCTGTGAGTGTTGGTGAACAATTAGACCAATGCAGTTATCTCAAGAAAACTTTACTTGCATGGGGTTTTTTTATTGATTTTTATTGAGCAAAGAAGGTAAGAATGTGCTGTGGAAATAGCATCACCCAGTTAATCCTTTATGAGGCACCAGTTTAATCCATAAAGCAGGCAATAGTCTATTTAGTAAGACTAACATAAAATAAAAAAGAATAAACAGCAGCTTACAGATAAATAGAAGAAAAACTACGGGGTTGGTTTGGGGTCCATCCCTGTCCCCCGTCCCCCCCGTCCCGTCCCCCCCGCAAACTGTTAATGTAATAGAGCAGTAGTAGGTCTACATATCATATCGCTGTATTAATTTCTTACCAGGATTTTGTATAGTATAGCTTTATTCCCAGCATACCAGCATAAAGCAATTTGGCTACAATGATCAATTGCTACTCGGTACTTGTTTGCTATGAGCCTGTACTATACTATGCTGTTGTATTGTCAGATTTCCAGGGCAAGGATGTTTTGTTTTGACACCTTTCTTCTATTATTGCTGTGCATGCTATGATTGTTCTGGTTTTATAAATAGCAGTTGACTGTGTGTGCATCTGTGCGTGAGAGACAAAGAAAGAACAGAGATGGAGAAAGAGGGAGAAGGATGAGAGATTAGGGAAGGGAGAGATGGAGAGAAGTATTACCCCCAGTGGTAGCTAGAAACCAACAGGGTTCCCAAAATAGTACCCTAATAGTTCTGCTATTTGGCTTGGCAGTATGGAAATTGGGCACGTTATTTCCCATAATCTGCTGGTGGTTAATTTTTAATTTAGAAAGGAGGCTACAGGTTTGGAGCTACCTAAGAGCTGAATGGTTTATAACACAGTGTGCTGATCAGGAATGAGAAGAAATTTAAATATAAAAAATGTTTAAAGAACTTAGCCTTTGCCTGTCAAAATTAACATGTTATTAGCTCTGTGGAGAAAGACACAAACATACCTGCCGTTTTAGTGAGTCCTGAGGCATTTGCCCCAAGCTTTGTGAATCTGATCAAGTGCTGACTAAATGAATACTGACCATTGCAGAGCTGCTAATTAAAGGTCTTTTTACTCACATTAAGTTGGTTCAATTTGGCACGATGCATTTTGGAGACACTTTGATACTCCTTTTCTCCATCAGCAATGTGCTAAATGTAAATAGTTAATTCCAGCTGGATTGTAAAGAAGTTGCCCTACTTTTAGCACAAAACAAAGAAAACCATGATATTTTCTTGTTCTGATTAATGGTGAGGCTTCACAAGATTCACTATCAACTGTCAGAGGCAGGATATTCTCACCTGGTAGCATTCAGTTACTCAGATTTCTAATTTTGTTGCTGAAGAGTTTGAAAAAAATATAAGCAACTTTTTTCTGTCATTGCCTGTGTGACCAAGGGACAGTGGAATAGGGTATGACAATGTGAGAAGAGGTGGTAAGGGACAGAGGCGATACCTGTTAAGAAGATGCCAGTAGTATGTGGCAAAAGCGAGTTGTAAGAACAAGATCATAAGGCAATTCCTCTTTTAAATTTTTATATTCTTTACATAGATACTACATACATCTAGTACCTCAGACCACTAACGTATAAGAATTGCTTATATATTGACATAGTATTGTGTTAATAGTGTAAATCACGGACTGCAAAGAAATCAGTGTTTCATCAACTAAAAACTGCATTTGTATCCCAGTATTAACGTATCTAGAGGCAGCCTTAAAAAACACTGGACAGGCAGAGTAAAAATTAAAAACATTTTTATACTTGGACATAGCTGCCACTAATGGGAGTCTCCTGTCAGTGTAGGGTTACTGGTTTTATGAAATATTCAGTTTTCGGCTTCTGTAGTTATGTGAGTGAATTCTGCCCACCAAGAGGCAGACATTGCTTTAAGGTTTGATCTAGCCCAGTTGTTGTGGTAGAGTTGTGTTAGGTCACACACAGACACAACAACCTCTTGTGGCTGGCAGACAGGATGGGTGAGTTGGTATATCTCACTGCTTCTCCAATTGCAGGCCACATATAAAGGACACAGTAGTAAGTGCATGTAAGTGAAAAAGCAAAGAGGTAAGGGAAGCAAATGAGAACTGGTAGAAATGTGAATCCCTATTCACATCCCGACCAACAGGCTTGAGATGAAGTTATGAAGAGGGCCAGGATGCACAAGTTGCCCATTTTGCGGCTGGCAGATTTGATGTTCTTGTCCTTGAAAGAAATGTCACAAAGTGCAGGCAGCTGTCTTTTTTATCCCAGTCAGTTCCCAAACTTTTCACTGACTTGCAGCACCAGGGAAATTTGTATTTTCTTTCAATTTTTTTTTTTTTTTTTTTCTGTTGGCCTCCCATTTTGTGCTTATTCATGGATTTCTTGCCATTTGCTTCGACTGTATCACAGGGAAAGCACTGAGGGTAGTTCAATGTGTTGATGAATCATCACATTAAAATATCTGTCAAGCTCCTACATTGCTGTGAAGAAAGCAAAAGATTAAGGAAATATTTTCAGTGTTGTTCATGTCCACTACAGTGGTTCTGACTTGAGAATTGTGTATTTAGTAATAGCTTGGCAAAATTTCCAGGATTTTTTTATAGACAGATAATTTTACTGCTCATAATAACATGATGGCTTTTATTTCTATTTTAGCAAGAAATGGTTTGCATTAAAGGAAGTCAAAGTGGTTTATACAGCTAGAATAGATCTCAACTAGAAACTATTAAAATATAAACAAGAAGAACATTAAGTCTTTTTTAAATTAATGCTCCTGGAAGAACCACCACAATGCAAACAAAGCAGCATGCAGCATTATACATAGAATCATAGAATGGTTTAGGTTGGAAAGGACCTTAAGGTCACCTAGTTCTAACTCTCCTGCCATGGGCAGGGACACCTTCCAGTAGACCAGGTTGCTCAAGTTTCTGTCTAGCCTGGCCTTGAACACTGCCAGAGATAAAGCATTTGCATTAATTTTGCAATTAATGTAAGTCCTGCCATTCCTCCCCTTCCTCTTTTCTCTTCCCTGATGAAACAGAAGAGTTAGTAACTTCGCTGTGGTAATAGAGGTCTGAAAGAGAAACTCCTGGTTTTTAACCTATGAGCAGATGAGATCCCAAATGCAAGATGAGCCATTAAAGGACATTCTAATTTCATGGACTTCTGCACAAAGCTCCTTGTTAACTTCTTTGTTTGTGTATAGCTATATATTCTTTTAGGAAGCTTACTGTTAGATCAGCACTGAGACAAGGAAACTGTCTACCCTTATTTCACTTTTTCACTTTTCATCATTCTGTATCTTTTATGTTCATAAGATAAAGATGTTCTCTTGCCTTGGGGGTTCTGCGTTCCATAAATCCCCATATGTACTTGTTTCAACTTACTTAAAAGCTGCCTTTGTCTTTCTCTTGCACTGCTGATTTTTAGTAGTTCTACTGAATTACCGAAAATGCAGTAGAGTAACACCATACAAAATCAAGAATAATACAGATTATCTACTGTCAAGAAAATAGAAACACAATAAAATGTTTCATTCTGACACACTGAAAAACAGAAAAAGTAGCCTTTACCTTTTTATCTTTCTTGTTTGCACTCCAGTATCTTTGAGCTCTGTGATAGCCAGTACACTTTCCACGGAGACCTACTATGTATGTATACGGCACTGGAAGAACTTTATGATATGCTTAAGCATTGTTGAAAATACATGTGTATGTGGAAACTTGTTAAAACGAAATACAAGAGGTAGTTAACAAGATGGGAGGTTAGGAATAGTCCCTTCAGGGAATAGCCCACAGTTGCAGTGGCATGGGTGTAGATGAGACTGCACTGAAAACAGTACCCTTTCTTTTTCTGGATAACTGTAGTAGATGTATTTGTCTAACAAGGGGAGAGCTTTGCTTCAATCCTGTGCAGCAGGATAGCTAAGACTTTCTGTCTGATTTAATTTTTGTCTCTTGCATTAGGTGGCTTGAGTGCCCTAAAAGCTATAGGTTAATGTATCTGGAGCCTGAAAGAATAGGTATGTCAAGCAGTGCACCCTTGTCTTGGCTTCTTACTTGACTCCCTTATTTAACTTTTCTTACAACAGCCAAATTACAAAAAAAAAAAAAAAAAGAAAAAGATATTTCAATGCAGTGAACACTAAATCATGTTCCCATTTTCTAATATATACTAAGTTCACTGTTTTACCTGGTTATCATGTGATCTGGTGATGTCATTGTTTTGCAATTAAATGTTGTAAGATAAAGGGGAAGAAACAAACAAAATGACAATAATATTTGCATTATATTTCTTCATTAACATTTGGTTGTTTGGTTAGTTGTTTTTTTTTTACTTCATATCATGTCCCATGCTTATGCAGTGGATTTCTTCCAGTTTTATTACGGTCAGTATTGGAAATGCAATCTGTGGAAATACAGTGCCATAAAATTAGAGTAACTACTAGAGTAACTACAGTGCAACGTGGATACCACAGTGATGAACTGGATTCTGCAGTCAAGGTCTACTTCCTTTTAATTGCCGTGAGGGGTCATTTCCACACCACGTTAAAGGCAATTGCTTATCCATAACAACATCTGTGAATCTAGTTATAAGCATGCTATAGCAGTTTTACTGATCCATAATGCCCCCTTATAGCAAACCTTTGCTTGTGATAATGGCCAACATTGTTATGGACTAAGCTAGATGTATAATACTGTAACATAGTACAGTGTTAGGGCTTATCTTTGCAAATGAGGTAATCCTTTACCTGACAAGACAACCAGGAATGGATTCTGCTGTTTTGAGCAGATTCAGATGTACTGCTTCTTTTGTGAGGATACTGAAGGACAGTATTAAGGAGATTCTGGCCTGATATTGTATGTTTACGATCTTTCAGTAAGTTTTATTAGTTGTCCATCTGTTTGTACATGTAATATTTGTTTATCCAGGTATTTTAAAGCCATCTGTATATATCTGTACATTCAATATCCTAGTGCTAGCCTGAATATTACTGTCAGTAGTCTTACCCTCTGTTATTATTTGCAGTTAATTAGGATAGACTTACCAGACTATTCACCCAGAATTTAAGCAGGAGAGGTTGTCTTACTGTTGGCTTATTAGTCTTCATTTGATAAATGTTTACTGTCATGTCTCAATAAAGTATGAGCTGCAGTCTGTTAATTTCGGCAGTTTGTATTTGTTGAGGATGCTTGGCTTACCCTCCCAAGTTTCCACCTAATTCCATTTCATTTATTTACTTTCATTAATTTCTTGCATGATTCTGCCGTCACCCATGTGGCCATTATTAACACTGACTGGACACACAGTTAATTGCAAATTTTTTTTGTTAAGTAGAGGAGTGAAAAAGTCTGATTTAGACTTTCAGTTAATTTCACAGATGCATAGGTAGCATTAAATCGATAGATTCAATGGAAAAAAATTATGCTGGCATTGACATATCGCCATTATTTTTTGAAGTTTAAACCTGATTTTTTTTAACATATTAGCAGAGCTAAGTACTTTGTATTTGATGCAGATACATTTACAGCTGAGTTTTAATTTTAAAAAAGTACATTAAAACTGAAAAAAAAGCCAAAGTTACATGTTAATAGAGGTACATAATTTTGATTAAATTCTTTACTAATAATATTTCCCATTGAAATGTGGAATTTGGGGACCTAGTTGTTTTCCTTTGTCACTTGAGAACATAAATATAAATATACAATACTGTGGAGGACTAGGTATGTTAATTTGAAGAACTATGGAGCATCCTTGGGTGAAAGGTTTTCACATCTTTAGATACACACTACTTAGTTGTTTTACCACTGCTATATGAAGAACATTATATCTCTATATCTCTTTATGCTTTCCCCAGGTGTCGTGGTTTAAACCCAGCCCACCAGCTCGTTCACTCACTCCCCCCCCCCCCCCCCCCTTTCCCCCCCCCCCCCCCCCCTTTTCCCCCCTCTTTCTTTCCTCCCCTTCCCTGCTCCCGGAGGGGTGGGGAGGAGAATCGAAAGAATGCAACTCCCATGGATTGGGACAAGAACAGTCCAGCAACCAATGTACAACACAAATCACCACCGCTACCACCACTGACAATGATAAGAGAAAATAACAAGGGAAGAGAATACAATACCACACGCCGAAAAACGAGTCAGACCCAGAAGACCCCATGTCTTCCCGGGTAACTCCCAGTTACCTCCCCCAGGCTTGGGTCTTTGTCTTTGGCTAGCTTGGGTCAGGTGTCTTGTCTCTGTTTCCTTCTGGCTTCCCCTCCTCCCTGGAAGAGCATGAGGCTCACAAAGTCCTTGGTCAGTGTAAACATTACTTAGCAACAACTAAAAACATTGGTGTTATCAGTGCTGTTCCCAGGCTGAAAGTCAAAACACAACGCTGCACCAGCTACCAAGAAGGAGCAAAACTGACTGCTACTGCTAAACCCAGGACAGTATGTACCCCTTATTCCATACCATTCACATCATGCTCAGATCCCACGTTTTCAATATACCATTGCTGTCACATATATATATATACATCCACATACACACACAGAGTGAGAGAAAGAGATCGTTTCTTAGTGCATGGACCAATCCCTATAATGCTGCCGAGTCCATTTGGTCCAAGATGTCAGGTTCCATCTCTTGTAACAGTCTTTCAGGCCAGGAAAGGTTGTGTGCAGTGTTGGATCGTTGCCTGCTGATGCTGATTGTTCCTTTACTGCAGAACTCGTCTGGTTCTATCAAAGTTCATTCTCTGTTGGGATGATGGTTGGAGGGAAGTCAGGGCCAGTCACTGGTGACCTGAAGACGCCTAGTTGGTGGGCTATAAAAGTATTACACAGCAGGCAACAACATACAATTAAGTTCATTGTCTGTTTTCTGCTAAAATCAAATCCCTTTGAGGTATATATCGGACTTCCCCATTTTTCCGCATTACCCATGAAGTATATCCAGGTCCCTGAGCAAAAGCACTCACCTTTATGTTGCCAATCTAAGTCCACCTGAGCCACTTCAATCTTAGCCGCTTTATCCACTTCTTGGTTGTTCTGGTGTTCCTCAGTGGCCCGTCTCTTGGGTACATGGGCATCTACATTATGTACCTTCACCACCAGGTTCTGCACTCAGGCAGCAATATCTTTCCACAGTGCAGCAGCCCAGATGGGTTTACCTCTGCGTTGCCAGTTGCTCTGCTTCCTTTGCTGCAACCACCCCCACAGGGCATTTGCTACCATCCATAAGTCAGTATAGAGATAAAATGCCACTTTTCTCATTCAGCAATGTCCAGGGCCAGCTGGATGGCTTTCACCTCAGCAAACTGACTCGATTCACCCTCTCCTTCAGCAGTTTCTGCAACTTGTCATCCAGGACTCCATACAGCTGCCTTCCATCTCCGATGCTTTCCCACAATACGACAAGAGCCATCAGTAAACAAGGCATACTGCTTTTCACTTTCTGACAGTTTATTATATGGTGGGGCCTCTTCAGCACGCACCACCTCCTCCTCTGCTGACATTCCAAAATCTTTGCCCTCTGCCCAGTCCATGATGACTTCTAGAATGCCTGGACAACTGGGATTTCCTGTTCAAGCTCGTTGTGTAATTAGTGCAGCCCATTTACTCCATGTAACATCAGTTGCATGATGTGTAGAGGAGAGCCTGCCTTTGAACACCCAGCCCAGCACTGGCAACCGGGGTGCCAGGAGGAGCTGTGCTTCAGTGCCAATCACTTCCGAAGCAGCTCGAACCCCTTCATAGGCTGCCAGTATCTCTTTCTCAGTTGGGGTATAGCTGGCCTCAGATCCTTTGTATCCCCGACTCCAAAAGCCGAGGGGTCGACCTCGAGTCTCCCCTGGAGCTTTCTGCCAGAGGCTCCAGGTAGGACCGTTCTCCCCAGCTGCAGTGTACAGCACATTTTTTACATCTGGCCCGGTCCGGACTGGTCCAAGGGCTACTGCATGAACTATCTCGCGTTTAATTTGCTCAAAGGCTTGTTGCTGCTCAGGGCCCCATTTAAAATCATTCTTCTTGTGTGTCACATGATAGAGAGGGCTTACAATTGAACTGTAATTTGGGATGTGCATTCTCCAGAACCCCACTGCACCCAAGAAAGCTTGCGTTTCTTTCTTATTAGTTGGTGGAGACATTGCTGTTATCTTGTTGATCACATCTGTGGGGATCTGTCTACGTCCATCTTGCCATTTTATTCCCAAAAATTGAATCTCCTGTGCAGGTCCCTTGACCTTACTCCGTTTTATGGCAAAACCGGCTTTCAGCAGGATTTGGAATATTTTCCTCCCTTTCTCAAAGACTTCTTCCGCTGTATCGCCCCACACAATAATGTCATCAATGTATTGCAGGTGTTCTGGAGCTTGCCCCTGTTCCAGTGCAGTCTGGATCAGCCCGTGGCAAATGGTAGGGCTGTGTTTCCACCCCTGGGGCAGTCGGTTCCAAGTGAACTGGACACCCCTTCAAGTAAAAGCAAACTGTGTCCTGCACTCTGCTGCCAAAGGAATTGAGAAAAATGCATTGGCAATATCAATCGTGGCATACCACTTGGCTGCCTTTGACTCTAGTTCATACTGAAGTTCTAGCATGTCCGGTACGGCAGCACTCAATGGTGGTGTGACTTCATTCAGGCCACGATAGTCTACTGTTAGTCTCCATTCTCCATTAGACTTTCGCACTGGCCATATGGGGCTATTAAAGGGCGAGCGGGTCCTGCTGATCACCCCCTGACTCTCCAGTCTATGGATCAGCTGATGGATGGGAATCAGGGAGTCTCGGTTGGTGCGATATTGCCGCCGGTGCACTGTTGTGGTCGCAATTGGCACTTGTTGTTCTTCAACTTTCAGCAACCCCACAACAGAAGGATCTTCTGAGAGACCAGTCAAGGTGGACAGCTGCTCAATTTCCTCAGTCTCCAAAGCAGCAATACCAAAAGCCCATCGGTACCCTTTTGGGTCTTTGAAATGCCCTCTGCTGAGGTTGTCTATGCTGAGGATGCATGGAGCCTCTGGACCAGTCACCAGGCCTCTTAGGATGTATTTTCAGTTAAAAAAAAACATAATCTGAGCCTTCTTCACCATTTCTCTAATACATGTTCTTTGGCCCTGACATAAACTGGGCCTGGCAGTTTCGCTTTGTTCAGAATCTGTGTCATTCACTTGGTTTTGTGAGACAGGGAAATGTCTCTGGCAGAAGCATTATCACTTCTTTTTTGTATATTCAGTTTCTATGTTTATGCAATCTAGTACCTTGTCCTTTTTGCTATAGGTGTGCTGAGAGGAGTGTGCTTTTGATGGTCTTTAAAGAGTAACCACTATTATTATCTCTTTATTGTTATGTTAATTGATTGTTTTCTTAGATTGACCTTTTGATCGTAGTCTGTGCCAGAGAATCTGAACTGAACATTGATTACCAAAGTTTAAACTTTGTGGTTGATAACCATAGTTCTTTTTGTAAAATGTTATGGCATGCAACCTGCAGAAGGTGACCATTTGATTGGTATGTTACCTATAGCGGCCTTCCAAAATTTCTTGACCCAGTCATCACTAAACTTACAGCATCTGACACACAGCTTAAAAATGCAGCAACTTGCTAAATTTCTGCAACCAAAACAGGGCATTATGTACAGTAAAAGGAACTGAAAGTCTAAAAACATGGCAAAAACATCCTGTGCAGCTACATTCAGAAAGGAAAGATATGTCATTTCATTACTCTTCAAAGTTCTAGACAAAACCCAAAGTATAGCAGCCACATGAGGAGAGGAGTTCCATTTCAATAGACTATTAAAAATCACTTAAATGTGATTTTACTGGAACTGAAACTCTGGCACACTATCAGTGATCATAAACTAGACATGGAAAAAAGCACATGGGGAAGGACTGTTTAGTCTTGCACATAAAATATCTACATTTAAAGGCAAAACAAGAAAGGCAGTTTCTTCATGCCTTCAGAGTTCAGGAAGATACTTTTCCTTAGAAGATTCCTGAGATGTTGTACTACATAACTGAAGGATGAGAGGAAAGACCCGAACAAGAATCCTGGCTATTGATTTGTCTAGTAAGGTGAATCGAGGCTGTCAAAAATTAGCACATTTTGATGATAAAGATCTCACTGATCTGTATCAGTCTTTTGATTTATGTGGAATTTTTGCCTTTTACTGGTGGTGATGCTGATCTTATTCTTGCAGGATTTATTAACAAGAAGAACCTGCGTTCTGTACTTCATTATAAAGATACTGTAGTCCAAATTTTGGCTTTCCAGTAATTGAGGTAAAGTAGGAAAAAAGTAGGTATTATGTAAGTCGTAGGAAATACTAATCTGACAAATCTGTATAGCAGTGATTGAGAGCAGGAAAACCTTTTTGCACTGGGGTATACCATGTATCACAGTCAGAACTAACATAATGAAATGAATTGTCAATGAAGATTTTTAAAATATATTGAAAAATAAACTGTAACTGTAAGATTAAGGAAGTACTTCAATGGATCTGCTTGGTGAAGTAGCTTAGTCAGCCAAGTAAGGTGTAAGTACAGCTAATTTGACTTAAAATGGTGGGATTGACTAGATGACTCTCAGGTCTCTTTGGACTGTACTTTAAGTCATCCCAATTTAAAAAATTTTCTCCCCTTCAAGAGGAAACCCTTACCTGGAGAAATGCTGGGACAACCCAGGAAACAATATTTGGAGAAGCTGATCTGCTGAACTTACATCTAAGATGAGATTGAGAATTACAGTAGTCCTCAGGTGTTAAATGTAATAAGATTGTGATTCTGCTTGTGTGTACATAGACACCGCAAACACCGTAATGTAAAGGGAGAAACCTTTCAATCCTAGCTAGTGGATTTTGGATTGTCTCAATTATTCTATTCCTTGACATTCACATGCGAATAAATCCACTTTAGAAAACCTGGTAAATTCAGAAAACTTGTGGGCATGAAGATTGAAGGCACAAAATTTGAATACAAAGTAGTCTTTCTTTGAAACAATACTGTAAGAGAGGAGATCATTCCCGTGATTTGTTTAGCACTAATCTGCTGCAATGCACTAGAGGATATCTGCAGATGAGATGTTAAGATAGTGAGAGGTTTCAGTAGAATTCTTCATTGTAGTATTTTCTAAAATTCAGTGCAGATTCAGTTTTCTTAGTTGCCACTGTATGCAGCATACACTAGTCCAAGTCAAGATCAAATAGCATCTGCCCTTCTGTCAGGCATTCTGGTGTTTTCATGACTTAATGAGTTTAGTGTAAGCAGCAAAGCCAGTTGGTTTTCTAGGTTTCCTGATGGCTTCAGAACTACATACAAGTGTAATACTTCAAATATATAAAGTGAAGCCTCATGCTCTGGTGAGGCAAGCTGAATGTATTTTTTGCATTCTTTTTTTTTTTTTTTTTAAGTGGGAGAAGAGAGAAACTGCATACCTGAAGATGCAGAAGTTAGATTTACTGATGTTTGGTTGGTTTTTGTCATTAGAAATTTATTTGGCATTCGAGTTGCTTATATTCTGTAGGGTTTTTTTTCTCTACAAAAGTGAAAGCAGTTGCTCAGTCTCTTAGCATTTAATAGAGGATGGTATCTTGTCTGTTCAGTAGATCAATGCCAGAGATCAGAGACTGCCACTGGGTCATGGAGATGCTTACCATTCCAGGATTGTACCTGTGCTATTTCTAGTGGCAGTGCAGCCATTTGGGCCATTTTCACTTAAGAAAGAACTGACAATAATATATTTCTTCTGACATACCTAATAATATGTGTGCACACCCTGTTCCCTTCAGAACTGAGAAGCCAGTGCACAGTGGTTGCACACTGAGCTGTTGAGAGCCAGCTGTACGTGTCATGTCTGGCTTTCTACCCAAAGTGGAACCATCATCTATTTACTTGTTCCCAAGCATCCCAGATTTCAGGGTCTTATTATGAAAGCCAACCACACATGAGAATGTCATTATAGCTGGAGCTAGCTCTGCACCTTGCCTAATAAATATTCTCTCTTGGAGCCCCTAGGAAGTGTGCAGCTGCACCAAGTTAATCTGCAGGCCATTCCAAATTCTACATGGTTTGCATGAACTGGAGCAACTAAGTAAAGCTGGATCTGAGCTCATCCCAGTAACTAAGGTTTAACTGGTTGAACATAAGCTGACTCAGCATAGGCTGGTCTTTCTGGGAGACATTGAAATTTCCTTCACCCAAACATCCCAGTGTGCTCTCCAGGATCCTGGTTACCCTTCAGTTTTCAATTTTTGAAATTTTCAATTTTTTCAGTTACCTCCTTATTCCTATTTAACAGGGTTGGATATAGTGTGCCAGAAATGCTTACACTGAAGGATCATAGGATCTGCTGGGAAAGAAAGTGGAACAAACTAAAATACACATTCACCCTTTAAGTAGTGAATATCTGCTATTCTCTTCTTCTCAAGTACACTGTAGAAATACAAAAGAGCCAAGAAATTCAAAAGTGATGAAGTGAAGCCTTGCACTGAGAAATGCAAAAAAGGATGATTAGGAATTGGGAACACCTTATATATGAAGAGATTAAATAGGTAGTTATTGACAAGTCTGGAAAAAAGTAAGCGAATGGAGTATGATCTAGACATACTGTAAAACTGAATGTTGTGAAGGTAGGGAGAAGATCGATAATCTCTGTTTCCCATAACACAGTAACAAAAAAGCACCAGTTGGTATTGTTGAACAGGGAGTTTAGAATGAATGAAATGTACTTTCTCCTAGGATATTTTCTTGAAGCTGTGGAAGTCATCATCATAAGATCTTAAAAAAGCCATAAAACAGATGCTGCCAAAGGGTGATTCCAGAGCTTAGTTAAAAGTCTGACTGATCAGATGTGCTAAATTAAAGGACACAATTAAAACCTTGAATGCAAGCTTTTCCTAAACTGTGGATTTCTGAAATTCTGGAGGGTTCAAAGGGCATTATTGATACGTACTTTCACTGTTCTTATTCCCCATACATAAACTACAATCCAGTGTCAGACGTGATATTGAGCTCATATAGACTGTCAGTGTACTGAGATGTGGTTTAGTGTCTTTGTGACTTATTGCAAATTAGATGTTAAATTTTCTGCAGTTTTTTAATACATAGATAAATCTGCGTATGTTGCTACTTTAGAGTTGACACAGTCACTTCCAATGAAGGCTAGCAATTTGAACTTATGAATAATGCCTGTAACTGCCTATAACACCAGTGATGGTTCAAATGGGGCATCAGAAGCTCTGGTGTGTCCAATGAAAATTCTGATATATTGATTTTACTTTTTTTTTTTTTTAACAGATTAATGCTAATATTCCTCCTTGAAGTGTCTAAACAAAATATTACAAAGATTTCAACCATTACTGGTCCGTATGGACTTAATTGCTTTTCTGAGACTTCAGGAGGAAGATTTTCTTTCATTTATCTCTTCAGTTAAGATTTCCAAAGCATCACATCCTTTTTCCATCTCTAACTTCTCTATGTGTTATCAGTTCTCTAGCTTCTCTATGTGTTATCAGTTCTCTAGCTTCTCTATGTGTTATCAGTGCTAAATGATCTGTTAAAATAAGCAATGGTTTGGTAGTAATGATTTTAAAAGAAAGGTATTATTTTTCCTTCTGCTGGAAAATGTTCACTGTGTGTGTGCAGCCGGGTTGGGTTGTTTTTTTTTCTTGTTTTGTTTTGTTTTTAATTTTCACACAGAGTTCAGTATTGTGTTATATGCTTCCTTTCTGCCAGTGTAAAAACTGGAAGAAGTATCAGACAAATAGTGGAATTATTGCTGAAAAGAACATCGAAGAGATACCTATGCCACAAACTTTTGCATCTCATGGTATAAGGCACCACATTTCAATTTTAATCTCTTAAAAAAGGGAAGGCTTATCCTTCTTCAAAAGTGCTTGCTCACATGTATCACTCAAAACCCCTCTGGTAAAGTAGAGTTGAAGTAATTTTAGGACACAAGAGTACCAGATTGTCTAATAAGCTATGGCTGTCTTAAAATTTTCTCACGTTGGACCTAAATATGTTGGCAGGAATTGTGCTGATCCACAAAAGAAAATGTCTACAACTGAGTCAGCATTAGGAAGAAAACATTGTTTACATTTTAGCCCTGCCTGTGCATATGGGCCTATAGCACCAGATGCAGTTATTTGCCCAAAGGCTTGAGGAATTCATTAAGTCTCTGTGCTGGGTTTCAGTACTAAGTGGAAGTCCAGGAAAACAAAGTAACCTTCAAATGGATGATATTTTCCAAAGAATGTGTTTCACATCATGTCAGGCATGGGGCAGGGTTGTTTGCTCAAAGAATAATGGATTCTTGAATTCTGTTAGGTTCACAGTAATTTCTTACTTACATTAATTTCTTATGCACCAAAGTTAATAATTTTTGGTTTGGTTTGGTGGGGTTTGTTTTTTGTTTTGTTTTTTGTTTTTTTTTTTTGTTTGCTTGTTTGTTTGTTTGTTTGAATTTGAGGACACTAGGTTTGCTCACTGGCCTAAACTAGGAACTTCCTTTGACAAAAACAGTCAAGGTAACAGAAGATTGTGATGGTGCTCAGTCTAGAAGGTACCGCACATTTGTTTGTCCCTCTAAACAGTTGTCTTAATAGTAGTGTGTATAATCCTATCATTTTCATCTTGGTGTCCTAGTCACTCTGCCTTTGGGCAGGCAAAAGAAAATTACTTAGGTGTTTTTAGAAGGAAAATCCAAAGGACGAAGACTGCCACATAGCCGTGGTACTTCATACTTAATGTATGTTAGTGGTCAAATGGGACAGTTGCACTGGATCTTTCTGCAATAGGCAGGAGCTGAAGGCACTAATCTTCACACTGAGGGTACCATTATGCTGGTATCGGTCACATCAGATCAGACCTCCCTGCTCTGACTGCAGTCTAAAAGAAGGACCCCCATGGCACTCAGCACAACCTGCCATACACAGCAGCTGCAGCATTACTAAGATGCCACCAGCAGCTTGGGGACATGCTGTCAAATAAGAGGGAAATTTGGGGGGGAAAGAGGGAGATTCAGCCTCTTGATTCTCATACGGCTTTAAAGACAGATCCTAACTGCAAAAACTGGTGAAGGTTAACAGGGAAATAAACATATTAAAGAAACATGTTAGGTTTTTGTTTGCTTTTCCAATTTCCCTTTGAGCCCAAGGTGTGGATACCAGTTTTTGCTAAAACCTGAGCCCAAGCTTGAAGTGTGTCTGTATTAGCATATAAGGAGTCCCTTCAGACAGGACTCTGATGATCAAGATGTGCACTTTGGTTCATATCAAGGCGAAATGTCAGAACACACAAGATGGATTCATTTCAGCTGAAATGAGGATAAGCCATCAGTTTTGGTACACACTTAGCATGCTCTAGGCACTAATTCACCTTTAGACCCTGCAAGCAGTCTAGAGCTAGATGTAGGTCTTCAGACCTAACTGTTTTGCCCCACACATTTGTTCCCCTTGTACTGCACCTCTTGCTAATATAGATACAGGCTTTATGTTAAAAAAAAAAAATAAGAAAAAATATTGTCAGCAAGTCCAGTGCGGACAGTCAAAAATGCTGTTTCAAAGTAATTTTGTTTTTATCCTCACCAGTTTTTTTCCTAAAGCTCACAGATTTTAGTCTTCACATCCATTATATCTCCTGAGTTTGGAAGGGATGGAAATAATGAATACTCTTTGCCTGCCTTGCCTGCCTTCCTTCTTGCCACACAAGTTCCATGGTTGTTTAAAGTTTTCAGTTAGTAGCAAAGAGCATCTGTGCAACACCAAGAACACTGGAAGGCAGAGCCCTTGCAGTGATGTTTCATTTATAATTGTACAGCTGCTGCTGAACTGCTCCAATGCTGCACAATTGGGTGTGACAAGTGCTGGGTGGCTGGCAGTCTTCCCAGAAAACACATCCCACTTCAGCCAGGAGCTCTTGGCTGTGTGGTAGGAATTGCTCAGTGAAGCTACTTACCTTCTGGTATGAAGAATTGGGTTAGATTACATTAGATTAATTTAGGTGATCATAACGGTCCATATAATCAGTTTTCTAGTTTGTATGCTGTCAGAATCTCGTAAGAGCAGCCAGACGTAACAGAGGTGTAGGGTTTTCACGTGGATTTAACACCTTCCTCAGCCATGAATCTCATCGAACTGCATCTGTCCCTTTGAGTGGTTTCCAGTTTATAGGTTGACCAATTCCTTAAATGTGATTCTGCTGTGTCTTATCAAACAGTTTTCGTATGAGGGAGTTTGTATAAAACTATCAGTTACTGTAAAAAAATTATTAGTTTTCCTGAACTCTGATAAAAGCTGATACAAAATGCTTTAAAATGTCCTAACCCCAAGAACAACATTTTCCCTGCCTTTTTTGATCTAACCTTACCAGTCAGTACAGTTCCCTCCTTTTAGTAAATTTTAATCTTGTTTTTTACATCTATAAAATGTATATATATGAAGTTTGACTGGCATCATATCTTATATTGCCATATGTATGTATTTATCTGTGTATATATATACATTCACAGATAATACCCATTTTTCATGTATTTGTGTGTATATATATATTTGTATACATATTCAATCATAGTTTACACAGCTTTATACATATTTACACATATTTATATAATGTAGAATAACAATTACAAACAGTAGGAGTGCAGTGGTATCAGTGACATATTTCCTTTGGGCCACTGATTCACATATGTTGTCATGAAATTATAATTATGGTAAACACTGTATTTTATATCTCTCTTTTTGACAAGGTCTGCACAAGCACTTCCTTGAAGCTGGGTATTATTCTTGTGCCAAATTAGCACTTTTTAAAACACAGAGGGAAATGTGACTTTTTTAAAGGAATGTCATTCTGGAATTATTTTTCGATCGATAGCAGTTTTCTGTATTTTGAACATGGACTCTCGGTGTACTGCACCACTATGATACCTGCTGTGGATATATTGTATTTTCAATTCATGGATTATGTGAGTGATGGTTAGCCTTCTGGGCATATTCGTGGATCTTCTTCACCACTTATATAATAATATGGGTAAATGTTTCAGCATAGAATTCCTAAGAGCTTCACAGACATTGGTGAAAGCTCATTATTTGCAACAGCTTAGCAGATGAGGGAGGTCAAAAACTAAACACAAGAATTTATATGTCCTGGTTACATGAAAAAGCTTGTGTTATATGTTACTGTTATATGAAATTACTAGAGCTTCCCGCAGAAGGTTTGTGAAGGGGTGTGTGTATTCTGAAACCATAGGTTATCCTTGACTTCATAACCATTGTGTTTTGGCTCTGTCATCTTCACTTGGGTCCACTGTGAATAAAGGACAAAGTGCAGTAATAAGTGAAAATACTTATAAACCAGACCATTAAAGTTATATCCTCTACCTTCCTACTATGAAAAGGTAAAGTGCAACATGAGTATAATCAAGTTTGTCCTTTTTCTTGGTGTTATTTGAAGATTGCATGTAATTTTGAGATGTTGATCAGTCTTGAACACGCCAGTGTGACTTAGACAAATACAGCGTTAGTATCTCATTTCAAACGGTAATCCTATGTTTAGTCTGTCAGCACAAACTAGCATTAACTATGCAGAGTCTGTTAGAGAGCAATGGGGTTCATTGGTGGGGTAAGAAATGCAGGCAGAGCTGCTTTGTTACTTCTTAGTATAAGCCTTCAATACATGTATCTGCAGAAACTGGGTCACTCAATAGGTTCATATATTTCCATAGCATGTCAAACAACCTACAGATTTATTACATTCAGTGTATTTTAGTTCACTAGAGCTAGCTGGAAGAAGAAGAAATATATTAGCATTGAATTAGAAAATGCAGAGAACAAAATACCTGGCTATGTTTTTACTATGCTATTACAGACTTGTGACTGAGAAGTGTCCTTAATTCCTTCTGAGGATATTTCTGAAATATTATCCTTGAGGTTTGTGTTTGAATTTGGGTTTCATTTTAGGGGTTTTCTTGTCATAGGCTTCTTCTGCTTCTTTACATCATTTTCACTTGAAGAACTTCAGATGCTCAGAATTCCTGAGCCTACATTTAATCTTGCTACTTTTTCCCCACTTGTTTAGCAATGAGCAATTTCCGGCAAAAAAAAAAACAAACCTGTTACTGGCTATAACTAGCTTTAGTATAATAACTCAGGTTTTAAAACTCATCTGTTTCCAGTGTAAGCTTCCATAGTCTTCAGGTATACCCTTGAAGTTTCTTTGTTTTGGTTCTGTGTATGAAAGATAGGCCCACCCTTTTAATTGTATATTCATTCCTTGTGTTTCTGTGACACAGAATTACAGCTTGCCTTCTTCGACTGTCACTATGCCTCAGTTTGCTGATGCCAAGTGGCAGGGTTTGCTCATTCAACTTCCTGAGCATCATTTCTGTATTGGAATGAAATTATTTTAACGTTTCCAAGTGCTTTTATTAATTTCTCCTACTGGGCTCTTTTCCCTTTTCCCATGTCATTTTTTTAGAGGAGCAGGATTGCAGACTGGATTCCTGTAAAACTTCTGCTGAGCTCCAATAAAACACATGCTTCTAGCTTGCTTATAAGTTCACAGCCATGTATTGTGTTTTCATGGCAAGGTTTTGGTAGTGGCAGGGGCAACAGGGATGGCTTCTGTGAGAAGCTGCCAGATACTTCTCCCATGTCTGATAAAGCCAGTGCCAGCCAGTGCCAAGACAGACCTGCCACTGGCCAAGACGAAGCCCATCTGCGACAGTGGGACCATCTCTGGGATAACACAGTTAAGAAGGGGGAGAAGTAACTGTGCTGGAGCAATAGCAGCCAGAGAATCTGAGAGAGCAAAAGCCCTGCAGGCACCAAGGTCAGTGCAGAAGGAGGGGAGCAGGTGCTCCATGCACCAGAGCAAAAATTCCCTGCAGCCTGTGGTGCAGACCATGGTGAGGCAGCTGTACTTCTGCAGCCCATAGAGGTCCGTGATGGAGCAAATTCCACCTGCAGCCCATGGAGGACCCCACACCAGAGCAGAGGGATGCCCAAAGGAGGCTGTGACCCCATGGGAAGCCCACGCTACAGCAAGCTCCTGGCAGGAGCTGTGGCCCCATGGAGAGAGGAGCCCGCACTGAAGCAGGTTTGCTGCAGGACTCGTGACCCTGCAGGGACCAACACTGGAGCAGCCTGTTGCTGTGGGATGCACCCCGAGGGAGGGACCTCACACTAGAGCAGCCTGTTGCTGGAGGATGTGCCCAGTGGAAGGGACCCACACTGGAGCAGGGGAAGAGTGTGAGGAGCCCTCCCTGAGGAGGAGGAAGGATCAGAAATGTGTGATGAGCTGATCACAACCCATATTCCCCATCCCCCTGTGCTGCTAGGTGTGAGGAGGTAGAGTTTAGGAGTGAAGTTGAGCTGTGGAAGAAGGGAGGTGTCAGGGTAAGATTTTTTTAAGATTTTTTTTTTTATTTCTTACTCTCCTCTTCTGATTTGATTAGTAATAAATTAAACTAATCTCCACAAATCAAAAGTCTCTTTTGCCCATGACAGTAACTGGTGAGTGATCTCTCCCTGTTCTTGAATGCCATCCTTAAGCTCAGTGTGAGACCTTGTTAACGAATGACTTTTGACTGAGAGGCAAAAGGCATTCCCTGTTCAGCCAGGCTCATCTGCCTCCATCGAGAAACTCCTTGTGTCTGAACTGTACCATCATACTGAAGACCACCTTCTCCTTCTCTTCCCTGTCTACATGTATTGAAGGGTTTTTATCTGTTCACTGCTCACCCCACTTGTGTGAGCTGTCCCTGCTGAAATAGAATATTTATATGTGTAAATTCTTACTAAGAAGTGACATGAACCAAGTTTAACCTCATATACATCATCTTAAGGGTTTTATAATTTAAACTATGGTCATTGGATTAATACTCATTTATTCCATGTCTGTATATATATATATATATATATAGGGAAAGAAGTTCTGTGCGTGTCAGATATAGCCATATATAGAAAATCTCATGAACATAGTTAACCCTCAGTTTACAGCCAAGCTGGGACTAAAATTTTAATTTTGAAATTACATTTACAGAAATCCAGTTCCAAGTATTGCTGGTAAAATTCCCAGTTTCTTGGGCTGTCAGAAAATTTTCTATCTAAGTCCCCCGCCTTACTCAAAGAACATAAATAGAAAGTATTCTAGTGGCCTGTCTGTCTGTACAAAATTGACAGGTTCTGTAAGCTTTTGTTTAAGGTGCGCCATTTCAGGGAATCTGAACATTTCAGACTTCAGTCAGGTGGCTGGTTCTCACTAGATAGTTAGATAACAGCTGTATCAAAATGGCTATATCAAAACCTGTGCAGCCTCAGTGGATTTTGTCACTAACAGAGCGTGAAATGTCTTCAGTTTGAGCGAAAGTTTAAGTTGTTTTACAGATGGTCCCAAACTTTTAATTTTCTTTCTGACTGATGTTACAGTTGCAGTAAAGGATTGGAAGGAAAGAAAGACTTCAGGCTTCCATTTTAGGTTTTACCTGTTATGTCTTCAGTTAAGTCAGGAAAGCCTTTTAGTGTTCAATCACTGACAGTGCAGGTTATATTCAACATGCTGGAATCAACTTCCAGCTGAAGAAGCCGGAGCAAGTGGCAGTTTTTCAGTAAAGAACATGCTTTTGTGAGTTTGTGCGCGGGAGCTCAGCCTCCACACCATCTCACTGACTCACAAGAGCTTTCACCTACGTTCACACACACTGACAGGTGCAGACAAGACCTGTTTACAAGCCATTTGTGACCTGAAACAGTTTAACAATCGTAGTATGAAACGAGAGGGAAGATGTGTTCCTGTCCATAAAAGACAATAAAGGTTTAACATTGGAAAAGCAAGATGAAGATGTCTCAAGTTTCTACTAGATTCTGTATTACTTCACTCTTGCAAGTTGATTAAGGTCTACAAAGTAGTTGAAATGTAGTTCTGTTACCAGATGAAAAAAACAGCTAGAATTTTTCCTAGTTAGAATCGTGTGCCGTTGCCAATTGCTTCATGAATGCAGTAGCTCATTTCAGGCAATAAATTGCTCCCGTACTTTTTGTTATAAGTATTCCTCCAGGTATCCAGTACTCAAACATGTTTTTATGGCCCCATAGGCAATATGATATATTTCTGTTACTTGGCTGGATTAATACAGCAGCTCCTTGAATCATGCTCGCCATGTGAATTATGAATTGGGAACTTCCCTTCTGCTGTATTTGCTGAAAAGGGCAGTCATTGCTGTTGATAATCACTCCTGTGTACCAACAGAAATCTGCATACAAATGGCATGAAAACAATGGGTCTTGCTAAAAAGAAAAAAAAAAACAAAAAACCACCACACACAAAAAAAGAGGACTGAATAAGAATAATAATCTGAATAATAGAATATTTTTTAGTATTTGCTCCTTTTGTCTCCCTGTGGAATGATAAATTTATTTAATCTCAGAAGAATGGTGAGGATTCATTTGAGTAATGTCTGCTAGTGCTGTAGCTGCTAATGCTAATAGTTATCATTATTCTGTTAGATGAGTTAGTCAATTCTTTCTGTTTACAAGCTATTGTAAATTGTGGCATAGTCATCTTCTTCTATGCCTTCCCTTTTATCCTTTTGCCGGCAGGATATATAGATGTTCTAAGCTAGTAATATAAAAAAAAAATACCTGGAGTTGCAGAAAGAGCAATCCCCTTCCCACGTTTCCCCTACTCTACTCCTACCTTTCTAAAACTATCTGCTCTGGCTACTTACCTTCCACATCTTCCTATTGCTATCTTTTTTCTGCTGGCTCTGTTGCTCATTAAACTCTTCCATAAGCTGACACAATTTGCTAATCTACTACATAACTAACCCATCATGACTTCTCAACTGAGTTTATTCACAGAAATTTTTAATGGGGCTCCACAGCTATAGGAACTTTAGCTGTGAGAGCTATGAGAAGGGATGCACAGTCAGGAACATTGGAGAGGAGGAGAGGAAGAAAACGGAGAAAGTGGAAACTGAGCCTTCCCCATGCAAGTAACCATAAGCTGATAACCAGCTGATGATCAGCACTGCAGGTTGGCTGGTACATGCTTCAGGACAACCTGCTGCACCAAGGCCATACCTCTTCCAGCAGAAGAATCATTACAAAGTGACTTTACATAGCAACAGGCAATTCACTATTTAAATTTATGTTGTGGTGGGACCCAGTACCTGTGTTTTGACCTAGTAATATATCAGCCGGATTTGAATGGCATGATGTCCTCTTAACGGCTGTATGTATTCTGTACGTCAAATGTCACACAAAATTTCCAGTGCTACTCTGGCATTTGTTTATTTCATCCTGGGTGAGCTGAGGTTATATATATCCTTCTGCAAAATAATTATGCAGCGAGAATTGAAATGAAAGAAGTAGGTTATGTTGTGATTTATATCTTTGTCAGCCCAGTTGTCATGGTTTAAGCCCAGCCAACAGCCAAGAACCACGCAGCTGCTTGCTCACTCCCCCACCTCTTCCTCTCTCTGATCCTGAAGAGATGGGGAGGAGAATGGAAAGAATGTACCTCCCATGGGTTGAGATAAAAATAGTGCAGTAACTAAGGTGTAACACAGACCACTACTGCTGCCACCAATAATAATAATGATAAGGGAAATAACAAGGGAAGAGAATACAACCACTCACTACCTGCCAGTTGATATCCAGCCCTACCCAAGCAGCAGACTGGGCCTTCCTGGTAACTCGCCCCAGTTTATATACTGGGCATGATGTGCTGTGGTATGGAATACCTCTTTGGTCAGTTTGGGTCAGGTGTCCTGTCTCTGCTTCCTTCCGGCTTCCCCTCCTCCCTGACAGGGCATGAGACTCAGAAACTCATTGGTCAGAGTGAACATTACTGAGCAACAACCAAAAACATCGGTGTTATCAGAGTTGTTCCCAGGCCGAAAGTCAAAAACACAGCACTGCACCAGCTACTAAGAAGGAGAAAAAAGACTGCTACTGCTGAACCCAGGACACCAGTCTTGTTGTATTAGCTGGAAACAGTGGTCACAAAAGGCGCATTTTTAAGATGATGCAATAAGTATTTAGGGCTGAGTTGCCTTTACTTTCCTTGTAGGTAATTCTTCTCAGGGGAGAACTGAAATCTGAGTGCATCTTATTTTTCTGTGCATTGTTCCTCTTTACTTTCAATGACCTTTTTGTTTGTGCTGTTTCAAAAAATAAGGACACCATGGCTCTGCTTTGTATTGCACAGAGAGTATAGAGGAGCATTATTTTTTCTTTTTCTTGTAAATGCCTTTTCTTACTTGAACTAACCACCTTCTCATTTATAGTCCATGGTAAATGCATAAAGCACTTCACAAAACACATAAAGCAAAATCTCTGCACTTCAAAGAACACTACTCCATCTCCACTGAGTTACTGAAAAGAAACAAAGGCTTTGTTAGGAGCCTAAGGCACTGGTCCTACAGCACTATGGATAGTGTGAACTTTGTCATTAATTTAAATGAGCCTAAAATTATCTCCTAAAGACTTCTTAGGGTAAAACTCAGAGGAGAAGAAGTAAAGTAAGTTTTGCTTCTTGTGGTTATTTTAGGAACTGTGTAACAGGATTGCTTGAAAGCTAAAATAAATTATGGATGTTAGAATTTTGGCAGATTAGCCTGGACATCACAAATCATATTTCAGGTCCCAGCTTTATCAGAAGTGGTCTGTATAACTTCAGATGAATTAAAGTCTGCAGCCAGATCTTTAAAAATAACTTGATACCCTGTTACTGCTAGCCATAAGTTCTCAGTACTTTTGTGAACCAGTCCTAAGAGCTGATTTTTATTCCATTCCATTTTGCCATCTTAATCTTGCTAAAACACCTTGTGAAATCAGGATGTGTGTAGCTAAGTAGAGTTCCTGAGAATTCAGACAGAGTTTTAGGAAGTTTCTGAGTAGTACCACAAAAGTGGGATGTATGGATAGATATATATATAATGTAAAAATAAAAAATAAAAAAAAAAGCAAGCTTTTGCAGCAGTGTGTTTGCATTGAAGGTGGTTTGATTAATTTAAGAAGGGAGGTGACTGAAGAAGCTTCAAAGAGTTTCAGGCTATGACTGTCTGGTCAGGGCGGTGGACTGGAAAAAAAGAAAAAAAATCAAAAATAAACCTCCAACCAAAATAACTAAACCCTGAAGCATAAGTTGATAGATTGGATAGCAAGACCTGTATCTCCAAGCGTAACTATACAAATAACAATTTCACAATGAGCCATTCAGTCTTGCTTCCATGCCCCGTAAGGTCTTGGAGCAGATTCTCCTGAAGGTTACACCAAAGAATATGGCAAACAGGGAAGTGATTAGACACAGCTGACATGGCTTCACCAAGAGCATATTGTGCCTGACTAATGTAGTGGCCTGTGATAGTGACTGCACTAGTGGACACAGGATAGATGTCCACCTACACATGTCATCTACACAGATTTTTGAAAGGCTTTGCTATAGTCCCTCACAACATTCTTGGTGGTAAATTGGAGAAATACGATTTGACACATAGACTGTTAAATGGATAAGGAACTGGCTGGATGGCCATGTCCAAAGAGTTACAGGCAATAGCTCAAAGTCCAGGTGGAAACCAGCAATGAGTGATGTCACTCAAGGGTCTGTACTGGGACCAAGACAATCAACATCTTCCTCAATGACATAGTGTGATTGAGTGCACCCTCAGCAAGTTTACAGATGAACTGAAGCTGAGTGATGCAGTTGATTCACTAGGGGGAAAAGATGCCATCCAGAGCAACCCTGAGAGGCTTGAGAAGTGAGCCTATGTGAACCTCTTTAAGTTCCACAAGGCCAAGAGCAACATCCCTGCACCTGAGTCGAGGTAATCCCCAATATCAATTAGAACTGGGGGATGAATGCATTGAGAGCAGCCCTGAGGAGAAGGGCTGGTGGATGAGAAATTGGACATGAGCCAGCAATGAGTGCTTACAACCCAGAAAGCCAGTCATACCCTGGGCATCAACAGGAGTGTGACCAGCAGGTAGAGGGAGGTGCTCCTACTCTACTCCATTCTTGTGAGACCCCCCCTGCAGTACTGCATCCAGCTTTGGGGCCCTCAACACAAGAGGGGTGTGGACCTGTTAGTGTAGAGCCAGAGGAGGTACATGAAAATAATGATCAAAGGGCTGGAACATTTCTCCTACGACGAAAGCCTGAGAGGTCTGGTTTTGTTCATCCTGTAGAAGAGAATGCTCCAGGTAGACATAACTGTGGCTTTTCTATGCTTAAAGAGAGCTTGTAAGAAAGGTGGAGAGAGCATTTTTGCTAAGGTCTGTACTGACAGGACAAGGGACAGTGAGTTTAAAGTGAAAGAGGGTAGATTTAGATTCGACATAAGGAAGACATTTTTTATGATGTGGGTGGAACAGGTTGCCCAGTGATGTGTATACCCCTTCACTGGAAGTATTCAAAATCAGGTTGGACATGGATACAGTCAAGTGAAAGATGTCCTTGCCCCTGGCAGGGGAGTTGACTAGGTGATCTTTAGAGGTCTTTTCCATACCAAGATGTTCTATGATTCTGTGGTGCTTTTCTGTAGAGAGAAAGCTGGTAGTGCAGCTAATTAATTTCCTCTATAAGTAGTCTTTACTTACAGTCTGAGCTCATTAAATCTGGCTAGACGCTGAGACCTGATTTAGGTGCAGCCAACCTGGCAGTATGAACACTCTCTAATGGCTGCTTCTTTCGCTCACTGATGAGCTTCTCCATAACTGCTCTTCTTACCCATGTTTTGCATTTCTCTGGTACCAAAATAGCCAGAACTTACATCAGTATTCTCTTGCACTTCTCACTATGCTCTTCAGTCTCTTTCAGAGCCACTGTAGGTTTTTGCTACAGGACAGCTAACATATTTTTTTGTTGTCATACCTCTTGAAATAATGTATACAGTGCTGAAATTAAAACATTTTATTTATAGTCTCTGAACTCACATCACATTATTCAATAGGTTTACTGATTTTACACTTGGCAGAAAACACATGTTCACTTTCTTCTATTCCAGAGTTTGTATCCTGATGCTGGGGGATGTTGGCTTGTTTTTAATGCTCTGCTCAGGCACAGTTCGAGAGTTGGTTGACTTACTTCTGTGCATGCAATTTCATGCTTTTTCCACGCACTACTTGCTATAAATCTTTTCCACAGAAATTCTTCTCTAACAGAATAGCATAAAACAGCTGTGCATCAAGACACACAGCTCAATGTGCCTATTGGTTTCTTTGTTCTTCTCCCTTTGCTCTGTAGGATGTTAACAGAGTTCCATACTTGCTTGAGCTTCTCTCTCCTTGAGGCAGATAGAAAAACTAGGAAGGGAAGTGGGGGAGGGAGAGGCTGTTTGCTTTCTGTTTTGGCCTCAGTAACTACCTAAGGCTTGTTTCAGCTTCTGGATTTTATTTTTAAATCTTCAGAAACAAAACAATACCTGAAAGATGCAAATGACATTATGGAAAGAAACTGAATAAAAAATTGGTCACTGTGAATCTCACTGTTCCTTATACACAAAGAACTATCTTACATTTTTATGCTTTATTTTTAAAATACCCAAAGACAAGTAATTTCTCTCTGTAGGTTAACTCCAGCATGTTTTAAATACATTTGTTTGTACACTGCAATAAATACTGCAGTTCTGATACAAAATCTGTTAAGTACATAGCAGTCATTTTATGCAGACCCATGTTTTGTAGAGAATGGTATTAGACAATGTTCTGTTGTCTAATATGATGCCAAAGCAGCTTGATTTTAAAACCATAAAAAGAAATGGAGTCTCTCAAATATTTTTGAAAACAAAGAAAATTGGAGCCGTTTTTTTTAAATTTCTTTTTGCTTCACATTAAAATGTTATCAGCGGGTTTCTTTATTTTGGCATATTGTGGGCTTTCAACCGTGATTGGAATTCTGCACAGAATCATAGTTGTGATTTGCATGTCCTGTTAGAGACACTATTCAACTGTAAATTAATTATGGAAAATAATGGAACTCTATAATTAAGAATTGGCAAAAGTCAGCAAGTCTCTGTTCTATTGTATTTTAAACCTTTTCTATATTAAATGCATACACTTAAAGTGGAGTTTAGATTTTTCTGTGCCTAAAAATGAGTTATTCATATTTTGCCAAATAAGATGCTGAAATGCCTAGATACATTGTAACTCTGAAAAATATAACCTTGACTAGAAAGTTAGTAATTAGTTACCTAAGTGTTCTGCTTCATATCACAGTTGATACAAATCAGTAATAGAACGGCAACATTACTACTTGTTACGCTTTATTAGCTATGGAAAGATACCCTCAACTGTGAAGTTTTGTCAGTCACTGAGTCTCAGTTCATTTCTGGTTCTTCTTGGCAGTGTAGGGAAGACAATCTCTGTTTGTAGCCTCACTACCAAGTAAAAATATACCACAAAGAGCATGCCTGTGGTTTATCTAAATCATTATAAGTTGATAAACCCACATTTTTCTGTCACTGGGAGCAAGTGAAATGCTTTGAACAAGTCTTATGAGGAATGGCTGAGGTAATTGAGAGTGTTTAGTCCAAAGAAGAGAAGAATCAGAGGAGACCTTGTCGCTCTCTACAACTACCTGAAAGGACGTTGTAATGAGGTGGAGGTTGGTTTCTCCTCCCAGGTAACAAGTGATAGGACAAGAGGCCACAAGCTGCACCAGGGGAGGTTTAGAATGGATAGTAGGAACAATTTCTTCACTGAGGGTGACCAGGTGTTGGAACAGGCTGCCCAGAAAAGTGGTGGAATCACTGTCCCTGAAAGTGTTCTAAAACCATGTAGGTGGTTTAGTGGTGGACTTGGCAGTCCTGGGGTAATGGTTGGACTTGCTGTTAAAGGTCTTTTCCAGCCTAGTCAATACTATAATTCTGTGATATTGTAAAATTATTATTTTGTTTTAAACACAGATGCCTGAGGTATACTAACACTAGTATTAGCTTTATAGAAATAGTGGCAGGAAAACCAGCAGCAGCATAAACCCATTTATTCTTACTTACACAAATGTTAAGCAGGTGACATAGCTTCTTGTCTGTGATGGGTTTGAGCTTGCTGGTTTTGCTATTGTTTAGTGATAAATTGCACAGCATACACAGCATGTAGTTGTACAATCCTGCATCATCACCATTTACATGAAGAGAAACTTGTACATAAATGGTATTAATAAAATGCTGTTCTTAGTTCTGCATTGGTCTTTAGTCTCAGAAACATAACTGCATTATTAAAAGTCTCTTGTACTTGGGATCTTGTTTTGTTTTTTAAGGTGGCTAAACAAGCAAAAAACAATGATTTTGTAGAAAAGTACTAAACCTCTCACATAAGAGAATACCAGTTGACAGTTTTTTATTTAAAATTTTGCTGAGTCAAGTTGATAATGGACATTAAGTGTGGTAAATCTTCTGTATTATCTTTTCTTGGGTTCACATTTGGTCCCTGAAGATTCAGATGTGAAGGATGTGGAGAATACTGGTCCTGTTCCTCCTAAAATGTTCCAAGTATCCAACAAACCTGTGGACTTTGCAAGCAAAAGGGACAGAAAGTATGTTAGCATTGCAAAATTTTTTAGTATGAAATAGCTGCAATAGATAATATCCTCCAGGGTTACGTTTTATCACAACAATGCAGTTAATACACTTTTTAAGGTGTTTACTGCTTTTCTCCATCCTGACAGCAGCCACCAAAGTCCTTAGACAGTGCTTCCTTTCCCGTTTTCAGTAAGTTCCTATATGGCCGTAATACTCTCTTAAAATTAAATGCTTGTTTACACACCCATTCCTGCCTCTAGTCATTATTTTCAAGAGACATGAACACTCTGAAATATCACTCTGGTTTAGCTACTTTTAAAGGAAAGAAATGAAATGGCTAAATTCAGAGAGAACATTCACTTAGTATAACATCTGCTGTATCTTACATTAAAATGACTTATTGTAAGACCAATGGTGCAAGCTTTTGTTTTAGACTGCTGATTTCTTTTCTAAGCTACTCCCTTAGGCCATTGCAAAGTAATAAATTCAGACTGTGGCTCTTGGCAGTGGTGGACTTCTCTGTAATTTCTTAATGACACCAAGTGATTAATACATATCTTATGTTCCTAATTAAAGTTTATTCAGTGGATCAGAATAGCTACTTTCTACTATTTTACTTAGTTTGCTGTTGCCTTTAAAATGAACCATGGTGCATTTGTAGGCATATATTGAGCTTTTTAAAGATGTGAATAAATGTGGAAAATTGTATGAGAATGAGGTTAATGTTCTCAACTGAACGTGTACCTTTGCCAGTAAACACAGGCAAATAATTATGGTATATGGATCTCTCCTTTCAAAAATTCTAAGCGCAATAGCTGCTGCTGTTGCAATAATACCATGCCTATAGCTGGTGAAGGGAGAAGGGTCCTGTTTCTTTTAGAGCATCTAAAACTTTTTCTCAAAGTTTCTATGTTAAATCCTTTCTTATTGAGGAAAGAGTGTGAAGCCATAGAGTACAGATAGGCAGAAACCACATATTTCAGAAGTTACTTATCCTGGTTGTCAAGCCTTAAATTCACAGATGCTGACTTTAATTCCCTCAGGACTTTATTGACTTTTAGCTCTCAATCAATGTGGACTTTTACATAGTTTGTTTTGTTTGGGTTTTTTCCCTTTCTTAAGAAAAACTGTTGGTTTTATCTCTTAAACGAGAACATAATAAAAACAAAAAGTAAACAAGTGTCAAACTTCACCAAAGTCTTCCAGAAATCATTGCATCCTTTGTGTATAATAATGGATAAAATATTAATTTTTTTCAATGCACATTTAGAGACAGTTCATCTTTATTTACTTCAAAGAGGTTTTTCTCCACTTTTCACTAAACAAATTTTTTCAGGAGAAAAAATTACTTTTTGAGTACAAAATACTTAGAAAAAGGTATATCAGTGCAGTATTCCAATTGATACCGTCTTGATTGCTAATATAGCTGAGATTTTTTTTTACAGATACAATTTTTCCAATTAAATCTATGAATATTTTCTTTATAAACTGTGAAACTGTGAACAAGGGGCCAACATGCTCACATTCTTCTTATATAGAGCTCTTTGAAATCACATCATGATAAGCACATGAGCAAAACTAAGATATTTAAAAGATTGTACTCATGTGCAGTTCAAAAAGTGGGACATCCATTTGTACTACTACCCTTTTTCCTGGATTTGAAAATTTCAGTAGTGACTGTCAATTTTTTTTTCTAAGAAATATTATTTTAAAAATCTAACCTTTGCAGTTATATACCATAAAAAGACATTTCTTTGGGGAACCTTTGGAAATGTTAATCCTTGCTCAAATGCCATGGTTGTGACTTTTAAGATAGAGAACAATTTTTGTCACATCGGAATAATTCTTACTTGACAACTTTTAAAAATGTCAATCCATTTTTATCTTAAGGTTTCCATTCTAAAATTTAGATTAAATACTTAATCACCCACTTTAATAAGAATCAGAATAATTTTATTCACTAAATTAAAATTAGTCTTTCTTTTGATTTATCTGTTAGTTTGTATTTCCCCCTGTGAGTGCAATGCCTTATAAGAAATGTGAATCCACCTCTGATTTGACTGCATTCCAGAAGTCAACAGGTTGCTCTTTGGACTAGATTTGCTTTTGTTAAGATCTGTTGCATTATAGGAATTAAATAGCTCTGAGTACCTAATGTATGACAGTCAAATGTTTTGCCCATTGAAAAGAATGGAAAACAGGATCAATACAACACTAAGCATTTAAATAACAAAAAAAAAAAAAAATTTTCATTTATCACTGGCAGATGATATTGATGACCTGAAAGGAAACCTACTTTTTTTTTTTGTAAAAGTTCTTTCTTTTTTGTTTTGAGATTTCCTGACAGACTTTTTTGCCACCTTTAAAAAAAAAAAGAAGTAAGTGTGAGAAGCCATGTTTGAGTTTAAAAAAAGAAATATCTTCAGTTCTAATAAATAATAATAATCTTAAGCTTCTGTACAGTTCATTCAGTTCCTCTTAGTTGCTGATAAAGATGCACAAAACTCTTGTCTTCTGCCTAATTATTTTGCAACAGCTCATGTTCATCTGCATTTTTCTTGTCTTCCATGACATTTGGAAGAATGCAGATGGTTGAGCTATACAGTTGCAGCCTATCAAATTTCATATTGCAACAACTAGCTCAAAAGTTGTAGTGGGTATCATCTCTATAGTATCACAAGATCTATAACTTGCAAACCTTTTCCAGTACCAGTCAGTGTCATTAAAAGTCTGCAAATCTGCCTCAGATTGTGAGCTCAGTTTCATAGCCTTGAATACGTTTGTCTTTCCAAGGTCAGGGAGAGTAATTGTGGATTTGGTGATTCTGTTTCCTCTGAGCTTGTTGACTATAGTCTTTTCCAGATCTGTTCTAGGAGTGTATTTCATTTGCAAGTTCAAGGGGAATTTGAACAATTGTAACAAAAACTAAAATTGTTGAGAACTTGCTGAAAATACAGGATGTGGAAGTTCTCAAGTGGATAATCCCTAGCAGAAATCATGTTAGTATTAAAAAAGAGTGGAGGAAGAGGCCTTAGATTAGCATAAAATAAAACCTCCAGCATCCTGGTTTAATATGAGGACAGTAGAATTAGCCAGAGTTCATGCTGGCATGTACTAAAGGTAATGGACCTGAGCTCAAGGCATCTATAGTGTGCACCGCAGAGATGAGAAAAACTAACCTAAGCCTATTGGGAGTCTCTTGCAGCAATGTGAAGTGTTCACACCATAATTACCAGAGAATTTGCAGGAAATATATTATTGTAAATACAGTAGGGATATGAATGGGATCTCTGCATTTCTGAAATGGAAAGTGACCCTCCTAACGCATCACCTGGAGCAATAGTAAATGATAGGAATTCCAGAGGAATCAGCTCAAGACCAGTGTACCTGCAGTAATAAGTCAGTTAGCTAGAAAGTAACTCTGCCTGAAGCCTTTCCACCCCTGTATCACAATTCCCATGATTTCTTTATCTGGCAAGACAGTGGAGAACATGTGATTCTCTAGATTGACTTTGCTGGGAGTTTCTGACTCTAGGAAGAAAGCGGTTACCTTGTTTCCCAAACTGAGTTCACCACTCAGACAATTATTTATTGCTGCCTTTGACCTGTGCTGCAGACAGTAAGCATATCCATAGTGAAAAATTACATAGACAGGCTTCAGTCTACATGATTCCACACATTTCAATCACTTGGCTGCAATAAAATATGGCAAAAATATTAAAAGCTGGAATTGGTGGGAATTCTCCATGGTCTGGAGTGGGTCCAAAATTTCATAACAGCTAATCAAAACTCTATGAAAAAAAACTTCAGTTTTTTAAAATGGTTGAAGTGTGCATATGTAGAAATCATGGGGAAGGAGTTCATGATCTGCTTTGTATGTATCTATGGTGTGAGTTTTTAACCTGTGTGAAGGTAAGAAAAGGTTTTTGAAAGTCATTCAGGGAAATTAGTTCTGTTTGTTTGGGCAGTTGCAGTTTGTTCTCTGAAATAATGTGCTATAAAGAGCCTCAAAATGTTTTCTGTATGTCTGAAATGAAGAACAATAATTCAAAACACATATCACTAGTCCAGATATTATCAATGGTGTTGGGTCATTTTTTTTACGTTCTTGGTGTATTTATCAGCTGAATAAAAGCATAATAAATTTTATCCAAAATATCAGCTCAGCATCTCATTAGTATTTCAAATGCCATTCAGGTAGAAAACAGTTCTACTTCATAGTATGTTTGTTCAGACTACACACACTGTACTCTCAAACATAGACTACTTTAAGTGTATATTTTGTCTTTCTGTTTCATATGCCCAGATGGTAATCTCTTTGCTTTGGGGTGAATTCATGAAATGGAGCATCTGGAGTTTAGTGTTTCGATTTGCTTCACTGGCTCTGATTATATAACAGAATATTTGCTACTAGAGCTCTTATACTGAAAGTAATGTTGCCAAAGGGTAAGGAAAGTATAAATGTGTTGGTGCTCTTTTCCAGAATAAAATTCTGCTAAGATAACTACAAACCTTAAAGGCAAGAGCTCAGTTTCCCAATTTGAAGTTGAATGTCATGTATTTTATAAACACAGTCTTTTAAAATGAATCAGGTCTGGCCTTGAATCATCCATCAAGTTACAAGTGCAAGGTCAAACAACATTTTGCTTTAGTATAAGAACATTCATATAAAGTTGATTTAGTTATAGTGACAGTTCTATATTCTCCTTTATATTGCTAAAAGGTATCAATTACATTACAGCTAGATTACAGCTATAAAATGAAGTACCTATTATGTATGCATGCTGCAGAGTTGCCTTATTTTATAACTTTTCTAATTCAGGCACTTGTTTATGTATATGACTATGAATAAGGAGAAATTCTGGGTGCGGAAGAGAAAGAGGAAGTTTCAGTGGCAACTTAAATGTGTTTCAGAGTGAGCCAATTTCATTAACTCATTTTTCTTTTTTCTCTGTTAGAGCATGATTTCTAAGCTATGTCCCTAATTCTGTTTTGCATTGAATGGCAATTTTGAATAATTATCAATGTAGCTTTGCCAAGTCTTTGGTTCGTTAAAGGCTGTGTGTCTCCCCAATATCCATGACAAAAAGATTCCATTTCTCAGAAGAACAGGTTGACATAATAATTTCAGCTATTGTAACCGCTTAATCCTAAATGCCTCTGAAGGTTTAAACAAAATTAAATCAAGACTGTTTCCCAGAACACTCATCCACCATCAAATGTTTGAAGTGTTTCAAACTGTAAGTGAACCTACCTGAGCTGCACACTGTTGTCACAAATTATCTGAAGTGAGTTAGTGACGTGGTTTATTGCAAGAAATATTCACAACGTTTGTCTGTCATTAGGCAATTTTTAATAACTGTAATTCTGCTGATGTGTAACACACCAAAGAGTATTTCACCCACAGTGCAAGGAGGCAGGATGGGATGTGGTAGGTGATAGATTTGCATAGAAAGCATATTTTAATACTACTTACCTTTATGTTTGTAATGGCACAGATTAAATAAAAACCTACAGTTCATACATGCAGATACTCAAAGCATAAACAACACTTCCTTGTCGTTTTCCAAGCGATTGTGTTGTATTTATGGAGGAATCCTGTTGGTGGCAAAGAGAACAAACACTGAAAGGAGACAGGTGATCATAATTTCATGAGGTGACACTTTGACTTTTATCTTGGATTGCAGCATTTTTGCTCTCATTTCTTGGTAATTTTAATACTGCATTCTGTTTGCAACATTTGCACAAAGAGTGACCGATTTTTGTGACTTACTGAAAAATGTGTAAATTTTTGAGAGTCGTGGGAAATATGTGTTTTGAAGAACTGGTTGTACAAAGACCATAAGCTTCTTCACATCATGTTTGTCTATAGTAGTTCTTAAACATTAAGCTTAGTCAGCATTTGTTCTAATTTGAAAGTTATACAGTAATGAAAAATTAAGAGAATGACAGAATTTAAATCTCTGATTGCAGATTGCCTCACTATCCATTCTTTTGACTTTCAACAAAAGCATCTCAAGGCCAGATTGGATGGGGCATTAGGAAACCTGGCTAGTTGGGGGTGTCCGTGCCCATGTCAGGAATTTGAAACTAGATAACCTTTATAGTGTCCCTTCCAACCCAAACCGTTCTATGATCAATGAATTTTTATAGGCTTTGTGGAAAGGAAATGAGAAACCTGATACTGATTAGTTTTCAAAAACCTCATATATAATGATTAAAATAGAATTGTAGTAAGTAAAGATCATATAACTCTTCAGGACGTCTAAAAAGGGAAATTTGAAAATTTGGGGTTTTTTTTGCTTCCTCATTTTTCTAACCTGAAAATACTGCCTGATCTCAGTTTTGATCACTTGTGATGACTGAAATAAAATGAAAAGATATGTATTTTATGTCATTTCTAGCAGATGCTTATCCAAGTTTCATGACAGCAGTACTAGAGGTTCCAGAACTGCCACAGACATTGCATTTCAGGTTAATCTCTTTTTCTACAACTCCATACTTTCAGTTTCATCAACTTTAACATCTTTCTTTTTTTAATATTTCCAGATTGTATTCCGTATTGTGCAGAATCTGAAATACTAAAATGCAGTTACATGTCTAGAGAGCATAGTATGCCCTGTAGCTCTGAATAGGAAGTAGTGGACATTTCATCGCAGTGCCTACCATCCACTGTGTCGCTCTGGAACTCAGCTGGGCAGAGTGGAATGAAGTCAGGAGAAGGATTAGGTACCTCTGTGTTGCAGTGGTCTGGCACTACTTAGCAACACTGCTAAAAGCAGTGAAGTTTTGCAAAGTTTTGCTACATACCTCTAAAGCTGATGTGTGTAGATGGGTATTTTTTTAATTATTTCCTTCAATATCAAGCCTCTGATATGCTTTCAGGGGAAGTGTGATGTCTGCATCAAGGTTTACTTTTCGTTAGCTAATTCATTTATATTTTTAAAAATCTGGCTCTTGAGCTTAATACATACTGCAAGCAATCTAACACATCTGTTAAAAAAAAAATTGCCTGCCTTAGGCTTATATGGAAATTTTTATTTGTTCAATTCATTAATGCTTGACAAGAAACATCCATTTCAAGATAATGTTTTGAACTATGACAAGATGTACAAAACAAACTACTTCTCTCCCCAGTGCATCTTTGGTAACATGTCTTTGGAAATTGGTGATTTAATATGAGGAAAAACATGACCACTAACCTTACAAAATTCTATTGTCTAAAGAATTTCAGTATTTTTATGCTTGAAACACTATCATAGATTGTATATAAAACTAATTATAGTTTCAAGATATAGATTTAGAGGATCTTCATTATTATTAATAGAATTCTGAAACCTTTTTAAAATCTGAAGTATTTATTGTTTGACAGTAAATCAGGTAGCTTTTTATTGTACTGCATCTCAACATTTTATCTTTGTGGCTTTTAATGTTTTCAGTATTTTAGAATATGTAGGTCATATAACTTATTTTCATGATGCTCATGTTTACTGTATGCTTTAAGGGCAAAACTATCTTAATTCATTTCACATGTCTAGCATGTGGCTCAAATCCAGCTGAAATCTCTGCATTATCTTCAGGCTGTCCCTGTGTTGTATGTTTTGGTGACTCCTATGATAATGCCATGCTCTCAGCATCATTTTTGTGACAGTTGTCCTCTTCCTTAAAGCAGTATCTTGACTGAGATTGAATTTATGCTGTTGCAATAGACAATTTTAGATGAAGTATTCCAGAGTTGCCAGTGAAAGGTTCCTGCAGGTGTTTTTTTTCCTTCAAAAATTTGACAATGAGCAGCATCTCACGAGCCAGTTCTGTGTTTCCTGTGCAAAATCCACAAATTAAATGCATCTTTTTGTTTTCTTTGTACTTTTGTTCTGATGGATATTGTAGAGTTCCCACTGGTTCCTGTAGTGGCCACTGTCTGTGCCACTAAGGATTTTGTAGAAAATTATGGTAGCCACTGTCCTGTCATTTGTCTCTCAGTATTCTACTTTTCTTTTTCCTCTCTGCATTCAATTCATAGTAATTTTAATCATTCAGGTTTGCTTTGTCATCTACTAATCTAATGTCTTCCCAGAGCTGATTTCTAAGACTCCCGTATTTTACTTCTGAGGGGTAGTGATGATGTCAGAACACACTACTTTAATGTAAATGGCTTTATTTTTTCTTTTCAATGTGCATCACTTTACATACAGTGATACTGAATTTCCTCTATCATTTCCACACCTGTTAGTAAGCTTCTGTGGTTCTCTGGCTCACCTTGGTACCACTTAAAGAGCAGCTAGGGTCCTAGGGCAGCTTGATGTAAGACAACACTAGTGATATCCTGCTGCTGGGGAAATGGAATAGTTCTTCTGTGTCTCACCTTTTAGGCAATCACTTATTCATTGTGCAAGAAATACTTAGTTTCTCTAGTGGCCTTTTGTGATGGACCTTGTTGAATTCCCATTAGGATACAATGTGATGACACCTCTCTAGTCCTCTACTACCACTTGGGTTTTGCCCTCAGAAATAATGAAGTAATGAGATGGAAATGTTATGATTTGGAAGGTTGAGTCTTGAGCTTATCCAGTGGAGAAGATTTTGATTTTGATACTATGTTGTACTGCTGCATTCTGTGGAGGACAGAAATACGATTTAAATATCTTTTGCAGTTAGTTAAAATCTAAAGCACAGTTCAGAGTTAGTCTTAGTGTAAAAGAACTGTAATTTCTATTAAAAATAGAATAGGATGGTAAGAATGTTTAGAGTAACTGTGTTTTGACATTTACGAATTCATCTAGATAAGCTATTTTCAATCTAGTTAGGGAGCAGGAATAAAGAAAGTAAGATAGTTGTTAAATAAACCATCTAGAAGGGAATTCTGCCTGCTAATAGATCTTGTCATTCTCATGCATTCTTATGCATTCTTATACAATATTATTTTTTCCTATTGGCTTTTTCTTCCTGCTGTCTCATATCACTAGTTATTTCCATTTTTATTTTTTTTTCAAAAATAGTTTGACCTCTTTATTAGCAGCCAATAGCATTTGACTTTCAGAGTATTTCATTCAGTCTCTTTCTCTGGTAGGTACAAAGATAAGAGCTGTAAAATCAGATTTAGGTATGAATGTGTGAGTTTCCATCAAGAAGAAAATACTTAAGTTTCTCAAAGTCTGGGGAGGTGTTCAAATTTCAGCAAAATGTTGTAGAATTGAAGTTTTTATTCCATGACAATTGTAAAAAAAAAAAAAAGAAATCTGAGGTAAACTTTCTGCCCGTATTTCTGAATTAAACAGTGGGGTTGGATTGGGGTTTTAGAGTGGGATGTTTTGTTTGTTTTTTTTTGTCACGCTGACAGCTCATACAGAACAACAGACAGCTATGCAAGCTGCATAAAGGGACCCCAGAAGCCCAAGAAGTGGATTTGTAGAGAATTTAGTTAATCGCTTCACTCCCTCAAAATAATATTTTTGAGGGGTGAATATTTTCAGCTAGTTCCCGTTGTGAACTCTGTATTACAAAAAATAAATTAATAGTATATAAAGTTTTTATTTTCACAAAAATTGTATGCTAGGGAGATAATGAAGAACTGATGCAAATCTCATGCCAAAATTACTGCTTTGGTTTATGAGCAATGCAACAACTTCTCTAGGGAAGCAGCATTGCTTAGTGGAGACAGTCCTGCTGGGAGACCTAGCAGCCCTTTGCTGCCTTCCAAGACTCCTTCTGGAAGTTGCATACATTCCTTATATTACAGATTCCCCATACAGATTTACTGTCGATCTCTTTAACTTGTCCATGAACAAGCATGCAGTATAACATTATGTCATAGTATATAATATGTATTACATATTATATGTACTGCATAACAAGGTACATGAACGAGAATTTGTTAAAACATTATATTCCACCACGAAACCTGCATTTACTTACAATATCTGATCTTTCCAATAACTGCAGCATTATGTTTATATACTATCCTAAGAATATTTTTAATTAAGTTTTCTTTTTATATGCAGATTTTCAGTTTTCAGAATAATCTCCATCAGATCATAATGTACTATATGTAAAGGTGTAGAGTCTTCTCTTCCCAGAATTGTGAAAGTCTTGGAAAAGTAATTTCTGTATGAAAGGAAGCCAAAGACTTTTGTTCATTTCCTTTTTCTTTCTGAAAAGCTATGTGGGACAAGTAGATCAAAACAGTTCATGGCAGTTTTTTCAGATTAATTTTGAAATAGCACAGTTATTACTAGTGTTTTTTAGCGTTTAGTTCTCAGTTATTGTATAACCTATAGGGTTTTTTTTACTCTATCAGGTGTTACTCTGGTTTTGACCAGCATACAAATCAAAAATCCTCTTAACTCCTTCTTAACAACAGCCTTCACTGTGGAAGACAATTTTTGTTATGTCACATTGAGATAAATGGACAGTTCATATTTAATTCAATGTGGCAAGAGGATACAGTTCTAAAAACCTCCTTTCTTACTCTAGAGTTGGGGACATGGGTAGAGAAAGGGCGCCAATTCTATCACCTGCAGAGATAAGTAGTTAATCATGTTGTTGAAAAGATTTATTTTTAATTTGACTTGATTCTGGGTTTAATGTTTGTTAGTTTTACCTTCAGATCCTTTGGTAAATGGCTTTCTAAGCTACTCTAGGCAACACAATTGCCTGCTCCCCTTGAATGCCAGTAAGCACACTCTAATATTTAGTATTATAACCTTAGCAAAGACATTTATGTATGACAATCCTTTTTGTTCCTTTTAGGATAGGAGCTAAATATGATGCTAAATCTTCTCAAGGAATTTCACTAAAAAAAACAACATTTCAAAAAGCTCAGTACAGCCAACAAGTCTAAGTATATTTACCTTTTCTTGTTTTCTAGTAAATAACCAGTGGAGCTGGACAACTTGGCAGCAAACTCTTTGTCTTTCCTGCTTCTATCTGTGGAGCCTGGTTTGCAAGGTAAAGGTTCCATTTTAATTAACTGTAATTTTATGCTATTATTGTTTACAATGAATAAATATAATACTTGTGGATTTTAAAGAAAATACCCTCCTTAGTGTTTCATCTACACTTTTAGCAATGAATTGTATTAGAATGCTCTTACAGTTTAAAATAAATGCAATGACTTGCATTCCTTAACAAGCACACTTTTCTCTCAGGAAGAAAAGGATGCCCAGATCTAGGTAATTTGTGAGTTTCTGCTCCTATATTTCCATCAATCTGAGTGAAAGTACAGTTAAGCTGAACATGAAGATTTAAGTCTGAATGTGAATGCATTTGTTATAGCAAGATGTATTCTCTGTGTTCTGTATTTATTGGTGATTTTGTGTTAATTGATGAGCTTATTGGAAGGGATATATAAGGTGCTTCTTGAGAGGTACCTGGCTATGTATGACAGTCTTTATTACTGTACAGTTTTTAAAATAAGAAGTTCTTATTCCTGCTCTTAAACATAGTTCTTAAGAGCAATATTGGAAAGGTAGTGATGTTAAATATTTGGAAAATTTAGTTTTTTTAGAGTTTAAAAATATCCCAGGGAAACCAGCTTGTTGTGATAATTGATGTAGTCATCACTGAAGACTCCTGTTTCTGCCAAGAAAAATATGTCCCTGAATACTTTCTTCAGTTTCAGTTAAGGGTGTAGGCTTAATATTACTCTTTCCTTTGAGACTTTGTTCCACCCCTGGATTTTATGTTTGAAGTTCTCTGCATGAAAGAACATTTCTGTCTGAATCGTCCTGCAGTTGAAACTAGCTCTTTTACATACAGAGAAAATTAAAAAAATAAAATAAAATTTCAAAAGCTTTTTTATTACATATTTCAAAGCTATGCAAAAGCTGCACCAAATTCATGGTTTTAAATGGAGTACTGAGCATAAGAATTACCCCCTCTTGACAGAAGTGCCACTATGAGCAGAATGTTCCAGGTGGAAAACTAGCCCTTTTGAAAAATAAAACCAGCAGCTTCCCCGGCACCTAAACTGGGGGAGTAAATATTCTCCTCTTCAGCATTTATTTAACAAGCTAAACCCAAAGGCTGTGCATTTTAATGTGTTGTATTTCTTTAGAAGAGAGAGAAAAACAGGTGAATCAACCTTTGCTGTGAGTGAAACCCTGCTTTGAGATGTGGGTGCTGGTTGTAAAAAGAAAAGGAGGAGCATTTCCTTCTAGACACCTTCTGAGGATGGAAGTCATTTGTAAATACTGAAAAAGGCTGGCCATTTTACCAGCTCCCTTTCACCTGCTAGGAACAATATAAAAATTCCAGTTGTGAGAAAGAGTCAGAACGCAATGATTTTCCATGAAGATGGTTAGGCATTGAACAGTCGAACTGGACAGGAAAGTGTGGGTAGTGTTACATTTCAGAAGGGTTCTGGTGCAGCTCCCCAGACATCATGTTATGTTACATAGGCCTCATCTGTCTTGAGTCTGCAAATCCAGCAGAAGTGGAGAAGGCACTAGCAATCAGCATCTGATGGCTAAAGCCATAATTTAATATGAGCTTACACAAAATTTTCATGATTACGTTGCATTGTGTCTAATGAAAATTTAAGCATGTACTTAAATTCCAGAATTGGGATGTTTTTAGCTCAATGGCAGCTAAAGAAGTGACAGTGAAAACAAAGAGTAAAATTTCCAAAACATTTATAATTGACACAGCAGCAGACACAAGCTCGTCTTTTTCCATCATGTATGATAACTTGGTATCTTTTGCGATATTACAGTCACCAAAAAAACTAATACAATATTTTAATATACGTTTGACAACAAGCATTTTTTTTTCTGAAAAACTAGTATTACAGCTTCTTATCCACAGTAACCCATTCTGAATTACTGAGGTTCTTGTGGTGGTTGGTGTAGTTAAATCTGAAGGTGCCATTGGATGTAGTGAGTTATGTGTACATTTTTGGCAATGACATTTCAATAGCAAAACATCAATATTCAATTTGGAGTTAACAATAAGTCACTGCCAGTGAGAACAGACTAATACGTCTTTATGGTGATCATCCTGTGCTGTGTAATGAGATGTTTTTAATCATCTAAAAGGATAGGTTCAGAGTTACAATTTGATTATTCTGTTTTTAAACAGGTTTGGAGAATTATTGTGAAGTAAATTCTCTTTCATTCTGTCTTTTGTCTTTTTCTTTCTGAAGAGATTTATTACCACCTTTTAAACTTGTTTTCCTAGAATTCATGTTGTGATTTTGGAATGCATATTACATCACATTTGTGGATTTGTATGAGCTGATGCTGTGGAATTTTTGTCTGTACTTTTGATTGATAGTAAGGTACCAACAAAAACCATCCCAAGACCCTGAGGAGTTTTCAGGTATCACAAGAATATTTATTTCTTTACTAATCTGGATACTACTAATGCTAATGTAGGGCACCAAGGCATTATGAGCATAATGGCCATTTCTGTTTCAGAAATTAAAAGAAAAGGAAATGGGAGGGATATTTCAACTGTCACCACATATGTGCATACATGCTGTGCTTAGAGTACCTGCAGTCAGCAGCCTGTATTCATTCAAATGAGTACAAGCGATATGAAGATTTTCCACAGTGTGACATTGGCTGTTGCTGGTGGTGTGTTCGTGTAGCCAGATTAGCTCAGTTTCCTTGCCCATGTAGACAACAGTACTTCAAGAACTGTTTTTTACTAATGCACCTACCCACTGCTTCAGTCTACTGGTTTGTCTGACTTAAATTTCCCAATAAAGCTCAGAAATGAGTTTTGGAGAAGGGACAATAGGCATCCACACTCCAATATAATGAATAGACATTTAAAACTGATGCACCCCAAACAAGACCTTTATTTGGAGAGATGGGTGGTTCAATCAGTTAAGGCACTCCAGTTTCCTCCCTGCCCTCCCCCAAGCATCTAGTGGTGTTTATATTTAAAGGGGACTAGAATTACCATTTGGAAATTAAAAACTTAACATCAGTAGTCTTTCATTTTAAAAAATAAGAATGACAATCAGAGCTGAACAAATTCTTAGAGAGCAGTATGCTGAAAAAAAAAATAAAGAAAATGGAAAAATTCAAAAATGAAAAAGGGATTTCTTTATGTGTGGAAATGGCACTAAGTTTTGTTACACAGCTGATCTGCAGCCACTTCATGTGTTTTGCAGAAGATAAATATACATTAAGAAGAAGAAAATCAGTTGTTTCCTTTTAGTAACAATGGCAATATGCTTTTATTTTCCATCACAAGCAATGCACCATTTTAGTTTGTGTGTCTTCTTTGAAATAATAGATTCAGTCCTTCCTTGACTTTCCTTCATGCCTTGCTCACAGCCCTACTGTGCCTCTTTAAATCTTTCTGGTTTGCATTTTCAGCATAGCAGCCCTATCTTTGGTATGAAATTTTATAATGAAAGCTCACCATACTAAAATATGGTGCTGTATTTCCTTAATCAGAAGGTATATGAGTAGGAAAAAAAGGAATAACTTTGTATACTATTACTGTAAATACAGTTGAGATGCAGTAGTAATAAAAGGTAAAAGGAGACTCTGTCAGGATAATGTATGTAACTATGCAAAACTGAACCAAGTGGGATGGTTTATTTTGATGCTGGAAGAATAATTTCCATGCCAAAAAGTGTTTTTCAGTTCATGATTGGCAAAAAAAGGAACATTAAAAAAATCTGTTATATAACAGCTGCTTGCTGAGCTACATATTTTTAAAAAATATATAGATTATATATTTTTAACACCTTGATTTCTTTTACATAATCTCTGTTTTTAATACAGCTGCAATTTCTGGTGTATTTTGTCAGTACCACTAGAAAATATGTGGAAGCATTTGACATGAATGTAAAGACCCATTCTCAAACAAATTTCAGAGCTTATTCTATAATTGTTTACTGCCTCACTGTGAATAAAATCGTCCTCAGACTAGAAGATCATTCAGGCTCACTATATCTTTAAGTTTAATCATACAAGGCATTGAGTTCTGGCTTATTTTACTCTTGTGCACAGAACTTTCTGCCAGCCACAGGTGTCGATGCAGGTGAGATCCGAGATCTGCAAATACAAGAACTACATGATGTTGAAAAGCCACAGTCAAGTACTGGATGATGAGGAGCCCTGCCAGCTCCCTGGGGGAGCCCTGTCTCAATTCATTAGAAAGTTTTTGAGTGTGTAAGGAAGAACGGGTCAACCAGCTGTATGAATGAGAACAACTGTAGGTTGATAGAACTTTAAAATAATTTAATTTGACATGTCTTGAGAAAGCACTCAAGTGGAGAGGCCATGTGGCACAGTCTGTGCACTGTCCTGGAATATGGAAAAGGAGCCATGGGTACCCCAAAGGTAGAAAGAGGTATTTTTTCTGCAAACAGTTCTTCCAAAGTGCTTTCTGTCACTGTAAATATTATTAACAATGTCAGAAGAGGAAATTCTGTAGTCATCATATTCATAAAGACAAAAGCATGAAGGATGAGGAGTGAATATGGAATAATAAATATATCTGTAGGCAGAGAAGCAGTATGCTGCTTTCTTTATGTATAAATATCAGGCTAAGAAAAAGACTGTTCTTCCAAAATTCCCAGAGGGTTATCAAGATTTCACCAAGCTTACTCTTAAATTCTTTAATTTGCTCAGTTAGAGCCTCTCTGCTGAGTCTGGTGTTCTGACTGAAGCATACTAATGCCACTCTGAAGGCTGTCACTTGAACTCTCTTATTGCAGTCAGCATGCAGAATAAATATGCAAAATTCATTGTTTTCCCACACATAACTGTTTCTGCTTTTGTAAATGTGAGCATAGATATGGACTCTATCTGGAATAATTCTTTTCCCAAATCTGGCTGCCTATTGGGGAATATTATTTGGAAAAGAAATGGAAAAAATCAGAGCAGTTTTAATCAGAATATTTAAAGTAGCTGCTAGTCACCTTCATTGACTACAACAAAAGGAGAGCTCTCTTGTACCATTTATTCAAACATATTCACTGTAAAAATATTCATATAAATTAAGCAGAAAGCAGCCACTGTTTCAGTTTTGTGATTTCTTCTCAGACAAGAAGATCAGTGCCTCAGTCAGACATAAAGGTTGATTAAGAAGATGGGGGAAATGGAGAAAAGAGAATAAACCAAGAACTGTATGACTTTTAGTTTTATTTTTTGGATTTGTTTTAGTATGGAGTAGAACCCTAAACTTTTGGAGAGCTAACTTTGGCCTCTTCAAAAACCTAGTTAAATGAATCCCATAGGATACGGCTCTGGAAGAGAAGGGTATCCAAGAGAGCTGGTCAATATTTAAGTATTTCCTTCCAAGTTCAAGACCTATGATGAAGAGATCAGGCAAAGGGGTCAGGAGACCTGCATGGATGGGGAGGGAGATTCTAATAAATCTCAAAGGCAAGAAAGAAATTTATGGGTTGTGGAAAAAAGGGACAGGCCAAGTGGGAGCACTACAGGAACATCAGCAGTGTATGCAGGGATGTGACAAGGAAGATGATCTCGAGGCCCTTTCCAACCGTAACGATTTTATGATTCTGTGATTTTGTGATTAGAGGAACAGTGATGCTTTTCAAAATCAAAGACCAAGCACTATGGGACAAAGGAGGCTATTTCTGCAATCTTAATGCATATATAAAAACATGCCTCTCCTAATGCCCCTATGCCCCTGCTTTTGATCAACCTCAAATTTATGCCATTTTGCATGGTAATTAAAGCTAAAAATAATAAATAAAATAATGATATCACTGACTAAATCACAAGAAATTACAATAGCCTTTAGGCCTGTTTTGGAAATTGTACACACTCTGTAGTGAAGCTCAATGGCAAAATATTTTAAAACATCTTTGTTGGAAAAGTTGATGGAAATTTCTGTATTTATTCATTTTGATATTTTCAAAGTAAAAGTGTTTTGGTTTGGTTTTTTTTTTTTTTTTCTCCTTTAACATAAAAAAATACCAGACGTTGAAATCTTGGAGAAGCTTGTTCCATGCACTAGCAGCATTTAAAGCAGTGGACTTTCACATGGTATCCAGGAGCCAAAAATACATTTATTTTAATTTCACTTGTGAAATATTAGGCTTGCCTACATTGTGTTAGCAAATCGGTAATTATTTAAGAAGTGTTATGAAGAGAGAGATAAAAAAATATGCTCTTACTTAAAAATGGATATTTACAATATTCATAGAATGCTAGCAGCTACTTAAATCTCAAAAAAAAAAAAAAAACCAAAAAAAAGAAAGAAAAAAATCCATCACAAGCTGAAAAATCCTTGTTCATCTTTATGCAAGAGTAATTGGATGGACTGAAGGAAAGTGAGGACCCACACTTTAGGAGTCTGTAAGTACTGTATGCCTGTATGTTTCTTTGCAAATAACAGAACAGTTTTGATCTGTTGATGGTATGTTTTCAGTAGTTGTGGTGCTTGCACTGAATGTTTGGGATTTTTTGAATGATAAATAAAGTCAAGTCAGATGACTTGACCTGTCACCAGCAGCGTACCTGGGTAGTACTAACATTATTGCAAATATCTGAGCCAGTAAAGTTACTGGTATGGTTAGTGTTTCTGAAATCATGATTAGCTTATGCACTGCCCAATTGTTGGTTTCATACTTTTCAAAACAGGTAAATAGACTAAGCATAACATGATTTTTATTCTTCTTTTCCTTTGCCCACTTGTGTTTGGAAACTGCTCTCACTTTTGTGGAAGATTTTTTATTAATAATGGGCTTTTATAATTTTGTCTCAAAATGACACAATTCATAGAGTCATAGAATCACAGAATCAGGGAATGGTTTGGGTTAGATGGGACCTTTCACCCGCTGCCACAGGCAGGGACAGCTTCCACTAGACCAGGTTTCTCTAAGCTCCATCCAACGTAACCTGGAACACCGCCAGGGATTGGGCAGCCACAGCTTCTCTGGGCATCCTGTGCCAGTGCCTCACAACCCTCACAGTAAAGAATTTCTACTTTATATCTAATCTAAATGTGTATCTCATCTATACCTTATATCTAATCTAAATCTACCTCTTTCAATTTAAAGCCATTCCCCCTTACACTGTTACAGCATGCCCTTGTAAAAAGTCTCTCTCCAGATTGCCTGTGAGCCCCCTTTCATACTGAACTGCTGCTAGAAGGTATCCCTGAAGCTTTCTATTCTCCAGTCTTAACAGCCCCAGCTTTCTCAGCTTGTCTTTATAGGAAAGATGCTTCAGCCCTGTGGTCATCTTTGTGGCTCTCCTCTAAACTCTCTTCAAGCAGGTCCTTGTATGGGATCACATCCAGATTTATCTGCCTAGCTACTTGTGTGTTTTATTTGCAGAGTATCTTCTTAATTTTACTTTTCTTTTCATCTTTTTTTCATAAGCCACCCCTTAACATCACGTAGCTTTTCATAATTAGACAATAGTTCTGGGCAGCAGGGCTGTTTGTTATAAAACTAGAAATATGGCATTTTTTGTTGTTTTACTCAGAATTTTTCAAGGAATGTGTGATGTCTGAAACAGCAATTGAACAAGTAACATATGCTATGATCTTGCATGGATGTAATGCAAGAGTAATGCTATGCAGAATGGCAAAAAAGAATCCAAACAACCCCAGAAGGTGAGTGAAATTGCACTTCTGATGCTTGGATAATACTGGGAAAAAAAGTTTTATCACAGCTGTGTGGAGGAGCCAAAGAAGAACATTTAAGCTGCATAGCACCCCAAAAGGTGAAAATACTGTCAGTGAGGGTGAAAGTGACCAGGATTTTGAAAGTGAAGGTAAAAGACAGAAAATAGGAAGAAATAAGGAATGAAGTTGTAATATTGAAGTGCCAGTGGGGTTCCAGTAAGAGTCGGTTTTGGCAAAACTGACTAAGATAACAGATAATTATCCTTAAAAGAAGAGAAGAATAAATCTGGCAGGAGAAAACTTCTAAATTTGAGTGGAAACCATTCTAATTAATGCATCCGATGCATTTGAATTAAGATTCTCATCCTGAGTACTCAAAATTCCTTCACATTTTTTTGGACTGTACATCTGTGGAGGCTATTCCGTACTCCGGGCATGAGGAGTTTGCACTTTGTAAGTTGCAAATTATATAATCAGATAATATTCCAGCTTTATTTAACCATATTATAGAGCTTCTCAGCTCTGTTGAGCGTGTTAATTACAGGAATTCATTTTACCACAATGGTATTCAATGTGCAGAAATAGAATAAAACAGTTACTGTTGCTGTAGTCAGCAAAATGTATGTTTTGTGGATAGCAGCAGGTAAATGGATAATGGTTAGCAGACTGCATCCTGTGGAGAATGACACATTTTCTGGGTCACTAGTCAGCTCACTCAGTTCAAGTACAGTAGTAACTGAATGTTAGGAGGTTTATGGTGAGAGTGGATCGGGAATACTAGTTCACTGAATAAAAAGAACAGACTTCTTTCCCCTAAACACAGGGTTTGGTAGTCAGGAAAGCTTTATTCATCTCTTATGAACTGAACAGATTCTGGGATGTTCATCTGCTGTTGGAATTCCAGCATAAGTTCATCTTTCTTTCGGCGAGCTGCAGTCAGTGTGTTCGTCAGGCGAAGGGATGCTCTGAGGGCTGTCACCTTCTGTCTTTCATTTCTTTCCCTTCAGTTACATAAATAATAGTAATTTCATCCCTGTCACTCCAAGATTGTGCAAACTTGTGGACATAACTGGAATTTCTTCTAGAGTCACGGAGGGCAACGCTGGGCACTGCAGGCTCTAAGGCATCTGTCTTTTCCGTATTCAGCTATGAATGGGTCTCCTTAATTTCAAAGAAGCTGTAGTCCAAGTTGAAGTCTGCTGAAGGACTCTGACATAGGGCTGCTTCTGCCCTACTGAGGTCTGGCTGGAGGTGGAGATGTGGGAGTTTGGTGCTGTATCTGTGTGGAAGGTTGTATCTGTGTGCAAACAAGTGCCAGCCAAATGTGAGTGCCGTTTCCAAAAATAACTGCCCATAGAGACTGGTGTGAGCTTTGCCATAAGGCCTGAAGAGAAGAATCACCCTAGTCAAAGTTCCATTTCATCTATCACAGGAAGGGTTTTTTCTTTTCAATGAGATGAGTGTTTCATTTTCAAAATGCTGCTCTTACTCTGGAGGTTGCTGCATAAAGAAAAAGTCTGGGTATTTCAAAGGGAAACACATGTACACAGTTATGCTGCCATTACTGTATATTCTGTCTTTCATACAGTTTAGTGTCCTAATTCAGGTACAGTACCAGGCTTGCCTTATGCAGTCTTCTAGTAGTATATTTCAGGTTAAAATGCTGGGGTGTTTTATCTTCACTCTCAAATTAGCACTGTGATTTAAACCCAACATTTTTAATATATTTGATCAGAAATTAAATCACTGGAATCAGAAGGAAACTTTTGTCATTTCTCAAATAAAAATAGAAAGCAATGACTTTTGAATTAATACGTGAGGGAAAGTAGTACTTAGGTTTGCTGTTGAAGATACTGTTTCACTGAGGTCTTTTAAAGTAACCACATTGTACGTTTCAATGTATTTATGTTTTCAGATAATATATCGTCCTTTTTGAGATAATTCTCAGATCTTCAGTGCATTCAGCAATAAGTTAAAAATGAACACAAAAATACCTGGGTAGTTTTTTATTAGTAAAAATGTGTCTGGGTACAGGATTGCTTTCCATGCATATAAACTTTATTTTTCCTTTGAAGTTGAGACTGCTGAGAAGGAAAGGCTTACCACTGATGTATCCATACTGTAAAGGACACCCAGGACTAGGCAGGTGTAGGGCTTATATGAGTGTTCTGGCAGTATCCTATGTGCTGATGGGAAACACTTCTAGAAGGATATGGTGTCCGTCAGAGGTTTTGTCCTTATACTCCTGAAGAAACTGTGGTTTTTACATCTATTAGAAGTTAAACAAATTAAATTTATACTGTTCCAAAATGCTAGTCCTCTGGGGGAAGGGAGGAGGGAAGTCTTTTATATTAGAGACTTATTTTAATTGCAGTAATTTATTTGTTTAGCATTTTATGCTAAAATATTTAGCATTTTACTTGTATTAATTCCTTTAAATGATGAACGTATTTGTTCATGTTCCAGCTATTCCTCCACTTCCTCCACAGATTTAAGTTAAAAAGAGAACTTTAAATGTAGTTCACCAGCTTTATTTGTTGTTTCAGTTTACAACCTAATTTCACTGTCTTCCAATCAATGTAAGGGATATGGAAAGGATATGCTTTGGGTGTTGCATATTCATTAATTCATAAACCAGAATCATTAATATTCTTGTAGCTCAAAACAGAAGTATAGATCAAACCTTTATGAAGAGAGGAATTGTGCTTCTAATAATTCTCATTTGAAGATTAATTAGCAAAACAGGAACCAGTGCACGTCTTTTAGAGGTCAGAGATAGCTGACTGACTCTCAGGCCTTTGCGCAAGTAATTAAATATCTGTCAAGTCACAATCAGAAAATCCAATTTACCGTTAAAAAAAAAAAAAAAAGTGGGTCTTTTTTCAATTATTTGTTTGGTTGTTGTTGTTGCTCCTTTCTTTTTTTTTTTTTTTTTTTTCCTGTTCTTTCTTCTCCAGAAATTCTATAACACAATTGATGCACCTGTAGTTTGGACCATGTTACCATCACCAATCACAGAGTACCTTTCTTTATGATTGGAAAATGCTTGCAAAATGCTGTTCTGGAAACAAGAATATATTATGAGATAGTCCTTGAACTGTTATTTTTTTACTTTTTTTGGTTTGTCTTTTAAGTCTTTTGTCTTGTAAGACAGAGCATGAGTGAAAGCAGAGATTGAGGAAGAGCTTTAAATTACTCATTTTGGAGAGAAATTCTCTGACTAACATCCATTCTTTCATGACTGGTACTAATTAAATAATTTGTGTTATAACTGCCCCAGTGTAAAACTGTCTTGGAGATGTCACATTGATATTTTCTCATGGTGACACAAAAATTAAACAAGGTGTCATGGTTTAAGCCCATGACTTAATACCTTGCAGCTGCTCACACGCTTCCTCTCCCCTCACACTCCTTGGGTGAGATGTGGAGGCAAATTGGAAGAACATAAGACTCACAAGTTGCTATAACAGTTTAACAATTGAAATTAAGTAAAATATAAAGATAATAGAAATAATACTAAGAGTAACAATAATCATAGCAATAGAGAACAACAACAGCAAAAGAAACGAAAATTCAGAAACAAGTGATGCACAGTACAATTACTCACCTCCTGCTGATGATACCTAACCCAACCTGAGCAGTAATCAGTCCCTTCCAGGTGACAGCCCCCAGTTTATAGACTGGGCATGTTGTGCTGTGGTATAGAATATCCCTTTGTCTGGTTTGGGTCAGGTCCTGTGTCTGCTCTCTGTTCTGTCTCTTCCTGTGCTCCTTCTCACTGGCAGAGAATGAAAGACTGAAAAGTCCTTGATCAGGGTAAGCCCTGCAGAGTAACAACTAAAACATCAGTGTGTTAATCAGCATTTTTCTCAGACTAAAGCCAAAACATAACACTGCACCAGCTACTAGGAAGAAAAACAACTATTACAGCTGAAACCAGGAACATAAGGTTAGAAACAGAACTGACCAAATAAAAGCTTTTTAATGTTTCTGACAATGCCAGAGAAGAATGATCCAACAGCTGATTTAAGCCAAAATAAGTAGTTAAAAAAAAAAAGCCTAGAAAAATGCTTCAATTCTGTTTTGAGCATTTTCTTCTTCTGAAAATAAAACTGCAAGAGACTAAACACAAATCAAAATCTATGGTTGAAAACCCTTGAATTACAATTTCTTCCCCATTATTTACCTTGTATCTGACAGAAGCATCTGAAAAATTGAAAATGAGTTCATAAAAGATCAGTATAATAGAAATAGTTTTTTTATTAAAAATATGGACAAAACCCCCCTTCATCAGAGTAGATTTTTGTTACAGTCAAATGAAATCAGCTTTCTTCTGTTTGTTTTGTTCTGGTGATAAACATGCTTTAGTTAGCCTAAGGTAAAAATACATCTTGCCTCTGCTCATAGTCTTGAAAGGGAAAATTATTGTAAGTTATCTTTCTCAGGTTTTCATTATTTTTATGAATATCTATTAAAAATAATGGGAGAAAAATAGTTGAAAATTTAAGTATACTAGTCTTACTAAGCTTGAAAAGGAAATAGTTGCTGTAGATTGATCAGATATAATGGGCTTCTTGCAGGCTGTATCTCTTTCACTTGAGACGGTCATTTGGGGGATATGGAAGAAGTCAATTTGTTTTATAGAGAGTGTCAATAAGAAAAAATAGCCATGGGAAGCAAAGAAATACACAGGGAAGAAAAATTGGGAGTGCCAAAGGGGTATTTTCACAGAATGGAAAAATTACTGAACTAATTATTTATGTAATTTCTGAAGGACTACTTATGACTAGGTCGAATAATGTATCAGAAAGTGGAATGGAGGAGAAACTTTTTGGTGTAATTTTGGACCTTGAAACCCCATCAATTTCCATTTGCTAAAAGTGTCTGTAAGGGAGCATAGCATGTTTCATATGCTCACCTGTGAGCATTTCCTACTGTTCCCCAACAGAGACATAGTATCTCAATAGTCACTTGGTTTCATGATACAGCAGATATACTGTTACAATGCTAGGAGATATTTTTTGGTTTGAGTTTTTCTATTTGTTTATACTCAGTTATTATATAAAATATAATAGTTATTGTATAAAGCATAATACGCAGCTATTATATAAAGTACCAGCTGTATTTCTGTAATAATTTGTGCCAAGAGTCTTTTTTGTGGAAAATGTGGTATTGATAGGTAAAATACATTTGTTAGAAATAAAGAAAGAATTGTGTTTATATTTTAAATTACTGTTTAAATTTGCAACATAGATATGTTGGCTGTGTAGATAGCTATTTCTCTAACTCCACTAAAATGTTGGCAAGGTTGTACTTATGGATTCAGTACAACTTTAAAATTAAGAACAAATTAATAAAATGTCATTTCAGGGCCAGGGCTGAAATAAGAATGCACATTAATAAATTTCTTTCATCCACCTTTCCTTTAATATAGCCAAATTAACTAAAATAATACTTCGAAGTGTTGCCTTAAGAATGGCCTGTACTTCTAAGGACATAGTTTCCGAAGTGTCTAAAGTTATGTGAATAATTTAACCAACCACATTAATGAATTAATGTGGCTAAAATGGATTCCCCCCCTACCTGGTATATACTCTCACTTTGCAAAATCACACTTTTTTATTTTTGTTTAAAAATATTACAGATTTTTTTTTATTAATTACTAACTTGATAAAATCAGCTTGCAGTGACAAAGCACAAAGCGGTAATCAAATACTGTTTGGCCTTGCCTCGTCATGATGCTGAACTAGATTCTGTAATTATACTCATCGAAAGTTGCATGAAATATAATAAGTTAGTGATGAATAGTAGATGAATGTACACCACTTGTCTTCCTCTGGGTGCCAAATAAGTGATTGCTTGCAAACAGTACCTGAGTTAAAAGTGGCTAGGGTTCACACAGTCTTAATGAAGATTTTCTCTGTCATAATTTTGTACAAAATTTGGGGTTGGATTTGTGCTTGTCTAGTACATCTTTACATTAACCAAACTATATTTCCACTTTGAGTCAACAGAAGGCAACTACTCAGGAAGCCTAATTCCTTTTCTTCCCTGACATACAGAGCTTGCAGGGAGACCCACTGTAAAGAAGTATCAGGAGAGAAACTACAGAGCACAGCCTCCCAGAAAAGTCTTTCACGGCTTGCTTTGTTTGTTTTTCTACATCAGATCAGAATAGGGTGCATTCAGTTTTCTGTTGTGCAGAGGGGCTTATTGGTGATGGCATCCCAAATCTGAGACCTGCTTCCCACAGCTTCAGAGTTGTCATATACTGCACATTCTGCACTCAGTATTGCATGCACATTGAGAGCAAAAAGTGGATTGGGTAATTCTTTTTTTCCTTCTTTAACTCTTAAGCATAGATTTTGAGCATGGTTCTAAACTATGAGCTATCATGCCAGAGCAAAAGAAATTTTTCTTCAAAACTGAGAATGTCCAGATGGGAAATCAATCAATGCATGTGAATGCTATCATCTTAGAATCTCAGAATCATAGAACAGTTAAGGTTGGAAAGGACCTTAAGATCATCTAGTTCTGACCCCTCTGCCGTGGGCAGCGGCACCTCACACTAAACCATGTGTCGTGGTTTAAACCCAGTCAGGTAACTCGTTCGCTCACTTCCCCCCCTTTCTTGCCCTCCCCCTGCTCTCAGAGGGACGGAGAGGAGAATCGAAAAGAATGCAACTCCCACGGGTTGAGATAAGAACAGTTTAGTAACTAAGGTATAACACAAATCACTACTGCTACCACCAATGATAATAATGATAAAGGAAATAACAAGGGAAGAGAATACAACACCTCAGCACCAGCTGACCGATAACTCGCCCCCAAGCCCGACCAAGCTCCGACCGATACCTCCTCCCACCCTGCAGTCTCTCAGCCCTTCCGGCTAACTCCCAGTTACATCCTGGGCATGACGTGCTGTGGTATGGAATACCTCTTTGGTCAGTTTGGGTCAGGTGTCCTGTCTCTGCTTCCTCCTGGCTTCCCCTCCTCCGTAGCAGAGCATGAGGCTCACAAAGTCCTTGGCCAAACCAAAACATCCTTGTTATCAGCTCTGTTCCCGAGCTGAAAGTCAAAATACTGCACTGCACCAGCTACCAAGGAGAAAAATGACTGCTACTGCTGAACCCAGGACACCATGTCACCCAAAGCTCTGTCCAACCTGGCCTTGAACATCGCCAGGGATGGAGCATTCACAACTTCCCTGGGCAACCCATTCCAGTGCCTCACCACCCTAACAGGAAAGAATTTCTTCCTTATATCCAATCTAAACTTCCCCTGTGTAAGTTTTAACCCATTACCCCTTGTCCTATCACTACAGTCCCTAATGAAAAGTTCAACCCCACAATCCCTATAGGACCCCTTCAGATGCTGGAAGGCTGCTATGAGGTCTCCACGCAGCCTTCTCTTCTCCAGGCTGAACAGCCCCAGCTTTCTCAGCCTGTCTTCATATGGGAGGTGCTCCAGTCCCCTGATCATACTCGTAGCCCTCCTCTGGACTTGCTCCAACAGTTCCATGTCCTTTTGATGTTGAGGACACCAGAACTGCACACAATACTCCAAGTGAGGTCTCACAAGAGCAGAGTGGAGGGGCAGGATCACCTCCTTTGACCGCTGGTCACGCTCCTTTTGATGCAGCCCAGGATACGGTTGGCTTTCTGGGCTGTGAGCGTACACTGAAGCCAGCTCATGTTCAGTTTCTCATCAGCCAACACCCCAGGTCCTTCTGGGCAGGGCTGCTCTGAATCTCTTCTCTGTATGAGTAACTTTTTTGTTTACTGTTTCTTCAACGAGAAGTGTACGTTCTACCAGGCAGGAAGAACTACATACAGATCTTGGAGATGTCTACATACCTAGCTATTGCAGCAGCATGGTGGGGGCCACAGTACTTCTGTTCAAAAACTGAGCAGCTAGATAAGAAGGAGCAGCTTACCAGAGCCAGAGCAGAGAAGGGTGTAATGGCCTGGGGGGTTCATGTCTGTGCATGCAGGCACAAGTGATTGCTTTGCAGCACTGCTGTGCAGTTCCTGTAAGACTGTATGGCAGCCAAGGTGACTGCTTCCCTAAGGGACTCATAGGAGGGAGGATCTCAGCCATTTCTTGTCACATTGGAAAACATCATTTTAGACTGTTTTGCTAATAAATGAAGTGTAGATTAAGGCAGCAGGATTTACCCTTCAAACATCATTTCAGCCTGAAAACTTTGGGGATCCCATATCTAATTTTATTCATGTATTCAGGTTTGTGATGTGATTATCTGTATTCCATGATATTTGGCAGTGAAATAGTTCTGATTCTTATTAACAGGTTGATAGAACTTACTTTCCATTAAGGACTTTTATTTCTATCCAGAAAGAATTTTCTAGTCCATAATGTTTAAGATGAAAAGTTAATTAATAATTTTCCTTTAATGACATGAAAGTAAACAAGTTTTCTAAGACTACATATCAGACTGCTGAAAAAAGCACTCACATCCCCAAGTCCTAATTCAGGTCTCTATTTAGACAGCTAAATAACATAATCATATTCTGGAAATATACCTTCTTCACAGAAAGCTGAATCACATAATCACAGAATGGTTCATGTTAGAAGGAAACTTCAAAGATTATTTAGTCCAACCCTCTTGCCACAGGGAGGGACAAGAGAGTTGGCAAACTCCAGCCAGCCTCTTCCTGACAAATTTCAGGGATGAACCATCCACAACTTTTCTGGGCAACCTGTTGCAGTGTTCCACCATCTTCATAGAAAATGTCTTCCCCAAGATTGCTTCACCAAAATCATGATGTGCAAATCAAACTCAAAACCTATAATGATACATCATGTGTAGAACATGTCAGCATTAAGAGATTTTAAAATACCAATAAAATTTTTAAGAAAAGGTATATCAAAATTACATATTTCACTGCTTAGGAAAGCCCTTTCCCCCAACACCACATATCAAGACATTTGAGAAAACAGACCCTACCCTGTATTTCCAGTGAATGGATATGTTCTCCTGAAAGCAGTTGATTATGGAATGTCCTGCTGATTGGTAGTAGTACAACCCTGTATTAGACATAGATCATGTAATACATCTTTTTAACAGCAAATTTAGAAATACAGAAACAGATGTAAATTTAAATCTTTTAGTGTTTTTCTTTAGTTGGTTATTTTTGTGTTGGTGGGTGTTTTTTTTTTTTTAGTTGCCCTCACAGAAACCTCACTATTAGAAGTTATTGGCAATTTTTGGCAAATAGGGTATGTGAAAACTGAATGCAAATGATCCACTCAGTTTTAATTGTTGTACACGGCTGCTAGTGAACACTGGTTTTGTAGAAGCAGCATGCAAATTATAAAAAACAGATACGTTAAATTATCCTGGAAAGTATTTAGAGGTTTTTTAATTCTCTTATTTGTAAGTTAGATGTCTGAGGTTAAACCTGGCAAAGTAGAATCAATCACACACTTCAGCCTAAAGAATTTTTTTATAGAACATTTTTCTTTAATAAACTACCAATTTCCCATAAGACAGTAAAATTCATTTATACGTAGATATAAGTGCCATAAGATTGGTTTCCTGGCTCTTCTTTTGTTCGTACTTCTGCTGTATAACTATCTTTTAATTAGATTTTGCACACTAGATATAAATTTTCTTATTAAGCAAAGTCAAATTTGCTGTCTTCCTATAGCTTCCTAAGGGGAAGCAGATATATGAATAGTGTAATCCATCATGACTAACAACTGTGTGAATAAAATATACTATTTACATAAAGCTGAGAAAGGGTGTGCAGTTGGCTAACTTTGGGAAGGCCATGTAGTGCTTTCAGCTAAACATGCTGCCAGTGTGAGCTGGGATCATCAGTCAATTTGATAGTCTACTGAACTTAAACAAAAAACTCAGAGAATATTCATAAGTGGAAAATAATGGATAAAAACTATCACTGATACAAAATAGGGAGAACAGCTCAGTGTTATGCTTTGCATAACTTAAGTAAATAGCAATGCACTAGGAAACCAGATGCTGAATTCACAACCCATTTTAATCCTTGTTAGAGCATTTCTCAAGATGTTTCATGCCAAATCAGGCTACTTTGACAAGTAGGTGTGGTTTTGGAGGTTTTTTTTTTTTATTTATTTTTTGTTTGTTTGGTTTTAGTGTTTTTTGTTGTTGATGTTGTAGGTTTTCTTTCCCTACAAGAAACATATCCCCCCACAAATTTATTTAGGAGAAATTGTGGAAAACTCTTTACTGAAAAACTGTCATATCTCATTTAAAACTTCTTAAAAATTTGGTATGTTTCACAATTCCGTTACAGCATTTTTGTATGTAAAATAAAAATGAAGATTTATATAATTCTCCTAGATGCTCATTGCAATGGACAAAGAAGCACATTTTCAGTTGCAACAGAGATTCAGAAGAAACTTTTAAAGTAGTGTTGTTGTTGAATCCCAACTGGCAACTAAGCAGGGCACAGCTGCTTGATCACTCCCTGCCCCACTGGGATAAGGGAAAGAATTGGAAGGGTAAAAGTAAGGAAACTCATATGCTGAGACAAGAACAGTTTAATAATAGAAATATAATGATGATGATGATTATAGTAATAATAATAATAGTTTGTAATGGAAAAGAAAGTAACACAGACAGACAGCTCCTCCCTAACTCATAGTTCAGCTGTAAAATGTTTCTGATAGAGCCACGAGTGGAAAGCCTAAATTTATGCCAATTATTCAGATTTGAATAGGGTGTTTCATTAAAACAGGCTCAGTAGTCTGACTACTGTATATTACTGATTTTACTGTTTAGGAAAATTCATAAATTACTACAATACAATGAAAACCAACAATAATCGCTATTAAACTTGCAGAAGGTATAAGTCTATGATTATAATCTCCTCCATAGTTGTGTTTTTTAGCTCTCACTAAATAGGCACCAACTAACTCCCTAGACTTGTTGCAGTTAAAGAAAATCATCTCCTGACATTATTCAGTTCTACCAAACAGAATAGAATGAGATGCTAATGTAACACAATATAATAGAACACGATCTAATGGAATTAGTATCCTGATACTAATTTTTCAACATCTGAGAACACAAGCTTATTTTAATGCTGCTTCTCTAAAAGCATACGTTTGCCTTTTGATGTAGTGAGTTTGGAGGTGGAAGTAATGTTGTGGGAGAAGTCAGTTAAGATTAAAAGGAGTAAAGTTGAATGGATTGACAGACTGGGCAGTATTCTAGGTTCATGCCAAAAATACAGCTATTCCTGAGCTGCTACATTTTAAACAGATTTTATAATGTTTTTGCTTACTCCTAGTAGAGTGTGATGTTCCCTCTTGGTTTTGTGTGTTTTTTAACAGAATATGGTTTAGATTTTAATAATTTTCTCATTCTTGTTTTTTTATTTCCTTTGTTGCATATTCTAAGTTATTACATTGATTCAAACCAAATGAAAAGAGAAAGGAAATAAGTACACCGCTGAGCAAAATCAAAACTCTGTGTGTAAACTGTACAAACCTCTTGGAACTGGATTCAGTGAATTTAGACTTCTTGATTAATAGAGAGTTCACATAGTTTTAGGGATTGATTCCCACTGTAGATATTTTAGCAATGTTTGAAGGAAGGCAACAGTTAGTGAACTGTGGGGAAAAAGTATATTTTCTAATTTCATTTTGCAATTTTTCAGGCAACTGATTCAGAAAGGAAAAAACATGAAACCTCGAATCTCCCCTTCCATGTAAATACAGTTGTCCTTTTTTACCACTAGTATTTTAAAGAAACCTATGGCATCTCTGCAATTTAATTTGAAAAAATATATTCACCAAAAGATCTGATGTGTAGACAACTGTTACTACATATATTTAATATTATTCTTATTACAGCATTAGTTCAACAAAGGCAGAATATCTTATGCCATTAAATGTTTCATGAGCCATTTATACTATCTAGAAATGTTCTGATAGTCAGATTTTGCTGGATTTATCCCACACAATTTAATTACATCTTTTATTTTAATGCTTTTCAGGTGTTATTTTGTTCTCTGTCTCAGATAGACACTGGACCAGACCAAGTTAGATGTGCTCATATTTCTAGTGATTTTGCTTGCCTTCTCAAGCTTTTCTTTTCTTACTAAATTTTAGGGTTTATTTTTGTTGTCTACAGACGTTGTCTATTTTTTCATACATAATTCAAAGCTAGTCTGTAACATGATTCCATCTGATTTTTGAGATTCAGTTTAGGTCAGCAAGTGATCTTTCCACAGAATATTTTAAGGAAAACTAAGGTCAAAGTTTCTTCTTTGAAACCCAACTCCTATTGCCACTGAAGTCAATTGTAATACTGATATATTCTTTATGAGCAGGAGCAGTCTTTGAAACTTCAGCAGTTATCTCTGAATTTCTACATCTAAACAACAGTGAAGTTCCTGAAATTACCATCTAGGATTAGAATAAGCTTTTTTAAAAATTTCTATTTTAGCCACAAATCCAAATTGAAATTCCTTAGACCATGAACTTATCTTAACTGTGTTGCGGTCATTTTTTAGCCTTTCTGTAATCAAATTTTAGGCCTCAACAATGTTGTAATTGAAGAGACAGAAGAGTCTTTCTTCATTGAAATCCATGGTATGAAGATTGTGGATTACTACTCTCATGCAGGAGGTTAGTATTTTGGGGGCAAAGCCATTACAAGTAGCATACAAAAAGCAGGAAATGGGTAATCTTTCAGCTTTGCTGACCAAGCCAAGCCTGAGATGCATTAGAAAAGTACTAGATAGTAAGTTCTTAACAAAACTCACTTGAAAAATGCCAGTGTTACCAAGTTCTGAATTGGAAAATTTGATTCTACCAGAGGAGATGTTAAATGATAGCATGCGAAGGCCTATCTGTATTAAAAATTAGCTGTGGTTTGATGAGTACACTTTTTTTTTTTTAAGCCTGGGCTGACTGATGGATGTATTTAGACTGTAGTAACACCTAGACACCTCAGCTCTACTGTGCATGATGCAGAAAAAGTTCACAGCATATACTTTATCCAAGCTAACCCCCTGTGGTGTACTTCCCTTATAGTTCTTCTGATTTAATGAAATATGATCCAGAAATGTAGAGACCTTGGTAACTTTTACTTCACAAAACCTCTCCGGTGTCCACTTTTTACTTAATAAATATTGTTTATTATTAAATATTATTTATTATTAACAGGGCTGCAAGAAATGCAGCTCTGTTTCCTGATTTTATTTTTTTACCATTCCCATGCAAAATACACATTTTAATCAGAAGCATGCTAATCAAGACCTGTAAAGCTACTCAAACCTTTTTTTTCTTTTTTTTTTTTAATTTTAATTATAAATAAATTAAAAATTATAGAGTCAGGGTAGAGAAGTTGCTGTATAACTCTGCTTCACAAACAGAACAGGTTTTGACACTGCAGCTCATATATTTGAGGGTAACTTACATCTGGGATTTTTTCCCATTTCTTCTCTTGATCAGAACCTTGGGTTTAAAAAAAAAAAAAAGAAAAGAACAAGACGAATGCACTGCTATTTTTTTGTGGCTTAGTGTCAGTCATTTTCTGAGCTGTACTGTTGGAAATGCATTGTGAAAACTTTTTGTTTTCCTTCTTAATGTAGCATTTAGGAGAACAATTCTAATGGGCCAGAAGGACAGGAGATACAAATGAAATGGCTGGAGAGTCACTCCTTTGGGAATTACAGAGTGAAGATTGTTAGAATGCAATAATATCCACTAACATCAAGATCATGCCTTCTCAAATTCACATTTTCTGGGGAAAAAGAATGGAATAATAAAGAGACTCCAAAGGTTCCAGTCCTTTTGAGTTTAGCAGGATATTTTTCTTGACTAGTGCCCTAGATTGAAACCAAAAACAAGGCAGGAATCAACATCCTTTAAAAAATTGCTAACTCGCTGGTGTGACAGTGAGAAGGGATGCATATGGAGCAAATTATTGTCAGGACTGAAACTCTAGGATGGAAAGATTGTTTTTTTCTGTGCTATTCCTATCTATTAATTCACTCTTTGGGGGTCTATGAGTGGACATTAGTCAGGCAGCCTAAAAAGCAGCAACAAACTTCACTGTTGAGTAGAGGCTACTTAAGGTAGTCCCACTGCTTCTTCCCAGATGTAGATAAAGCATCACCTACAATCACGTGCTTAATCAATGAAAATAAGAACTTTCCTGACCCTGCATACCCTCTGTCTTGCCTTTTATCTATACCGGAATGCTTAAAGTCCTGTGAATTCTTTGCATACTTTTATTATCTGGACATGGCAGATATAGTCTCTAATACACTGTTGACTGATGATTATAATTTTCCTGTGGTTTTAGTTTATGCAGACAGTCCTTGATATCCGTAAAATGGTTGAAATTTCATGTAAAAGCTTGATGTGGAATAGTGTGGTGCATTGACCATGGCTAGACAAAAGGTGCCCACCAAATCTGCGCTATTACTCCTTCTCGGCAGCCGGATAGGGGGGAGAAAATACACCAAAAAGCTCATGGGTCAAGATAAGGACAGGGAGAGATCATCATCAGTAATTATCATAGGCAAAACAGACTCGACTTCGGAAAATGAGTTTAATTTATTACTAATCAGATCAGAGTAGGGTAATGAGAAATAGCACCAAACTGTAAAAACACCTTTCCCCTACTCCCCAACCTTTTTCCACGGCTCAACTTTATTCTCATACTCTACCTCATTCCAGGCAGTGGTGCAGGAGGACAGGGAAATGGGGTTGTGGTCAGCTCATCACATGTTGTCTCTGCTGCTCCTTCCTCCTCAGGTTGGACTCCTCACACTCTTCCCCTGCTCCAGTGTGAGGTCCCTCCAATGGGAGACAGTCCTCCATGAACCTCTGCAACGTGAAGAACATCTCCTTTTATAACCTTGAGGAAAAGCTAATAAGCTCCCAAAATAAGTTTAAAAATTCACACCACTAGGAAATTGCCATCCTGTAAACTCAGGGAATTAAGTACATTTTTAAAGCAAAATACTGATGCTGTGTATGGATCACAGCCCTTCTCTTCTTCTCTCTAATGCTTTCATTTTAAAAAGATAATAAATGGATATAATCCTAGGTTTCATAAAGTATGTTTCATACTGCAGTTCTTGGAAGTAGTCTAGCAAATTTTTCTGCCCCTATTTTCAGCACTGAAGAGAATCTTTCGATTAATAGTTAAAAAACAAAGACAAAAATGCCCTGTCTTACAATCATAGGATCACAGAATAGTATGGGTTGGAATGGACTTTAAAGATCATTTAGTTCCAACTCCCCACCTCCACACGGTCCTATCACTTCTTGCCCTCAAAAAAGTCCTTTTTCAGATTTCTTGTAGGCTCCTTTAGGCAGTGGAAGATGCTTGAAGGTCTCTCTGATGCCTTCTCTTCTCCAGCCTGAACAAGTCTATCTCTGTCACGCTGTCTTCATAGGAGAGGTGCCCTCTGCCTCCTCTGAACTCACTTGAGCAGATCCATGTCCCTCTTATACTGGGGACCTCAGAGCTGAATGCAGTACTACAGGTGCAGTCTCACAAGAGCAGAGTAGAGGGGCAGGATCACCTCCTTCAACCTGCTGGTCACACTCCTTTCGATGCACCCAGGACACGGTTGGCTTTCTGGGATGCAAGTGCACACTGTTAGCTCATGTTGAGGTTCTCATGAATCAACACCTCAAGTCCTTCTCTTCAGGGCTGTTCTCAGTCCTGCCTCTGCCCAGCCTGTAGTTGTGCTTGGGATTGCCCCAGTGCAGGTAAAAGACTTGCACTTGGCGTTGTTGAACTTCATGAGGTTCACGCTGGCCCACCACCTCCCTGTCATGGTTCCTCTGAATGGCCTGTGTGTATCTGCAGGTTCTCATGCACAGTATAAATAGATTTGAACTATCTAGCCTGAATATCCTTCTTTGGAATAGTTAATTCACATTATTTTCTGGGTTTGGCAGCTTGGACATCACATACATCAAATGTATTCTGTGTCTTTACTTGCAGAATTATGTGAAGTTTTGCTGCAGTTCCCACAGGGGTTAATTAAAATATTTGGTCCATTTCATTTCATGTAAGTTTCACTCTCTTGAGTTTTACATTTAAATGAACCTATAAACAGTTCTGTTTTCTATGACTGTGATCTGAGGCCATCAGTGGCTAATTAGGTTTCTTAAGATTAGTCTAAGGGTCAGCTCCGAGTTGACTCAGTTGTGTCAAAGGTTAGTACACCCAGATCAAGTGTCCAGACCAGTATAGTGATGTTTGTACAGCAGTGGGCAAGTAAAGACTTACCGATGTTGCTGCTGAATGAAGGGAAATTAATTTGTTTCCCCCATGGTGACACAGATATTCTTGGTTCCTAGAGGACTGTGGCCAGTGCTTCTGTTGCTGCAATTTGAACAGCTGTTGGTCATCATTACCAGCTCCGCGCCCTGCGCTCCCGAGGCGGTAGCGGCGCAGCCCGGGTCCGCGGCGCCGAGTGGCCGGCGGGGAGGCCATGGACTGAGGGGCACCATGGGCGCCGAGGAGTCCCGCATAGGCTTCCTCAGCTACGACGAGGCCCTGCGAAGGGGTTATCTACTGTTCATTTGGAGGAATATCCAAAGGGCTGCACTTCAATAACTTGATAGTCGGATTAGTTCTGCTTACAAGAGGCAGGGAGGAAGAGAAAGCAAAATACATTTTCAGTCTCTTTTTTTTTTTTTTTTACCTTGACTTCAGCAAAGCATTTGACAAGAGTCTCCCACAGCATCCTCATGGCTAAAATGAGGAAGTGTGGACTGGATGATCAGGTAGTGAGGTGGACTGTGAACTGGCTGAAGGAGAGAAGCCAGAGAGTTGTAGTCTATGGGGCTGAGTCTAGTTGGAGGCCTGTAACTAGTGGAGTGCCTCAAGGGTCAGTACTGGGACCAGTATTATTTAATTTATTCATCAACGATTTAGATGAGGGAATTGAGTGTACTATCAGCAAGTTTGCTGATGACACTAAGCTGGGAGGAGTGGCTGACACGCCAGAAGGCTGTGCTGCCATCCAGCGAGACCTGGACAGGCTGGAGAGGTGGGCAGGGAGTAACTTGATGAAATATAACAAGGGAAAGTGTAGAGTCCTTCATCTGGGCAGGAACAACCCCAGGTTCCAGTATACGTTGGGGAACGACCTGTTAAGAGAGCAGTGTAGGGGAGAGGGACCTGGGGGTCCTAGTGGACGACAGGATGACCATGAGCCAACACTGTGCCCTTGTGGCTAAGAAGGCCAATGGCATCCTGGGGTGTATTAGAAGGGGGGTGGTTAGTAGGTCGAGAGAGGTCCTCCTTCCCCTCTACTCTGCCCTGGTGAGACCGCATCTGGAATATTGTGTCCAGTTCTGGGCCCCTCAGTTCAAGAAGGACAGGGAGCTGCTGGAGAGAGTCCAGCGCAGGGCAACGAAGATGATTACGGGAGTGGAACATCTCCCTTATGAGGAAAGACTGAGGGAGCTGGGTCTCTATAGTTTGGAGAAGAGGAGACTGAGGGGTGACCTTATAAGTGTCTATAAATATATAAAGGGGGAGTGTCACGAGGATGGAGCCAGGCTCTACTCAGTGGCAAACAATGATAGGACAAGGGGTAATGGGTACAAACTGGAACACAAGAGGTTCCACTTAAACTTGAGAAGAAACTTCTTCTCAGTGAGGGTGACGGAACACTGGAACAGGCTGCCCAGGGAGGTTGTGGAGTCTCCTTCCCTGGAGACATTCAAAACCTGCCTGGACACATTCCTGTGTAACATTATCTAGGTGTTCCTGCTCCGGCAGGGGGATTGGACTAGATGATCTTTTGAGGTCCCTTCCAATCTCTAGCATACTGTGATACTGTGATACCAGAACACAGGTAGTTAAATCTGTTGGGTTTCATAGCTGAATTGTCTTTGGTTTGAAACTGTGGACAGAAATAACTATCAAGGAACTTTTTATTTCATAACTATTTGTTAAGTAAAGTCTGTTAATGAGCAAATTATTCAGCAACGTTATTATACAGACCCATATTCTTTAGGGGATTACAGTTTTCTTTGTTTAGCAATTTGGTTATCACCATACCATGCAGAGAGACAGTGCATTATTGCTTCTTGAAATCTATTGTAGATAAAGTAGAGATAAACATAGAGATTAAATATATCTGAAAGGCAAAGAAAAAATAAAAAAGGGAAAGAAAACAGCTTTGATTTATCTTCTATCTCCATAAAACAAACATACAGTATATTCACAGTATAAGCATCTGAGATGTTCTTCCTTGTTTACTTAATAAGTTTATTAAACTACTGATGGAAAGTTGCTTTAATTAAAAAGCATACCAAACATAGAGAGAACATAAATAATTAAGCGTAAGAACAAACTTTAATAATGAAATATTTTGTCCAAACACTTTTTTTAACTTACTGCAAAAAAATTAGTTACCATAAAATACGACATCATGGAAAAGAAAAGTAAACTTCATAATCTCAGGGTCTGCATTCTTCCTGTGTCACCATCCATTGATCGAGGGGACAACACAGTCTAAAACATGTATTTGTGACTTTCAGTTTACAATAAACTGACATGTTTTCTCTCAGCTCACACAGGGTATGAATGTGGAGCCCTCCTTGCTGGACTCCTGGTATCAGTGATAGCATGAAGCAGCATTTACAGCTTTGGTCAAAACTGAAATTTCCGTTACTTCAAACTAGGGTTGAATCAGGGCAAGACTGATTGTTCACAATGTGTATTTAAAGTTAAGTGACCTGCTTCAGTCATACAGTCATAGGCTGGTCAACATGGAAGATCTGGAACATAAATCATATTTAAAGTTATTTCAGTCACTGAGATCTTTCTGTTTAATCTTCCGCTGTAGTGAAACACCATCCACCCTCCAATCTCCTGTTCCTCATCCAGGAACAGGAAAGGAATTCTTCTAGGTTAGTTTCTCCTTGCATCCTAGGCCAGAAGTGGTCACACTTGTTGCAGCATAGCACTGTCTCTGGGGAACATACAGAGAAATGAGCCTCAGGGAATTCATGTCAACCAGGTTTCCCTGTTTGCATGGGAGTACCATGAAAGAACAAACTGATGTAACACTTTGGCTGACTTGCTCCATGCATGGGGTTGATCCAGAAACCCCAAGAGGTGCCTTCCAGACTGGCCCTCTGTTTTTGTGAGTCGTAGAAAAGTACCATGGGAAACTGATTCAGGAAGAAGAATGGAAATATCAGCTCAACAGGAAATGTCTCACTTTGCCACCAGTATGAAAGCAGCATCATGATTCATCCCCATATTGAAGGCTGACTTCAGGCAGTATGAAACTATAGGCAACATCATGATTCATCCCTACATTGAAGTCTGACTCCAGGAACTTGAGTGTGTCACTAATTAATAATAAAACAAATAAACAAACAGATAGTGCCCACTGATTAGCAAAACCACTTCTAAATTGGAATAAAACCCCCATACTTGCTGTATTTTCTTTTCCAATGACTTTCTGTGTGATTTTGAAGGAGGTGCACCATTATCTGTTTTCTTATTATTGCCTTCAGACTTAACTCAATGTGAAAGGAACCAAAGGATTATCTTTTCCTTGTCTTCTTGTACTTCCAGGAATGTCACTGAGTTACAGGAGGGATGACAGACACTGTGGTGTCTGGATTTAAATGTGTCAGTAGAAGTTTGTCCTTTTAGATGGACTTTCCCAGAGTCAACAGCTGTCACTAGCAGACAGTCCAGGAAATAAACACTGTCATCAGCAAATTGCCTTGCATCTTGCAGGGAGGAGAACACTCTGAGTGCACAATCCATAGAAGGCAGATGATACTGTATATTGGATGGTCCTGCAATAAGATGAGTAAAAATGGCTTAAAGTATTCAAAGCAAGGAGCTGTTGAAATGAAATCTGTTGTTATCTGATGTTATAAAGATGATGTTATTACTAAGCCTGACAGTATTGGATCCTTCACACTATTGACTTTGATTATGCCTCACTAATGGCTGGCTCCTTTTCCATCTCACTGGCAATATTTTCATTTTCTTTCCTATACCTTTCTATTGAGTCATTCAGAATAAGTCAACGTCATATTCCAGAGCTGAGAAATAGGAATTACTCTCCCTATCTAAAGAACTCATAAAAGTGTCATATCCTCAGAAGAGGTGTTCAGGAAATCAAGAATGATTTCATCCTTCTTTTGCAATTGCTGAGGGGAGCCGCTGGCTGGCACAGCAGCTGGCTGGCACAGCAGCTCCACTTTCTCAGACACAGCTCCACCTAGACCAGTTTGCCTATGCTGACAAAAGACCAAAAAAACAAATTCCTGTAACAATGACTTAAATCAAGGCAAAGGTGTACAGTAAGACAGCTGTAGGTGGAAGATTTTTGTTCCTAACGGTATTTCAGATAAGAAAAAGAAAGAAAAACACTAGGCAGGGCCTGAGATTTTATGGAGAAATGTAGACCAAATAAGTTCTGAGTGAACTGTTGCTGAAATGGGTAAGAAGCCGTGAACAAAACCAGAGCTACCTAGAAATTTTTTTTCTATTTCTGCTTTGGCTGCAAAGAATGGGGTTCTTATTTTCTGTGAAAGAGCATTATTGCATCAAAATGCTGTCTGTCATTATTTTAATTTCTCAAGCACCTAGTAGTGGCTCAAGCCAGGACAGTATTTATACTTGTTTTCTTTCTAGGATTCCTTCTGCTGTAGGCCACTGCAGACAATGAGCCCTGGATACAAGCATCAGGAAAGTGCTTGAAATCGCAAACTTCAAAGAATGTTTAGTCTGAGCCTAGTTATGAAGAAAATCTTAAGTGCTTATATGCAGGATAGGAAAAGCGCTTTTTGAAATAAGTTTATTTTATCTGATACTGGGATGCCAATCTCATAGGCTATGTTAATAGGTGACAGCATATTAGAATACAGTAGAATAGAGTAGAATATTTTGTTTGGAAGGACCTGCCTGACCGCTTCGGATGTGTTAACTTCACCAAAGTTAACCAAAAGTTGCAGATTTCTTTTAAATGCTGACAGGCTTGGGGCATCAACCACCACTCTGGGAAGTCTGTTCCAGTATTTGACCACCTTCTTAGTAAAGAAATGCTTCCTAATGTCAAGTCTGAACCTTCCCTGCTTTTACCACTTACCATGTGTCCTGTCAAAGGACAGGACCTCCCTCACTACTTCCCATCCTCAGGATACTGTAGGGAGCAATGAGGTCACCCCTCAGCCTCCTTTTCTCCAAAGCAGACAAACCCGGAGTCCTCAGCAGCTCCTCACAGCACATGCCTTCCAAGCCTTTCACCAGCTTCATTGCTTTCCTCTGGATACATCAAGTACCTTCATGTCCTTCGTAAACTGTGGAGACAAGAACTCACAGCACTTAAGGTCAGATCGCATCAACACTGTTCACTTCATACGTGTAAAATCTGCTGCCCCTGATACTTTTTTTGGCTAAATAACTTTTTAGTCTGCACACTTCAAAAGACATTTTTTCCAATGTTAGCATTTTTTTTTAGGAATTTTCTGTGGATCAGTTTTGCAATGAGAAGGCAAATGGTTTGATGGTTTAATGTCAAAGCCATTTAACATTCCTTAATAATATGAATTTGGTTGTCTTGGATTACTGTACAGTTCCTCCTAGTCCAATATCCCATCTCTGATAGTGCATGGAAACAGATACCTAAGATACAGCTCTGGCACACATGACTTAAGTTTACTGGAGAAATAGCTGAGAAAAATAGCTTGTAGGAGAACAGTGCCAGTCATTCTAGGCCAAAGACAAAATAACAATGTTCACAATTGCAGTTAAAAAAAAAGAATTATGGAGTCAACATTCAAAGAAACATGGGAGGTAAGTTAGAGAAAGATGAATTAAAAATGTAGACACCATGAATGATTGAAAACATTCAGTGTGGAAAGAAAAATGAAAAGCAGAGAGACGATGCCAAGCTTGTAGACTGTGGAGGCTAAGGTATATACACAGTTTATTTTCCTGAGAGGTGGGTTCCCCTAAAAGGAGCAGTAACATGAGTATAACTGAGGACTAAAGCCTTGTAACGCAAAGAAGACTGCCTGGAGTATGGCTTTAACAGATTTTAAGACTGTCAGTTTGCACATAATGCAGAAAAAAGACTGTCAGCTATACAACAGCCAGATTTTGGCACTATGTTGTTAAATCCACAACAGTTAAATCACAGTGGGAATAAGAAGGCATCTGTAATGAGTACTGACCGTGCTGAGGGGCAGAAATGGATTTGAGCAATCTAATTTTGTGCTGGTTATGACGAGAACTGTTCATAGGGAAATGCAAGAACAGTTAAGAAAACCTTGAGCAACAAAAGGTGATGTCAGTTAGACTTTATGAGACCTAACATACATAGATTTACCTGTGATTCATTGTGAGACAGTAGACCATTTTGAAGCAGCCCAGTAATATGAGAATATCATCATTAAGTGAATGCATTGTTATTATGGGCCTTGACCAACAATACAAGGAACTGTGTTAGTGAACTGGATATATAAATAGCAGTTGGAAATCCTGAACAGATCCTACAGATAGTTTGGGACTGCTGAAATCCATTCACCTCAGCCTTGCTGCAGTTACTACTAAAGAAAAGTATTAATAAGAATGTAAATAAAATTCATTACCACTGTTGAAAATAACGGTCTATAGTGAGAAATCAATGCCAGAAACTGAAACAGTCACACCTCTTTAACAGAAATGCACCTATTAGATTGATATGTTTTTATTAGAAAATAAAACAAAGAGAAAATAAATTCTTCAGGCAGTAGCTGGATCTCCAAGAGGTGTATTAGAAATTGCGTTTCCAGCCCCCACGTCTTATAGTGCTGAAGTTACCTGGATGTAAAATGAATACTTTCCTGGTAAACTGGGTATTAAATTATGTTCTTGAAATGGAATAAACCTAATGTGAAAAAATTGAAAACTAGGTCTTGGATGTGGTTGTTAGAACATATTAGTATCATAGTAGTATCCTAATCTTTGTAATGTTGGTTATTCTGAGGCTACCATATTCCTTTATTTTTTTCATGGGGAAAAAAAAGAAAAAATCCTAACCGATTTGTTTTATTTCAGTGGATTGAGAAAATGCTTCAGCTGTAGAGCTGAATCACATTCTGAGGAGCTAGCTATTCTTTGTAAGGATTTACATTGATCCAAAGCTGTAGAATGATCCAAAACACCTGAAAAGGTGTTGCTACCTGTTCCTGAGAACATACTGTTTGATTTATCTGGGGAGCTGTAGTAACAGAGAACCATCAATCTGGTGCATTTGATGAAATTCCATGAAAGATTCAGTAAGTGTGAAGGTGCTGTAAAGTTGCGACTAACTGTGCTCTTTGGAATGAAATCATTGCATCAAGGTAGGTCTGCTTTGTGCCACAGGTGAGGTTTGGTCAGGAGCTTCAGAAAGCTTCATGAAAAGGCCACTGCTAAAAGCATCCAGTTGGCTAAAATGCCTATTACTCAGCTTCCAGAGCTGCCAGTTGAAGATGAGGCCTTGCTCCCAAATCACAAGTAAAGCCACAATATATTGACTAAGGTCATGGCCATCTTACAACATAGATATCACTTCCTATTAAGAACATGAGATAGACTTTCAACATAGTACGCTGTATGCACTGCTCTCATGAGAGACTATACAAATCCAAAAAACACTGAGAGGACAGCTAAAAGACTATGTAGATGTAAGATATATCCTATATCTCATGAAATATTTCAGTACTTCTAATGCCCTAACAGTACCATAGAGAAGAGAATACACTGTAAAATAAGGTTCTGTTTCATATATCTACGTAAGAGATAAAATGATAGCTAGAATAAAGTAATAAAATTAGGAATATCAAAGTAATGTAAGCAGCCTGGTACAAAAGAGGAGCAGAAGCTCTGAAGCCATTACAATGGATAAATTGTTTTGGATTGCCATCTTTTTAGACACAATGATGCAGCAAAAAGTCAAAAGTGCACTAAAACATAGAATGCATTCAATACAGCCATCAGAATTAAGAGTTGAGAAATGAAGAGTGTATAATAGTATAGTATGTATGGTAGCTTCAGCCACTCTAAAAACCTTGATCATATGTTGGGCTCTGTTAAAAAAGCTGGAAAAAAATTAAGCAGTGTAGAGGAACAGACCAGCACTTAAAAAACTGCAACATAAATTCAAATTTCTTAGCAACATAGGTAACATAAATAAGAAATGGAAATCTCTTAAAAGTCATGCATTGGAAGACAACCAGGCCACACAGGCTACAGCAAAAAGGCAGTAACGCTTAAATCCCTAAGATGAGTATGAAAGTACATTTAAAAAATTACAAAGTAGCAACACCAAAATTTGAAATAGAAGATACAGCAATCCATCAGAAATTTGGAGCTGGCATCAAGCCATCAATTAGGAAAACTGTAGAATATACAAAGCAGGGTTTCTCGTAGACCCTAGTATTGCACCTGGACAGAGCTCGTAATTTCTTCGCATATAGTATGGGAAACAAATGAATTGCCAACTGTGTAGTGGCGGTGTAGTAAACCAGTGATTCAAATCATGTGTATTCATCCTCTGAAAATGAATTCTAGTATAACCATGCATGAATTTTAACCTACAACATGGGGTACAGGAAGGAGTTTACTGAAATATTCCCTAGTGCTGTTTTCCTTAAAATCTCTAATGTAAATTTTAAGTTACTTTATATTTCACTAAATCATGAGAATATGATTTGAGACTGTGAGAATGAAAACCTTAGGCCCACCTAAGGAGGGGCCTTCTTTTCCTAACCTTAGGAAAGAATCAGGTTTGAGACCATCTTAAGAACTTGAACGTACACAGGTCCATGGGACCTGATGAAATCCGTCCGCAGGTCCTGAAGGAGCTGGTGAATGAAGTTGCTAAGCCACTGTCCATCATATTTGAAAAATCATGGCAGTCAGGTGAAGGTCCCGACGACTGGAAAAATGGAAATATAACCCCCATTTTCAAGAAGGGGAAAATGGATGACCCAGGAAATTACAGACCAATCAGTCTCACCTCTGTGCCTGGCAAAATCTTGGAGGATATTCTCCTGGAAGGGATGCTAAGGCGCATGGAAAAAAGCAAGATGATTGGTGACAGCCAGCATGGCCTCAGTAAGGGGAAATCCTGCCTGTCCAATTTGGTGGCCTTCTACGATAGGGCTACAGAACTGGTGGACAGGGGTAGAGCAGTTGATGTCATCTACCTGGACTTGTGCAAAGCGTTCGACACTGTCCCACACGACATCCTTGTCTCTAAATTGGAGAGACATCAGTTTGATAGGTGGACCACTCGGTGGATAAAGAGCTGGCTGGATGGCCGCATGCAGAGTTGTGGTCAATGGCTCAATGTCCAATTGGAGACCAGTAACGAGTGGTATCCCTCAGGGATTGGTGTTGGGACCAGTCATGTTCAACACCTTTGTGACATGAACAGTGGAATTGAGTGTGCCCTCATAAAGTCTGCCAGTGACACCAAGCTGTGTGGTCCAGTTGATATGCTGGAGGGAAGGAATGCCATGTAGAGGGACCTTGACACACTTGTGAGGTGGGCTGATGCCAACCTTATGAAGTTTAACCATGCCAAGTGCAAGGTCCTACACCTGGGTCGGAGCAATCCCAGGCACAGCTACAGGTTGGACAGAGAAGAGATTCAGAGCAGCCCTGCGGGGAAGGACTTGGGGGTGTTGATTGATGAGAAAATGAAAAAGAGCCAGCTTCATGTGTGTGCTCATAGCCTAGAAAGCCAACTGTATCCGGGGCTGCATCAAAAGGAGCGTGACCAGCAGGTTGAAGCAGGTGATCCTGCCCCTCCATTCTGCTCTCATGAGACCTCACTTGGAATATCGTGTATAGTTCTGGTATTCTCAGCATAAAAAGGACAAGGAACTGCTGGAACAAGTCCAGAGGAGGGCCACGAGGATGATCAGGGGACTGGAGCACCTCCCATATGAAGACAGGCTGAGAAAGTTGGGGCTGTTCAGCCTGGAGAAGAGAAGGCTACGTGGAGACCTCATAAGAGCCTTCCAGTATCTGAACGGGGGGCTATAGGGATGCTGGGAAGGGACTATTCTTTAGGGATTGTAGTGATCGGACAAGGGGTAATGGGTTAAAACTTACACAGGAGAAGTTTAGATTGGATATAAGGAAGAAGTTCTTTCCTGTAAGGGTGGTGAGGCACTAGAATGGGTTGCCCGGGGAAGTTGTGAATGGTCCATCCCTGGTGCTGTTCTGTATAAGGTCTGATTGATAATATTGTATTAACCAAATAATAGTTTGGAGCCCAGAATTCTCCATTTTTGTCCACATGGTGAACAGGGTAAGCTGAAAGTTTAACTAGTCCTAACAAATTTTATTTTGGGCTTTAAGAAATATAGACCAATTAAAAAACTCTAGAAGTTTTCTTCCTCCCAGTGTATGCTTGAGTCTTTCAAGGAACTATTTCTCATAACTAATCTTATTTATAAATAACTGATCTTATATGTAAAAAGAGATGGGAAGAAATTGTTCAGAAATATCACAAGGACAAGGGAACTGAATGTGGACAGCTTAATTAAAAATGTATATTCCATCTATTCAGCATTGCTTAGAGTCACTTTGCTTTAGAATAAGGAAGGCAATTTGCATTGACTCCTGTCATATATCCACAGGAAGAATACGCTTTTTCCTTTTTCAGTCCAGGGACCAGCTGAATGCCACCATCCCTGGCAGAGAGCAGCAAGCATGGGGCAGTTTTGCAAGGAAACACTAACTAGGAGCTGAGGAGGTCCAGTCAGGGACAAGACTAGAAATTACCAGGGAGAGGAATACAGCAGTCTTGCTGTTGTACTTCAGCTGTACAGCAGTTCAGGCATCTGCATGCATGCAGGCTCCTGAACTGACAATCACTACCCTGCAATTCTTGCAGTTAGGCACAGAATAGTCAGTGTCTTTAAGTATAACTATTATTAAATGTAACTATTCTATGATTCTGTGTGTTAACAATGCGAAAATGGGGTTACCAGTCTCCATAGAGAGCTGTGGCGGCTGGTATGTTCCTGTGCAGAAACTTCAGTGAATCTCCCAGAAGACTCTAGGACACTGCATAGTAAACGAAATGCCTTGAGATGATCAACATGATTGCTATAGAAACTTCCCCTGCATTTTTGGAGTTGGCAGAAAGACATTCTTCCTGGTAATGTTTCTGTAGACCTTGCTGGAAATGGGAACATTGCCTCAAATTGTGACCCTTCTTACCTGAAGCCTTGTAAAGGTTCATGACTGCAGAAAGAATTAGAAAAAGTAGACTTCAGCTCTGTTCCATGGCTTCAGAGGTCTATCTAAAAAGGCAACTATGCAGAAATCATCTGAAAATTGATGAAAGCACAGGGAAGGCCCTAGCAGTGAACAAGCTACAGCAGTAGTTTCTATGAGGAGGCAGGACAAGTTGGACCACCAAGGTTGGAGAATTTCCCAATGCTTCACCTGACAGGAGCAGTTAGGCCATTTGATAACAGAATAACGATGAAATTCATCTGAGAACAAACTCTGGAGAGTTAGCTGATACCCTTTACCACACTAGAGCTTTTCCTATTAAGGCAACTTGGAAATGTCATGCTGTGAGTAGCAAAGGTTTGAGAACCTCTAGTTTCTGTAACAACTTAAAAAAATTTAACCAAATGGAACAAAATGGGCATGAATATTCTAACTTAATGAATGAGTTGCTGTTATTGCAGCTTTTTGCAGTCAATAGAAACATTACTAATAGCTTCTCTAATTGAGCTTACCATATCTGTCTATGAAGGCTCAACATTCACATGCACAATGGCTTTTATTGAGTATACAGAAAATTATTTATGGTGCCATATTATTATACATCTAAATATGTGTTAGAAATAGAACAAAAATCACTTACCTCTATTGTATGCTCCAAAATACATGTAACAAGAGCCAGTGTACAACTGATTTTCATCTAGTCATAATTATTTCAATACTGAATTAGAATGAATAACACAATGAAATTGTAAGAGTAGTATGGTCATAAGTTGTCATGCTTTCATTATCGTAGCTAAAACATAAATGAGATAAAATAAAAACAGGAATAGATGAAATACACTCAGGATGTGTATATAAGAGCGATAAATTAGAAATCCTGTAAAGAAAAACAATGACCTTTGTTCTTGTTAAATTAAATTGTTAATTTAATTATACTGTTAAATTAAAAGTTCAGAGTTCTACTGGATAAAAAATGGGAACACGCTCAGGTATAACGTGGGTTTTATTGGATTATCTGTGAATCTGATGTTTTGATTTAAAAAAAAAGAAAAAAAATTCCTTTTGCAATAAGAAAATAGTAGAGACATGAGCTGAACATGGATTTCCTAGTATTCAGAATTTATATTATTCCTTAAAATTCTAATTATTCTTGAACTACTTGGGGATAAATTGAGATTTAAGATAGTAACAAAATGACAAACTTGTTCAGAACCATTATAAGTTTAGCATCTTTCTAATATGTTTTGTATGAAGTTGGATGAAATAAACACTGTGAGTGAGCGCACCACTGTAAAAAATTTTATGTAAGCGCAAAGCACTGTTTGAAATAATAGTATTGGAAGTTTGGAGAAAGGGAAAGTAAAAGCAAAGATAGACAAAGGCCAGATATATAAATCCTTAGCATCATGTTAGTTCATCTTCCTAAAAGGCTTTGTTGTTATGTAGAATATGAAGATATTATGCTGTTGTACCATAACAGATGGTTGAGGAACAATAAATCGGAATGAATAAGACTATTCTCTGATTTTATGGGACTCTATTGTCATTACTTATTGGATAAGCATGAATGAAAAATTAAATACAGATGTTTGTGTGTGTATGTGTGTCTTATGACTTGATGGTGAATAGAAAAGCAGTATTTCCAGTGTAGCTCTAACTTACAAAGAATAAAGTACCATGGGCTGTCAGCTCAGTGTCAATACATGTTCAGCAGTTTAACTGTGAAAAAATTCCTAGTTTTCCCTTTCGCAAGGAGCTTCTTTGCTTGAGTAAAGCCTGGAGTGTCCAGTATATGCCACAATATTTGTACAAAAGCAAATGTCTGTAGATCTTGCTTTACGCCAGCAAAATCACAATTAAAACTAAATTTCATGAAAGCCAATGAACTTCAAGGCCACCTTCATCACCAAATAATGCTTGCAGCTTTCATCAGTTGGGGGGGGGGGGGGGGTAGTGGATTTCTTTTGAAATCTCGTTATGTCTAAAATGTAACAGAAATGTTCATGGTTTTCCTTGCACAATAAAAGTGCCTTGTATTAGTAAAGAATTTAGGTATCTGTGGACTAATTGATCATTGCCTGAAAAAAAATATTTTGTTTGTTTTACATTTGTTTCAATGTCTTAATTTATTCCAAGTTTCTCCTTGAGTTAAGGGTGCTGATTTCTGCTTCACTTACGGCATCCTCTGTGATATGCTCAATCTGGTGTAGATTTTATTTTTAAGAGAAATTGCAAATTAGCCTCTACCAGCCTCTGCTACTTCACTGCAGGATCCTTCAGTCTTAGTTGCTGCAGTATAGCCATAGGTACCATACACGTCTTTCTGTTTAATACCGTGTGACAATTTTGTATTAGATTCTGCAGTTTGTTTCAGGCCACCTTCTCAACTACACACAATGGGTCATATCAACAGGAAGGTTTTAATTTTCTTTATTTTTTCTTTTTCTGAAATCAACATGGGCTAGGTAGAATGAGGAATGAGTTGTAGAGTTGAACTATATGTTGTTGTCACTGAATGTGTGTTTCAAGACAAATCTGAAAGACAAAGATTCAAATACTCTGTTCCACCTGCACAGTCAGATACTGTTGCTGCTAAAATCTGTTGTGTTTTTGCTAGTGAGAGGAGTTGAAGAAAAGATGTCATAATATTCAAGAAGGTATCTGATTTGTTAGCAGCACTGTTTTTCCACACAAAGAGATTTTGGGTTGTTACCCCATTTCTTAAATTCAAGCCATAGTAGTTATGCTTTTTTATTCATTTTTATATTTTCTTCTTAATGAAGATAAAACCTGGCCCAGGCCTGATTTGAATGTTGTGTGGATATTTTTCGTTGTTGCTAAAATGCTTATTCAAGTGAAATATGAGTGGGAATGTAAAGTTGTGTAACCATTCTATTATAGGCATTTTAGATGTAAAAGTTCCTGGAGTTCTTATAGGTTTTTAATAGGGCATTTGCTCTCTTGTTTCTGTGGTTTGCACAGAGCTGGTTCTATTTATTGCTTCTAGATCAAACTAAAGTCCTTAGGAATTAACGTCTTTCATTTTACTGTTCCTGGAATTTGTCACATAGCTATTGCCTAGATAACACAGAAAAAAAATGGTAAATTTAGACTTCTTGACTTTCATAACAACTTTGGTTTAGTTTCAGAATGGAAACACAATGAAAAAATTAAGCAAACCTATAGAAAGGTGAAATGTATTTCTAGGGTGACTCAGAATGTTTCCTGCAGTTAATTGTTCTTATTTTTAATTTCTCTTGCCAAAAAGTCATGGCATTGATTACAATTTTATTTTTTAAATATTTTTTCTTCAGTTTGAAATACATTTGGAAATGAATTATTCAAGCAACCCTATTTGAAGTTGCTGAATTTCAATTGCTTTGTTGATGGCCACACAGAAAAAGGAGCTCTCGTTCCTTTTAACAGAAAGTTTAAAAACCAAAATCAGTCTATTATAGAAAAAGTGCTTAGTATGATTGTTCAAAGCCATAAAGAGTAAGTTCCTCCCAGTTCCCGCATGTCAACATATAATTCTCAGGAAGAAGATCAAATTAAAACCTTGAGAAAGATTCTAATGCAAAATTTATGTGAATAAAATTGAAAATATCCCAATACTATAAATTACTGGTTTTGTTAATGTGAAAGCTCGGGAACAAAGTGTTCAGAATGAAGTGAGAATATTTCCTCTGGATTTCACCTCATTTGCTGTGTTAGCACTTTTTCAACCTGCTCTGGGTTATTAACTGCAAATTGCAAGCCCACTTGTGGCAATGATATTTTTCTTTATCCTCTCTGCAGCAGTTATTAGTGTTTCATGTCAATGGTGATTATTGCGTCACACAGCACTAAGCAGGTCCTGGTGAAATGAAGGATGGAGGAATGGTGTGCATCCACAAGGGCAGACAAGTATGGGGAACACCAGAGGTGGATTACCTTTCTTCAAGCTAAACCACCACAACTGCTGATGCAGCACAATTTCATATGAAAGCTCTCAGCTTCTCCTCCTGATAGGCTCCCTCGCCATTTGCAAACACACTAAAGATGTTATTAGAAAGGTACTGCTGCTTTCAAAGTGTCAGGGGATGTTGCAGCTGGTAAGAGGAATAAATAGCATGTTTTGAACAAGTGACTGAGCAGTGGGAGAAGAACCAGGAGAGTGTTGTGTAAAATCTATTTATCATATGCAAAGTTTGAAATATGGGAAAGGAAAGTAGTTTTAAAAATAAAGAGTGAGAAAGGTCTAATACAGGGTGAAAGATGCTTTCCTACCCCTGCTCTCTAAATATGAAATCATTCTACTAATATTCCTTGTATAATGAAAATAGGAAATACAAATCTACAGAAATAATCTACAGGAATACAGATGCTTTAATGTACAACTTGTTATATAGTTCAGTATCTAAATTACTGTATTTTCTAAACTTGTATTTTAAGCCTGTATGAAACAGAGAAGTATGTGACATTGATAAAAGATGCATAATGAACCAAAAGGCAGTGTTTATGAAAGGTATTTATTGTCATCTGTCCTGACAGCTGTGAACAGCTGTGGGTTATTTGCTATATTTTACCATGGTCAGGAAAGTCTTCTACAAAAAGTATATTATCAGGTACGAATGAGCATGTGGGAGCTAACAAGACGTTGATATACATGCCCTTTATACTCTACATTACTTGTTTCTATACAAACTTTGGGAAGTCCTCAGCTTCTGCAGCTGGCAACAGCTGCAGTGAGGGAGGTACCAAACAAAATTAAGGAATTAACACAGAAAAGAAAAATAGGTCTAGAGAACAGTTTGGAGTTTGACAGTTCATCCAGCTTTGCTGGACAAATCTGTTATTTGCTTGATATATTTATTTTCCTTGTTGTTTTTTGAAGTTGCAAGATGCCAGGCAAGGTCATTAAGCAAGAGGAAAATATCTGGCTTTCTGTTTTCCTTCAGAGTAAGTATAGATCGCAGTTCAGAGTGATATTGCTTCAGGCTACTGGCTTTACTGGTTTGTTTTATTGGTTTGTTTTTGTTTTCCTTTTACTCATTGATAGATCTCATAACCGTACTGACATTTTTCAGACAGGATTGGACAAGGAAGAGAGAATACTGTTTAGGACTTCCAGGCTAAGTGTAGAGATAGTGCTACAGGCTCCTCACTGTATCAGTCTCCCTGGGAACCTCTTTCAATAAGGAAGTTGCTGTTATCTTACTGCCCAGTTTCCTTGACGTTATTCCCTCAGTCTGTACTAAGTCTTGTCCAGCCAAGGACAAGGCTGCTACTAAGAAAAAGAAGTCTATGTAGCCACCCCTTCCACTTCAGCTTAGCAGAAGAGTTCAGGCTGCTGTGAGCAAGCTGATCTAGTTGAAGATGTCTGTGCTCATTGCAGGGAGGGTTGAATAGATGATCTTTAATGATCACTTCTAACCCAAAATTTTCTGTGATTCTCTCCCCTGCATTTGGGCACAGACCAGCATCACCTTTTCTCAAAAGGTATGCAGTTCACCTGTGGTGAGTAACATACTATCTCCTTGTTGGCAGAAGAAGAGAAGGAGCATAGCATAGTGCGTAGCATCAGTGCACATCAGCCTGTTATAGTAAAGACAGAAAGCAAGGCTTTCTTGGTCACAAACAGGCTAAGTCTGTCTGCTCCTTTTCAGAAGGGAATTTAAACTCAAGTAGCAGATAAAATAGAATTTGATCAAATGAAAGGGAAGGATGGAAAAGAAGAATATTTTAGCTATCCCTGAGGTCGTACAGGATTTAGGAGATCTTTTCTCAGCAACACAAATATAGATAGAAGCCTTAATACTTTTCGCAGTCCTGAAAAGTAAATCTTTTTTCTTCCTTCAAGTTCCTACCTGTTTTAAACCAAGAAATATCAGCTGGCCCAATCTCAGCTCACGCATAATTTTTTGGAGAAGCAAAGATTTTATATATGTATACAAACATAGTATAGTATCATGCCAGGGAAGTAATTAGCTTTCAGCAAGAGGACTATTTGCTTCAAATTTTAAGTGGATAGTCTTCTAATACAACTAGACCTATTCACTTTCAGGCACTCAGCTTCTGTTCCATTGATTTCAGTCTACTGCCATACTTATAATTTATTCTTCCCAAGATTTACATGCATCTGCAGTACCATTAGTTCTATTTGTTGTGCTATTAGCTTTAAACTTTTATAAATACCACAGAGATGGCAAATAAAGTGTCAAGGAAAGTGGCTGATGTATGAAAGAGTATTAATATCTGCCTGGAAAGGTACAGCAAATTCCGTCAGAGAATATATCAGCTCCCATAAGAGAACTGTTACTATTATCTTGGATTTTGAAACTGATTCCAGAACTGTGTTGATTCTTTATAGTGTTGATACTCCTTTAGGCATAAAAATTGATGTTACTGTGAGAGTTGTAACTCATGTCCCTCTCTGCTGCTGCACCCATCTATATTTTGAGTGTAGGAAAGAAAAGATGATATAAAACCTAATTTTCACCCACTGAAGCTTCTCTGTGAGGAAAACACATCTTTTCTTACATACAAGAAAGAGCATGCTTTATGTCATGGTGCTCAAAACACAGAAGCTGATGTCTGGGTTGTCATGCATGAAAGTGCTAATTAACAGGAAAGTTATTTTGTATAATTTATATTATAAATCTACATCAGTTTTGCAGATTAGTTTTGAATTTTTGTAAAAATGGGAGCCAGGTAGCACCACAAAGATGAAAGCAGATGAGAGTCCTAACTGTGGTAAGTTCCCAAGCCATGTCAGAGAGTGGCTTTCTAATGCAAATCTAGCATAAAAGAAGATGAAAAAGGAGGGGAAAAAAAAAAAAAATTATAGAAGGAATGATATCTCATTAAGAAATCCTTAATAAGAATAGTAATGTACTTGTGTGTGATAAGGAAATCAAGATAGCTATTAGCTTGTTTTCATGCATAGACTAGAAATGTAATTAGAGTCTGTCTCCAGTATTTCTGTCATAAAAAAAACCAGTTTGGATTCTGCTGGCCCCAGAAATTTTCATCATTTTCCTGTTTGTACTTTGCTGTGTACACCTGACTTTGTTGTCTTCATTTGTAAAGTTCCTAAGATACTAATGAGGCAAGCAAAGCAGAAGCAAGTTAAGCAAAAGTGATGTAGCATACCATTTTCAAAGTATTTTGATGAATAAGTGGCTTTCAAGCTGTCTGAGTAGACACACAATCACCTTTCATGCAAAAGTACCCTTGTAAAGTATTTAAAATCTCAGATTCTCTCAGGAACGGCTTGCCCACATGCAGTTATCTCTCCAGGTAAAATTTAAACACAACCCTTCCTATATATTATTAAAAATGATGGAAAATGTGAAATTTTTATTCACATCTTTTAAAAAAAAAAAAACACATACCCTTAAGCTGCTTCCTGTGCCATTTAACGCAAACTAGTGAAAGGGATTTATTTTAGCATCATAATGTCAGAGACTGGCACCTGTGACTCAACAGCAGAAATCTAAGTGCATAACAAAGTGTTGAAAGAAATATGGGTGACTGTAAATGAAGATTTAGATTATCTCAGTCACACTAAAAAACAAAGTAATTCATGGACAGTGTTGTTCTTCAGGCTTGATGCTACTTCTTAGTAGCCTGGTAATATTAGGATTCTTGATACTATCTAAGGAGGGTGTTGTCAAGATTTGGCCTTGTTACCTTTACAGAGCAGTAATAATGAATTTGATTTTGGTGCTTAGAGGATTTACTAACAGTTTAGACAAACTGATAATCTGTGATTATAGTGGTTAATTCTACTGTTAAAAAGGTAATAAATTCTGTTATTCAGACAGAACTGTGAAAATTTGACTTGCACCTCAGTAGTCCAAGGAGAAGATTCTGTTGTGTATTGAACTTGCTGACAAGTTTAATCATAATTTCACAACCAGTACAGCAATGGTATGAAATAAGTAAAGGATTAGGGACAGTGAAGTAATGAAAATGCAAATAATTCACTCTTTGACAATTAAGCAAAACAAAGGCAATTTGATCTTGCAGCTCATCTGGCCATTTGATCTCTTTGTGTGGTGATATGAGGAGTGTTTGAAAGTAACTCTAAAGCTAACGTATTATTATTTGAAACACCTTGATTTTTGCTTGATTATGTGTATAAACTTCTACCCATGTGCAGACATATTAACCTTATGTAGCTTACAGCTGTGCTCAGAGATGGTCACAAAAGGAGGATTGGACACTTGTTTTACATCTGAGAGACTGCATGTCTTTGGGTTCTTCTTGCCCAGTCCAATAGATAGAGATATTCATACAGGTTTGAACATCCGTGAACTGGGGAAAATGTGATTTTAGTTCACATTTTCTCATCTTCCCTTAATTTTCTTAGTATTTATTCATCCTACATGTATAAACACATGCACCCAAATTCCAGTAAAAGGAGAGGAAGAAAATAAAAAAAAAAAAAAATCCAGTTTCACATTTGACAAATTTCTAGCAGATGGCTTGATCCAGCAGCCATTTTCATTATGGTGACTTGCAGAACTTCCCTAATGGAGATGTATCCATAAAATGGTATAAAATTCTTTTAGTGATCATAGGTGATAAACTAAAGCTTTGTGAAAGCAAAAATTTGGGTCAACTAATTTAATATATTGGGATAAAGCTGAAGGGGTCATTTGTCTACATCAAGATAACTGTTGCCAAAAGAAGAATGTGACTAGCAACAAGGATAGAAGGAAAAAGTGAAGAGAGAATTCAAAGGTCAAGGAAGGCGATTCTCCCCCTCTACTCTGCTCTCATGAGACCCGACCTGCAGTGCAGCCGCCAACATAAGAATACCACAAAAATTATCAGAGGGTTGGAGTATGTCTTCTGTGAAGTTGGGCTTATTCTGGGTGGAGAAGAGAGAGCTTCAGGGAGACTGTAGAGCATTTTCCAGTACCTAAGTGGGGCTTACAAGAAGGCTAGAGAGGGGCCTTTTGCAAGGGTATGTAATGATAGGACAAGTGGAATGGCTTTAGGCTGACAGAGAGGAGATGTAGGTTAGATGTAAGGAAGAAATTCTTCCCTGTGAGGGTGGTGAGGTGCTGGTACAGGTTGCCTTGTACAGCCACAGAGAAGCTGTGGCTGCCCCATCCCTGGCAATGTTCAAGGCCAGGCTACTTCCAATAGCTGCAGTATGAAGCATACTTTATGAAACCTAGGGTAGTTTCCATTTATCTTTTTTAAAAGAAAAGTGAGAAAGGGAGAGAAGAGAGGGGTTGTGATTGATACACAGCATTGGTATTTATGTTCAAAATGCACTTAATTCGTTGAGTTTAGAGGACCTAACAATTTGCCAATAGTGTGAATTTTAAACCTGTTTTAGAAGTTTATTAGCCTTTCCTCAAGGTTACAAGAAAACTCTGGGCTTAACTTTGTGTGTGTGTGTGTGTGTGTGTGTGTGTGTTGCAATTCATAAATAATATAGTTGATGTTTACTTTGTTTTTTAATGCTGGGTAATACCTGTGGTGGAAACAGGAGTGTCACTACACAAGTAAGCACTGACATACAGGATCTCTACTTCTTTGTATTATCTTCTTGCCAGCAGGAATGATTCTCTTTAAATAAAATCTGTTTGTCTCAGAAATCATGTGGTGGTAATTAATGGTTTGACAGTGTGCTCCTTAACAGAGAAAACCACCAATGAGGAGGATTGGACAAATGTGTTTTGGACAAGCATGCTGAATGACAGCATCTTGTGATCTGTTTTAATGTCTTTGTTTATAGTTACATAACAACAAAAAGAGAAGGGTGACGGTTTAGAGTCTGTTCTTCTCTACAGCTTTCAGTTCTGTTGGCAAGGAGTTGATTTTCAGGCTTCATGTGATGTCTAAAAAATGTTTTCAATTGAATAATACCAGTATCACAAAACTGTCAGTTTGTACTTCTTCCTTGGCTTCCTTCCAGGCAAACTCATCTAAAATATCTTGGCTGGAGCCAAAATACATCATGTACTTTTCTAATATACATTTCCTCATGAAAGATGCAGTGGGACATCAGCCCCTGGACTACTTGAAGTTATGTTGATGGAAGTTAACCAAGGCTTGTTTGTTCTGAAATTACACTGGATTGAAAATAGCAGGAGAATGAAATTACGATGTGCTTTGGGTTAATGCAGACACACAGAATATGAAACCAAGAAAAGATTAATATTACTAAAAAAGAAAAAGGAGAGACCATTCTCTGAAATTTGAAAGTAGTATAGAGCAGATTGTCTCCATGTCAGTATTCGATGTGTCCAGGAATGGTAACCATAGCCTATACATGATTATGACATTGTTTATCACTTTGCATTTTGTGAATTCAAGGACACTCAGCTGCACTGGGGCGAACACCCTCAACAGGAAACACAGGACACAAGAGTGGTGTTTCCTGGTCTTTCCAGCTGAATATATTTCTCTGTAGAATAGATGCCTTTTATAGATATACAGGTCTAAAGATGAAGGAAATCTTAGCACTTGTCTATATATTTGTTGAAAGTGCCCCAGCCTCTGTCCTGTAGGGTATTCTTCTGATAAAAACAAAGGTATGGGATACTGGCCTAGCCCAGGTAAAACGGATGCCGTTACTGGCTCTCCAGTGCTGAATGAGGATGGGCCAGTGTCCTGGGTTCAGCAGTAGCAGTCATTTTTCTCCTTCTTGGTAGCTGGTGCAGTGCTCTGTTTTGACTTTCTGGCCTGGGAACAGAGCTGATAACAAGGATGTTTTGGTCTGGCCAAGGACTTTGTGAGCCTCATGGTCTGCCATGGAGGAGGGGAAGCTGGGAGGAAGCAGAGAGAGGACACCTGACCCAAACTGACCAAAGAAGTATTCCATACCACAGCACGTCATGCCCAGGATGTAACTGGGAGTTATCCCAGAAGGGCTGATAGACTATGGGGTTGGAGGAGGTATTGGTCTGTGCTTTGTTGGGCTGGGGGGGCAAGTTATCAGTCGGCTGGTGGTGAGGTGTTGTATTCTCTTCCCTTCTTATTTTCTTTATCATTGTTATTATTGGTGGTAGCAGTAGTGATCTGTGTTATAACTTAGTTACTAAACTGTTCTTATCTCAACCCGTGGGAGTTGCATTCTTTTCGATTCTCCTCTCTGTCCCTCCGGGAGTAGGGAGAGGGCAAGAAGTGGGGGAAGTGAGCGAACGAGCTGGCTGGCTGGGTTTAAACCATGACAGCCAGGAAGGGCTTTGCTGGTCTTAAAACCAATAAAAAATCCAGTCCAAGGGACAATATTCCTCCCCTCCTTCAAAGGGGCGGGGAAAAGCAAGGTTTTGCTGGAGCATTGTCTTCCTTTCAATAGCTACAGATGCAGAATGGCACTGGGAGCACCTTTCCACCTGGGCACTGTGCTGCATCTGAGTTTGCAGAGCCTTAGAAAGAGTACTGTCAGCTGAAATGTTCGGGTTGAGTCTGCTACTGATGGAAAAAGTGAGCTCATTGTTTCCTTTAGCTGGGAACACAGGTCAGGGAATGTTCTCTCTCTAAAGCTTCGCCAAGAGTGTGGCTGGGATACTGCAATGCCTTGAGTTCTGTCAAAAAGGCTTGAGGCTGAATATGCTTTTATGCCTGCAGGCTTCAAAGGTGACTTAAAGGAATCTGAAAAGCATCTAGACTACAGGCAACCAGGTGTTTTGGGCATGTGAACACAATGAGTCCAAGAGATGAAGATAGAGCCTGTTAAATAAGGCACTTCCTATACCACATTTCAGATAAAGTGATCAGTCTCAGATGCATTCGCATATAGAAAAATATCAGCTACTTAAAAGAATCAATCATCATCATCCTGTTTTTCGTTCCCCCAATAAAAGTTTTAACAGGGTGGCATTCTTTTCTGTCTTAGTATCATTCAATTCACATTGTTTGATGAAAATAAGGCAATTTTGAGAGCTGAAGGGTAATCATTTTGAGAAACAAATTGTGTCAGAGCATAAATTTCCCATTACTCTGTTCAATATTCCACTTTTATTACATGCTGAACATAATATAATCAAGCTTAACAGCATGTCCAGCAATTAAATCCACATGGTTTTTCAGAAGTAGCAGAAATTCTCCAAAGGCTGCAGGAAGTTTTGCTTATTCATTCATTCATTTATGGGGTTTATACAGTTCTTATAACCTCTGAGGTTCTTTCCTGTGTGCCTGATGAGGCATTGTAGTAATTCAGCTTTAAAAGATATCACCATAACATTTCTTGCTTTATTGCCATGGGGACAGAGTACAAAAGAGTATTTCTGCCCTATTTGTTGGGTTTAAGAACCACAAATCTTGGACTGATTGTGTAAACAGGGATGACTATCAGCCTGTTCAGATCTGAACACTCAAAACCTGCAATATCCTCCAGCAGATAAAATTTTCTCAGTCTTCTTTACTGATGCAATTACAGCTCATTAGGGTCACATACGTGAATACATGTGTAGTCTGCTGCCAGACAATAGAAGTCTTAGTTCTTTTTTTACACAGAGGATAAATTTCTCAAGCAAGACAAATTACCACAGTTCAGACTTTAAAAGTTCACCAACTATCAGAGTAAAATTGTGAGAGCTGACAATACTGCAGCATTTACAGTCGGAAAACAACATTCTAAAGGACTGTGACATTGCACCTGAAAAATGCTGTAGACATCCTTTCACAAAACCTCTTGTGCAAGACTCACTCCAGGGAGTGGGGTAAAGAGGTGTTCTGTATACTGTTCCAGATTGAATGCCAACATCATTGGTTATAGAAGCTCCAGAATACATTATGTTCACCACATTTCTAAAGCATTGTGTGCAACTGCAGCATTACACCAGTCTGTTACCATATTGCAGCGCACCTTGTTTGATATGCAAATGACATCTTTACCTATTTCATACTCCTCCATGCTCTTACGGACCCCCCATTAATGACACTATACCCACATAAAAGTCTAGCTGCTGTAATAACTTGATGTAAGATGAATAGCACACCCGGTCTTCTTTCACATATGTAGGACAGCTGGGTTTTCAAATGCAAGAGGACACCTATATGTATATTGTGCAAGCCAGTTTGCTGAGGATGTACACTTCATTTGGTATTTTCTAAGTACTATTTGGGAGACAGATTGGCAAAGAAATGGCCAACAGGAAAGGACCAATTAAGTGCTGATGTGTAGCAACCTGGCACCTTGGCATAGTTCATGTTCTCTTTTGCCTAATCCAGTTCTGGTCTGGGCGAAGGGGAGAGAGGGAGTTTGTTTTCTGAACCAGTTCATGCACCTTCATCTTGCCAGGAGCAGCCAGGCGTAACACATGGTTATTATCTGAGTGCTTAATAAGAGATCACTGGGACTGAACACACAGGAACCACCAGAATGGCCAAGCATTGCAATTAAACAAGTTTTCTGTGGGAACAGGGAAGGATTTCATTATTTCATGGGAAAACTTCTGAGCATGGCATACACATAGGTGAGTTACAGCATGTGAAGGGGTAACAACAGGTTTCCTAGGAAGAGTATCTTTACAATGATTCAGAGGGAAGTTTATAGCAACATTTGGCAACATTATAGCTATCTTCTGTTGACAAAATGTAAATTAACAAGCAAAACCAGAGATACCATGGTGTGTCATTTCACTCATGTTCCCCTTACTTCCTTATATGATGGTGACAGCAGAAAGAAATAGACTGTCTCCCCAGCTGGAGACATATATTCTAGCAACAGCACCCTTCTGCACCTGCCTTGAAACTGCTGCATTAACTTCACTACTCTGGGCAAGCAGCAGCCGATGCCAGAGACAAGGATCTCAATGAGCACCCTTTGCCCATCCTGTTGGGAGCTGCCACGTGTGTGGATGCTAAGTGGTAGGATGGCAGCCAGTGAGTATGTCTAATGTGCTGTTGGGAGCTGCCAGGTGTGTGGATGCTAAGTGGTAGGATGGCAGCCAGTGAATATGTCTAATGTGCTGTTCCCATGGCATATCCCAGAGCTGGGACAGTCCCCTTGTCAGTCCTGAGCTCTGGCAAACTGTCATTCCTTTAAGCAAGGCACTTGGCTTGAATTAAAAAGCCCAGTGAGATGATGTTTTATTTGCATAAAACACCTGGTTTTAGTTTTTTGTTTTGACCTGGAAAATCACCACTGTTTTGAGCATGTGGAGGGAAAACTGACATCTCAGACATTCTTCTAGTAATGTGGTAGTTACTGCCTTTTTATGGGATCTCTGCTGTGATACCCAAATGCTCTTTTTGATCAGTGATAACTTGCTTTATGTTTGCTGCCAGCCAGTGAAAGTTCAGTTTTCACATTGTGTCATTTTATAGAAGGGTATTCAAGGTCTGACTCCTGCAGATGACGTCAGACATAAAGCTATTCCCACCCAGCTGATTCAAATAGATGATAAAGATTATCAACTTAGCCTATTGTAATGGTCTTTTGAATTTTTTCTAACCTTGCATGGGGCCAGGTTTAAAGTGTAGATTGGGATGAGTCTGCAGGTGAACCAAAAGTTTTTTTTCTTAATCCCACCAAGACTGTTACAAAATTCCATGTTATAGAGCTGAGCAGTGGAGTGACTCTCATTATTAGGAAAACAAGCAGATTCTCCTGGAAGGCATGCTAAGGCACATGAAAATCAACAAGGTGCTTGGTGACAGCCAGCATGGCTTCACTAAGGGAAAATCCTGCCTGACCAATTTGGTGGCCTTCTATGGTGGGGCTACAGAACTGATGGACAGGGGTAGAGCAGTTGATGTCATCTACCTGGACTTGTGCAAAGCGTTCGACACTGTCCGACATGACATCCTTGTCTCTAAATTGGAACGGCATCAGTTTGATGGATGGACCACTCGGTGGATAAAGAACTGGCTGGATGGCCGCACGCAAAGAGTTGTGGTCAATGGCTCAATGTCCGGCTGGAGACCAGTAATGAGTGGTGTCCCTCAGGGATTTTTGTTGGGACCGGTCTTGTTTAACATCTTTGTCGCTGCCATGGACAGTGGGATTGAGTGCGCCCTCAGCAAGTTTGCCGATGACACCAAGCTGTGTGGTTCGGTTGATATGCTGGAGGGAAGGAATGCCATCCAGAGGGACCTCGACACACTTGTGAAGTGGGCTGATGCCAACCTTATGAAGTTTAACCATGCCAAATGCAAGGTCCTACACCTGGGTTGGAGCAATCCCAGGCACAGCTACGGGTTGGACAGAGAAAAGATTCAGAGCAGCCCTGTGGAGAAGGACTTGGGGGTGTTGGTTGATGAGAAAATGAACATGAGCAGGCAGTGTGGGCTTGCAGCCCAGAAAGCCAACTGTGTCCTGGGCTGCATCAAAAGGAGCGTGACCAGCAGGTTGAAGGAGGTGATCCTGCCCCTTTACTCTGCTCTTGTGAGACCTCACCTGGAGTATTGTGTGCAGTTCTGGTGTCCTCAACATAAAAAGGACATGGAACTGTTGGAACAAGTCCAGAGAAGGGCCACGAGGATGATCAGGGGACTGGAGCACATCCCGTATGAAGACAGGCTGAGAAAGTTGGGGCTGTTCAGCCTGGAGAAAAGAAGGCTGCATGGAGACCTCATAGCAGCCTTCCAGTATCTGAAGGGGGCCTATAGTGATGCTGGAGAGGGACTCTTTATTAGAGACTGTAGTGACAGGAGAAGGGGTAACGGGTTAAAACTTAAACATTGGAAGTTTAGATTGGATATAAGAAGGAAATTCTTTCCTGTTAGGGTGGTGAGGCACTGGAATAGGTTGGCCACGGAGGTTGTGAATACTCCAACGCTGGCGGTGTTCAAGGCCAGGTTGGATGAGGCCTTGGGTGATATGATTTAGCATAAGGTGTCCCTGCCCATGGCAGGTGTTTTGGAACTAGATGATCTTAAGGTCATTTCCAACCCTAACGATTCTATGATTCTATGATTCTATACCAAAAAAAGGTAATTTTAGGTGAAGGATCCTAATCTATTTTCGCTATTTTTTCATATGAGTTTCAATTGGATATGCTATATAAAATTTGAGCCCCAGAGTTTGGGGCTTTTTTTAGGGCATGGAAAGGGTTTCTTAGTAAGAGGTAATTATTTCCCACACAATTCATACCCTTAGTGTCCCAGTGACTTTGTACTCTGTCTAGCAAACAGGCCTCTTCAATCTTCTGTGACTGCAAAATGCTTGTAAATAGCCTTTTAAGTTTCCCATTGTTGCTGTCACCTCTGCAGAAAGACATTATATTCACTTACCTTTTTGAAACTGGACTGAGAAAGCAATGACTTGCTCAGCTCTCTGGCATCAGTGTTCCAGGATGAGAGCACTTTGAGGAAGTCTTGGCTCTTGCTGAGAATCGTGCGACAAATTGAGAACAATCTGTATTTACCCACCTTATGACAGTTACCTTTAGTTTAACAACTTTTATTTCCATCTTCAGCTCTCAAGTTTTTGCCATAGTTGTAGAAGACCGGAGAAATACTTGGATAAATTAATTCTGACAGCAGAGAGCAGTAAGTGGAGGTTTAAAAGTACCCTTTTATACGTTTTTATTCAAAACAGCAGTTCTTTGTTCAAGTTACAGTTTTCACATTTATTGCTGGTTCCTAACATACTGGTCATCACATCTTTTCAACAATTTTATCGAAGGAAAGAAAAATATTATTCATAAAAAAGAGTCTTGAGTATAATATTCTTGATAATGGCTGTATTAAAGTGAAATAGCAGAACATAAAAATCTGTAGTATATGTAAACAGGAGAAATCACTGGAAAAAACCCTACACATTGCTTATAAATGACCCCTGAATACCACTGAACTGTAGTCAGTTTTGACTCTAACAGGTATGTATATTATGCTTGCTGCAGAATAACCTCCAGGTGCTCTTGAAGCGGAATCAATAGGAAGCAACTGCAGTATTTAGCAAACTGAATATTGCTTAACGTAGTATAGCAGGTACTAAAAATGAAGTATATATAAAAGGGTACCTTGAATTCTCAAATGTAAGGATGATTGTGACTCTTAAAGCCATTAATCAGAAATTGTGGACAGTTTCCAATTTACCTCTTTATAATATAATGTCTTACAAGAGTCTGAATGCTAAGAATTATATGTCTGTATGAATGCCACTTTTTTTGATGAGGAGTGTGGAGAGGTGGGATATTACAGTGAACTACAAGGAACTTCCATTGAAATAAAAGTGACCATTTTCTTTATGCTAGAGCTGTGCAGACAGTAATATAGTGTTCTCTGCCCATTTACTTTTACAAGTGGAATGGGACACACTCTTTGGAGTTAATTTTTTTTTTTTTTTTTTAAATTGAACCGTACTATATAATGCAATGCAAAATGAAGCTTCAGTGTTAAGAACTGAAAATACTGATTTTTGATCCATCAATTGGAAAAAAAAAAAAAAAAGAAAGAGAAAAAAGCACATCTTTCTGGAAAGGATCCTGTTCTAGAAATTGCAGTCTGCCCAGTACAAACATTTGTGCCAAAATAAGGGAAAGAAAAGTAGAAATGCCTATGTTGTTGCTAGACAATCAAGCATCACTACCTCAGTCTCTCCTCTACCCTAGACTTTCCATGAAGGTTTCCTTGGACTATGTCTAGCATCATGTGTCTGGTCCTTGTTCCGGATGATTTCACCTCTCCTGATCTTGAACATGTATGGTAAATTGTGCATCACCAAGAAGAATCTTGCAAAAAAAGTAAAGGGGTTTGAAATACCAAGGTTTTAATGAAAATGGGGAGGATATAGAGATTGGATAGCTTGATGCACTTGAAAAGCAACATAGGAAATCTTGGCCACAGACTTTGTCCCCATAATGTATACCTAAGATGACCTCTCACAGTCACTTTCTGCTAGGTTTCCTTAAGAAGTACAGGCACAAGGCTAGCATTGTGTCAAAAGTGAGACATATATACAGTCTATTTATTTTTAAAATAATTTTTGTGTGAAGCATTGTGTGAAACAGTTGGTGAAATACACTGCCAAAATTCCTAAAATTCCTTTGTCATTTAAAATAAAAAGCAACACCAAAAAAAAACCAGTGTATATCAAACATTCTCCCTTGCATAGATTAGTCTGTACTCCTACGGTGTCATGTCTTTATAACTACGTTTGTAGAGAAAAAAAAACTCTTCATTGTTTCACCAAAGTTTGATTTTTAGTACTCCATTCTGACGAGTGCTTAAACCCGCAATGACTGAAAAGAATTTAAATGATAAATACATGATGTCTTTTAAAACTACTGGGCAAGGCTTTCGTTTTAGAAGCAGTCATTGTAAGTGTTAGTTGACAGCCTAAGTTTCTGTAACAGAGGAGTAAGATAAGTAAGACAGGTTCAGAAACAAAGTATTGAATTTACTCCAAGCTTTTTATCATTGCATCATTTGTAGGAAAGGCAAAACTACTATACTTGTGCTTATTTATTTATGCAGTTACTGTACTTATGCTTATTTATGCAGTTACAAACCATATGACTAATCACCTAGGACTTTTGTTTTAGGACATTATTAATGTAGCAGAGGGAAAGATAGGAAAAAATCAGTGTGAAAGTAGGAAGACCTTCAGGCGGACTGACAAAACAGTAAGGAAAAAGTATTTAAATGGAACTGTGTTAAGTTTTCCACACTAGTTTAGACATTTGGTACATTTATGCCATGAAGTGGAGCAGATATGGAGCTCTCTTAACTAGGTACAATTGAGCTAGTTTGAAAATTTGAAGTAGGTATGTTATGTTATACTGGGTGCTGCCTGTCAGGAACTGTTTTGTGTTTCTGCTGGACAAAGACTCAGGAAACTGTGTGTCTTGCTGTGTGAGGTGATGACAACGTGTCCAGTGACTTCCTGAAGGTCTGGCGTGCATACAAACATGTAAAGAGATTATAGGCATGTACATATGTGTATACGTAAAGGTGTGTGCATGTGAGGTATGCAGTACAGATACAAACTTTGCTTTGACAAAATACACTTATCCTAGATATTCCATGTAGGGTTTCTCATGCATGCTGGATCTTGTTAAGCACTCTGGCAGAATGAGATGAATTAGCTAGGAAATGCCAGTCAGATTTGGAGAATCACAGAAACATTTTCAGATGCTTTGGCAGTTCTCTGAATAAGGGTAGCAGAAGCAGCAATTTATCTGATTCCTTCTCATACCACCATTTCAGCTAGAACTAGGGAAACTGCAAATAAAATGTTTGGTAAGACCGACTACCTGATAATTCAGCGTGTTATATTAACATTAAAGCATGTTTGCATGTGTGTGCGCCTAAACATATATGTGGAATTTAATTTGAAGACGTGTCTTCAGAAAAAAAAAAAGAGAACTTGCAGGTATGTGGCACAAATAATAGTATCAACACATTGTTTTGATGTGTACATCTATAAAGCACATCTTCTAAAGTACATCTGTAAAGTACGTCTTCTAAGACTGGAGTAGTAATCCTAGCTGATGATATTTGATCCTTTAAATACAAACCCCCAGATTTAAGCCATATATTTCAATTTAACATTTTTTTCACCAGAGTAATCATAAAAACTAGTCAGTCTTACAGTTCACAAGTGAAAAACAGGCCAGAGGCAATTCACAGTTCAATTTGAAGCCAGATGTATGACAAGCAAAGAATAAATCCTGCTCACACCTGCATATTTACAAACTCATTGAGCAAAATGTACTCCCTGTGTGTTTTGATATTGTGGAAGAAAGATGATCCAGAGCACCCACAAGCTTCCCATCACTACACTAGAGTTCTGGAAATGGGTATCACTGCACAGTTTATCACAGTGAAGATTTCATGTCTGATTGCTACTGTCAGCAAATATTTTTAATATTTGTATTGAATGTTTTTACTAACCAGCACAAGTATACTTAACAGAATTTTTGCTTTTTTTTTTTTTTCATTTAATTTTCTAAGAATATAATCTGGAAATAATTAATCTTTTTTATTGAGTTCAGAAAGAGATAGGTTTCAAAAAGGCAATTTTTTTCCTGCTCTGGTTTTGTAATTCGTGGTAGCTGTGAGCAGGCATTCCCCAAAGAATTTATAAAAGTTTCATACATGCCAGCATGCAATTGCAATGAAGTAAACAGATTTAACTATGATCCTAATATAACATAAAAACTGAAAATTTTTCCAATTAAAATGGAAGTCAAATAGATATTTTGGAACAATATTAGTGGAGGTAGAATAAGGAAAGAATGAGAACAAATTGATCATCAGCTATAAAGCATTTTTATTCTAAACTTCAAAGGATGCTATTTCCTCAAAAGTCTGAAGGTAGGAGATCATGGAGAGTTCTTTAGAGTAACATTGTAACAAATGCATATTATTTTACATTAATGCTTTTTTCCTTTCCCCTTTGTATGCGGACTGTAAGTTGGGTTGTACATTTATGACACCTGAAAATAATTATGTTTTACTTTATTGTGCTCCGAGTGAGATGAGCTATGAAAATTCTGCTCCATCATGTCCTCTGATATCTGTCTTGTTAACAAGAGTTATGGTCACCCAGTCATTTAGATGGTATCACAGCTTCTGAATGACTTCCTTATTAACATTAGTTTCAAATGGAAAAATATTTTTGACTTGCTGCTCCAGTATAAGTCAGTGAACTGAGTTGTTGAGTACTGTGAAAAAAAAATCACTGCATTTCTTCCCTGCAGTCACCACATCTTGTTTTCCATGGGACTAATCAATTCTTTTCTTCTAAAATATTGTGGCTTTCATTTTACTCCAAAATGGAAATTTTGTTAAATTAAATCTAACAGTTTATAGAAAAATCTGAAATTAAAAGAAATTACTCCTGTGAGATGTACTGAATGTATACAGTGACTATGTTAGGAACTTGTCACTCTTTCTCAAAATACTCCTTTTGATGTATTTGTGCTATATATCTGACACTTTCAAGATACATTAGACTGTCTCACTGTGCCCACCTACATATTATATATGCAGTGAGATTGATGTCTTAGAAGAACTGACTTTGTGGCATATAGAATTATAGAATCATAGAATCGTTAGGGTTGGAAAGGACCTTAAGATCATCTAGTTCCAACCCCCTGCCGCGGGCAGGGACACCCTACGCTAAACCATATCACCCAAGGCCTCGTCCAACCTGGCCTTGAACACTGCCAGTGCTGGAGCATTCACAACCTCCCAGGGCAACCTATCCCGGTGCCTCACCACCCTAACAGGAAAGAATTTCCTTCTTATATCCAACCTAAACTTCCCCTGTTTAAGTTTTAACCCGTTACCCCTTGTCCTGTTACTACAGTCTCTAATGAAGAGTCCCTCTCCAGCCATCTATAGACAACTGATACCTGTACAGTAAATCCAATTCATTCTTAAATCTCACATATGTGCAATACCTACACATGCAATATTGATAAACTGCAGAGTACATGTCCATCTCTTTCGGGTGTGAATGAGAGCAACTCTGATTGTCCCTAAATCAAAGATGCTCCTAATATGGGCTATGCATTTTTGGTCCTGATCCTATGTTCTGGTTTGACTGATGTGAATCTGACAAAGCTTTTAAGGTCTGTGGATCTTAGCACAATGTAAGGATTAAGAAATTATGTATGTCCTGAGTTTGTAAACTAATCTTAATTTTTGTTTGGTTCTTATTGTAAGGGAGTTATGTTATAAATGCAAATTTCTGTTATTAGAAGCTTTACAAGATTAATGTAGCCAAGAAAAAAAAAAAAAGAAATGTTCTAGTCTGCCTTCAGGTTAAATAGATAGATAAAGTTTATTGATAGGCCCTACACCATTTCTAGCTCTCATATTGAGAGCTTGAAGGCAGATTATATTAGGATAACATCTTACTCAGATTAGGTACGAGACCACTGCACACTTAATTAGGGATTTAGAGGTTTTTTAGGTAAGACCAATGTTGACTGTGGCAAAACAGAATATGTGGAAGTACTTCTTCAAAGAGAGTTTTATTTCCCATACATTTAGCTCATTAACTGAAAACATCTTTGTGAAAAACACACATAAGCAGTTTTCATATATCATTGTGCTATGAATGTAAATTGCAATTTCAAATCATTCTGGCAACCTGCTGTTTTTTTGGTGGGTTTTTGAGATTTCTCCAAGACTATTTAATGTTAATTCATCTGGGTGCAGGAAAAAAATGGTCAATAAAGCTGGTGCAGGGAGGTGAAAATTATACCTTCCTGTGTTAACAACAGCTTACCCCCTAAGAAGAACTTATTTTCAGCATTTTTTTCTAGGAACTTTGGCAAGGGTGGAGGAACTCAATTACAATTACTGGAGGACATCTGCTAGTTAGTTCTGCAGCAGACAGATGCAGAATTTCTGCATGCTTCAGGTACCTTCAATTGCCCTTTTATGCTTCTTACCCATTTCATAAGTAGAATTACAGCTGGTGAATATATTCACGATCTTGCTGCTGGCCCCAGGGTAGGTGAGGAGCAGAGAATGAGGAACTCCACCTGGCTTTCTGCTAGCATGTGCTGGTGTGGTCCGTGACAAAATTTGTCACATGCTCAGTATGGTGAGCTTACAGAGAAATTCTGAACTAAATAGAATTGTGTACTACAAGTGCTTTACAGGACAAACTCAGTGATCCAGTTGCTTTCCAGTTACAACTAATTTTTAAAAAAGTTCACATTAAGGAAAGAAATGGAAGGATCTGCTGACTCTCTGTAGCTGTCAAATGAGTTTTATTCAAAGCCAGGGCCCACCCTTTCCTTCCTGTTCCTTTACTAAGGAGCTCAGGTCAGCCACAAGGTATTTTGCATCAAAATTGACAAATGGCAATGTTAACCAGAGAACTGGTCTTCCATCTTTAATGGTTCTGTAGTTGCAGCTATTGGGGAACTCTTGGGATTTTCAGAAGGTAAATACTGATTTGGACTCTGATGTGAATGGTTGCAAAACAGAAGAGGAACAAGCATGGCTTCAAAGACAATTTCCCTGTACCTTTAACTCTTTAACTGGAAAGATCTTTGTGAAGAACACAAGCAAGCAGTTTTCATAAATGTTTGGGATTTTCAGACAAAAGTAAGACACAGTCAGTGTATTTATATGGTAGGAAGGTATAAGCCCTGCCTTTGGGGAAAATCTCATCCTCTGTCTCTATGTAGCTTCCCATTTTACAGGGTTTCAGAACATGCACATGTATACTCCTTTTCAGTACTTCTCAAATAGCGATGGGATGTCATTTAAGTACAGCAACAAGACTTGAAACTCAGTTCTTGTCTTCTTCTGAATAAGAATATCTGTTCTTACTAAGCAAGATGCTGCTCCCAGTCTAGCAAAAAAAGCACTTTGATAAACAGCCATTTTTTAAGAAGCTGTTTTATAATTGTCTTTAGTAGCAAAATCTTCCTTTAATTCCATTATGGAAAGTATTTGGCTTGGTTGGGTTTATTGTTGTTTGCTTGTTTTTTTTCTCAAATGCTCGTTGCTTTGACCTTTTAACGCTTTTAGAATCTTCAAAATACAAATATGTCAATGTTCCCAACTTAAGCCTTTTATGGAAACAGATCCTAATGGTGTCAATTTCTACTTGTTATCCAGTCACTGAGCCCATGAAATAAATATTCTTTTAGCAGGAACACCTTGAAGTCAGTTTAGATCCTCTGAACTAAAAACTGCAGTCTAAGGTTACAAGGGTCATGATGACTAATGGAGGACTCCAGCCTTTAGATTTATGAGTTTCTTTGTGGACAGAAAAAGCCTTGTAGGTTTTCAGCTTAAAAGAGCCTCCAAGAATTGCAGTAAGTTAATCACATCCTCAAAAATGTGGTCAATATAATAAAGTTTGGGGGTAGCTGCTTGGAGGCTCAGCTTAGTTGGAGGGAGAGAAAGGGAAGGAATAAGCTCAAAATGAAGGCTGTTGGTTCTCACTAAACATAGTAAAACATGAACCCTGTTGTTACTGTTTATTTATTTAACCTTAAATATCTTCAGCTAGTGATATATATTTAAATACTTAATAGAAATATAATACACACATATACAGTAAAGCCCCTTCTCCTCTCCCAGGGATAGTACTGGAGGTACAGAGACTCATTGCCTGTTGCGGCAGGTCAGTCCTGACACAGGTATAAACCCCCACCCAGTGCTCACTCATTCACCTTCCTCCAGCACTTTTTCTGCTGCCCAGTTTCACTCCCAGTTCTCTCTCTCCCCATGAGCTGGTGGGGACAGATGTTTGCTCTCAGTTTGTAACAGTTTTACTCTGCTTCTCCTTTCTCCTCATGCTTTTCCCTTCCCCAGTTGGGCCCTTCACAGGGCTGCAGTACTTCAGGAGCAACCTGCTCAGCTGTGGGCCGTCTGTGGACTGCAGTGGAATACCTGGAGCAGCCTTCTCTCCTTCTTCCCTGACCTTGATTCGCACTGTTCTGTTACTCTCACTTTTTGTCCCCTTCTTCTCTGCCAGTGTGGTGGTTTCCACCTTTTCTTAAATATGCTTTCCCAGAGGTGCCACTGGTGTGGCTGACAGGCTCAGCTTTGGCCAGTAGTTGGTCTGCCTGGACCTGCCATTTACACCCAGCACAGCTGGATTTGGGGTTGGTTATATGCAAGGAAAAGAAACCTTCAGGTTCTACCACTGAGCTGGGTGTGCTCTTCTGGGAGACTCCCAGCCCTCTAAGGCACTTCCTTAGTATTGAGGTTCTTTGAATCTAGGAAACAGCCTGTATCTCCTGTTCCTCCTCCCCAGGTCAAATCTGCATGCTCACCCCAGCCTGAGATCAGCTGGGCTCTGACCTCATTTAGTAATGAGGCCCAGAAAAAAATGCCTTCCTTCCCCTATAAACCACTTTAACACTGCATCAGGAGGCCTGTTGCTTTACACAACTTCAACACACTCTTCTCAAGTGAGCATCCAGCACGAGACGCAGAGGAAAGCAGCTCCCAGGAGCCAGGGTCAGCCAATAGCATTTACATAGCCCTAGTCACTTTGGTGAACAAAAGACAAAAAAAAGAGAGATGAACTTAAAAGCAAAAAGAAACAAAACCAAAACCAGGTGAAACTGAAGCATTAAAAAGTTAAATATCATGTTTATCTTTCTGTCTATATTCAGTGGAGTTGAACACAAATTTCAGAAGAGAGCTTTAACACCTCAAGGAAAGGTTACTTCTCTTGATGGAGCCTGAATGCACATATTAAAGAAATACTGTTAATATTGAAACACTTAAAAAATATGTTTCACAGCAACGTGCTTATGTGATCTCCTCAAAAGGGAATTTTCTTCTCCTATCACAAAGTTGCCTGAGAAATATTTTCCCCTTTAACATGATTAAGAACTCTTTTAATAAAATAAATCCCTTTAAAATTAAAATCACTACTCCTTGTAAGTCTTTTCAGTATGAGAAAGATGGTGATTACCACTGAGCCTGGATTGCAGGTGGCTACAGGTAATCATAGTGGTAAGCCTTGATTTCTGTCCTATACAGATGGGTAGAAAGGGTCCATGGTGGTGCTTGGAACCATTCAGGCTCACTGAGCCAGAAGAGAGGAGACAACAGCTAGAAAGAGAAGTCATGAGCATGTGTTTTAGATGTTTGACCTTGAGAGGTACAGCATGAAATCACCCCCTCAGATGGGGTTCCTTCCCTGAGTTAGTTCCAGGGTAAGATAACAGTAAAGCACGCTTCTGGTAAATCTAGATGTAAAAGTGGAATATATTATTTAATTGGTAGTAAATTAGTAGTTAATTAAAGTGTTTTCGTGCAGCTTTGCCTTTGGATACTCTAATAGTGTGACTAAGCGGTTCACTGAAAATGGTGAAAGAGATGAGGGGTGGCAAGCACCTTCTGTATTAACAGTTGCGTTCTGCCTGAATGTGGTACCTTAAATAATTAGATCACAATTCGCTGTAAGATGGAAAGCTTTTTTTTACAAGTGCCACCAGGCACATGTCAGAAATGGCACACTCCTTTCCTGGAAATCTTTGGGTAATCTCAGCCTTGGCCCGGTTCTGGAAAGTGGGAAATTACTGTTAGATAACTTGAAAGAAGACCCAGACTTTGTTAGGAATGTAAATGATGCTAACTGTGGTGTATCTGTTGATACATTTTTACCCAGACTGAATACCTATGTAGTCTCTCTGTGGCCTTGAGTTACTTGGAGTGACTGTTTCATTACCTTTCATATGTGGCATCTGTCAAAGGCAAATTTTGCAGTAGAAGATTTATTCTTTGCAGTTTATTATTCTTATACCTTCAGAGTGGTTTTACTGAAGACACAGCTAGCTAAGCTGATTAAAACTTTTATGTCCAGAGGAACTGAGGCCAAAATTTAACCTTTAGGTAACCATAATTGCAATGGGTGGATTTTCCAAGATTTTTGTGGGAGAAAGAAATGGACCAGGAATATAGTATCTTTGGAGCCATGAAGATAATTATATCCAGATCCCCCTCAGAGAGGGGAGGAATTTTTCTTGGCATTCTTGATCTTGCCTTGCCACACAGCAAGTGGGTGATAATCAGGATTTGCTGAATATTGATTCTTTTATTTTTCACTACTTTCTCAGTGAATAACTGCAGAAGCAGATGTCACTTGGGTGTAGTCTTCTTAAATTGAATAGTAATGGCCATGTATAGTTTATTTCCAAATGCTCATGCTGTCAATTATATAATATTTTCATCAAGATATACATTTCTCTTTCATGGAGGAATCCATGAGAATGCTAGGCTTTTGGCTTTTCTTTTTATTTCTGGTTTGTTGTTGTTTTTCTTTTAAACTGAGATCCCTTAATTATTTTCAGTGGTTGAAAGTACCATCTTTGCTAATATATTACATAAGTGCAAACTGTTCCTGATAGTGCTAACATAATTGCATTAGAAATTGTGTTTAAAATCTGACAAGTAGCAAGTGCGTAGAACGCTTTTGGCTCTGTAGAAGAACAACAGTCTGAGCTTTTTCAGTTTTTAAGCAACATAAAATGCAAGAACAATAACATTTTAAAATTACAGTTTTAAAACGCCTTTTTAAACATTAAGCCAAATTTATCCAAGTCTTATGTAACACTCAGTGAGTCTCTGTAGTCTCAGACAAGTTTTAAAAACAAAATTGAAAACAAGTTTTACTGCTAGTATTGTTAAATGAGGAACATTTTTACTGCCTGTGCCCAGTGCTTATGTTTCCTCTTTCTCCACACATATATCATCTTGGTCCGGCTCCTGTTTGTGTTCATGCCCAGTGCTGTTCTGACCTACTTGGATATAACTGCCACCAGTATAAACAAGCAGATGCTGAGTGTCTTTCAGTAAATGGAGTTAGCAACACCTCAGAGTGACCTGTACGTCATGTATTGCTGTGAAGGCTGCCAAGCACATGTCATTTGAGAACTGCTGCATCTGTGGAGGCTGCAGATCTGAAATGAAGGAAAGTACGTTTTTTCCATGGTATAATGTATTGCTAAGTTGTGGAAGTCATTATTCCAAGGATGTGGTGACTCCAGAGCGAAGCCCTCCATGAAAGAGGATAGATAAATTCATGGAGAATAAGTCTATAATGCAGAAAAAAAGATTTAATGTCTAATTACTTCTGGTTGACAGAAGCTGGAAGTATAGTACATCAGAGAATTAGCTTTAGTCATTCCCTGGTTAAGAAACTCCTCCCCTTAGCTCCCTGCAACCTGTTACTGGTAGTATGTAATGGGGCAGGAAGGCAAGGTGAATTTTGTGTTCATGTGGGACTATGGCCTGGGGTCCATAACTGAGGAGAATCATGTAAAATACTCTTTTCCCATTTTTAACTAAATCTAAATTTAATTTTAATTTAAATCTAAATTATGGTTTTATTTTTACATTTACTTAGGCTGTTGTTTCTTAGGCTGATGAAAGCTATGTAAATTCTTCATTTCAGACAAGTATTTCAGACTTAGCCCTGAAATTAGTGGTAGTAAGCAGCACAAGGTATTTTTGGAGCCAGGAATAGCTCCAAGGTATATTCAGCTGATCAAACTAGTCAAATTCATTGTTTTACCAATGCTCTCATGCTTTTTCCGGAACTTGAGCTCATTTTAGAGCTTAGAGATGAAATAGCAATTCACAGTGCATGCTCACAAGATGCTCTTGACACATGTAAATAAAATAGCAACACAGTCCGGCTGAAAACAATTTCTAAGGATCACCTTGTCCTTTCAGTATTAAAGACTACACTACACAAGAGAAGTAATATATGCATTCACCCCATGCCATTATTAAATTAGCCAAGCTGAGAGTATAGACATAATACAGTAGAAGAGTCTTATCGGTATGAGCCCCCATAATTTAGAAGACAAATTGTGTAATTCTGACAGGCAGTTGTATCTGGCTGCTTGTGAAAATTTCTGAGTTCTGGACATGGTTATTTACAAACTGTATGGCTTATTTCCATTCATTTTGTGAGTCCATCAGATGGGTGGTCTGCAGAAGATGATTATTTTTTGTGCAAAATGATGCATGCCTTTTTGCAAGCCAGTAAATCAATTTTAAAATAAGCTACTGTTCCAGCCACTCCACACTACTTTTTTCATACCTATTTAGTATAAGACAGGGAGTAATGTAGAGGGCAAGAATGGATAGAACAAAGGGTCCGTCCTGTATAGGTAAAGCTCAGATCTGAATATGGTCATGTTATTTATTTTTTTTTGTTTTGGTTTGTTTTTTGTTTTTTTTTTTTTAAGCCATACACAGAAACATCTTAAACAAAAGGGGAGTTAGAAAGCCAGCTACTCAGACTGTCTCATAATGTGTCTTTACTGTTACGACATTATTTCTGGGTGAACAAGACTGAAACAAAGTTGTGAACCTGGTCAGGCTGAAGAGATAAGTGAGGGTTTGTTTTGTTTTTTTTCCTTAGAATCCACAGAAAAGCTGCTGTGTCAACCATATTTTTAAATCAAGGTGACCATGCTGGTCTATTGTTCAGGAACTATTTCTATCTGTCTTCTACGTGTGTATTAGTGACTGGCAGTGAAAATTGAACTGTAAATTAGCAGATCCATATATTGGATCTGCTATGAAGTATGAAGTATATGTTATTTGAGTTTTTTTGCTCTTATTTTGCTGCTAGAATTGCCATAGAGACTGTTGCCATAAGTAGAAGAGAAAGGGATAGAATCCAGTCAGCCAGCAAGAGGTTTGTTAAATAGTAAAACTGGAATAAACCACTATAAAATCTGACCAGAAAAATTGTTTACGGATACTATATGAGATTTCAACTACTGTCATCACTTTCACTGTTACTTTGCTTCATCTTCCATCATTGTTTTCTGATCCTTTTTTTATCCTGCAAAACTTTCCCTCTTCTACATATTTTTATAGCAGATGATTTCCCCTAGCATTAGATCATGCCTATTCATGAAACATTTATTTGAGAGCTTTTGCTTCTCCATTGGGAAGAGCCAGTAAAGAGTTACCATCTAAGTGATCTTGTATTTTTCATCCATTAAAATTGAGGCCATCACAATACAGAATAAGAAAAAAAACCAAACATTTAAAATAAATTGAGACATAGCCTGTAACTTCACCAAGACCTATGCATGTCCTTTCATGTCCTCTGCAAACATTTTATTAGGATTTTTTTCCTAAAAGATTTTAAATCAATAGGAAAATTAGGGTTTGGAGTTGGGGTGGGTTTTTTTGGTGAGGTTTTTTTTGACATTTTGGGGTGGGATTTTTTGTTTTGTTTTTTTGTGGGGTTTGGGTTTTTTTTGTTGTTGTTTGGCTTTGTTTTTTTTGTTTTGTTTTGTTTTTGTTTTTTACCTCAAGAGATTAGAATACTGAAATTCAGTGGCATAGATTAAATAAATTGTCCAACCAAAATTGGAAACTTTGGAATTCCCTCAAGATTTATACTTAGACGGCTCCATTATTTCTGATTTAAAGCTGAAAATCTAGTAACTTCAAACATATGGATTCCCTCTGCTGCCATTTCAAATGATACTTAATTGAAGAAATTAGTCAATCTCTGACATGGGCAGATCTTCAGCTGCCTTAATTCTTTTGTCAAATATGGATCTATGCAATTTTATATTCCTATGTAAATGAAAGGTCAGAGTTCCAATAATTTTATAAATATGTCAATTACAAGTCTTAGTGAAATCAACTGAATTTCCACATGTGTAGATAAAAAATGCCAACCTTCATAAATTTAAGGCAGCCAATTTCTGAGTTATAGTGGATATTAAATGCTGAGGCCAGCATGAACAATACCATGTCATCTCTTTCTGAGTAGCTGGGTAGTTCAGCAATATTTTCAAAATTAGTTAATTATCATGTTACTTATCACAGGATGCATAGCTCCAAACTATCCAGCCTCTGTTATCATTACTGCTATGCAGCCAGTATCATAATGTACACTAAGATTCATTCCAATCTCCAGAATGTTTCTTTTGTGCCCTCCCACTCAGATAACTGACTTTACCTGGATTTCAGAGTACAGCATATAGGTCTAAGTTTTGCATGGGACCTCATGTTGTTTGTTACATTGCAATTTTTTTAATAGATCTGTAAATTCTGACTACTGCCATAAGTCCGTAGAACCTTACTTTACAGTACAAAATGGGTATAATTGGAATGGATTTTGCTTTCACATAGTGGTAAATGAATTCTTCTACAACATGGTAATAGAGAACCAATTGTGTTAAAAGTTATTTGCATTAATTCATGCAGTAAAATTAACTTCTTAATGAATGCAGACTGCCTATATTGGTTATCATGTGGTAGTTGAAAGCCAATGGATTTAACCAGATTCAGCTCTCAAGATACATCTATTTCACTTGCCACCTTTTACAGGTGAAAGAAAGTGGTTATACCATTGCTTAGACTAACAAATGCTGGTTATCTCCCACCATAAAGAGAGTGTAACAGCACTGCTGGTAGCTGGAAGAAGAAAGGTCCCCATACCCTTACTGCCTTACATTGTCTGCACCATAAGCCTAGTGCTCTGGATGAGACAGCCACTTTCATCCTACCTGGTTCCTTCCCCAACCTATCAGACTTCATCTTTGCAACAGAAGTGCATCTCAAAGTGGCATGAGGAGGGAGGTCTGTGGGATATGTGGTGGCTTGCACAGGAATCATCCAGTGCTGCCACCAGTGGGAACATAGCAGAACTTTCTGGGAAAGGCACTGCTCCTTGGCTATAGGAAGAGCAAGGATGGGCCTGAGTTTAGTATCTCCACTAAGAGGAAAAAGTGGTCCAGCAAAGCAGAACCTAATTTCCACACAGCTCAAGGCAAGCATTGACTGCTTTTGCATGCCAAACATGTATGTAGGATCTACAAATGAACTAAACATCTACTGCTGTCAGTGAGATCTAGGTGACAGAGTTAGTGATGCTTGGAGAAAGACTTGCCTCACTGTAAAGCTTTGTAATGCTTGACCATGTTGTGCTTATGCTCAGCCAACTCAGTAAGTTCCTTCTGTTTGGTATGGTACACAAGGGAAGAGCAGTGCATCTTGTCTGTTATGTATAGTTTTCTACTATACATAAGTTACTGAACTGTTCTTATCTCAGCCCATGGAATTTATGTTCTTTCGATTCTCCTCCCCATTTCTCCGGGAGTAGGAGGGGAAGAAAGGGGGAAGTGAGCTAGCAGCAGCTGGTTCTGAGTTACAGGAACCTCGTGAAGTTCAAGAATGTACAATGAAGTTCAATAAAGTACAATATCCTGCACCTGGAGAAGAAGAACCTCAGGCACCAGTTTATGCTATGGCCCACTCAGCTGGAAAGCAGCTTGCCAGAAAAGGACTGAGGAGCCCTGGTGGACACCAAGTTGAACATGAGCTAACAATGTGCCCTTATGGCAAAGGCGGGTAATGGTATGGCCTGCCTTAGGAAAGGTGTTGCCAGCAGGTCCGAGGGATGTTATTCTTCCCTTCTGCTCAGTGCTGATGATATCACATCTGAAGTGCTGCGTCCGCACAGCACCTGGAGTGCTGTGTCCAGGTTTGAGCTCCTCAGTACAAGGACACACGGACATAGAAAATCCAATGAAGGGCCACAAAGATCGTGAAAGGACTGAAGTATTTCTTCTGTAAGGAAAGACTGAGCAATCTGGCACTGTTTAGCCTGTAGAAGAACACTCTCAGGGGAATCATCAGCACATATAGCGTATATAATGAAGTCAGGTTGCTTGCAGTGCTGCCCAGTGAAAGGACAAGATGGCATGAGCATAAAATCAAACACAGAAGGTTCTTTGTGGACATAAGATAGCACTTTTTTTCTGAGTTCGACTGGGCAGTGGCACAGTGCCCCTGGAGGTGCCAGAGTCTCCATCCTTGGTCAAAAGCCATCTGGACATGGTGTCATGATTTAAGACAAAAACCAGGACACATGGTCCTGGGTAACTGGCTCTATGTAACTCTGCTTGAGTGGAAGAGTTGAAACAGATTTCTTCCAGAGGTCCCTTCCAACCTCATCCATTCATTGTTTCTGTGAAAGCAGAAATGTTAGTTGACAGTCTAGTTTCTAAGCTCTGCTCTTTGTTTTGACATGTATCATCTATAATAGGATCTTAGACACCTACATGTAGATGCCTAAATATAGGTTTATTCTTGAACTGTATGAAACCCAGATTGTCTTGTTTTATAGTAAAGAGTAGCAGAAACATATAATTTATTTGTTAAGGGATGTTACTTGAGCTGGTTAGCATTTTTCTAGGTCTTAGTGATTTTCTCCAATTTACTGAAGTTGTTCCAGTTGTTTCTGACAAATGCAGTAGAAATTTATGTTCACATCTGTAATCTCCATGTAACCTCAGGAAATTATTCCTAAGAAGGACCTCATAACTGTTTGATACTTCTCTATCTTTAAACATACAGCTCCTTCTCTAAGATCTACTGTCATAGTTCTAATCAGTTTCTATGCCCTGCCTCTCAGGCCTGTGTAAGACAAGGTTATGCCATTTTTTACTACTGTGCATTACTTCAAATATTCCCCTTATTTTTATTTTCAAGTATCTACATCCATTCTAAAAGTTTAGTTTGAAGTCTTAGCTTTCCTTAAAAATAGTTTCTAGTCTACATGATAAATCAAAAATTAACTCGTGAAAGATTTAATCCTGAGGAATAACTAACAAGAGTAAAAAATAATTCTGTTAAGTACACTATTTTAAAAACATTTTCATGACATGATTTTTGTTGGATTCTGATTGATGCCTCTGAAAGCTTGAAATAGACTGTGGTTTATTCACAAAAATATGTGAATAAAATAACATCTGAGCACAAATATTAAATGTGTAAGGGCAAGACAAGGTGTTACTTCTGAGGTAGTGGTACTTTCCAAGGACCTCCCTAGGATACAGTTTTGTTAAGTAGGAGATCTGGTGTCAGAAGATGCCCATGAGAAGAAGCAAATTAATGTTTCTGGTGCTCACAATTTTTAAGTATTATACAGTCATTCACCACCATCAGAAACATATGAGGTATTTTATGCATTACTGCATGCACTCCAGCTCTGCTGGACATGTAGATTATAACTTTTCCTGACATTTCTTTTTTTCAGTCTGTTATTTTCTTCATACATAACTAGAGTCCTGATATCTTTGAAATGATTCATATGGTGGTTCTACATCCTACAGGCCTGGATATTTGCTATGCATTTATGTATGAGATTTCTGATAAAGAAAACTCATCATGTTTTATTCTGCTATGATGGCTTGCAGGTTTGGTAGCTTTGCCTCAGCTTGTATTATACACATCTCCTTTTCCTCTAATGGAAAGAGTGGAAATGCAGGGTAACATGTGACACTACAGGAAATACTTTAATGAAGAAATAAGAGTTGTGGTACCTTTAGGACTGCACATTTGTCTCCTTTCAAACAAGATAGCACCTGCAATAACTGACACAGTTCCCCAGTACTCTGGCCCAAAAGGTGTGTCTGCCTCTGTTCAGGCGTAAGTACACTAGCTGTGGGTTGAAGCCAAAAGAACTGTTGTAAATCACTCAGCTGCAGAACAGTGGTCCAAAATATTGGGAAGCAACAGCTGTAAGAAAAAATAGTATCATTAGAGCAGCCTGTGTGTAAGGAGAGTAATTCTTGATCTGTTTTCCAGCTGAATTAGCTGCTTTAAAGCAAGTACCCCCTTCTTCAGGTAATCTTGCTAAACTAGTATCTGTGGTCTGTAATAAGCTACACTGTTAAAACTCTTAACTATGTCTGTTTTGATTTTTAGCCCTTTAAGAAAGCAGTTTAGTGCCCACTTAAGATCTGGCAGGCTTGGCAGTTTTCAGGATGGTTCAAACGGAAAGGCTTGTTACCTTTAGTAGAAATATTTCCGGTAGATCTATCCAAGTGTGAATGTCAGATTTACAAGCAGTCTTGACAAAAACACAAAGTTAACAAGCAGAAGAAGAAGAAAAAAACCTTCTGAGCTACATCATCATAATTGTTATTTGTGGCTGTAGCAGATGAAAAAAATAATGCTTGAATTAACAGGCATTATTGTAACTGAGACTGTCCCTTTAATAAGTAACTCCAAGAGATAGAAAAAGGCGTTCCAAAGTTAGAGCTACTTGTAGACAAGTCTGCTGTCATTACTTTTCCCTTCATGTTGGATTATAGAACAAAGTTAAAAAATAAAAGAGAACCTGAAGCCAGATTTTTAAATCCAGAGACAGGCAACAATTTAAGTCCCCTGATTTTTGAAATGCTGAGCCTCTGGCAACTTTCATTACTTTAAAGGGAGCTGCCAAGGGCTCAGCAGATGAAAATAAGGTCAGTTATTGAGGCACTTCACTAAAGATTAATGAGCCAGAGAGAGGAGATTCATAACCAGTGCATAGCATGACTGTGCCCCTTTGAGACAAGAGAAGATTCTGAACAAAAAAACAGGCACACCCTTACTGCAACTAAGCAGTAAGTGCACTATCCACAGGAGAAAGCAAGATTTTTTTCTATTTTACAGAAGGTGGACATGGCCTTTGGTTTAGGGTTTCTTTTTAAACAAAACAGCAAAACACTGGAACAAAATTGGGGGAATTTTAGGGAATAGCATGATTTTAAAAGTCAAACTTCAAACCACTGTGTCTGTCTCTGAAGAATGACACAAACCTGTTCTTTTTTTGTTGTTGTTCTTTTTTTTTTCTGCCCCATTCAGATAGAAATGCTGTATGTATAGAAGTGCTAATAGGTTTGGTCTCGGCAAAACACTGCAGTTAGTTAGATTTGGTCCTGGCAAGAGCATAAATGTGGGATCAGGAGGTTCTGTGAAAGCTAATTGTCTCTATATGTCAGGTCAGGATGAATGTATCAGTACCATGATGTGTTTTGTTTGGGAAAGTAAAAATGTTGAAAGGAGGGAAATAAAAAGCAATTTTTAGCAGTTCTGTCAAGTTATGTTGCTCAAACCCTTCATTTTCTATTGAGCTGCAGCATGTATTTTTTATCAAATTTGCTTTCTAACTTTGAGTTCCATGCATCTTGCCTGCACAAAGATATCCCATGTTACAAGCTGCACCAGCACTCACATTAAAAACACTGTAATTTCTAAGAATTCTTTACTGAGCTGTGAAAGTGTGCTCTAGGCAGATAGGGCTCAGGGCTCAGTTGCAGAAAGAGACTTGTACACTCACCAAGGCCATTTTAAGACATTGCTTCTTTCCCCCTGCTTCTTTCAGGTTGGCAGTTCCCACCTGAAAATTCCAGAAGCTTCAGTTTCGTGTTCTGCTCTCCTAAAACTCTACAGAGTTGTGTCCTGTTACTCCAGGAATTCGAAGGAGTTTTATGTCAATGAGTACCATCCAGGTCTGAGAACCTGAACTGTGCATTTCTGCCAACAGGGCATGCTGGTGTACGTTATCACCATATGGTTCATAGGCCTACCTCTTCAGCCTCGCTCCGGTTCCCATTAGCCCAGATGCCCACAGTGGCCTGCATTAAAGGCCCTGGTTTGCATAAGTGGGCCTGCCAGTGCTTACGTATTTCTCACAGAAATTGATTTATGAACTTGCTGGACTCTTCTCTACACAAGTTTTGCTTGCATCCAGAGCTAAGTTTTGGGTGTGCTTGAAAAACTAACAGTTTGGGAAGTGGAAAATCCTCCAGATTAATGTAAAAAAAGCCAAGCACTGCCAGAAAAATTAATATAATGAAATTAAGTGATTGAGAAGGGTTTTTTTATTTAATATCCCTCTGGTTTGTTTTGATAATTTTCAGTTTAAGGCTGTGTTTTAATGCTCTTGGACTATGTATTCTCAAATGTATTGCAGTAATGAGCAAGGGCTTCTACAAAATCCCAAGGGGGTTTTAAAGGAGTTGTAGAGCAGAGGGCTATAGAAGCCATCCCCTTATATAAATGAGTCTTGCTGCAGGGTTAGTCATGGTGGGAACTTTGTGAAAAGGTTATATGGGGGAAAGCAATGTAGTATTACTGCTGTGACATTCTCCTCCCAGCAAACGGTTTATAAAGCCAACTCACAAACTGGATAAAAAGTTACCTTTTTTGGCTTTTTGATAACTGTGAATTATCAAATACATAGCAATTTGAGAATTGATCACATAAACAGTTTGATAATTGCAAAATGTCAAAATTGTCTGTATTGATCCTTACGCTGACATAATAGCATGGTGTATGGTGAGACTGTACAAGAAATCATAACTCACATTTGTGTTACTGTTGAGTCATTTTAACTGAGACTAGCTAGCATGGCTGAATTTATGACAGAAAGAAAGGAAGAAAGAATCTAGTGACGTTTCCTGTAGGAGTGACCATGGTGGGAAGGGATCCCTGTTCAGAAGTCAAATAAGCCTGCACAGAAATTAGGGTAGCAATTGTGAGTGTTCATGATTATTCAGAGCTTGGTAAAATACCTGGGTTATGAATCCATGGAGGGGAGAATGAGAAAGAGTAGGAGAATCTGTGAGTTTAATTTACATAGTGTCCAGACAAAATGACAGAAGGTCCAGAGAGTATGCACAAACAATAGAGAAACTAAAGAAGCTTATTAAATATGTTTAGCTGATCTGCTTTAGGACATGCAGTGGCCTCTGAGTGTTACATAGGTACTAAATAAGGCAACATTCTTACTGTTGGTGCTAGTCAAAACACCATCCTTGTTGCCTTCAGGGAGAGCAGACTTCTTCCTCACAAAGTAAGCACATGCATCATATGCAGCTACTTCTTTTCTTGTATTCTGTTAGATCACTTGTGCCAAGCACAGCACTGATGCGGAATAGGAGCATTTACAGAAAGCACAGAAAATTGTTTTGTAAAGCATAGCTATGGGTCCAGCCTCTTTTTCAAAGCAAGGCTAACTTCAAAGTTGGGCAAGACTACTTATGGCTTTTCTTCAGCAGTTTTGGAAATTTCAAAGGATGGCAATTTCACAGCCTTTCTGCACAACCTATTGCAATTCTGAACCGCTCTTATTGTAAACTGCTCTTATATTTCATTATGCCCATTTAGAATTCCTTTGCTTCTTCCCCAAAGCAAGGAATACCTCAGAAACAGATTATTCCAAGTCCCAATCAATATCTCTGATCTCCTTGCATATGACAGGAATATACTTTTCTGGCATATGTTTTGTGTTATGGCCACAAAGTTTTGTAGCTTTCCAAATACAGTCTGAACAGAAATTTCCTATGTAACAGATATCTTAATGATCATTTCATAAGCTGGCCATGTTATCTCTAATTTTACAACCTCTATGTTAAACTATTGATCTGATTTTTTTTTCTTGTTTGTTTTTTTTTTTTTTTGAAACCACTGGTCCTTGAAAATAAGATATGAAAAAATACAACTGAAGTAAACCAATCTTTTGTGTTTTCTATTCAGATTGCAGTGCTTTGATATCAATTTCGTATAGCTGATGTTTGGAAGGCATGCAAGGAGTATGGTAGTACTGGTATTGGTACTCTGTTACACTTACAGATAATCAGCTACTAAAGCATAGCTATAAATGATCTTCTATCATCAAGATTGCTTCAACAAATATTAGTTTCTAAGTCTGCAGCAAGAAAATGTAGTTATATGGATGTTTATGTCAACTACAGCTCTTCAATTTTTACTGACCTTGTGCTCTTTGGGATAAATTATTTTTTAAGTGAAAGTTTCAGATGGATAAAGATATCCACAGAAGATTTTATAGCATAAAAACTTCTTGTTTGGAGAATTTGAAATATGTCATCATCAATCTCTCTAAAAGCACATTTGTGGTAATTTTGACAATGTGAGTTAAAGAACACAGAATATAGATACCTGTTACATACAAATGCAGCAAAACAAATACATATAAATAAATATTTCCAAAATTCACTTCATAATTAGTGAAAGAGCACATGTCTTTCCCAGAAGGCATAATTAAACTGTGTATGTGTTGCTGTTGGACCTACATATATTCAGGAAATGCTTAGAAGAAAAATCCGTTCAAGACTTTGAAACCTGAAGGGACTACCTTTGTGTAAGATGTCCATGAACAATACATTGCTAGAAACTGGGAGAGAATATAAGGCTACTGTAATCGCACAGATATGTTTGTTTTCTTCTTATACTCTTCCCTTAGAATCTGCCTTTGGCCCCAGTTAGCTGTATCTTTGCTGTGATCAGGTTCATTGGCAGAAAAATGGTCAATGATTATGTCCATTCTTAATATGAATGGATATTGCAAATCTGATCCTGGTGGAGTACAACTTTTCACTGTATATAATCAAACCTTGGTGTTTATTGGAAAGCAATCTCAAGTATTCAGCAAAAGCTTCGAGTTTATTTACAGCACAAGGACAAACAAACAGAATGTTTTTTGGTGGAAAAAATGTTCCTCTGCTAAGTAATTTTCTGTACTTTTGTACTTTCAACTACATAAAATACAAAGCACAAGTGCTCGGTTGATGAAGATGTCAGATTGAAAACATAAAAGTTTATGTCTAAAAGTATCTGAATCTGTGTTCTAGACCTCAGCTGGAAATGGATTTCAAATTGACAAGCATAACAGCTGAACGTATGTGCAGTGCTTTGAAATGGCCAACTTCAGATGGTCTCAACAACACTAAATTCTTATAGATAATAGGGTAGATAAAACCAGAGATTCCAAATTGCATAGAGCTTTATACTGTAAGTTGTCATATAGCAATTTTAAAATCAATTCAGTGTTGAACAGTAAGCCAGTGCAATTCTCTCAGAACTCAAGTTTCATACTGAGACCTCCTTGTGCATGCTAAATCACAGCATCTGTATTTCATATGCTTAGGAAGAAATTTCATTTAGAGGAAATACTCACAAAGTCATGCAGCAGTCCAATTCTGTATGCTAAGATACTGAGACAACATATGGTGGCATATGCAGAAATGGCATTTTGTGAGCTGTAACTCACTAAACTAAATATGGTCTTGAAGTTCCAAGGACATATTCTTGACTCTTTAACTTATCTACTGTGTCACTTTAAAGTAGTATTTCCTGTTTGAAAAGTCCAATTCATTATCATCGGCTTCTCTGAGAATTACTGCAAACCTACCAGTATTTGTTAAATACAGTCCAAAGTCCATGCAGTGGGTGACTCTTAGCATCCTGATTTCTGCTTAGTAGAGTCTTAATCTCTCAGTAGTCACCGCAATGTCTGATGAACTTAGTTGTGTCTTAGATGCTAGATGAAGAAAAGGTTTGGAGAACAAGGTAGATACAATTAATTTGAAAAAGAAAGAAAAAAAAAGTGTGTCACTTTATTTAAAGCAGCATTTCCTATATGAAAAGTCCAACTTTAATTTTTGTTAGTTTTGTTGTATACGTTTCCCTTCCAACCACAACAGAGAACTCACTATCCACAGTAAAAAGCTTGCATTTTCTTAAAATTAAATTCAAAGCTTAAAAAACTATTTATAGATCCTATTAGAGCTGCTGCCTCTTGTGCTTTAATAGAAGCTTTACATTTTAAGCCATGTAGATGTTCAGCTTAAAACTTAGATCCAAATTTTAAGGCAGGTGAAGTAGACTCAGAAAAATATTGGGTAATGCTAGCCTCCTGACCAAAAAAAAGACAATTTCTGTAATTTACCATCATTTTGGTCCAAGTTATTGTAGCTGTATTTTGGCATATTTCTTGGCTGAGTTCAGGATGCTCAACTTCAACTCACTGAAGGTGGACTATGCTGTTCCACTGAAAAGCATCTCAGTATTGGTTGAGACTTAATAATAAGGACACGTCATACTGGTAAAATCATAAAACCAAAACAAAACAAAATGAAACACCAGAACCAAACTTCACTGAAATACTGAATAAGCATTTGATCTTTTTTCTTCCATCTCGATCTTGCTGTTTAGACTAATCCTGCTACAATACATTCCCTACGAAATTATGAAGCCACCTTAAATTTCTCAATTAATTTTTGGAGCAATTTTTTTTCTTTTAGTACTTCATAGAAGCACTTAAAAGCAGAGGATGAAAATACTAGTTAAGTTAAAGTTTTATTGGCTGTAGTGTGGTATTCTTAATGATACTAGAAGAAAATGCTAATCACAGAATTTAAATGACAGTGTACAGTCTAATGTAAGACAGTAGATCATTTAACACAGACAAAGGGAACAAGCTTTTCCTTTTTTCAGGGAGCTTATAAAGCTGAATAATTTCTCAGTAATAGAGTTGATTAGACCTGAGAATATGATGAAATAATGCATTCAGACAGCAGATATAAGTAAAAGCAGTCAGAGCATGTTTTTCTAAAATGCCTACGACAATCAGATCCTCAAGACTAAACACTTGATGACAGCTTCAGCTGTGTGGACCAGCCTCAGCTACTGCTTTGTGAATTACCAGTATGATCTTAAGTAACTCAATTATTTCATGTGCTGGAATTCCAGTAACAGCGCCAGTAGCACTGTGATACCACCATCCTTCTTGACCACAGAGACACAGCTGTCACACTGAACCAGAAGGTACAGAAATGGTGCTTGTTGAGTTTTTTGATTGTTGGTTTTTTTTCCATGAATGCTCAGTGGATCACTGAGTAGGGCACTCAGATCTAGGAAAAGATACTCAGTTTCCAGCTGTACGGGTGAGGAATGCAAGCTTGAAACCTGAATTTCTGTTTCCTAGGGGAGCGGAGCACAGTCAGCATGTATAGAGTATCACCTGAGAAAGAACAAAGAGAGTTTGAAAAGAGAAGAGAGGGACAGATCTCAAAAAAGTTCAGGAGAAGAAAATGTATGATAAATAGGAGGTATAATTAAGCCAGAATCCTGTAGTATCTTGTGCAAGAAAGCGCACATTACAAATGAGCAGTTGAGCGCTACCACAATTCAGGTCAGCAGAAAATGAAAATACTGCATTAAGCATAGTTATATCTATATCTTGTTGGTTCTCAGGGTAAGTTGAATTTTGTAGATAGTATGATCAAAGGTAGTGTAAGAATCTGGAGTGTTGGTATTAGCTTTTCAAAAGGCACCAGCAAAAGGTAAAGCTACTATTAAGCATGAGAGCATTTTAGTAATTCATTTTATGTGGTTCCTCATCACAATTTTTTTTTAATAATTTATTTTACTAAATAATATTTGTTACATTGATTGGTGAAGATGTCAGCAATTTCTTGAGGAAAAGGATTATGGTACTTCTTTAAGTTAGCCTGTCCACACAAAGCAAAGTCTTAATGTCTTTTATGAAAAGAAGTGACACATCCTTGTTGATATTTTCTGTGTGTGAAGGTCTAGCAATGTCCAGACCTCAGTGAACTAACCTACTTAAAAGGAAATGTTGGTGATTTCCCCCTGGAATAAGTCTTTCACTTCATGGACCAATATCATTTGTTTAAATCAAAGTCCTTTAATCAGTCTTGTCATCTAAAGTAGGTTTATTTTGAGAAGTTAAAAAACAAACAAACAAAAGTTGCTTTGTTTTATTCCCATTAAATCAAATGCAAAACCTCACATCCTTGTCTTTATGAACAGAGCTAAACTTATGATGAACACTTTAAACTTCTTATCTGAGTTTCCTGTTTAGTATTACAATCCATGCAGTTCATTAAAGTCTATGGATTCCATCAAATTTCAGGCTCTGCTAAGCATGTGTTATGAAGGACTGCAAAATGTTTAGTCAAATGAGTTTAAATAATAGTCAAAACAACTAAGATGTCAAGAATCCTGAGGCATACAGAGAGATAGTAAGGTTAACTATATGTCCTTATATGATTTCTTTTCATAATGGCTTTGATGGCAGATGTTCCCTCAAGACATTGTTTCCACCAGAGATAATGACTAATGGCAAAGAGTTATTCCATGTTAATGGAGTTGCAGAAACTGATGATCATTCTGTCACTGAATTAATACCTATCACCCCTCTCTCTGTCATCACTCTTGGTAGAACAATACATCAGAAATCTGACCCAAGGACAAGAATGTTTTTAATTAATTTTGTTCTTGTTCTATACACCTGGGTATGATAGCAGAAACAAATGGCAGTAACATACTTAAGGAATCTCTCTGACAAATAAGCCTTGAAGTACTACATGGAATTGGTGTTCATCTTCGCTTCTGTGCTGACTTGGATGAACAAATATAAAAATAAACTGGTGTCCTGGGTTCAGCAGTAGCAGTCATGTTTTTTTTTTTTTCCTTTGTGCTAGCTGGTGCAGTGCTGTGTTTTGACTTCCAGTCTGAGAACAGTGTTGGTGAAGTCGATGTTTTCAGTTGTTGCTAAGTGATGTTTACCCTGACCAAGGACTTTGTGAGGCTCATGCTCTGCCAGGGAGGAGGGGAAGCTGTGAGGAAGCAGAGATGGGGCACCTGACCCGGGCTAGCCAGGGAGGTATTCCATACCACAGCACGTCATGGCCGGGGTGGGGGGTGACTGGGAGTTACCGGGAAGGACAGGGGCTTCCGGGTGGAACTCGTCTTCTTGGCCGGTGGTATCGTATTCTCTTCCCTTGTGTCGTGGTTTAAACCCAGTCAGGTAATTCGTTCGCTCACTTCCCCCGCTTTCTTGCCCTCCCCCTGCTCTCGGAGGGACGGAGAGGAGAATCAAAAGAATGCAACTCCCACAGGTTGAGATAAGAACAGTTTAGTAACTAAGGTATAACACAAATCACTACTGCTACCACCAATGATAATAATGATAAAGGAAATAACAAGGGAAGAGAATACAACACCTCAACACCAGCTGACCGATAACTTGGCCCCCCAGCCCCGACCAAGCACCGACCGATACCTCCTCCAACCCTGCAGTCTCCCAGCCCTCCCGGCTAACTCCCAGTTACATCCTGGGCATGACGTGCTGTGGTATGGAATACCTCTTTGGTCAGTTTGGGTCAGGTGTCCTGTCTCTGCTTCCTCCTGGCTTCCCCTCCCCCCTGGCAGAGCATGAGGCTCACAAAGTCCTTGGCCAAACCAAAACATCCTTGTTATCAGCTCTGTTCCCGAGCTGAAAGTCAAAACACTGCACTGCACCAGCTACCAAGAAGGGGAAAAATGACTGCTACTGCTGAACCCAGGACATTATCCACCCCTTATTCCATACCATTCACGTCATGCTCAGATCCCACATTTTCAATATACCATCACTCTTATCTCAGTGCACTCTTATCTTAGTGCATGGACCAGTCCCTATAAAGCTGCTGAGTCCATCTGGTCCATGATGTCAGGCTCCATCTCTTGTAACAGTCTTCCAGAGCAGGAGAGACTGTGTGCAGTGTTCACACTCGTGAATAACCTGGGCAATAGTGTCCATTGCTAAGTCCACCCCTCGATCATGAGTCCATCTCTATGTTGCATCTCTGCTCTGATGGCCTGAAGTGCCATGGGCCCACCAGGCTTAAAATAATTCACTGTCCCCTTAAGCAGTTTCTGCAGCTTGTTGCTGGGGACTCCACACAGCTGCCTTCCATCTCCGACGCTTCCAAAGCACTGGAGGGGCCCAGTGGACTAGATACTTGCCCATACTGTCCCACACACCCTGCCACTCATGACTGTCCAGCCTTGGAGAAAACCTTTTGGTCCCCCTATATTGTTGTCTAACCCCAGACAAGACCCAAACCTGACTCTGCTTAACTTTTGAGATCAGACAAAATGGTTGTGGGTAGAACACAGTCTGTGTGTGTGCCAACATGCTGATCACCACCAGAATCAGCAGGCAGGTCCCAAGGATATCCAAAGGCCATTCAAAACCTTCAGAACTCTCAGTTGATGCTGCTGTACTTGTCACTGGGGCTGGTGTAGCTGCTGTGCTTGCCGGCTCTCCCACCGCCAGCTTCTCTTTTCCTGAGTCCAGCTCTTTCTCCTCTGCCTCGCTGGGAAATGCTGCGGGGTCTCCTGCATCCTCCTGGGGCTCGGCAGGCGGCTTCCGGGGAATGCTCTCGGCCGTCGCGGGGCTGGGCTCGGCCGCGGGGCTGGGCTCCTCCGCGGGTCTGGGCTCCTCCGCGGGGCTGGGCTCCTCCGCGGGGCTCGGCTCCTCCGCCGCCTCCTCCCGCTGCTCTGCAGCCGCCTCCTTCCTCTCCTCGCCCGCCCCGACCTCCTCCACCGGCCGCCGTCCCCTCGCGGCCTCCGGCCCCGCTCCCGCCACCGCTTGGTCCCCGGGGCCGCTCTCCCGGGCCGCTTCAGCAGCCGCCGGCTCCCGGGGCCGCTCCCCCTCGGCTCCCCGCAGCCTCACGAAGATGGAGAGTAGGGTGAGGGCCAGGACGGTGAAGAGCAGCCGGACAGCCAGGTACAAGTCCACGGCCACGTCCGTCCCGCCCTGCTGCTGGAGCCCGCCCGTATTACAAGTCATTGCCATAAAGTACAATGGGATAAAAACCTTAGCCCAAGCCCCACACTTGAAAAACACTAATACAGCAAATACCGGATGGACGTAAGATATGAAGGTGTCCTGTCTCTGCTTCCTCCTGGCTTCCCCTCTCCCCTGGCAGAGCATGAGGCTCACAAAGTCCTTGGCCAAACCAAAACATCGCTATCAGCTCTGTTCCCGAGCTGAAAGTCAAAACACTGCACTACACCAGCTACCAAGAAGGGGAAAAATGACTGCTACTGCTGAACCCAGGACACCTTGTTATTTTCCCTTATCATTGTTGTAGTTGATAGTAGCGGTGGTGATTTGTGTACATTGGTTGCTGGACTGGTCTTGTCTCAACCCATGGGAGTTGCACTCTTTCGATCCTCCTCCCCGTTCCTCCGGGAGTGGGGGAGAACCCCGGTTGGGGGGGGAGACACGGACCTCGATTGTTGTCAGCTCGGCACCACTCACTGGGAGTGAGTGAACAAGTTACCTGACTGGGTTTAAACCACGACAACTGGTCAAACTAATTTCATTCTCAGCTATTCGCTAGACAAGGCTTTTTCCACACCCATATTCATAATATATTTATCTCTTTTGCGCTGATCTTAAAAAAAATTCCCAGGACACCAAAGGGATTACATAAAGGCACATTAAGAATTTGGATGATATCCAGTAAAATAATTATTTTGTCATTCTGCTATCCCTACATTTCAGAATGCAATTATGGATTTGTGCATTAATCAACATGAAAACTTAAGAGCTGAAAACTTAAAGAAAATTAAAAAAAAGAATATAAGACATTCAACTTACACTTAATAAAGAATGTGCTCTGTCCTTCCAGCTTTGTTTACAAAGACAGACATTAAAAGACTGCTCAGGGTTTTATACATATTTTACACTCACAGACCAGTCTGTTGTAGGGAGCTACCTTCATAAAGGAAAGATTGAAATGTTGGGACAACAAGAGAGATCCTATTCCACTAATTAATGCAAAGACAGCATGAAAGAGTGGGGTGGAGCCAAGTGAATATCTGAAGCTGTAGACAGGAACTCAAATGCCATGTAGATGTTAGCAGTAAAACCGATGTATTTTCCAATTTCTTTGAAAATTGCAGGTAAACATCAAGGCTAAAAAAGTGTTATTTCACTAAAAATTCTAAGACAGATTTTATTGGCACAATTCTTGCAGACTTAATTTAAAAAAAATATTTTTTACTGTGATCATAACTATTACTTTAATATTTTTAAACACTGCTTGATGTCATTTGCTTCTACATCTTTTAGCTCTTGTCATCCCTCTTAATGGTCATTAATCACAAAAGCCACCCATTTTGTTTCACGAAAATCTTACTAATGAGAATAAATGAGAAAGGATTCTGTGAATACTAGAAGCTGAATATTCTGTTTAAAATTCTACCTTCTTTGCAAAGTCATCTTTTTCTTTGCCTTCCAGCCATTTCCCTTACCACTAATAAAAGTTACTGAGAGTTTTATATGATTAAAGTCTATTAGTTATAGTAGCTGTACATTCTTTGCAAATGCATAAGAAAGAACATATTAAACTTGATGGTTATTATTTTTTGTTGTACCTATGGTACTTTCATCCATGATACTCTGCAGTGACTAACTACTAAATATTACTTGGCATACAAAGTATGGTTTTCCAGGGAAATTAGTTACGTTCTTTGGTTGATCCATCAGGGTACAAGTATCAGGCACTGATTAATTATCTCTCATTCTTTGTCTGCTCCTTTCTCTCTCTTTCCCTGTCTGACAGTGAAATCCTGTCACAGGAAGGCTAGGAAGTCCACAGCACTTCTTTCAGATCTATAAGTTAGGAATGGACAAGCAACGATATGTAAAAGATCAGGAAGGAGGGGAATTTTTGAATCTCTAGCAGTTTTTTAATGGAAACTGTATCAGTCTCATTTGTCTGATAGTGTGTAAGACAGTCTCCTTCCTCTTAAGCACTAAATTACGGATGCTATCAGATGCAATTCCCAAGTCTTGCTTCAGTCTGCCACACTCAGTTTTGAGTTATGTGCTTTCTTTCAGCTTAAACCTAGAAGTTCCCCAGCAATTTATGTGAAACAGAAGAATGTGTCTTATATTACTCATTTCTTTTTGTTGAAGCCCTGGCAGTCAAGGAATCTCAAGTTAGATGGAAACTACATTTCTGTTTAGCTCTAAAAAAAAGCTGCCATTCTGAGCTATTGTATTTAGAAAATAGCTCTGGTCTTTGTAAACCTGTGAGCCGCAGCACTTTATTAATAGTAAGTACTATGAGGCAGCCCACTGGTGTCAAATATAAGATTTCAGTTTATTGAAATTCCAAAGTTTTTAAAAAATTATCATTGAAAAGTTATTTTTTACCTCTCAAAATTTTGTGAGTTGCAAAGCTTTAAATTAAAGTGTTTGTGGGAACAGCTCCACCAATGACATATCCTTATAATACATTACCACCAGAGTGTTAGTGTGACTGTATTCAGTAAAAGCAGATACAAAAAGTACTTCAGGGGTTTGTATCTAGTGTGCCAAAGTGAAAGAGCCTAATTCACCTTCCTCCTGTATGTAACTGTAAATCAGGGAAAATTCATAAAATTTGTGCATTTACCTTTGGGTAGAAATAGTGTGAGAAAGTAGGTCTGGAAAATAGATTTTTTTGCCAACATTTGTATTTTTACTCTGGCAGATAGATGACAAAAACTTTAGCTATAATGTTAGGTCAACAAAAATGTCATCATGGCTTGACTTCGCAAATGAAGATTTGGGAAGGGCTTTACCCACACTTACTACAAGCGCACTGATGACTAAAAAGGCCAATGTGAGATAGGCAAATCCAGCTGCAAAAAGCACAGCAAAAGGTGTCCCCTTCAGGCCTGCACAGTGGATTTTTTAGGTGAGGCACAGCGTGCACAGAACTGGCCCCACCCTTTACACCTGAGGTTTATCTGCCAGGGCCTAGCGAGCTTGGACAGTGACAGCGAAGCCCTCAGGTCGTAGGTTTGATTAGTGTCCTTCTCCTAGGACGGTTTCCTGAAGGCTAGTGAACCCATCCTGCCCGTGGACACACTTTCGTCTGACCCTTCAGTTGAGACCTGTCTGGCATGGGAGACCATACCGGCAGCATAAGCCACCACCAGCATAGCTCCCAACCTCACAAGGGCATGCAAACTCTTTCCCCAGGACAAGGGGGTGTCTGTGAAAGAGACAAAAATGTACCAGTCCTAGAACTGTATACATCCAAAGTTGAGACAATCCACTGTTTGTGGTGTTCATTGTTTTCCTGTGAACATGCTTGGACGTACTAATCTTTTACTTCCCAGAAAGCCAACCATATCTGGCTGCATCAAAAGGAGAGTGATCAGCAGGTCAAAGGAGGTGATCCTGCCCCTCCACTCATGAGACCCCACTTGGAGTATTGTATCTAGTTCTGGTGCCCTCAGCCATAAAAAGGACATGGAATTGTTGAAACAAGTCCAGAGGAAGGTCACGAGGATGATCAGGGAGCACCTCCCGTATGAAGATAAGCTGAGAAAGTTGGAGCTGTTCAGCTTGGAGAAGAGAAGGCTGCATGGAGACCTCATAAGAGCCTTCCAGTATCTAAAGGAGGCCTATAAGGATGCTGGGAAGGGACTTCTCATTAGGGACTGTAGTGGTAGGACAAGGGGTAATGGGTTGAAACTTAAACTGGGGAAGTTTAGACTGGATATAAGGAAGAAATTCTTTCCTGTTAGGGTGGTGAGACACTGGAATAGGTTGCCCAGGGAGGTTGTGAATGCTCCAACCCTGGCAGTGTTCAAGGCCAGGTTGGACAGAGCCTTGGGTGACATGGTTTAGTGTAAGGTGTCTTTGCCTATGGCAAAGGGATTCAAATTAGATGATTTTAAGAGTCTTTCCAACCCTGACTATTCTATGATTCTGTGATTCAGTCCTGTGTGTGGTGCACTTAGTGGAGCCACTGTGTTCTGTAAGCATTTGCCTTGGGGTGAACTAGCAGCTTTTCTTTGTTGATTTAACACTGCTCATAAAAAAAGGTTAAGCACAAGTAAAACAGAGTTTCATTTAATTATTTGCAATGTTAATTTCTACACAAGCTTAGAAAATCACTAGGCTATAATACTGTATATATTAGCAAATATATTAGTAGTATGGTCTGGCTTTTGTGTAGCAGAGAAACCTACTGTAAACAAGAGGTGAAACATTATCCTTATGTTTGATTACTGGGCCATATACATTCAGTGACTGTTTTCCTTGCGGAGTGATAAAAATAATGGTACTGCCAAGCAGGTTACAGGAATGAAGCCAGTAAGTAAAAAATATTACTGTAGAGATTTATTGGAACAGGCATGTTTCTTGTTACCTAGATTTCTAAATATATAGGGAAACTGAGCAGGAAGAATCATAGAATAGTTAGGGTTAGAAAGGACCTAAAGATCATCTAGTTCCACTCCGCTGCCATGGGCAGGGATGCCTAAATCCAAACCATGTCAGCCAAGGCTCTGTAGAACCTGGCCTTGAACACCACCGGGGATGGAGCATTCACAGCTTCCCTGGGCAACCTATTCCAGTGCCTCACCACCCTAACAGGAAAGAATTTCTTCCTTATATCCAATCTAAACTTCCCCAGTTTAAGTTTTTACCCGTCACCCCTTGTCCTATCACTACAGTCCCTAATGAATAGTCCATCCCCAGCATCCCTATAGCCCCCCGTTCAGATACTGGAAGGCTCTTATGAGGTCTCCACGCATTCTTCTCTTCAACAGGCTGAACAGCCCCAACTTTCTGAGCCTATCTTCATACAGGAGGTGCTCCAGTCCCCTGATCATCCTCGTGGTCCTCCTCTGGACTTGTTCCAACAGTTCCATGTCCTTTTTATGGCTGAGGGCACCAGAACTGAACACAATACTCCAAGTGATGTCTCACGAGAGCAGAGTAGAGGGGCAGGATCACCTGCTTCAACCTGCTGGTCACGCTCCTTTTGATGCAGCCCAGGATACAGTTGGCCTTCTGGGCTGCAAGCCCACGCTGAAGCCAGCTCATGTTCATTTTCTCATCGACCAACACCCTCAAGTCCTTCTCCGCAGGGCTGCTCTGAATCTCTTCTCTGACCAACCTGTAGCTGTGCCTGGGATTGCTCCGACCCAGGTGTAGGACCTTGCACTTGGCATTGTTAAACTTCATGAGGTTGGCATCAGCCCACCTCACAAGCATGTCAAGGTCCCTCTAGATGGCATTCTTTCCCTCCAGCGTATCAACCGAATCACACAGCTTGGCGTCGTCAGCAAACTTGCTGAGGGCACACTCAATTCCACTGTTCATGTCACCGACAAAGGTGTTGAATAAGACTGGTCCCAACACCAGTCCCTGAGGGATACCACTCATTACTGGTCTCCAATTGGACAATGAGCCATTGACCACAACTCTTTGCGTGCGGCTATCCAGCCAGTTCTTTATCCATCGAGTGGTCCACCTATCAAACTGATGTCTTTCCAATTTAGAGACAAGGATGTTGTGTGGGACAGTGTCAAATGCTTTGCACAAGTCCAGGTAGATAACTTCAACTGCTCTACCCCTGTCCATCAGTTCTGTAGCCCCATCGTAGAAGGCCACCAAATTGGACAGGCAGGATTTCCCCTTACTGGGAACTTCACCTGACTGCCATGATTTTTCAAATAAGATGGACAGTGGCTTAGCAACTTCATTTGCCAGCTCCTTCAGGACCCATGGATGGATTTCATCAGGTCCCATGGACTTGTGTACGTTCAAGTTCTTAAGATGGTCTCAAACCAGATCCTCTCCTACAGTGGGCCCAAGATCCTCATTCTCACAGTCCCTGCATCTGCCTTCCAAGATATGGGTGGTGTGTTCAGAGCAATTGCCAGTGAAGACCAAGGCAAAGAAGTCATTAAGAACCTCAGCCTTCTCCAAATCCAGGCTAGCCAGTTCTCCTGACAGCTTCCGGAGGGGGCCTAAGTTGTCCCTAGTCTGTCTGTTATTCGTTACATACCTATAGAATCCCTTCCTGTTATCCTTAAAATCCCTAGCCAAGTTTAATTCTAATTGGGCCTTAGCTTCCATAACCTGGTCCCTAGCTTCCCAGAGAACATCCCTGTATTCTTCCCAGGCCGCCTGTCCTTGCTTCCACCTTTTATAAGACTTTTTTCCTTTGAATTTTCCTCAACAGCTCCTTATCCATCCAAGGAGGTCTCCTGGCCCTCCTGCTGCACTTCCTTCTAGCTGGGATGCAACACTCCTGAGCTTGTAGCAGGTGATCCTTGAATATCAACCAACAGTCTTGGGCCCCCTGCCCTCTAGGGCTATATCCCATGGAACCTTACTAAGCAGGTTCCTGAAGTGGCCAGAGTCTGCTCTCTGAAGTCCAGGTCAGTGAGCTTGCTGCGTGCTCTTCTCACTGTCCTGAGGATCTCAAATTCAACCATTTCATGATCGAATTCTGAAGAATTCTGTGGAAGTCCAATCTGTATCTTATTTCTCTTGAATTTTAGAAAAAGCTTCATTATTCCAGTCAGACTATTAATGTTAGCTAGAACTTTTACATAGATGGACTAACCAGTTTCTGTCTTGAGCCTTTCATGTGAAGCTGATAAAATTGCTACACCATGTGTGTAGGCTGTATTTTCTCCTTTCAGCTTTTTCTTAATATTTTTTTCATTTATTGGTTCTTCCTGTTCTGTTTATATTACAGCTTAATAGGTTGTTTCATTATTGCTATGTTAAGAATGAGGTAATAAGGATTTAAAACACGGTGTATAACTGTCACACAAAGTGAAATTTAAATACTTTGAAAATTATTGTTTAAATGACATGAAAAATGAATTGAAAACCATTTATTTTTTAGTCTTATTTTTCAGTCAGGAATAGGTACGCAGACTTTACAAGGTTAGCCTGATATATTATGGTATTCAATATGATATTTAAATTATTGACATTCATTTCATGTGATTTTGCAATGTGTTTATGACTCTTTAGATTGATTGTGTAGGTCATTTTGATGACTAATTGAATTAATAAGCCAAAATGATTTTTAATGAATCCACGCTAGCGGAGAAGGTGTTACCTTCCATATTAGAGAACAATAACCACATGCAATTTGAATATAAATTCATATAAACTACATCACAGTATGCAAATCTGTTTTGTCATTACTGATGCAGGTCTGTAAAGCCCAACAGTACAGCAAATACTAACATTTTGCCTTGAAGTGTTCAAAAACATAAAATAAATGAGGCATGGCTATTGATTGTCTTCGGCCTACATTATCAGCACAGGAACTCTTAAGAAGGCTTTTCTATCTTCCTTTCATGCCTCATTTTCTCATACTATCTAATGAAGAGCTTCACTTAAACTATAATGTGCCACTATCTTGAAAGTACCTTTCTATGCCACTAAAAAGATACAGTTGTGCATTATGGGCTTTTTACTGCTGTTTTTATTGCTGTGTTGCATTTTAATAATAACATTTTGTAGTGCGAGAGTTACTTGTTTAATTAATTTTTACTTTTAAATTGTATTTTGTCTACTTTAAAAGCAACTTAGAATCCAAACTTCAAAAAAGCAGATTGTCAGCAGTAACTCTGGATTTCAGGTTGTCACACCCAAGGCTGTCTATCAGTAAATTAGAACTGTGGAACAGTCCACTTTTTTTGCCTTGTAGGTGTTACTATAGTTTCAATACACTGGTTTTTGGACTACAAAGGAAATTGTTCCTTCGGCACTAGTGATACTTGATTTCAGTGCTGTTTTCTCAAAACTGAAGTATTCTGGTACATGAAAACTGATTTAGTGGTAAAAGTCTTATGGCAAGAAAAATAAGAGAAAACAATAATAAAAAAAAACCTGAAAATTAGAGTATTCAGCAATTATGCACACGTAGTAAAATAGTTGGTCAAAACATCAGTGATGTGACATCTTGACTGAAAGACTGATACTGCTTAACCTTTTCCAACTATTTTGAGGTAGTCTACAGATTATATACTCTTGCTGAAGGCTCTATAATTTACTGTGCTCACTAAGACTCATGTAAAATGCCTTTCAGTGCTGGATTCTGAAGTTCATTACTGATCACTTGTAGGTTTTCGCTAGAATTTGCACATTATAATCTGGAGGACTCAAGCTTTCGATGCAACATAGAACTTTTATCTAGAAGAAAATTCTGTAAACTCACAAAAATAAGAGATGAGAGGTATTTGAAATTACAAATAAAATATTTTTTCTTTTTTTCTTTTTATTTTCCTGTTGAGAAAACAGGTATATGTTTTAATGTAATATATCAGTAGGTTTTCTGTGTAAAATATAAGAAAACCAAAATCTGGACTGTGTGGTTACAAAATACAATCTCTAGGCAGCTAAGCAAAGCTTGAATTCTGAACCTGAGCCTTGGTATTTTCTGGCACTTATCTCTTGTGGGTATTATGAAATCTCTGCTGTTCACCTTCCCAAAAGGATGAGAGATAAATCTTCTGTAATTTTGAGTCTGGCGCAGTATGATTTCACTTGGATAAAGCTAGTTTATAAGCATACACATTTTAGGCTGCTGAACTCAGAGTATAAATCAGGGTCTAAAAAATTCAAGTGACCTAGTTATCCAGGTTCCCTATCTGAGAAAGTCTCAAGTATCTTCAAGTTTAAAAACAAAAAAGAGCACGAATAGCTAATTCAACAACACCAAAACAATTTTATTATGCATAAATTTTCTAAATTCGAGCAATATGGTGTTGGCACACGTTTATTTTCCCAGATTTTCTTTCTGATAATTGTGATATACTTGCAAGGCTGTTGCTGAATGGTCTATCTAATGTATGTGCATATGCATCACAGCCACATTTTCTGAGAATAAATTCAGTTTTTGTTGGCACAGCAGGGCCTCAAAACTCTGTAAAAAGCAAGCTTTATGCATGTTCAGGCATAATCATAAACTTCAATTTTCTTCTCACAGGTTCTATTATGGCTGAAGCTATACCTAATTTCTGAGGTAGATTTTTATTAGTAATAAACATGAAATGGTAGATGCAAGTGTCCAAGATCATAGAAGTAAGCTTCCTTATAGCCAGGTCATTCCCGACAAAATTATGTTCAAGTTGCTAAAGTTATTCAAGATAGAAGTCCTCTACATCCCCAATGTAATCTCTGTTTAACTGCCCAAAGAGTTTGTTTCTGCAAGTTGTATCAATATTTCTTAACTTGTATCAATATTTCTGTGGCTTGAACTGGAACTTGAAAACAGTTACTCCTTAGCCTCTTAATGTAAAGTTCTATATTACCTCAGTCATCGCCTTTGCTGAACAAACCGACTGACTTATCACAGCCCTTATCTGTAGATTGTATTTTCTAAACCATTCATGATTTTTGTTTCTGTCTTGAATTCTCCCTATCTTGTGTTCATTTTCTTGAGAATTGAACATTTCTGAATTAATATCAGCTCTCAGTGTGTGAAAAGATTGGTAACAAAAATATTACAAATATTAATAATTACATATAAGTAATTATACGTAAGAAAAATTTAATATACACAAATAATTGTATCACTGCTTATTAGAGGAATTTTAGGCAAATGAAGAACAGAATGAAACTAAGATACATATGAAAACTATCAAGTATTAGTATAAGAAAGACCTTAACCTGTTTTGATGCTTGCATTAAAGTTAGCTGGCTATTAAGAGAAAATCCTAATTGCAAAAAATTACGACAATTTTTTACTACCAAGTTACACTTCTGCTTTGAGAGTGCTTTGAGTGGAGAGCCAAAAATCTCACAATTTTACATTCCTTACCCATTAGTCAGCAACGTTTTAAATGTAATAATGCTCTGATATTTGTTTCCAGGGTACAGTTCTTCTTTTCCTTCCAGATACTCTTTTGTTTAGTTGATGAGAGAAAACCAACACTGGCACAAGGGTGAAGGTCTTCAGTGGAAAGAAGAAAAAAATGTTATGTTCAGGCTCATATCTTTGACAGAGTCCTGAAGATGAAATCTGACATATAAGAAGATAAGGGTAATATAGAAGGATGAGGAAGCATAATCCTGAGCACTCCAAGTAGACAAAGGTTGGATTTTGAGCTTGATTAACATAAGAGGAGCATAAAAGATTTTAGAGTTAAAGAAGGAACTGATAAATACAAGTACATGGTTGGGCATTAAGATTGATGGGCGCAATCCAGAGTAGTAGTGGAGAGGACTGAAGCAATACACACTTAAAAGGCAACTTGTAGTTACTGTAGTACCTCATGTAGCATATCAGTGTAGTATTCTCAATACCATAATTATTACGATTAAAATAGTTAGAAATCTCTCTAAAATAATCTGAAGCGTTTTTAGTTAAATTTGATTCATTTTTCATATTTCACTGTATGTGAAATGTAGACACAACTACTACTCTGATTGCAATTAATATAAACTGCAGTCTGCTTATTGTTGCACAGCTTAAACTGGTTAAAATCGGAGACATCCTTGAAGAAGGACTTTTGAAAAAGTGCTCCGGTATCTTTCAGAGTCGTCATTGTGGGAAATATCGGAGAAACAAACATAAAAAATACAAGCTGTAAGTGTGAGGTGAGCTTATTTTGTGCAGTGAAGTCTTTGGCAGATGAGCTGTGAAGAAGCAGAAATTTCTGCATCTGTCCCATCTACCTTTTTCTCAGGGACAAAACAGTACCTACTCATGACCGCCTCCAGTGAGCGTCCAGAACTTCACCAAATGAGAGTCAAAAAGAGTTCTGCAGCATTTGCTCTTTACCTTAGCATTTTGCTAAGTAACGATGCTATCTCTTAGGATGAAAATAATGCACTTGTTTAGTAACTGAGGAGTGTAGATGGGAGGTAGCCCCATCATGAGCAGGAAGGAGAGGGTCTGAAATTTTAAAAGGGTTGTGATAAGCCCTGATTTAACATTTTGTGAAATCATCTACAAGGACAGAATACATGTATAATGCAAACGTATTTTTGTCTCTATCACTGATCAAATGAGGGGCAGATATAACACAGTTGTTTACAGTTTTGGCATTGCTAAGAACAATTCTAGGTGTTGGGTTTTTTTCACCCAGTCTCTCCAGTGCAGTGCCAACAACAGTAAAAGTTTATAGCTGAGGTTTAATACCATTTCTGTTGAGTTTACAAGCTCCATAATAGAATAATAGAAACATAGAATAGTTGGGGTTGGAAAGGACCTGAAGATCATCTAGTTCCAACTCCCCTGCCATGGGCAGGGACAACATGCACTGGTCTTGAGCACTGCCAAGGATGGAGCATTCACGACATCCTTGGGCAGCCTGAACCAGTACCTTAATGTAACATATTTTGTTAGATCTTTTACTTAATACAGGACTTCAGTTGCTCAGATTCATGGTATATCTGTCTGGCTGCCACAGCAGTATTTTGTTGAGTGCCTGCTGCATTTTTTCAGGTTCTTAATTTCTTTTTTTATATTGACACTCATTTAGTTTTATCCAACAGCTCATTTAAAAGTGCTCGTAGTTCACAAATACTTTACCAACAGTATTCTGTTGCCTTACGTATGTGACTTTCAAGAAGCATCCTTATGGATGAATAATGTAATCTATTAAAGTCATAAAGTCTTCAAGGAGAAACAATACTAGTCCAAAGAAAAACATTTTTTATTAAACGTATCCAGCTGCCTGAAGATATATAAACACGTGTCCCTTTCAAACACTATCAATAAAAGTTCTATTTTTTCAGGGATATCTTCACTGCTCTTGTTTTCCACTCTTCAGGAACAAAAATCCCAACAACGGGTGGGATCATGTGGAAAATTTTCTTGAAGCCTTCTTGTTTCTAACAAGATTATTGTCATATCAAACAGGAACTGACTTTTTAGAAAAAGAAATCACAGGTAAGGAGCAGCTGCTGATAGTAAGTAAAAAACTGGTTTTTGTTTATAGGAAATCATGCTGGTTTGACTATTTTCAAACATTAGGTTGAATCATTCACTTGTGCTCAAAAAAACCATAGTTTATGATATTCAGCACCTGCAAGCTCTCTGATTCCTCTATTAAAAATTCAGTGGATGCCTACATGTGGTCAATTTAATAAAACAGTTTTTGAGCCCACTGTGGTTAGGGTCTTTATTATGTCACATTCAAGTCATAACTTGGTTCTGCATTTCAGTTGTGGGTAGAGACAGCATCTTGTTCTTTCAGCTGACATGTATACATGTGCATAGAGTCCTTTTAGTGTGCCAAATATTTTTTAATGTAATCGGTGTAATCTTTTCTGTTAGATGAAAGAGTGCTCCATTTAATGGATACATTTTGACAAACCAGTTAAGACATTTATTTTCAGCTGTTGGTAACACTGGGGATGTCAGGCTGCAGATACATGCAGGTCTGTTGATTAATAGCTTAATAGTAGATCCATAGGTGATAGCTGCTGTTTCTGCAGGTGCCATCTCATTTTCTTGGTGGCATGCAATTAAAATCAAGCCTCAGCGTTCTGTGATTACACCAAGAAAGTATGTTTGTATATAAATACTCTCTTTGAAATGAACAGGTGATGTTTAGTGAGTATGATAACAGATTGCCTCTCAACATTTCTAGTTGTGATAGGATGTACTTGTAGCACAGCATAAAATATGCCCAAAATTTCAGATTTTGACTTCTGATTCAGATGCTTATCATGTCCTCTGTCATTTTGTCATGTCATCTTACATTGCTTAATGTAAGATATTTCTGACTTCTGAGGCTGGAAAACGCGTAAATTACTTAGCAAAAATGTGTTTTTCATTGTGAGAATGTCTTTATTTGCTCAGCCCAGATGTTAAGCTCAGCAGCAGTCTGTTTCCAGTCTTGCTAAGGAAAAGCAAGGATGCAGTATAAAGTGGACAGCCTTTAGATAAACCTTTCTAGATTCCAGGGCTGACAGTTTGAAGACCTGCACTGGTTGTCCCCCATGTGTTTAATATATGCAATTTTAATAGTCTTCATCCTAGCCAATAGTACATGGTGTCTGTGTTTGGTCCTGCTTCATAAGCAGTTAACTTAATTCTTTACCAGTCATGTCTTTCCATCTTTAAGGAAAAATCTGAAATACACTTTTCTATTGAGGATCTGTGCTACTATGGTGTTTGTTTTTTTTGTCCAAAAACAAAAGAAAAAAAAATCTTGTAGTACTAGTATATACTTTCATTATCCTATGAAGTAAATCTGAGCTGTACTACTGCACATATTTCTGTAACGATCGGTTATAGGTCCTTTTAAGTAATTACAGTCTGTACTGCTACCGTCTCTTGATTCTGCTGCCTTTTTTTTTTCCTCTGAATTCTTTTTTTTTGTTTTTATTTCAATACTTTCTGACCATAATGTGGCTCTTACTTCAATCTGATAAATTTTAGTCACATATTAGGAATAGATAGGACCTATTTCTATTTGCAGGACTTGTAGTAAGTGTATCTAGGAACAAATGAGTATTAATTGGCCTCAGACACATGTAAACTCGAAATAGATATCTAATATGATAAAAGCATGGATCTGTAACAGCATTTCCATTAATCCCTTCTTCCTGGAGACATCTAAGCTAATAGCTAGACCGAGTAACATGATTGACCAGATGTGAGGGCTGGAGGAAATTCTTTCTGGTACTATCTGTTAGTCCACTAGGAAAATATAATGCCAGATAGTTTGTATCTTTGGATAGGTCTTTACAGTGTAAGAGCTGGGAGAGCTCTTTTTTCATCTTCAACTGATTTTGTGAAGATGCCTCAAATTCTAATGTTTGTGAATGAGTTTGCAGAAAAATGGATAACGCCAAACAACATAAAAGTGATATTTACAGAGTTACAAAGTCACTGGAACAGGAAGCTGTTGAAGTACATACCATAGTAATAAAACAGCAGTGGTGTAACAACTAAATCATACTCAACACTAGGATATCCGCTCTGTCATTCATATAGTCATAAACTATATAGAAAAGGAAGATGTCTAATTTTGATTATACAAATGGCATAAGCTAGATGAAACAATGTTATAATTGTCAAGTAAAATGCATTCAGAGAAACATCTATCCTTCTATGTAAGCAGTCATGATTTCTAAATTAAATGTTACCCAAAGGACGGATTTCTCACATATTAGCTCTGATTATTACCAATTAATGTTTCTGCTTTGCTTGTTTAATTTTTTTTTCCCATTGTTTCTACTACAATTTGACTGCCTCATTTCTTCGCTCTGCATTCCACTTTCACTAGTAAATATTTAGAGAACAATATATATCATCTGCTTTTAGTACGTATATGCCTTTGTGAAAATGCTGACAGTCTTCAGGATGGGGTGAGTCAGGGAGAGCAGGGAGAGTTTGTTTTCTTTATAGTGACAGGTAAACAATGAAAGCATGACATACAGGTTTCTTGTTTATCCTTGCTATACCATGCTTCCAGGATAGATCTCAATTTTTTGAAATATTCTTTATTTTGTGAATAGCTCTTTTTGATTAGATACTGGCAAAAATCAGGGAACATACGAAGACAAGTTCATCTACAGTCTTGACTAGGTTTATCCTCAGTAAAGAACTTGGAGTCTTTATTTTCTCTGTTTCTTCCCCTTTCCCAGTAAAGCAATGATTTAGCATCGATCCTACTCCAATGCCAACAAATGTGGAATGAAGCCAGAGCAGAGCTTAATTCTTCTTGTCCATGATTTTTTCAGTATGAAAGTATACAGGATGCTAAGTAGACATTTATGTTCTGCGTATTATATTTAAAACTTGTGTCATGAGTAGTCCTGCATGCATAGCACAGAAGTTCAGTTGATTCTTTTGAAGTGTTGTCGTGGTTTAAACCCAGTCAGGTAACTTGTTTACTCACTTCCCCCCTTCTTTCCCTTCCCCTACTCCTGGAGGGATGGAGAGGAGAATCAAAAAGAATTCAGCTCCCACGGGTTGAGATGAGAACAGTTTAGTAACTAAGGTATGACACAAATCACTACTGCTACCACCAATAATAACAATGATAAAGGAAATAACAAGGGAACAGAATACATCACCTCACCATCCAACCGATAACTTGGCCCCCCCAGCCCGACCAAGCATCAACCGATACCTCCTCCAATCCTGCAGTCTCCCAGCCCTTCCGGCTAACTCCCAGTCACATCCTGGGCATGACGTACTGTGGTATGGAATAGCTCTTTGGTCAGTTTGGGTCAGGTGTCCTGTCTCTGCTTCCTCCCGGCTTCCCCTCCTCCCTGACAGAGCATGAGGCTCACAAAGTCCTTGGCCAAACCAAAACATCCTTGTTATCAGCTCTGTTCCCAGGCCGAAAATCAAAACACAGCACTGCACCAGCTACCAAGAAGGAGAAACATGACTGCTACTGCTGAACCCAGGACAAGTGTGTTTTCTGAAGAAATATCAAAAGTCTTGTCTGTCTCCCAAAGTCTTTAAAAACACGCACAAGAGTTTTAATGAATCCAGTTTGTGTTCATTTGTGTTCCCACTCTGGGGTTGTGAAATTAATTTGTACCCCTTCTTCAAAGATTTAAAATATTTTAATTAAGTCATTTTTCATAGCTGAAGATGCCAGGTGACTTTAAGGAATAAAAAAAGTTGATACATAAAGCCACCACTGTTTGGGCTTGCCAGGAAACTGAAAGTAGCCTTCACACCTTCTGAATAGATACTGAAAATAGGTACTCTTAGAAGACATCAGATTATTCATTGACCTTGCAACTATCATTCATTATAATAAGGATGAACTGGCTATCTTGCTGGCTTTAGAATAGTTTGCAGGAAATGCTTTTCTGTGACATAAATTCAGACTGGGGCAAATTTTAACCATCTCATACCTAGATATAGAAGCAGTGATATCTAAAAATGGATACTTAAAATATTTCATATACTGAATTACAAGATCATGACTGTTTCTTTTTTTCTTCTTTATGGTTGAAAATTCACTCAATTAGAGATAAAGTTAAGGTAAGAGAAAAGCATAAAAGACAATTAATTCCTGAGGAATAATTCAAACCAAATAAATTGGAGTTAAGTTGCCCTTATAAGTTTGTACAAATTATGTGGAATTACTGAAATTATAGATCTCAATTTACTTTTTAAATTAAATGTATCTTGGAAACCTATTCCAACTTTGTATCTCCTACTGCTTCTCAAACCCAGGCTGGTAGAGGTTGTTTCAAGTGGGGAATCCAAAATAATAATTTGCTTTGAAAAGAAATAACTTGAAAAGAAGTCATTATTTTCAGGCTAAACCCTAACCTAGATAGGAACAATAGGAGCTTGTTTTAATTTGTTAAACTAAATATTTGGAGCATCAGTTTATCTTTTCTTATTTTAACTCTAAGAATGATGCTACAACTGATTGTATAACCAGAAGAACGAAGATTTTTAGGAGCAACCACTGTATGGCAAATTTCAGGTCTCCTTTTAACTAAAAAAGATTTTTTTTTTTTTTTTTGATCAGTGCTTGAGTATTATAGTACTTTTTGAGCTCTTTCCAGGTATCAAAGTGTCCTTTGTTATTTAGTAAAATTCATAAATAGAGGGAAACTGTGAGAGATGTTATGTAATGTTAACATTTTACATTGAGTTGCTTTTATGAATGGTTAAAGTCAGTCTAAGATGTGATTTATGCTCAAAATGTACAAATAATTAAAGAAGAACATGGTCTATCGCTTTGATCTACTGTAGGATTTCTAACATAGTTACTCTATTTATTTTATCAAAGTATTTGAATATCATGGCTTTAGTGATTTTCCTTTAATTTGCATTTAATTTAACTTTGTTTTGGTTTTTCTTATTTTGTTTTGTTTTGTTTTTGTCTTTGTTTTTTGATCACTCTTGTCAGGACTAGATTTTGTAGCATCAGAAATCTTGTGAGCTGAAAGGTCTGATTTTAAAATGCTATTTTCTGCTTTATTTTGATTTTTTTTTATTAATGTAGACAAACACACTTCTGAGCTTTTTACATTCTAGAGAGTGAAATTTATTTTTAGAATAATTACTTATTCCAGCCTTATTCTGAGAAATATTTGCTTTGTGTTAATTGTCCTTTTATAAAAGTACAATCTGTGATTATTTTTACTTCCTAGAAAAAAGTCAGAGCAGTATTAGCAAAGCTATGTCTTCTGGGAGGAAACATCGATAGAAGAATTTAGTGACAACAGTCTCTAATCCCCCAGTGCAGTGGAACTAGCCCCGCTATTGTTTATGCACTGGCATGTCAGTGACACACGCAACTTTTGTATAATAAAGTGCTGAGAAATGGTAAGATAGTTTCAGAAATAAAAAAAAAATAAAAATTAATCCAATGAGCTGCTGCATTTAATAGAGTGACATGTTCAAATTTATAACCTGAAAATATTCTTTTAAAAAATGGTATCACAGACCTGGCACAGCATAAGGCTTTATGTCCTAAGAATTGATGTATAAATATATCAAATACCTCAGCAAGAAATATCTAATAAGGAGTTGTAGACTTCTCTCAAGACAGATCTTATCTGATCTCCACTTTCATATGTATCTGTAATTATGCATCACCTATGTATCTCTATGTGTATAGCTTCTGTTGGTTATAGGATGATCTATATCCTTTACTTAAATGAAACACAATAGTTTTCTGAGTTTGACTGTTCTATCAGTCCTGACAGTTCACTATCGCACTGACCTTAAAAATACATTGGATACTTATGAAAAAGTGAGAAAACTACCCCTCAAAAAATGAAGTTCACTGTCTCTGTCTTGTGATCACTGGTAGGTGGTAGAGATACCAAAACGTTAACAGACAAACACAAAGAGTATGGTTTTATGTCTCAGGAAGTATATTTCTTTCATATGTTATCAACTTAGTTGCTCTCTCCTAGCTGAATGGCAAGTCCGTTAATACTGTAAGACCTCACCTGACTCAAACCTACCTCCTGTCCCTATAAACTCAGTCACTGTTGCTTTTATTTCTGAAGCACCATGAACCTTTTCTAGCTGGGTCCCCAGAACCATTCTTGCTCTATGCACAGTATTTACAATTTGAATTCTTACAATTTTGTGACGAAAATGCTATTTCTGGGAATTAGCAGTTATTCAGTTTTTGTACATAGTAGAGGGTATCTGGTATAGTCTCCTGCAAAAGCTATTTTTTCACTTGGTTGCATTTGAAATTTCTGCAGGTTTGGAAGTGCATTTAGATCCAGAGTTTCGACTTGCCCTAGTACTTGGGATTTTCCCAAGGGATGTTTGGGAAAAATTCCCATGAGATTCTGCCCTGGAATATTTCAGGTAGCACAAAAATAGTGTGGTTTCTCTTCAATGTTTTTGAGTTGGTGACTGTTCAGTCCTCCTTGAAGCTTATTATTCTACAGAAAAATGGAATATATCTATATAATATTTTTGGAGAAGGAAGAAACACTTGTAATTCTGTTACATGGATGAGATAATTTTCAGTATAGTGTAGTGGTTTAAGCACAGCCTGTCACTCAGAAATGGCACAGCCACTCACTCACTACCCACCCTTCCTCCCCCCACTCCCGGAGGGATGGGGAGGAGAATCGAAAGAATGCAACTAACTCTCACGGGTTGAGATAAGAACAGTCCAGTAACTAAGGCATAACACAAACCACTACTGTTACCACCAATAACAACAATAAGGGAAATAACAACAGAAGAGAATACAACCGCTCACCACCCACTGACCAGTACGCAGCCCGACCGAGCAGTGATCTAGCCCTTCTGGGTGACTGCCCCCAGTTTATATAGTGGGCATGACGTGCTGTGGTATTGAATACCATTCGGCTAGTTTGGGTCAGGTGTCCTGTCTCTGTTTCCTCCCAGCTTCCCCTCCTTCCTGGCAGAGCATGAGACTCAGAATGTCCTTGATCAGAGTGAACATTACTGAGCAACAACTAAAAACATCAGTGTTATCAGCACTGTTCCCGGCTGAAAGTCAAAACCACAGCACTGCACCAGCTACTAAGAAGGAGAAAAATGACTGCTACTGCTGAACCCAGGACATGTAGTTATCTGCATACTTCACCTTACGGTACCTCTAGAATGTACCTTTCAGAATTGTTTCTAAAACAGATTTACATATTTTAATCTTTAATTGTTCTTGTCATCTGAAAATTTTGTGTCTTCTATGGTTAGATGAAATTAGTGCATTGGTGAATAATGATAATAGTATAGAAATCTTGAGATAGTTGGCTTTCTGCTTTGATTCCCAATATTTTTCATTACTTTGTTGGTTGGTTGGTTTGTTGATTGGTTTTTATCCACATGAATGGTCAGATACTGAAGTAAATTGCCCAGGGAGACTGAGAGATCATGGAAGTGTTCAAGAATAAATTGGGCACAGTCCTCAGCAGCTTGATCTGGTTAGACCTGTTTTGAGAGAAGGGTTGGACTAGATGACCTCCAAAGGCCCCTTTATTTAAAAATTATTCTGTGGATTTGTGATTCTCTTTTTTTTGTTGTTACCCAGAAGTAAGAAGAAAGTCTCATCAACTATTTTACTTAATTTCACTTGCCACTTCAAGCACTTAGTTATGAAATCTTGACTAACTAACATGAAATGTGTATTCTCTTCCTATTTCTTGTTACACATAGTAAAATATTAACATTTTGATGATTCTGAGCAAGGTGTAGATATTGGATAAATAAACATGCTTCCAGCAGATGTTTTAGAAATTTGTACATGCAAACATTTCCTTTAAAAAACTGCATATCCTTATTAATGAGAATAAATTACAAATTTCTAGTTACCAACAGGTGCCAGTTGCATCTAATTGAGGAGTAAAGATTTTGAGAGTAATCAGCTTTTTTTAAGTTTGCAGTTTGGAGTTTTTTCTCTGATGGCAGGGGTACCTAGAACTAGAGGCTGGAGTTCGGTAATGCTAAGTCTTCATCTGTATTTATTAATGTTGCTGTTTGTGATCTCTCTCTGGTGAACTAGTTACTGCGGATTTGCTTAACATTGCATGTGAAGCGGTGCCGTTCCATCAAGTAAGCAATGAATGTTTCATTCACACTTAGGAGCAGCAAACACAAGTGCTTAATAGGTTTCATTTGATTAAAAGGTGATTGGGAGAGACTAAACTGCAAAAACTGCTGAGGGGATAGAAACAGAAGTTCTAATAGCTGTATTTGGCTAAGATCTCAATGACTTTCCTTTGTAACAAGGAATGAGGAAAGGAACTGTGGGGAAAATAAAGAAACGTGAAACTGAGGGAAGAGCTTTTTGGACGAGAAACAGACTTGGGAAGCTCCAAAAGCTAAATAAACTAAAGTGGATATCATAGAATCATAGAATCGTTAAGGTTGGAAAGGACCTTAAGATCATCTAGTTCCAAGCCCCCTGCCATGGGCAGGGACACCTCACACTAAACCATCTCACTCAAGGCTTCATCCAACCTGATCTTGAACACTGCCAGGGATGGAGCATTCACAACCTCCGTGGGCAACCCATTCCAGTGCCTTACCACCCTAACAGGAAAGAATTTCCTCCTTATATCCAATCTACACTTCCCCTGCTTAAGTTTTAACCCGTTACCCCTTGTCCTGTCACTACAGTCCCTAATGAAGAGTCCCTCCCCAGCATCCCTATAGGCCCCATTCAGATACTCCAGATGTCAGCATACAGATTGGCTGAAATCATGGATCAGATAAGAAAAAAACACTTTCTAAAACGTAACTGGTCTGATATCCTGGTTTTGAAGCGTCTTTTAGAAAAGGATACAGTTGCTGTTAACTTCATGAACATGCAGCACTCCCAACCACACAAAACCAAACCACCTACAAAAGAAATATTCAGTTCACAGTATGGACAGTTGTGCTATAAAAACTTTTAATTTAAAACTGAAATAATAATGAAATAAAAAATACTAGTAAAGAAAAAGGTCTGGGTAGAAGAAGTATAGTGAAGGCTTGACTCAGTTTTTCTAAAGCACAAAGAAGTAACTAAGAGATCCAGTCTTGGGAGATTATCAGGAAATTTAAACTATGAGGGAAAGTAGTTCAGCTTTGAGAGTACATGCTCTTAGGTACTAAGATTTTGCACAGTGTAGCTGTTAAAGTGGAAGAAATTGATCAGCTACTGACAATCTTAAATTTTGGATATAGATGTTTGAAAATCTGTGCACTGTTTATAAATTCTTTGGGAAGTCTGAAGCTCAGCTGAAAACTGAACTGCAGAGTTTAGGACTATCTTAATTCTGGTTTAGTCTGGTTCTTACTGTAATCTTTTTCAAAGACATTTTATAGCAACTGATGTGTAACTTTTAAAGTTGCCCGTATGGTTAGTTTAGTTTACATTTGTACTTGTTTGTTGTTTTACCTAAAGGAAACCAAGAAATACTTTATGGATGTAGTTTCTTTATTTCCAAAGCAGAATAATAGAGTACTTTCTTAATGTCATAGGTGCAATGATCATTCATTGTATCGTGGGATCATTTGTCAGAAGTTAAAGTAATTGCATCAGAGATAAATCTGGCCAATTACTGTTTAAAGAAAACATGGAATAAATTGATTAAGGAGCTATCCCACCCCCCAAAAGTCATTAATTACTGAAAAAAAGTACTAATTTTAATAGCACTGCTGGCAATAAATCATGGAGCATATAGAAAGCACTATAAATGACCATTAAGCCCTTATTTTTAGCTATTTCAAAATACCATCTAATTTCTGTCACTTATCTCTTCAGTTCCTGCCTGAATGAATAAGTGTTAACTTTTTTCCTGACCTTGATCTTCTTTTGGCATTTCTAAAATACCTGTCATGTAATAAGGAATTCATTTACATCTGTAACAGTGATTTGTAGTCATTAGCTTTCTTGCTGTCACTGTGTTTTTAACCAAGTTAATTTTAATGAGAGAGAAAAGGTGATAAGGGGGAAACTGTATCAGTAAACACTATAATTAATTATACTTTTTTTTTTCCGAAGTGTAGTGTCAGTTTTGTGACCAACATTTCAAAGGTACTCCAACATTAAACATTCCTAACGGGAGCTAGATTTCACCTGAAATATATATAAAATACATATTTCACCTTAAATAGATAACCATCATGTTTTGTCATACAAAAAAGTTGTATGACATTACTCCATCAAGCAGTGTCATCTGCTGAATTCTTATCTGTTTATTCCACACTTCTACGCAGAGAAAACAGAAGTAGTGAAGTTACTGTGTACAAGCACAGTTTCATAAATAGCTCTTGCACAAGGTAGGAACCTGTCTTAGAAAGTGTTGTGCTGGTACAGGTTTCTATTTATACCTTGGCTCCTTTGTGTTTCTGTGGCTGTGAAAAGGTAGTTTAGAGTAAAGGCTTTTCCCATAACCAAGTGTTGCTAGTCAGAGTAACCCTAGATTACTAGGTAGAATTGTATTCTGGCATCAGTTGTGTGAAGTCTAAATATGACTCAACTAGAGTAAATGTTACCAAAGCTATTGCATCTGCTTTCCTTCACTGAAAAGAGCAGATAAGTCTACTTGACTGTTCTTGTACTAACTATATGAATGCATTTCTTCAAAGTCAATTTCACAGGAGGCAGTTTTGCGGGGCTAGAATCAGATACCTCTCTTCATGTTGAAGATCTTCTATTCTCAGGTTGGTAAACTGGCTGGTGTTTGATCTAACTCTGGAATATAGATGTATATCCTGTTCACAGCAGGGCATTACTTCAGTATATCAGATACAAGACACTTCTGTTAAGGTATTATACTTCTGAATATTAGCTGGCAGAAGATATATCTAGGAGTGTCCATTTTCTCACCTAGTATAGGTTATCTGTTTCAATGTGATCAAAGAAGCTAAGTCAGTTCAGGTTAGCTGTTCTCTGGTCCTTTGTTTTAATGTACAGTTCTATGGCTTTTCTAGTACTTTCGGATGCTTTAAAAGTAGAGCCGAGGAAGCCCCAGTTTATCAGATTCTTCATTATTTCAGGTTTGCCTCTTCATGTTGGTTTTCTCTAATTGTCTTTGAGTCATCTGTTTTTCAGAGAAAGTGTTACAATATCAGTGAGGAAGAGGTTGCTCTCTGATCTGATTTAGTAGAGGACTGAAAAAAGGGTTTTCAGGTGCTTTGCAAACAGTAGGTAGGAGTGGTGGAAGAATCATGAAAGACAGGGAGAACACAAGAGCTAAAAAAGAAGGGCAAACTTTGCAGCAAGAGGAAGTAAAATAGAAAACAGCTGGAAAGAGAATGAAGAGTAGACTGATCAAAATGTTACAAAGGTGGTGAGAAAAGGAGGGAGGAAAGTCAGAAGTTAAACAACTTGTAGCGTATAGTCAGAATGTGGTTACTCCTGCATATTCACCACCATTTAGCTGTGCATTAGTCTTATCATAAACATCTTTAAATCTCAATATTTTAGAAGCAAGCAAAAAATAAATTATGCTTAAGTAATTTAACAGCATTTACCGTAGAGTCATAGAATCTTAGACTGAACATCTAGCAGGGACACCTTCAAAGAGACCGGGTTGCTCATAGCCCCATCCAGCCTGACCTAGAATACTTCCATGGATGGGGCAACCTGTTCCAATGTCTGACCACCCTCTGACAGTTAAGGACTTCTTCCTAATGTCAAATCTAAATCTACCCTCTTTCAGTTTAAAGCAATTTCCCCTTGTCCTGTCACTACATGCCTGTAAGCGGCGAGGAGAAGCAGACAGGCCAACCCAATATGGGTGATAAGCAACTTCCACTTTCATTGTGATGCAGTTCACACATATATAGGAGTGGTATTCAGCCACTCCTTCTTGGCACAACAGTATTGGTTAGCCCCCCACAGCTTCCTCCACATTCTCCTCCCATGTCTGGTCTCCGGCTACCTGTGGGGGCCACCCCCTGCCTTGCTTGCACAGTCCTCCAGAACTCTATGGTCCTGCTCTTAGAGTCATTCTGCAACAATTCCCCCCTTTTTCTTTGTGCAAGCAAGGCATTATGGGTTATTCTGTTCACCTGTTTTATCACACAACTATAAGCAAGTCTAATAGCTACAATGATTAACCTAACAATGATACATAAGTGCAATACTTTAAACAGCAGTGTTTGACTCAACCTGTAATGCCCCATGAAGACAACCTTCTAGTTATTCTTAGGATATTGCTCATTTACTATTGCTGGGTAAGCTGAGCCAGGGTTCTCAGCTGTGCGTGCATCGAATTAGCATAATCAAAGAGACTCATACAACACATTCCATCAAACTCTTCACATCCATGTCCCTGTTCCAACAACAAAAGGTTCTGCAGTGTTGCATGTCTTACAGAATCAACATTAAAACAAATCAGAAATTGCCTTCGATGTAGAATTGTCTGCTTAGCAACTCAGCAACCCAGTCTGCTTAGTTGAGCCAAGGCCCCGGCTGAAGCACTTACAGTGATCTGGCATATTATGATTGGATACATGTTTTGAAGACCCTTAGTGACTAACATATAATTGGTTAAACACAGGTGTGAGAACTCAACCTTGAAAGCTTGCCAACAGTCCACAGTTCTCATTAATTTGGTGAATTCCAGCCTCTTATCTTGCTTGCTTAAGCTTCTTCAGGCCTCCCATGGCCTTGCTGTATCTTTCAGGACTATTCAAAGTTTATGTACCACTTACGCATTCTCCTGTGAGAACACTGTCTCCACATCTTCCCCCTTTATGTTTTATATATGGTTTGGGTGACCCTACTTGAGCAGGGGATCTGGGCTAGATTATATTTCCAACATATGCCAACTAGAGGCTGCCTGGGCCTGCCCCTTTTTTCTGCTGTATGGCTCTCTGATAACAGGCTGTATAGCTCTCTGATCCTTCACATCAAGGTCTGGCATGGCATGTGTCCCCACCGCTCCACGCCTGCTGGGTTGCAGCCAACAGCGGAGCTAAAGGTTCTTCTTGGTGGCAAACACAGAAGCCAACCCAGTCTTGCCCTTGATTGTGGTAGCAGGCATTTGGTCAGCCTCAGTCCTTGCACCTTGCTGTCAATGCACAGTTTCACCTGCTTCATCCAGTAACGAGTTGCTACTACAGCAAGGCACACACAAATTTACATTAGCAGAGTAGCTATTACAGGGTGCAGCAGCATGTTGAAGATGCTGATGGCAGTGAAGGACTAGCCAAAGAAATTTCTTACCAGTGGAATTCTCCCCCCTCTTAATTTGTTCCATCACCTGCTTTATAACACTACCATTGTATTAAAATTTTTCTAGCTTTTGCCTTAGCATTTTCTAGCAGCTACTGCAAATTTCCATACTCTAACATCTCTTTTACAAGTGACAAATCTATACAAGGTGCAGTTTCTTATTAGCAACTAGCTAGTAAATACAGATGGTTTTATACACAAAATCACAACCTCTAATAATAGCTATTTTACGAGCACACATATTCAGGATGTTACTTTTCATCTGCCCCCAAGTGATGTCTTGCAGTTATTTGTTCTTTCTCTTCCTCTATCTCATTCTGCTTGGGGTAATCACGGTCAGCTCCTGTAGCTGAGGCATCAGGTTTTTCCATTCATCTGTCCAGCTCATGGCAGAGCTTCACAAACTTTGCAGGCAGTCGCCATGGACCTGTAGGCAGGAGGACACAAATATACCCCCTCCCCCAGGTTACCAGTTCTTCAAATTCTTGAGAAGTAGACAGGTTAAGTGCAGCATCATTACTCTCTCTCCCCCCCTTTTTTTTTTTTTTTTTTTTTTTTCAGTCCCTGCAAAAGCCATCATTACTCCCACTACAGTCCCACGTACAGAACATGGCACAAGGTCCCTGTGGAGACTAACAGCGAACCAGCTCCGAGAAGCATCATTGCAGTGCGAGGTGGCAGGCTCAACCTTAGCGGGTGTCCCCGCAGAGGCTCTGCTTCCCCCACATCGCATGAGGCTTGGGCTTTTATACTGACCAAAATGCACACTCATTCTGACACAGGTGGCCAGCCTGTGCTGGAAGAAGTGGCCAGCAGTATCTACAGAGGTCTCCAAGGGTTGATAGAAACCTGGACATACTTATATTTACCAACTTCTAGTACATGAGTATCACAGAGAAACTGTATGGGCTCCCCCTGTCAATTGCAAGAAAAAATCATAACATATACAGCTTGAGTATAAGAGGATTTTAACGCATACGTGGTCACTGTTTGTCAGGCCTCCTTAACTGTTTTGAGATCAAGAGCTTCCCACTCTTTAGCCCCCTGCTGTGTAGTAAACACACGATATGCAAAGATGCCTATTGCAGAAAATTCCCCAGTAATGTTCACATCCTTGGTTACCCATTGTTACAACTGAGCGTCTCCAGGGCCAGTAAGTCTGAGCAGACCAACCCAGGAGACAAAGAGTCAGGGTCTGGAAGCAGAGGATGTAAATCTGGATCGAATTCAGAGGATTCGGGGGCTGATCCTGCGCTGAACTCGGGATCTCTGTTGCTCGCAGCTGTGTCTTTCTTATCAGATGTATCTCATTCGGTATGTAGCCATCTGCAGACCTGGTTCCTCCGTGACTGAGTTAAAAATTTTTTTCACTCAAGGGCATAGTGGGTAGGAGAGGCTCGCAGTTCCTTTAAATCTCCCGCTAGCGCATGATCTCTATTTTCTACTGCCTGCTTCAAAATGGCACCGCCCTCTTTCTTTCGGATTCCTCGACATTTATCATACGTATACCTTCTAGTATACTTTCTCTGTCCTTTTCAAAGTCCCTACTTTCGGAACTGGCTTGGTGGGGGAGCAGGGGGTTACACCTCCTCCGCGGCACCTTCTGATGGAGGGGGAGAAAAGGAAGAAGGGGGGGGGTGGGGGGAGTGGGAAACTCTGTGCTCCCGTGAGTTGGGGGAAACGACTTGTAATCTTCCCCCAGTTTCAACCGACCAGGGACGTCTGTTCCTAGTTTCTCCGTTGCTACCGCGGCAGTTTTCTTTTCTGCCTTGTATCTTTTTATACAGTTCATTACTTCCCTCCGTGGTTTACCGAGTTTCTTTGCCTTTTTATAATCATTAAGCACTGAGTCAAATAGTTCATCACCAAACTTTTGCCACTCACTCTCCTCAAATATTGTATTAGGATCTGCAAAAAAATCCCTTAGCCTTCCCTACAGCCACTAGACCTGCTAGCTGCTTTAGAGTCTCAGGCTCAATTCCCCGCTTTTATAAAAAGCACTGTAAAAAGTTCAGGGCTCAGTTCCCCGCTTTTATAAAAAGCACTGTAATAAGTCCAGGGCTACCTCTCAGTCCATTTTCATGGCCAGCCTTTTCCGGATCATCTTCTTCTGGGTCGTCCTGTAACCTCGGTCTCCAGATCGGCCTCCCAACGCAGCAGTGTCTGGTTCGCCCCAGCGGCGGACTCCTTTCGGTTAGTCCAAGCACCCGGGTCCGTCACGCCACCACAGCAGCATTGCCCGTGCTTCCCAGCCGCTGCCGCCGGCGCCGCTCACTCGCTGTTCCGGGTCCCCGTTAGCCGGGGCCCTGTATCCGGGTCCCCTCTGACCGGGGCCCTGTATCCGGGTCCCCGCAAGTCGGGGCCCTGTATCCCGGGTCCCCGCTAGTCGGGGCCCTGTATCCGGGTCCCCGTTAGTCGGGGCCCTGTATCCGGCCTTGTTGAGCTTAATGAAGTTTGCATTGGCCCACCTCTCAAGTGTGTCAAGGTCCCTCTGGATGGCATCCCTTCCCTCCAGTGTGTTGACCACATCACAGAGGTTGGTGTCATCAGCAAACTTGCAAACTTGATGAGGGTGCATCAGTCCCACTGTCCATGTCACCGACAGAAGTGTTGAAAAGGATCCTAACACTGTCCCCTGACGAACACCAGTCATCACTAATTTCCACTTGGACGTTGAGCTGTTGACCACAAGTCTTTGTGACCATCCAGCCAATTCCTTATTCAGAAAGTGGTACGTCCATCAAATCCATGACTCTCCAGTTTAGAGACAAGAATGTTGTGTGGGACAGAATCAAATGCCTTGCACAACTTTAGGTAGGTGTTGTCAGTTACTCTTCTCTTATCCACCCAACATCATAGCCCCATCATAGGAGGCCACCAGATTTGTCAGGCATGGTTTACGCTTGATGAAGCAGGTCAGAGGTTTATGTCTAATGGAAGAATATGGGGAAATAAGGAAATCCTCCCCTTGAGCCACAAGGTTCAGAATAGAGCCCCTTGCTTTGTAAGCTCCTGAGGCATATTGGGTGTGGATGGATCTAGTTTTGGTCTCACATTTAGTCAGTGATATTTATCTAAAAGCTTACAAGTGTCATTTTGCAGCAGTTTTAAATTGGATTTTAGAAAATGACTTGGTAGAATTCACTACAGTTGCTGTAACAATCTATACCCATACACACACACACCCCCACACATACATAAAGACAAGTAAATGTGCCTGTTAAAATTCCTTTCAAGTGAAATACTCACATCTAATGTCATGGCATTTCTCGATGGGTGTGAGTCAAGTCTCGAGGAATGGGGAACTTCAGGCTGGGTTCTTTCAATGACAATCCTCTGATTATCACAGACTTAAGAGTTTGTGAGCTCTGAGCAACATCCCACACAGAGGGAGATGCTGGTCACTACCTGCTGTAGATCAGTAGAGCTCAAAGGGCCTCACTTAGAACCACTATTTATAGGGTTGCAAGATGACCAGTTTTAGTCATTAGTAAATTTCCATCCTGGCCACAGAGTCCGTAGTTCCTAGAATCAAAACTCTAGTAACAACAGTATCGTTCTGCTCAGGCTACTGTCAGGGAAGGAGTGTTTTACAGCTGTCGGGGGATAACTGGTTATCCCTTCTCTCACTTCCCACCATAGCCAGGAAAGAATCAGTCCCTGGTATGATCATTGCCTCCTTTCTCAGCCATGCAAGAGTTCCTGGTTGGATGCTCCACCACCCAGCTCATTACACAAAGAACAAGACCTGACGGGAGCTCCTAAGACTGCGGAGCAGCCCACATGATGGGGTGGGGGGACAATGCACCAACACGATGCTTTATAATAAAATAAGAAGAGCATGAGACAAGTTTCACCTTGCCAACTAATTACTCAATACTGGGAAAGGAAGCATGTTTTGACCAATGAAGCAGTAAATCAGGGTCCATAATCTCATGCCTAAACTTGACATGTGCATAAATGTTCCTATTCTGTAACTTCTGGTTTATTACTGATTATGTTTTATTTTACAGTTACTCATAATGAACACAGACATAATTGCTTTATGCTTCAATGACTTTTAAAAACTAATACCAAATAAAAAATTAAATGAAGACCACCCTGTATAGATTTGATGTAATTCTGAGATAGTGCCTTACTCATGCTAATAGCAATCATTTGTAGATAGAAAAAGGAAAAAAAAAAAAAAAAGAAAAGGAAATCCTGACAGACCATTATATTGCTGAATATTTTTGCATTTGAGGCCTCAGATACATGCTACGTGGTCTGTGAACTGAGTTTAATGGTGATTTCCTGTGTTTTTTAGAGTAGGCTTATCAGTTCATAAATATATGCTACAAAAACTTTCCCGACAGATTCCTCCCTACCTAGAGGAAATCCTGAAAAACACTGCTCAAAATCTGTAATTATGGTCCTCTTTGTAATTTACCTTGTAAAATATTCTTGTTGAAATATGCTTTGTTGTACCCTGCCTAGATAGTCAATTCTTTTCAAAGAGAATGCTTAGCTGAGTTACGCTATTAGTCAGAGTTTGCACCTCCAGCAACCTTTCCTACAATAAAAGAAAATGTAGAAATGGTACAAAGGAAAATGGAGCCGTAATACCCAAACTGTACACAAAGTTGATCTTTGTGATTCTACCTGACAGAAAAAGGTTTTATTTTCATCACTAATGCATAAATTAACTCTCTGGACCTTAACATTGAGGGCAATTGCTGAAAGTAGTCAAGATTTAGAAAGTGGTACGTCCACACTTCAAAATTTAATGTGCTTAATTTATCAGTAGGCTGAGATGATTATTCAGTAGTCCAATATATTAAAGCATTTTAATTAAAGTAACTTTTCAGTTTGCTGCATGTAGTTCCCTACAGCTGATTAATTCTTTGTGGAGGAGGCATGAAGCAGTTCTCACCTTGTAATATAGTTGCAGAAAGAAAAGGAATATTTTTTCATCTTAATGATAAACAGTCTCTCACCATTACAGGACAAAGTATTACCCTAACAAGACACTTTTTTCCAATGATACTGCATAAAAAAGTAATGCCACTGGTTTAATAAGGTGCTGTTTGCCTAAGCTAAATATAATGAAAAAAAAAAAAAAAAAAGGAGCAATTTGGAGCAATATCTATGCCAGGACAGAGAAGAAGGGTGATTTGTATGAGGGACTCTTGTGTACTAATTTCAGTATTTCTCGAAGGGTGAAATTCTGTGATGTTCTATTTTTTGTTTGTTTTATAAGCTGGAAGGGGTAGCAGGTGTTTTTTCTGTTATGATGAAAAATATTCTAACATCCGTGGAAATGCTTTTAATAACACAAATACTTTTGTCCTGGTCTTTGACTCTCCCATCTGAAAAAAGCCCAAAGTTCTTTGTTTACATTGAACTGGATGCACAGCATGCTAGTTCAAGGACTAAAGGAAAACTAGCCTCAGAGCAAAAGCAAGAAACATATAGAATCATAGGATAGTTAGGGTTGGAAAGGACTTTAAGATCATCCAGTTCCAACCCCCCTGCCATGGGCAGGGACACCACACATTAAACCATGTCACCCAAGGCTCTGTCAAACCTGGCCTTGAGCACTGCCAGGGATGGAGCATTCACAACTTCCTTGGGCAGCCTTTGCTAGTCCCTCACCATCCTCACAGTGAAGAACTTCTTCCTTATATCTCACCTGAACTTTCCCTGTTTACGTATCTTGCCAATCCGTATGAACAACAGTGTCAAGATCATAGATGTTACTGGGCTACTGCAAAAATGGAAACAAGTGAAGAAAGAGGAGAGAAATCCATCTTGTGAAGGGGGAGAGCCCTTATATCTGTGTGCCAGGACAAGGATATACACTCTCAGGTACCTCCTCACCTGTTTGGGCATAGGATTTAGACCACAGGATACTTCTGGTAGTTAATTAAGCACTGTGCAGGGGCAGTCTGATAAAATTCAGGTAGATGTGAGGATCGTTTTCAGCAAGTGTCAGATTCCTGAAGTCCCTTATGCTTCTGTCTATCAATGTGCCTCTGTCGGGTTGCAGAGAAGCTTTTAGAAGGCTACCTGAACTTTTTTTTAAGCATTCCCAGTGAGTAGGAGAAAAGGAGAAGGAGAAAAGGAGAAGGAGAAAAATTGACTGCTACTACTAAACCCAGGACACCCAGTTAACTGCATTAAGACTGCAGACTGTGAACTCTTTTCTTTCCTCTGCTTTCACTCTTTTTTTTATCCTCTAATTTTCCTTCTCTATTTCTGTGGTTCTTGGCTGAAGACATTGATCCATATACCTGCTGCTTCTTTTAGCAACATTCCAAGTAAACTTGCATTTTTCTTCTATTCATATAAGTTGGTTTTTTTTTTTTTTATTGTTTGCACTCTTGCCAGCTGCTCTCTCCTTTCTAATGGACTGTATCATAATCAAAATTACAAATCTGTCTCACCTAAAAGCAAAAGAATTCATTTAGTTAATGCAGGACTAGGCAGATAATGTGTAATAATTACGGCTAATGTGTCACAAGAGGCAATAAATACGGATAGTAAGATGTACAACATACATTTCCAGTAATGTGAAAGCCACTGAATATATTCCATCTCTCCTAGTTTGTTTCAGTATGCAAATTTATCCTTTTAAGGCTGTGCAGCTGTTGTCAGATTAAAAATTTATCTGCAGCCTACCAAGATAGAGCAGAATTTTACAGCAGTTAAACTTCAGAGAGAGGGAACAAATACAATTAATATAATCAGAATATTCATTGGAAATAATATTCCACTCCATATTAATCTACAGATGTCTAAAGCATAAACATACCTGCATTCATGGATGCATGCATGTTTGCTTTTGTTAAGCACCAGCTGCTCCCTAGGGTGATGATGTGTCTTTAGGAGGCTGATCAGAGTCCATTTCTTCTCTGCCCATTGATTGTGGGAAAAGTATCAAGCAAAGCAAAACAAAGGAGATTTGCTTTTGATTATGCATTATTATGAATTTCAAATCCAAAGTTAGAATTGTAACTGAAAAAGTGGGTAAAATCCTTTGAGAGTTTTCACCAGCATGCAATTTCATTAGAATTCATTAAATCATTGTAGAGGTAAAAAAAAAAAACAAAAAAAACCACAACAAAACTGAAACAAAACCCAAAGCAACCTCAGGGAGGTTTGTTCCTTTTAGCATTTTTTGCTTCTTTGAATTTTTTTTTTTTTTTCTGGTGGAGTTTTTCTGTCTTGTTTTTCATGATGGTTTGCTTTGCTATTTTGTAACAGGGCAGTACAGTTGGATCTAAAATCTCAGTAGAAATCTGAAGAAGATACAAGTGTAGTTTTTTCATCTTGCATCTGCACCCTACTGAATGTCATTTAGTTCTGCTTAAAATAATGGATTTGTATGGCTGTAAAAATCTGAAGGATTGGCACAAATTAACCATTTGCTGCAGTGTCAAAATAAATCCTTCTCTCGGTCTTGCCATGCCAAAGCATTAACATTTAACTGCTAAAGTTCAGTATCTTTGTAGAGTTTTTGCACTGCTAGTACCTTCAGTGAACACTGGATTTTGAAGAAGTGCAGTGTAATCTCACTGTTACTACTTTCTGCATTTTATTTTTTGTGTTTGTACTGAATTATAATTCCCCTGGAACCCAAGACATCAGACTGAGTCATAATGTTAATAATAATTAGCACTTGGTGACTGTGTGACATGCAGGTAACTCAACTCCATCTTCTAAAAATAGAAAAGTTTTGAAATAAGTAATCAATGAATCTTTGACAAAATCCTCCTTGAGTGCAGATTTAAGGAAGTTTTTCATTTCCCACAGTGGAGAAAAAGTGGCTTACAGCTTTAGTATGATGTATTTCTTGATATTCAGGAAGGTAAGGGGCAAGGGACTTGATTTCACAAGACTGATGTTAACACCTCTATTTCTGTTTAGCTTCCATGAATGTTTTAAGAAATCATGGCAGTTTTATGACAAATTTTAAAGGGTGAGCAAGTTAAAACAGGGGTTTTGCTTGTTTATTTCTCTGTTTCAGGGAAACGTTTAATTTTGTCAAACATTAAGATTACCTTTTGTGTACCTCAACATGCTGCTTCTTTAAGTTGAAGTCAGATTGTTTTATTTAGAGAATAAGAGCTCCAGAGAGCTGTTTCATTTGCTGAGATAATAATGAGATTGTGCAAATTCATGTGATGGAACAGCTTAGGGGCAGGAACAAATCTTGTTTTATCATGCCACAAATATTGGGGTACCTATGCTCACTGTGTTATTTTTTTTTTTATAAACTGGAGAAGATGGAAATTTCCTTATCACTAATGACCAGGAAAAAAAAAAGAATAAAATGTTTAAGAAACATTCTTTTTTTAAATAACATGATTATGTTGTTTCTTCAGGCTATAGGCTCTCTTGAACATCTAGGATGAAATATGATGTTTGGTTTTATCAGTGTTCTAGTACATATTAAAAATTGTTATAGTTAGAGATTGGCAGAAAATAACTACAGACCCAGGAAAGTTCAAGTAGGGTACAAGAGATGGCAATTTTTATATTCCACATCCCCAGTAAAATCCAGGGTATTTTTTACAAAAATGTTTTTTAAAGTGAGAAGGATTTTTTAATCAGAAAATCATTTCAGCTCTCAGTTTCTGATAAGCATTATTTATAACATCAGCTTAGATGACAAGAAAACCATAACACACTCTTTTTATATAGGTAATACCTATAAACTATTGAGTCTATGTTCTCTTCTGAAACTGCAGAAAGTATTGTAACTTAAGTCTCACATCCCAAATGACACAAAACCGATAGTGAAGCCCAGGCAGAATGTCTCCCACCTCCATAGCCATTTATTGCAAAATTTGGCAAAAATATTTTGTCAAAACCTTTTACAGATTGTAAGTAATTTCACAGTCTCACAGTGCTTCACAGAATTTTCTCAAATTCTCATAGTGAAACACAGAATCATTTTGCCATTTCTATGTGTTATTTGAAGTGATAGACTACAGAGCATGACATTTGTTATTAATCACAGGTATACTTCTCCTTTGGCATTTTGGCCAGCTTTATTTCAGGATTTATGAAGGGTCAGCAAATAGCAATTAACTTTTCAAATAGGGCCACTTAAGAGGATCCCAACATCTAAAATTAGACCTGAAATTTAAGAAATACTGCCTTGAAACTTCAGTGCTTAGCTTTCACTGGCTGCTACTAATGCTATTAATAAATCTCAGGGCTTTAAGCTCTCTTCTCGTTTATGCTTTATTTTCATCTCCCCTGTGAATAGTGCGTTCCAGATGAATCCTCTTGCCTTATCAAGGCTATACCCACTGCATTCCTTCTTTATTACAGCAGACTGTGTACAACTTCAGTAATTGCTAGAGATGGCTAAGCAGAAGAGCTTAAAATGCTATGTGTGGAAGCAAAGCCTTCTGACAATGTTCTGCCTAGTCTCTTGTTACAATTTTATAGGTGCTTTTGTTTTAGAATCAGGGTCACATTTGCTGGTGGAATTGTTTCTTGAAGTGTCTGTTTTTCTCTTCTAGTGTTTTTTTTTGGTGTTTAATTAAAATTGCTACCATATGCTGCCTTAATAACATTTCATAGAATCATAGAATGGTTAGGGTTGGGAAGGACCTTAAGATTACCTATTTCCAACTCCACTGCCATGGCCAGGGATGCCCCACATTATATTTTTATAAGAAATAAGCATTTGAGTTGGGTCAGAAGTTAAAAGTATCTTTGCAAGGATTTAGGAGGGGTGTTTTTGTTCTGATTAGGGGTCTTGTTTTGTATACTTATCTCAGCTTGTCCACCAGCTCTTAGTCTGAGATGTCTTTCATCCTTTAGAGATATCATTACAAATTTAAAAAAAGTCATGTTGAATGTGAAGGATATGTAGTTAAGCCATGATCCTAGGAGAGGCCTTTCTGACCCTGAACTAATTAGTTCTTTCAAATTCAAACTGTGGAATTTTTTCTACAGTAATACTTCCTATATTTTAAACAGAGAAGAAAACACAGCTTAGAACTGCAGGTGTTTTCACCTATGAAACTGTGACTGATCTGAAGTGCATTCACCTTATAAATGGTAGACATAGTGAAGCTAAAGTTATCTTTGGTTACCTGTGGTATCCTATTGTGAAAATGAAAATAAGCTGAATTAAACTCAAACACCAGAATCCCCATGTCTTAAAAGTAAAATTAGTATGCTTAAAATTACTTCATAACAGCATTTTTCTATTATATCCCAATGATTTATGTGACTATAAATGTAGTGAAAGTAAGGACAGATTCAAGTTCTGAAAGCACTTAAACTCTTCATTAGTTCTAAAGCTGTGATCACATTAGGATATGTGAGTTCATTTATTCTGTATGGATTTGAGTTGTCATGGACTCAATCATGGTTAACCTGAGCTGGAAAAGGTTGAGTTGGAAAAGGTACCACCCTTGAGCAATGACAAAGTAAGTTGCAATACGTAGGTTTCTATGTTGACTTTTTCCTTTTCTAAATTAAAAAAAAAAAAAAGTGATTAAGATACAATTTTTGCCTATTGCAAATACGGGATGCCTCAAAAAATACTATTTTGCTAAGAATAAAAAATTTTTGTACCTTTTTTTTTGACATAGTTTAGCATAAGAAACCAGGACAGTCATCAGAATTGGCATCAGATTATTTAATTGTAAGTATATTTCTGTCTCAATTTTCAGAGACTGTTCTGGAATGATGTATTCTTCACACCAGGAAAATAGGCTTTGTTAACCTCATGGCTTCATTGAGAAGCTGCTGAAATCAGTTTTAAAAGCCCACACTGACTTTGGAGGGTACTTTTTGTCTGTTTACAGGCTTGAATTAAGTGTGTTTACCTGGGATTACTTCATAGATAAGGTGTACTGACAGACAGCCCCTCATAGTCTGGTCACATACTTTCCTCTTTCAGTTGACTGTGTTTATAGTGCCTGGCAGTTTTAACTCATAGACAGTTTTAATGCCTTTAATGCCTCTTAAGGTGACGTAACTCTTCAGAGAAAAAAGAAAAAAAAATAAAAAACAAAATAGGAAAACCCCAAAACAACCCACCTTGAGACTTACCTTGCTTAGGTTAGGTTCTGCCTTAAAAAACAAAGGGCTTTTGCTTGTGCATCTCCACCAAATGTTTGAGATAAATATGTATATATCCTTTTGCCCAGGTAGTCACTGAAGTCAGAGGTATTGTGTATTTCTGAACCTGAGTATTTTTTTAAGGACTCCCTGTATTTATTTCCAGATAGAAATACACAGAGATACGTTTCTTTTCAGTGGACATTTATATGGTATTCAGTCTTTCACATCTAGTCAATTTTTTACTATTTCATTACAGGAACTCATTTCCAAAGGTTTCATTACAGCATGCATGGTAGTGAAAGTCTCAGTTTTTATAACAAGTGGGAACACAGTAATTTCAACTGTTATTTAAAATACTGCATATAATAATGTTCATTCTTATTGAAGAAAATGTTACCACAAAATGTTTTAAATCCTGGGAGGAATTCTTTGCTTTTTTAGCTTTTGCTTCTAAATATTCTTAAATATGAATAAAATTTCCAGTTTGATTCATAGAAACAGTCTTTCATGAGTATTTCATAAACTTGAGTGATGTGTAGTGCTAGCTATGTAGTAGCACATCTGGAATTTCCCCATCTTTCCAAACTGCCATAATGTTTGGTATTTTGAAACATGATTTAGTCTGAGCATTGGCATATTCCTTTATTGGTTCATAAAGTATGGAATTTATGGTGAATATATAGAACTGTTCAGCTGTTTCTGCTACAAGACTGTGCTTGGAATGTCAGTAGGCCATCAAATACATTTACAATACAGTATAGTTTTGTTTTCAAAGTCAAATATGAATGAACGACATGTAAATTAGACTTTAATAAGATTCTAGCAGTCAAATTAATATCTGAAAGAAGTTTTGTATTTCAGTATGCACTCTGCCCTTCTACTCTGTGAAAGCCTCCATAATAAAATGCAATGTTTCCCTCGTTGGTTGGCTGGTATTAGTACCTTTAAACCTGATGAGCCTTGTTGTTCATTTCTTGAGCATGGGACCTAAAGATGATATATGATCAGTGTAAACAGAAATACAAAGAGAAGGAATTTCTGAAAATTGAAAATCCAGTGTTTTGTAACTGGATATCTTTTCTTCTTGGAGGAGTAGTGCAAACAGTTTTTCATTTCAAAATAGATGAACAATGAGTTTGCACCATTAGCCCCTGTTAGTGCCACGTAGTTCTCCATACAATGCATGGAGGACTTGGCTGTTACAGAAGTCAGCTTTGTCAAGGTTTGGGCTTCCTGAAGATGCACATTTCTATAAATATTATATTCATTATTAAATATTCTACTTATTACATTTAGTTGTGGTTTATGTGCAAATATAATAAGTAGATTATTTATTCTGACATATTACATTTTATGTCAACTTTCTTCTTTTGTGCATAGTTTTTGTATAAATGGTTGGAAATGGTCTTAGGAACCGTCAAGCAAAAGTTTAATTTAGTTCAGTTACATTTATGTAACGTTACCTCTCTGAGATGAAATTAAGAATACTATTGATAACAAAGAAATGAGACAACGGTACAAAAAGACACTTGCAAAGTTAGCAAAAAGAGCAAAAATCAAATACCGATGGCAAAAATAATCCTTACTAATCTAGAGAGAAAATAAATCAAGAGACCGGTGTTTTCCCACTTGCAGATGGCTGTATTTGGGTGAAACGGTAAGACTGGCAAAGACCTAAGATGGGGATCGAACACCAGACTAGGCAGGAACGATCAGCTGAAATGGTAACAGAGAGGACAATACAAGAAGCTGTTGTCATGAAATAGGCACATGATAAATGTTTGTCTGGTTCTGTTGTGACTGTGTTTCTGTTATGTTGCTTTCACCTTGTTTTCCCTTGCTTGTTGATTTCTGAATATTAGGCAGTCTGAAAAAGTTATAACTGTTTCTTGAATATCTGCTTCCAGTACTGGCTTTTCAGACAGCTCCAGTTCTTGCTAATATACCAAGGAGCTTGCTAATATACCAAGGAGCTTGCTAATACACCAAGGAACAATCAGCCAAGTTCAGTGCATAGCCTTATAAGCAATCATGGAGACCCTAAGAGGTTTTAGGCTTTTAGAAGACAGCAAAGTTAAGAAAGTTTATCCAAACTGGCCACTGAATTGTGGGAGTTAATATAAAGTGTGAAGATGAAGAAGAATTGTTTTTTAACTATAATGAGTGTAGATGTCTGATTTCATCCAGTTTACAGTAAAAACAGGTACTAGTTAGTGAACCTTACCTTTCAATAATTCAAAATGCATTTAAAAAATAGTGATAAGTGCATCAGTTTGACAAACTCAGGGTATACGTTCACAGTGAAGCCAGGCTAGATGTGGTAGGATAAAAGAATTGGTCTCATTTTGACTTCTTGATGGGACTTAATGGCAACATTAATTTCTTTTCCTGGTAATTTAAATGATCGACAATTTAAAACTGTCTGTTGGAGATAGTCCACTTCTTTGTCTTCTAACACAAGATAAAATGAGGACAGGAGGGGGGATATCGGATTTTCCCACTTGAGTAGCTATGAGATTTAAGGTTGCCATGTTGAAATTAGTTTTGTTTTGTTTGTTTGTTTGTTTGTGGTTTTTTTTGTTTGGTTGTTTTTTTTTTGGAGAGGGGAGTTTGGCAACAGTACAAACTTTTTAGAACAGTCTTCTTACAAAAGGCAGCTTTAACTGGAAGACATAGTTCAGGTGTCATATTTTCATGTGGGCTTCTGTCTGAATTCCAACTGTGAGCATTCGGTTAGTATACTAATTATACATGTGGTTTCATGTGGAAAATGAAAAACTGCAATATCTTACATCACAAATTTACAGAAGAGTTTAGTAGTGTTTTTAACTGTTATCAGCTGGTTTAATTGCATCAGCATTGCTTCAAGGGGCTGACTGGAAATGTAATAATATACACCACATTAGATTCAAGCATGTTATGCATGTTCCACTTATCATTTCTTCACATCTATATTTTTTAAATGAAATTTGGATACATAGCTCCTTCAGAAATAATGTATCATATAAGATATTTAAGATGTTAGGTGGTTTATGAAAAAACAGACCATTGCCATATTCATTGCATATGCATATTTCTACTCTGCTTTCTGATGTGGTCTCAGTACATGAAGGTTCCATATTTGACATCACTGTTACTTTCCTCATAAGTCTTGTTTCTGCTGCACAGCTGGTTGTTCCGGTTTCAATGCAACCGAATCAAAGAGCTGTGTTCTGAGATTCACTGTCCTTAATAAAAAATAACGTTTCTGTTAAATATAATTATAAAAATGTTCCATTTAAATCGTGCAATAAAATATAACTGTGAAATATCTGTCATTTGACATGTAAATATTTAAGGATTCCTTATTTTGTGCCAACAAACTCCTGATGTTAAAACTAGGAAGATCAAAATCTCTCTTTCATCACTATTATTTGTTCCATTCCTTATGTAGCCTAGTTTTAATTTTTGCATATAACTTACTCTGAACCTCAGCCTAGTAGAACTACTTCATTTTTTTTCTCACATTTACAAACACCTGTTTTTTTCTGTGTGACTTAGGCATGTAGCAAGCAGGATTATATTATGGGGCATGGTTGTTTTAATTCTTTTTTCTAATACACTGTTCTAGTAAAGCTTATTTGCTGGACACTAGAACATTCACAACATGAATGCCTACAGAGGGTCTTCATTTTTGATCATCCCTGAAGGATGGCAGAACTGCAGAAAATAAGATCAAAACAGACGATGGCAATACAGGTGGAGGACATTTTACTTTTTTCTTTTTTTTATTACTATAAATCAGGTAAAAACCTGTGATAAGGATGTTTATTGTCACATTTTCTTGAATTTGTCTACATATTTTGTTTTGGGTTGGTTTTTTTTTGGTGTTCGTTTTTTGTTTGGGTTTTTGAGGGTTGTTTTTAATTTCACTGAACTTTGTATTAATGTTTGGCATTTCTATAATGATAGTAGGTCATGGGATCATAGAATATCAGGTTAGAAGGGACCTCAAGGATCATCTGATCCAACCTTTCTAGGCAAAGTATGACCTAGACTAGATGTCCCAGTACCCTGTCCAGCCGACTCTATTTAAAGTGTCCAGTTTTTTATCTATCATCTGCCATGTCCTTGAATCATGCTTCTTCCCACGGCATATTATAATAATGTAATGCAATACAATGTAACATAACGCAACGTAACTTAATGTAGCGTAACATAACATAACATTACATTTGTAGTGTGGAAGACCTATGTTCCATGACGTGGACTATATATATCCTATAGCACATAATCCATTCACAGCTATTGAGAAATAATTTCAATCATTACAGATTGATTGTAATTACAAACAAGTGACAAATTTTTTTATGGGGTATTATTTAAAAGTGGTATCATATTTCCCTCTATGTTTATGCAGTATTCCCCTCAGCATGGATACATAGTGTTTCCTAAAAAACAAATAAACAATTAAAAAAGATAATTAAGACTAGAGCTAACTTGTTTTAATATGGTGAAATAATAAACTAATGCAGTTTTCAAAGAGGAATAAAGAAATATCACGGGGGTTAGAACAATGTGATAGGTAATTTCAGGTTGAGTCATTTTATTTCAGGACTTTTTTAATATGCTGTTAATTAGAAGCTTTGAATTTAATAGTTACTTGGAAACTTGGACATTTGGTGTTGCTTTTTTGAATTCTCTCATAACTAGTGAATACCTTGGTAGCTAGAAGGATGTTTTTTCAAAGAGATAGAACTTGAATTATGTTTATATTTCTTTGGTTTTCTCTTGTACTTCATATCCTGTGATATTTCATGCACTGCATAGCAACAGTGAGCAAAGAAAATATGATTAAAAAAAAAAAAACAAAACAAAACAACAACCCTGGATTTTAAATCTTGGCATTTCTCTTGTTTTAATTCTTCTCAAAGCACTTTTTGCCTCCCAATTTTTTATATAGTCAAGATGTATTTCAGAAGTTTAGAACAATCAGTGGAAGTATTGTTCAGGAAAGTAAAGGTCATTTGATCAGTTAGGTTGCTGAATCTGAGCTGAGTAAACATGACAATTAATCTAGAAACTCCCAGAAAATTTCCCAGAAATAGGCTTGACATAGGAAGTTATTTGTATGAAAGACACTGCAGAACTTTAACTGAAATAAAAATATGAAAGCAACCCCATTTTATGACAGACACTATTCCTCCTAACTTACAGGATAATGCTTCCCACAGTTTTTAGTGCCCTGTTTGATTAGAAGTATCACTCACAAATGAAAACATCAATATTCCCATTACAAGACAAAGGCTAGACTCTTATTATCTGAAGCGATACCAGAACTTTAGCCAACGTCCTTGTCCATATCTTGCATTTTTCTTGTGGGGCTTTTCCCTTCCTATCCGTTCCTCCCCTCCCACCCCATTATTTCATTATCAATATCTTCATGTTTAATTTTACTTGAGCTGTAATTTTCAGTGTGCTACAGGCTGAGATATCCCTGAAGAGCTTTAGACACTGCTCAAGAATCGTAGGATCAGAAGTCTATTAAATGAAAAATTTTCATCTTCTATATTGATATTATTAATAAAGCCATGACACCACCACCCGTAACAAAACTCGCACCTATAAATAATCTTTCTTGTGCATGAAATCTCCACACATTCCATATAGTGAGACTGACTGTATCCATCTAATAAACTACCATGTGCCATGCCTTTGAAAAGGTTATAAAAATTAACTTTAATAAAATACATCTAAAAGTTCAGTTTTTCCACTTACTGGGAATTGTTCACAAAATTGGATTGCACTTTTAAATACATTGATATATTGAGGCTAAATCTAGGCAGAAAGGTTTTCTCATAAGTCATTTAGGCTTTCAAAGAAACTGTACCAGTGATCAAATTTAGCCTAATGTCAGATAATGTAGTCTTACCATACAAATGTTTGACATTATTTATGTGTTTATGTTTGACTCAGATGTCATTTTCAGTATTGAATCAGTGTTTCCATCTGTGAAAATGGTTCATTTTTAAATCATTGTGAAATATAGATGCATCTTTTAAAACTATTTCTTTTTCAGTTTGTCACCAAAAAAAAAAAAATTGATCTGAAAATGTTGTAAGCCAAGCTTAAGAAAAAATTCTATATTGGAATCAATTGCTGACTCAGTGTCTTACATGTTCCTGCATACGCTACAGAAGGGTAAACTTGGCAAAAATCTGAGAAAACTTTCTTTTTCTCTTTCCGAACCTCTGGGTACTGCAGAGAGTGCATTTATGAAAACATTGAAAAATCCACCCCTGCATAGAAATCAATTGTGGGCAAGTAGAAAACAAAAGCAAAAACAAAATCACAAAAAAACAGACTTTTGGTACACATGGTGATTAATGAAAGTCAATTACATATTTTTTAACCTTGAAATTATGTCTTTTTAAAATAGAAATGGTTTTATATCCCCTATTTCCATCCTACACTAGCAACAATTTCATTCTGTGATTTCACACTCAGTGCTATGGATGCAAATTAATCGGCATTTGTTAGTGAATTCATAGGTGCTGGCAGCATGTTAGCAATTTCCCACTCATATTAGCAGAAGGTAGATTCCTATGAAAAGTCTAAAGAAACTTCTGCCTTTTTCAGCAGACAATGTTGTGATCATATGCAGCAAAGATTCCTAATGTAACACATGTCTTTTCATAAACCAAAGGTAAAGCTTACCTTCCATGTAATATTCATTCCTAGTAGGTAAGAAAAAGAAAGCACTTTTATTGTTCCAAGCAAAAATGATACCTCTCTTTGAAGTTTAAAATATCTTTAGAATTAATGTCTCTGATTGATATAAAGAAGCCTGAGTTCTCTTTGGATTTGTAAGGCAGATTTGCTTGGCAATGCATGTTATTAAGAGGGTAACCAAATAACTTAGAGGGAATAGTAATGATACATAGAAACTGAAATAATTCAGTTATTCAAATGAGGAGTTCTTCACAGAGTTTATGAGGAATAAATGAAGTCACCATCAATGACAGGACATTTAGTATACCATCCGAAAAGTGTGAAAACTAAAGAAAGCTGGCAAAAATAGCATCACTTTCAGTATTTCCTGCCTCCTCCCTCTACCCCCTCACCCATTGTGGCAGAAAAGCTGGGAAGCTTTAAGTATACTGGATTTCCATCACCTAGTTATAATAGTGTCCTAGGTTTAGCAGTAGCAGTCATTTTTAATCCTTCTTAGTAGATGGTGAAGCACTGTGTTGTTGACTTTTGGCCTGGGAACAGAGCTGATAACATCGATGTTTTTAGTTACTGCACAGATGTTTAGACTGGCCATAGGACTTTGTGAGTGTCATGCTCTGCCAGGGAGGAGGGGAAGCCGGGAGGAAGCAGAGCCAGGACACCTGACCCAAACTAGCCAAAGGGGTATTCCATACCACAGCATGTCATGCCTGGGGAGATAACTGGGAGCTACCCGGAAGGGCACTCTCTTCGTGGTCGGGCTCGTTTCAGCAGGTGGTATCATATTCTCTTCCCTTGTTATTTCTCTTATCATTATTGTTATTGGTGGTAGCAGCAGTGGTTTGTGTTATACCTTAGTTACTGGACTGTTTTTATCTCAACCCATGGGAGTTACATTCTTTCAATTCTCGTTCCCATCCCTCCAGGAAGAGAGGTGGGGTGGGGGGGTGGTAGGGGGGAGGAAAGAAAGAGGGGGGGGGTAGTAGAAACTGTGTGGCTGACTGGGTTTAAGCCACGACAGTTCTTTTTTGGTGCCCAGCGTGTGGGGCACGAAGGGTTGAGATGGCGACAGATCTGACCGGAGTGTGTCTAATCGTATTTAGGATAAGCATTCATTGTTTTGGATTAATAGTCACTTGTCACAATGCTGATATATTGGCTCTCAAAGTTGTTTCTCTTGATCTCACAGTTTCAGCATGTCATACCTTACTTAGAGCTGGTATTTGCTGTGTCAGTGTTTATCGGCTGGGGGCCTTGGGCTAAGGTTCTTGTCTCATTGTACTCTATGGTAATGACTTGTAATACAATAAAATCATTGATCAAGAAACTGATCTGGCTGATGTTTCCAGTGTGGTCACCACCTTTATACTTTGGGAGGTATATAATAGAAGTGCTTAGAAATTACACATCTTTTTTCTCCTTCTCAGGTGGTCAACCTGTGAAGGAGACATTCTCTTACCCCCCCACCCCATCCCCCCACGCCACCCCCCCCCCCCCCCAGTACCATTTACAGCATTGTTTGAGAGTTTTGAAGTTTTTGAATGGCCTTTTAATGTTGTTGAGACTTGTTTGCTGATTGTGATGGGGATCACCATGTTGGCACGCATACAGAGTGTGTTTTGCCCACGACCATTTCGTCTGATATCAAGAGTAAAGCAGAGTCAGGTTTGGGCCTTGTCTGAGGTTAGACGACAATATAGGAGGACCAAGAGGTTTTTCCCGAGGCTGGACAGTCATGAGTGGCAGGGTGTGTGGGATAGTATGGGCAAGTATCTGGGTCAGTGGGCCCCTCCAGTACTTTGGAATTTCACCACCGAGCAAGTGCAAAATCTGAAAAAATTAGTAAAACACTTAAATGAGGTGTGTGGTCATTCTGGCCATACCAGAGACAGGCAAATCTTGGCAACGCTCTGGGGCTTCGCCTATGCTTACAGGGCCTTGTTTAACACTATCCAGCACCTTCAAAAGGAAAAAAATGTCCCTGGATCTCAGGGCAAAGCAACAGTCAGCACAGCTACACCACCCCCAGCAACAAGTACAGTTGCTACTCAAACTTTGGCTGCAACGGGTAGCACAGCTACCCCAGCAACAAGTACAGCAACTGCTCAAACTTTGACTGCAACAGACAGCGCAGCTACCCCAGCTCCAAGCACAGCAGCTACACCACCCCCAGCAACAAGTACAGTCACTACTCAAACCACACTGATAATCACTGCAGTTAAACCAGAGGACCAATTTGTACCAATATCGGTTGCCCCTGTATGCAATAGAAAAAGCAAAAAGGAGGCAAGAAGGGTGAAGCAAGATGAAGAACCAATGAATTCACCACCCGGTCCAGAATCTGATCAAGAGTCACCATTACATGACAAAGAAGAAGAAGAAGAGGTAACTTCTTGACCTCAAACCTCAGCCAAGCTACGGAATATGCAAAAAGATTTTACCCATCAACCAGGGGAGCACATCATCACCCGGTTGCTCCGATGCTGGGACAATGGGGCCGATCGTCACAAACTAGAAGGTACAGAAGCCAAGCAGCTGGGATCACTTACTAGAGAAGGGGGAATTGACAAAGCAATTGCAAGAGAGAAAAAGTCCCTCAGTCTTTGGAGGCAGCTCTTAGCAGCTGTAAAAGAAATGTTTCCATTCAAGGATGGTGTTATGAGTTGTTCAGCCAAGTGGACTACTTTAGACAAAGGCATCCAGTCTCTGAGGGAATTGGACATCGTAGACATAGTCTATCACATCAAGCCGAATAATGGGGATATACCCATAGACCCAGGTGAAGTCGAATGTACACGACCCATGTGGCGAAAACTTACACGGAATGCACAGTCATCATATGCCCATTCATTAACAACAGGAACCTGGAATGACATAGTACCACTAAGAGTGGATGAAATTATTCATAAACTCCAAGAGTTCAAAGACAATCTCACCCCTTCCATCATCTCAGCTGTGGAAAAACTGTCCCAGGACCTCAAACAATTGAGGGACGATCTGATTTATCCAGCTCCTCACATGTACCAACACACGTCTCAGCTATTAACAAAAGGCGTCCTATTGTTCGAGAGAGGAGATACAGGAGGTATACGCCACGGGGTACCCTATGGTTTTGCCTCTGGGATCACAGAGAAGACATGACGAAGTGGGATGGAGGAACTTTGCTTTCAGTTTTGGAAGAGCAAGTGGGTGAATTGAAGAGGGGAGCAAGGGCCAAGACTGATCATCCCATGAGAGCTACGGCTTCAGTCTCTGGTGAGCAGGTTCCCAGATGGAGTGGAAGAGCTGATTTTACTCCAGCTCCTGTGGTAAAGAAGAATAATCCCTTTCAACATGACTTAAGTGTGCAACGCTGTGATGACCATTAGAGGAGCCCTGCCTCCAGCCAGGTGGAGGTAGGGGACAATTGGATTTACTGGACTGTGTGGATCAGATGGCCTGGCACATCAGTCCCACAGAAGTATAAGGCTCTAGTAGATACCGGTGCACAGTGTACCCTGATGCCATCAAGCTGTCAAGGGGTGGAACCCATCTATATTTCTGGAGTGACAGGAGGATCCCAAGAGTTGACTGTGCTGGAGGCTGAAATCAGCCTGACTGGGAAGAAATGGCAAAAGCACCCCATTGTGACTGGTCCAGAGGCTCCATGCGTCCTCAGCATAGACTACCTCAAGAGAGGGTACTTCAAAGACCCAAAAGGGTACCGGTGGGCTTTTGGTATTGCTGCTTTGGAGACTGAGGAAATTGAGCAGCTGTCCACCTTGACTGGTCTCTCAGAAGATCCTTCTGTTGTGGGGTTGCTGAAAGTCAAAGAACAACAAGTGCCAATTGCGACCACAACAGTGCACCGGCGGCAATATCGCACCAACCGAGACTCCCTGATTCCCATCCATCAGCTGATCCGTAGACTGGAGTGTCAGGGAGTGATCAGCAGGACCCGCTCACCCTTTAATAGCCCATACGGCCAGTGCGAAAGTCTAACAGAGAATGGAGACTAACAGTAGACTATCGTGGCCTGAGTGAAGTCACACCACCATTGAGTGCTGCCGTACCGGACATGCTAGAACTTCAGTATGAACTAGAGTCAAAGGCAGCCAAGTGGTATGCCACAACTGATATTGCCAATGCGTTTTTCTCAATTCCTTTGGCAGCAGAGTGCAGGCCACAGTTTGCTTTTACTTGGAGGGCTGTCCAGTTCACTTGGAACCGACTGCCCCAGGGGTGGAAACACAGCCCTACCATTTGCCATGGACTAATCCAGACTGCACTGGAACAGGGGCAAGCTCCAAAACACCTGCAATGCATTGATGGCATTATTGTGTGGGGTAATACAGCGGAAGAAGTCTTTGAGAAAGGGAGGAAAATAATCCAAATCCTGCTGAAAGCCGGTTTTGCCATAAAACGGAGCAAGGTCAAGGGACCTGCACAGGAAATTCAATTTTTGGTGAATAAAATGGCAAGATGGACGTTGCCAGATCCCCACAGATGTGATCAACAAGATAATAGCAATGTCTCCACCAACTAATGAGAAAGAAACACAAGCTTTCTTGGGTGCAGTGGGTTTCTGGGGAATGCACACCCCAAAATGCAGTTTGATTGTAAGCCCTCTCTATCATGTGACCCGGAAGAAGAATGATTTTAAATGGGGCCCTTTAAATGAGGCCTGAAAAACAACAAGCCTTTGAGCAAATTAAACGCGAGATAGTTCATGCAGTAGCCCTCGGACCAGTCCGGACCGGGCCAGATGTAAAAAATGAACTGTACACTGCAGCTGGGGAGAACGGTCCTACCTGGAGCCTCTGGCAGAAAGCTCCAGGGGAGACTCGAGGTCGACCCCTTGGCTTTTGGAGTCGGGGATACAAAGGATCTGAGGCCAGCTATACCCCAACTGAGAAAGAGACACTGGCAGCCTATGAAGGGGTTCGAGCTGCTTCGGAAGTGATTGGCACTGAAGCACAGATCCTCCGGGCACCCCAGTTGCCCATGCTGGGCTGGATGTTCAAAGGCAGGGTCTCCTCTACACATCATGCAACTGATGCTACATGGAGTAAATGGGCTGCACTAATTACACAACGAACTCGAATAGGAAATCTCAGTCGTCCAGGCATTCTAGAAGTCATCATGGACTGGCCAGAGGGCAAAGATTTTGGAATGTCACCAAAGGAGGAGGTGATGCGTGCTGAAGAGGCCCCACCATATAATAAACTGTCAGAAAGTGAAAAGCAGTATGCCTTGTTTACTGATGGCTCTTGCCGTATTGTGGGAAAGCATCGGAGATGGAAGGCAGCTGTATGGAGTCCTGGACGACAAGTTGCAGAAACTGCTGAAGGAGAGGGTGAATCGAGTCAGTTTGCCGAGGTGAAAGCCATCCAGCTGGCCCTGGACATTGCTGAACGAGAAAAGTGGCCAGTACTTTACCTCTATACTGACTCATGGATGGTGGCAAATGCCCTGTGGGGGTGGTTGAAGCAATGGAAGCAGAGCAACTGGCAACGCAGAGGTAAACCCATCTGGGCTGCTGCACTGTGGAAAGATATTGCTGCCAGGGTGCAGAACCTGGTGGTGAAGGTACGTCACGTAGATGCCCATGTACCCAAGAGTCGGGCCACTGAGAAACACCAGAACAACCAACAAGTGGATAAAGCTGCTAGGATTGAAGTGGCTCAGATGGACTTAGATTGGCAACATAAAGGTGAATTATTTTTGGCCTGGTGGGCCCATGACACTTCAGGCCATCAGGGCAGAAATGCAACATACAGATGGGCCCGTGAATGAGGGGTGGACTTAACAATGGACACTATTGCCCAGGTTATTCATGAGTGTGAAACATGTGCTGCAATTAAACAAGCCAAGCGGTTAAAGCCTCTTTGGTATGGAGGATGATGGTTGAAGTATAAATATGGGGAGGCCTGGCAGATTGATTATATCACACTCCCACTAACCTGCCAAGGCAAGCACCATGTGCTTACCATGGTGGAAGCAACCACCGAATGGCTGGAAACGTACGCTGTGCCCCATGCCACTGCCTGGAACACTATCCTGGGCCTTGAGAAACAGATTTTGTGGTGACACGGCACCCCAGAGAGAATTGAGTCAGACAATGGGACTCATTTCCAGAATAACCTTATAGATATTTGGGCCAAAGAGCATGGCATTGAGTGGGTATATCACATCCCCTACCGCGCACTAGCCTATGGGGAAATCAAACGGTACAATGGGCTGTTAGAAACTACACTGAGAGGAATGGGTGGGGGAACTTTCAAGCATTGAGATACACACTTACCAAAGGCCACCTGGTTGGTTAACGCCAGAGGATCTGCCAACAGGGCTGGCCCAGCCCAGTCAGAACTTTTACATGCTGCAGAGGGGGACAAAGTTCCTGTGGTGCACATGAAGAATTTGCTGGGGAAGACAGTCTGGGTTATTCCTGCTTCAGGTAAAGGCAAACCCACTCGTGGGATTGCTCTTTTGCTCAGGGACCCGGATATACTTGGTGGGTAATGTGGGAAGATGGGGAAGTCCGATGTATGCCTCAAGAGGATTTGTTTTTAGCAGAAAACAGCCAGTGAACTGAATTGTATGCTGTTGCCTGCTATGTAATAATTCTATAGTCCATCAACTAGATGTCTTCAGGTCACCAGCGACTGGCTCTGACTTCCCTCTGATCATCATCCCAAGAGAGAATGAACTTTCATAGAACCAGACGAGTTCTGCGGTAAATGAGTGATCAGCATCAGCAGGCAACGATCCAACACTGCACACAACCTTTCCTGCCCTGAAAGACTGTTACAAGAGATGGAACCTGACATCATGGACCGAATGGACTCAGCAACATTATAGGGATTGATCCATTCACTAAGAAATTACCTCTTTCTCTCTGTCTGTGTGTGTATGTGGATGTATATCTGTTAAGAGCGATGGTATATTGAAAATGTGGGATCTGAGAATGACGTGAATGGAATGGGATAAGGGGTGGATAATGTCCTGGGTTCAGCAGTAGCAATCATTTTTAATCCTTTTTAGTAGCTGATGAAGCACTGTGTTGTTGACTTTTGGCCTGGGAACAGAGCTGATAACATCGATGTTTTTAGTTACTGCTCAGATGTTTAGACTGGCCATAGGACTTTGTGAGTGTCATGCTCTGCCAGAGAGGAAGGGAAGCCAGGGGGAAGCAGAACCAGGACACCTGACCCAAACTAGCCAAAGGGGTATTCCATACCACAGCACGTCATGCCCAGAGGGGTAACTGGGGGTTACCCGGAAGGGCACTCTCTTCGTGGTCGGGCTCGTTTCAGCAGGTGGTATCGTATTCTCTTCCCTTGTTATTTCTCTTATCATTATTGTTATTGGTGGTAGCAGCAGTAACTACCTTAGTTACTGGACTGTTTTTATCTCAACCCATGGGAGTTACATTCTTTCAATTCTCGTTCCCATCCCTCCGGGGGAGGGGGGAGGAAAGAAAGAGGGGGGGGAGTAGAAACTGTGTAGCTGACTGGGTTTAAACCGTGACAAATTGAAAGCTGTGGTGGGCTAGCACTGGAAATCTGGCAAGCTCCCTAGTCATACGATAACCAGAAATTATTACATCACATGAGATAAGCCTGGCGATATAAATACTTTTTTTGTAACACTGGAAGAAATATGTCTTATGAGAGGTCTCCTAGGGACAATTAGCTTGCCACTTTCCATTAGAGCCGGGGTTTTGAAGAAAAGACAGAGTTATGCCTCATGTTTTGGATTCAAAGGGAGATCAACTTTGTAGAAAAAGAGGATAACCCACATACAGGAAAAAGAATGAGGAACCGTTACCACAGGGATGTTATCATGGTGAAAGAAAAAGCGAAACATGAGGAAAGGGTCAGTAGTAGGAACAAGATCTCATTGAAGATTAAGTAGTGAAATGGAGATAATAAGAATTACTGGGAAAAAATGTTTTGGTCTTGAGTGTAACCTGAATCATTTCAAAACATACAGACAAATGAAAAATTATATGTGCAACATGCCTATACTTTTTCCTAATGCCCCCCTTAGAATCACTGTTTTGACTTTTTTAATATATGCTGTTAAATTTTCATTTGCATGTAAATTGGAAGAAAACATGGCTTGAGAGAATTGTTCTCTGCAAAATTCTGTCTTGGAGTACTGTGTGCAGTTCTGGTGTCCTCAACATAAAAAGGACATGGAACTGTTGGAACAAGTCTAGAGGAGGGCCATGAGGATGATCAGGGGACTGGAGCACCTCCTGTATGAAAACAGGCTGAGAAAGAAGGGGCTGTTCAGCCTGGAGAAGAGAAGGCGGCATGGAGACCTCATAGCAGCCTTCCAGTATTTGAAGGGGGCCTACAAGGATGCTGGGGAGGGACTCTTTATCAGGGACTGTAGTGATAGGACAAGGGATAATGGGTTTAAACAGGGGAAGTTTAGGTCAAATCTAAGGAAGAAGTTCTTTACTGTGAGGGTGGTGAGGCCCTCGAACAGATTGCCCAAAGAAGTGGTGAATGCTTCATCCCTGGCAGTGTTCAAGGCCAGGTTGGACAGAGCCTTGGGTGACATGGTCTAGTGTGAGTCATCCCTGCCCATGGGATCTATGTCTTTTCCAACCCAAATGATTCTATGATCCTATGATAACTTTATCGTTCAAGCATGTTGAGGCTTAAAAACAGTAAAGCCAGCTCAATTCCATAAAGAAAGCTCACACCAACCAGTGCAAACTTTTTGCTGTTTTAAACCCTGAAGGATACTGTTTGGTGTGGATAGAGGCCTTTTTACATTTCCTTTGTATAAATGACCGAGGAAAATGAAATTTACATCTGGTGTTTTCCCCATCTAATGGACCTTTCTGTATTTTTTCCAGAGCACACACAGTATGTTGTGCAGCTGGATTATAATATATTGATAATGCAGGTTGTCTTGCAGATGTGCGCTAGATAGATCATTCCAAGATGCTGATAGATGCTCCAGAGAACAGATGTTTCTCCACACACCAGCTATGTTGACATCTTTCATTAACCTTGAATTCTATTTTTTTTTTTAAGAGTCAGTTACTATATCTACCTATAGATACTTGATCCAGGAGTATTTCGAATCACTTCCTGAAGGAACTGCCTAAGCCCTTCATATTTTACCTATCCTGAATATCTGCAGTTAGCCATGTATTGTTTGCAGGCTGTGAATCCTAGTGGAATTTCGGCAGTAAATGCTGACTTGACTAATTTAGCAGCAGATTTGCTTTATGCATACAAATGTTTTCATTAGCATCTGCAGGCTTGATTGCAGGTTTACATTTATAGTGAGCATTTTTATGCATCAGAGACCAATAGATATTATTTATGTCTGAAGCCTTGCAGTTGGTAGTAGTTATTATTTCAGTATATTCTCATTACCCCACAGGTAAGGCTGAATTTTTTTTTTTTTAAAGTTGTTTGACATTTGCTCAATTGCTAAAATATTCCATAAAAATTGTAGGTTTGACACACTATCTTCCTCTTTGTAGACAGAGTTTGACAGCCTGCTTGTTGTTAGTGCAACAAAAAAGTGATTTAATTATGATGCTCAGCAATATTTCAGCTTTTCAAAGCAAGACAAACAAAGGATAACTTGGATAATACTCAGAATGCAAATTTTGAGTAAAACAAAATTTTGTTCTTATCATCTTTACTAAAATAAGACAATCATGGCATGTACTTCTTTGAATACAGCCTTTAGATATGTAGGATTTGTGAGCAGACGAACATGTTTCCCTTATCCTAAATTCCCTTTAGCCAGCTCTGAAACAGACATAAGAAGCCTGGGATTGGTAAACTAGCTTGGAAGTTGGACACTACTGCTGTGATAGTACTGAAAATGTGTATATAATATTTTAAGAGACCATACCTAATAAGTAGGACCAGTTCCACATATGTTCAGTCCTACCTTAATAGAAATCTAAAAGCAGTCATCCATGTTAAAAAGGTGGCTAAGTGCACTGATGGTGTAAAGCTCCCAAGATGAAGTAATTTACACTAAGAAGGATGTTTGAGTATGGTTGAAGTATAGAAGATGTAATGGCAGCCAATAAGCAAGATTTGGCTTCTGAGGTTATTGTTAGCATGCAGAATGAAGCATCCATTCAGATTTTTATTCAAAAGGTCTCTTGAAGCAAAGTGTCTTCCAAAGCCAATAGGTTTTATTAAAACATGAGTCTAGAAAGTGTCAAAAATATATTGCAGCAGGGCCTGTGTATTAGACTGCGTCAGATCTGTACTAAAGCTGATACTATTTTATCTAATTGAGATAATGAAGATCTGACATGGAAAACAGTTGTCATTGATACCAACAGAACCCTTGCTACTACCCTATTTTCCAGTCTTACCTGGCAACACTGCTATGGGCTTTCACAGATTTCCAGCCAGAATGCATGTCTAAGAACAGAACGGTAGGCAGTTTGCCGCATTCCTGCAAATAGATTACATAACAGAATGTGTTGATTATGACTATTCGTGATTTTTTTTCTTTAGGTTAAATATCCTAAAAAAAAACAAACCAAAGCAACAACGAAAAAAAAAAATGTCTGAGCTTCTGCAAGAAGTGGTCTCTTGTTCTGAGCTAGTAAACGTAAATCCTGTGATTGGCATGGACTACTTCAGTAAATGTTGCAAGGTACCTCACATTCAACTGCTATACATTATTTGTTTTTTTTCCTGCATCACCCCACTACACAATACATATATGCATAATCTTCTGATTGCTAAGAGTTACTTGAAATTTCATGTTAGGTATAAATCAAAGTCTTCAGCGGATACAGTCTCAACATAGCGTTAACTGCAAACTGTCCAATTCTTTTTGCAGGCTTAGTTAATTTCCTAGTCTCAGTGGTATGTCATGTCAATAAATCATATTTTTACTGTGTGTAGAAAAAATCAACTTCTGTTCATTTCAAATTTGCCATATCTTGACTTTTTTTTCAAAATCCTTTAGTCCTAATCTTCAGATTAACATATGTTACAATCTAGAACTGTTATCTTCCCAACACCAATTTATACTTACAGTAAAGGCTGATGGTATAACAAAAGCTGTTTATAACTACAAACTGATAAGTCTTAATTAAAAGTATACCAAAGTTTTCTGGTTTGATCAGTCATATTTAGCTTGTTAAATGATACACCTGAGGCATTTTCAGAACTATTTAATTGTGTATATGACCTTTTCAATATCATGTTATGTTAAGTTCCACCAAAATGAAGGTGCCGGTTCTTGATTATAAATACACTGGATTGCATTTTAGATTTGTAGAATAAAATATATAAAAGTATATAAGTATAAAATCAGTATAAAAGCCATCCAGGGTAAGTTCTTCAGTTTTTGCCCCCTTGTGCATAATATTCAACGTTTGCATTGGTTTTGCTTTTGTTTTTTTTTTCTACTAACCTTGTTTTAGGGCTTGTGTAAATATATGTAATATTCAAAAGAAGCATCTTCTTTAGGGTGAGGATGAGGATGATGAAACAGGAAAGTGAAAAGAAAAAGGAGAAAAACATCTAGGAAAGGAAGATGGCATCAAGAGAAAACAAGGGGATTTATTTTTAATGTAAATTATAGATACCTCAATGATTGTAATTCCTGAAGATTAGACAGATAAATTGCATCTTTCTAGTCAAGCTAAAAATCATAAACTGAATTCTTACGTGGTTCAAATAATGTGTTTAAAGCTTTCTCTCAAACACAGTGTATAAATATTCTTTGTTACATTCTGATAACAAGAACTGACTTCTTCTATCAATTTGAGGAAACAGAAATGTATGGTATAGCTTTTCAGGGTGCTTTTGACTGCCAGGCTAAAAAACATGACCTGATTTGAGGTTTGGTCCAGAATATAACTAATTGTTAAAACTATGAAATGCATTTTCTATCAATAGTAGAGATCAAATGCCTTTAAGTGGTGAAGAGCTTGCATCCAAATTTCTTGACTACCTTGAAAATTTGACGTAGTTGCAAAGTTGTCGGTTTTGCTCTTTAGCTTCATTACAGCTACAGATCTAAAATTCTGAATTAGCTAAATACAAAATATACAGTATCTCTAGTTCATTTTCAAGACAGTATATGTTACCTTTCTACATTTGTCGAACTAACAAACTTCTGAAGTGCCTTTATGATATGTATACAAAGTAGACTATATCATGAGTAATATATATGTGTGCCATTTTAATCATATGATGAGGTAGAAACCTATACAGTAAAATTTCTCCATGGTCCAAAATGTTTTGATCAAATATTTTGCATTTCTTTTCTGTATGACATTTATGTGTTTAAGAGAGATAGACCCTAAATAAATACATACATGAGTTTAATGTTTCCACAATTCCACAAAAGACCAATTTGCGGAAGCTGTAAGAGACAATTACAAAGGTTGTGATTAAAATCAAAACAAAACAAAAAACTCATTGGCAATTCTAATGCCCAATAAAATTCTTTTTTGAATTTATAACTTAGTGATAGAGATAGATGCCTTTTCCTTCCTTGCTTGGCAACACTATGGAACCAATGTACTTCATGAAGTTCAACAAGGCCAAGTGCAATGTCCTGCACCTGGGTCAGGCAGTCCCAAGCACAGATACAGGCTGGGTGGAGAATGGATAGAGAGCAGCCCTGAGGAGGAGGGCTTGGGGGTGTTGGTTGATGAGAAGCTGAACATGACCCATCAGTGTGTGCTCACAGCCCAGAAAGCTGACCATATACTGGGCTGCACCAACAGGAGTGTGACCAGCAGGTCAAGAGAGGGGATTCTGCCACTCTACCCTGCTCTCATGAGACCACACCTGCTCTGCTGGCCTCCAATACAAGAGGGACATGGACCTGCTCAAGTGAGTCCAGAGGAGGCCACAGAGATATCAGGGGCTGGAGCCCATCTCTTATGAGTAGAGCCTGAGAGAGTTGGGCTTATTCAGCCTGGAGAAGAGAAGGCTCTGGGGAGACCTTGGAGCAGCTTCCAGTGCCTGAAAGGAGCCAACAGGAAGCTGGAGAGGGACTTTATACAAGGACATGTAGTGACAGGACAAAATGAAATCACTTTAAACTGGAAAAGAGTAGATTTAGGTTCAACATTAAGAAGTCCTTACCTGTGAGAGGGTGGTAAGATGTTGGAACAGGTTGCCCCATCTATGGAAGTGTTCAGGGCCAGGTTGGATGGGGCTTTGAGCAGCTTGGTCTAGTGGAAGATGTCCCATGGCAGGGGGTTTGAACTAGGTGATCTTTATTGTCCCTTCCAAACCCAACCATTCTAAGATTCTATGGCTCCTCTTCCCTTGCTCTCTCTCACTCAAAACAGCTTTTTTTTTTTTTCTTATAGTGCAATATAGGAAAATATTATTGACTGGTTACTGCATAATGTGGTTCTGAAGATAATGGAGTGTAGGTACAAGCAAGTAAAAAAAATGAAATGCAGAAACAGACTCCAGACTCCAGATTTACATGAAGACTAACATTTATAGAATATCCTAATTCCAGATAAGAATAAATCAGTTTAAATCAGTGTCTTTGAACTGAAATATTGAAACCTATTAGTTTAAGATTTTGGCCAGATTTATAAAGTGAAAAAGAAAAAAGGTGTTTCATGTCTCTAGATTTGCTAAACCACAAAAAATATAACGGAAGATAGATAATTCCTGCCCCTCTGCTCTCTTGAGACCTCACTTGGAGTATTGTGTGCAGTTCTGGTGTCCTCAACATAAAAAGGACATGGAACTGTTGGAACAAGTCCAGAGAAGGGCCACGAGGATGATCAAGGGGACTGGAGCACCTCCTGTATGAAGACAGGCTGAGAAAGTTGGGGCTGTTCAGCCTGGAGAAGAGAAGGCTGCATGGAGACCTCATAGCAACCTTCCAGTATCTGAAGGGGGGCTATAGGGATGCTGGGAAGGGACTATTCTTTAGGGATTGTAGTGATAGGACAAGGGATAATGGGTTTAAACAGGGGAAGTTTAGGTCAAATCTAAGGAAGAAGTTCTTTACTCTGAGGGTGGTGAGGCACTAGAATGGGTTGCCCAGGGAAGTTGTGAATGTACCATACCTGGTGGTGTTCAAGGCCAGGTTGGACAGAGCCTTGGGTGACATGGTTTACTGTGAGGTGTCCCTGCCCATGGAACTAGATGATCTTTAGGCCCTTTCCAACCCTGATTATTCTATGATTCTATGATATTACCTATCCTGTTGATGTATTCCACACAGGGAGGAGAGTATGGCTTCACAGAATCACAGAAAGACTGAGTTTGATGACCCCCTTTGACATCATGTGGTCCAACTTCCCTGCTCAAAGCAGGGCCATCTGTAGCATGTTGCCCAATAGCGTATCCTGTCATATTTTGCGTATCTCCGGGGATTAAGACTTCACAGCCTCTCTGGGCAATGGGTTCCAGTGTTCAAACATCCTCTAGTAGAAAACACTTTTGTTGTGTTCAGATGAAACTTTATGTGTTTTAATTTGTGCTTATGACCTCTTGTCCTGTCAATGGGCATCACTGTTCCCTGTTCAGTCCCTTCTATCAGGTATTTGTACTCAGATCCTCCGAGCCTTCCTTTCTTCAGGCTGGACAAATCCAGGTCTCTCAACCTCTTCTCATATGATAGATGCTCCGCCCTTCCATCCTTTTTGTGGCCTTTTTCTGGATTCACTCTTCCTAATGCAGTTAAGGTAGCTTCTTTAGCCTTCTTTACTGCAAGCATGGCTCATGGTCCTACAGGACCGCTCCTGTACTGGAACAATATGGGGTTATTCCTTCCCAGGTGCAGGGCTTTGCATTTGCTTTTATTGGAAGTGTTTTTCTTTTCTGAACTTACAATTTCATCTTACTAAGTAATCTCTACTTCCTTTGTTCACTACATATTGTCATCTTCTTTATTTGAAGAATAAAGTTATTTGATTTTGTAAATGCATGGCTTCTAAAAATGTAGTTCTTGGGTATACGTTTCTGTGACAACCTTCAGAACCATCATTTAAATGGTGGAAATAATGCATGTACAAAATAGGGTGAATTTATAAAGTGTAAACCCTGTAATTTTAAATCTATCATTCAGTCAGTTTTTTGCATCATAATTTCAGTGCTTAATGGCAGGGTTGGTTGGTCTCTGAGCAGTGCTTAAAAGTGAGTGAGTTAATGAATTGGTAAAAACATCAGTCTGTAGTTGTTATAAATTTGCATTAAAGTCAATGAAACACAATTCTTTTACCCAAAGAAGCTCTCGCTGAAGATTTTGGTGTTTGATGAGTTGTTTTTGAATCTTTTTTTCCCAGATAAGATGAACAAAAAGGAAACACCCTTTGGGTTATATTTACAGGATTTTCTAAGAGAACATTTTAAAGTTTAGAGGAGAAAGTTTGTCTTTTAAAATTTTCCAAAGTAAGCTTTGTGACTTCTGAGTGTTTTTCTTTAGTTTTGAATTTTATAATGAAATTTTTGCATAAATTCCTTTTTTTTTTTTTTTTTTTTTAATCCAGTCCAGAGACTTTGATTTTGGTTTGGGTTGTGGGTTTTTTTTTCAGACTTTGTTGCAATGTTAGACCATAGAAGCAAGAAGGGACTTGATTTTCAAAGGAAACAAAAGAAAAAAGGAATGAAAGCTTTGTTGGTGGCTTCCTTAAATTATTTTAAGAAATAAAGTAATATTTTCTATATTTAAATTTTTCCCAGAAAGAGTAGACTGAAATTCCATTAGTTAGTTGCTTTAGATGAAATGAAGTTGGCAGTCTCTAGCATATTAAAGTCTGATCTTGGGATGTGGACACGCAGAAATTTACTGCTGCAATTATGGATTCATGAAGACTTAAAACCATCTGGGGTGTGCATGTCATGGCAACAAAGAGCTGAGCAAGTTGCAGAACCCTTACCAAAAATATGTAAGTCCTATGCTGAATGCTGCGTAGCAATGTCAATACTGTTAGCTGAGATCAGTCCAGCTTAGTTCACCTCTATGGGTGTGCATTCTTTGTTTCTCATTCCCTATAATTCCTTCACTGCAGTGAAGTAATTACAGTAGTAAGGCTCTCCTCTTGGATCTTAGTGCATTAATCTGGAAAATTTAAGTTAGCTCATGAAGATTATGTGTATTGCAGCCCTCTTTTCTCAGGAAGGCTGCAAAAAGAGTGCTGATGAATGACTGAGTCTCATTCTCTTGTAAGACTATTAAAAATGTTAATGTAAACCTTTTCAGATGTCTAAGAGACTAAGACAAGAAAAGTAGGGAGAGTGATAAAGTGGGAGAAAGAGTGGAGGGAAAGGTTAATCTTATCTGTGAAATGCCAAGTTGTTAGTGGGATGCTTTTGCTCAGCAAATATAATGAACAATATGGTATTTGTCTTGCGGGGAATGCAGACCAGAAAAATGAAGGGCTTTGGTCTTCAAGACCAAAGTCTTGAAGAAAACGAGTGTAGCATGGTAAAGTGCACAATAGAATTTATGTTACTAATGCATTCTGCTGTTCATTTTAATATCTCTCTTTTTTTATAAATGCATATTTGAGTAATAAATCAGTCTGGTTCTTTAATGATAGAATAACCTATCTTAGCTGAAACCTATAAACCCATTGTGAATACTGCATGGTGTATTTTCATCATAGAACTGATGAAACCAACGATTTAGTTAAGGGATGGCTCTACTGGTGATAATGTCAGCTTACGTTCTTTGACTTTTCTTTCCACTAATAGCAAGTGTTTTGCTACTTTGTCACTGCTAGGATGAGGGCTGGTTATATGGGAGTCACATTTGTTACCCAGAAGCTTTCTCACAGCTGACTCCTTTCCTCTTTCTGCCCATGTTAAATGGCACATTCTGCTAAAGCATAAAAGAGAATTTCTGCAGTGCTTTCACTGTTAGCTGTGAACTGATAAGAGACACACCTGCTTTTCTTTTCCCTGTTGTATGTAGAGTGACATTGGAGAAAGAGATCTGGTAATATCTTCCAATAACACCTGCTGAAGTAGAACCTGCTGAAATAAGCCAGTTTCATCTTTGCAAGCAACTTGTAACAATTTACATCTTAAAAAGAAAAGAAAAAAGAAAAGAAAAGAAAAGAGAAAAGAGAAAAGAATAAAGAAAAAAGAAAAGAATAGAAAAGGAAAAGAAAGAAAAGAAAAAAAAAGAAAAGAAAGAAAAGAAAAGAAAAGAAAAAAGAAAAGAAAAGAAAAGAAAAGAAAAGAAAAGAAAAGAAAAGAAAAGAAAAGAAAAGAAAAGAAAAGAAAAGAAAAGAAAAGAAAAGAAAAGAAAAGAACTGCAAAGACGCTCAATAGAAAATTATGATTCTATAGAATTATTTTTGTGAAGTACACTGTGTACCATGCCTGCCATACAAACAAGCAATATCCAAGCAATCCATTGTTTCAGAAAAAGACTGAGTTAGAATGAAAGCAAGGCATATTAATCTCTATTGAAGAATCATGAAAAAGCAGCAGCAGATAGCTGACAATTTTCATCTTATTTTTTAATGCGTGTCCTGGCCTTCATGCACCATGGTTCAAATTCATAATACTGTGACAAGGACAACGATATGTCATGAATCATGCAGAGGGCAATTAACGACAGGCATCAAATATATTGAAGAACATCAGACAAAACTAAGTGCGAGGTGAGTAGGGTTGCAAGAGTATTTTATATTTTATATTTTATCCTTTTCTATGTAGAAGGAGGATACTTGACAAATATAAAAATATTTAGACTATACTTTGACTTCTGCTATTCATGTGAACAGCAGCAAAAAAGTCTGCTCTGGCTTTTACACATTCCCAGGACTGAGACAATCAAAAGGAGCTATCAATTAATTAATGATTTCATTTAACTGCAAAATAAGGTCGGTTGGACAGGACTGATGGAGTTCATCTAGTCCAGCCTCCTGCTCAAAGCAGTTTCAGTTACTGTTGCTCAGGACTTTGTTCAATTAAGTTCTGAGCATCAGCAAGGGTGGAGATGGCACAGCTTCCACAGACACTGCTCCAGTACTCGGCAGCCCTTATAGTGGTCAAAGTAGTTTTCCATAATATTGAGTCTAAATTTCCCATGTTCCAACCTGTGCTTGTTGCCTCTCATCTTATTGTCATGCACCTGAGAAAAGACTGGTTCCATCTTCCTTATACTTCCCCATTCCTCATGAGATGGTTGTAGCCCAGAGCAGAATGTCACTTTAACCTCTTTCTTAAGGCTGAAGAAACTCAGATCTCTCATCCACATATTCTGGCTGTAGCCATCATGGTGACCCTCCACTGAACTCACTCCAGTACATCAGAGACTCTCCTGTGCCAGGATCCCAGATGTGAATCCTGCACTCCTGGTGCTCAACAGTGCTGAGCAGTAGGGCAGGATCTGTGCCTGGCCCTGGTGCTGCAGACCTGGGTGCAGGGGCTGTGCTGCCTTGATGCCAAGAGAACCTGCTGCCCCTCAGGGCCTTTTCTGCTTGGTCACCCCTAACCTGTCCTGCTGCAGGGGTGAGTCCTTTCCAGGACTTTAGGGACCTTCGTCAGGTTCCCTACAGCCCATTTCTACAACTTGTCCAAGTTCCTCAAAATAACAGCACTGTCCTCCAGCCTGCTGTTTACTCTCTCCATCTGGTGAACCCCACTTACTTGCTGTCAGTGCTGTCTGTCCCATCATGCATGTGATAAGGACACTGAACTGCTTTAAACTCAGTATCAGCCCCTGATGGATGCCACTAGTAAGCAGCCACTATTCGGACTTTGCAACACTGATCTTAGCCCTTTGAACCCACCTTTCCAGAGAGTTTTCTTCTTATCTTGTCATACCCATACCCAGGCTAAACCTTCCCATGGCTACAATGAGCTGATCATGTCAAGGACCTTGCTAAAGTCAAGGCATGCAACATCCACTGCTGTCCCCTACACAACCTGCTGGTCACCTCATAGCAGAAGGTGGTCAGGTTTGCATTTGGTAGATTTGGTAGATTTCCACGAGCAAAAGGGTATTGTGGCTAATATGTCTGACTTCCAGAAGGAATCTGGTGGCACCATGTGTGGGCAAAACAATGCCAGGTTAATCTTGATAAAATAGGTAAACTATCTATTTCATAGGCTGCAGCAATCACAAGAATTCACCTCTTGACCAGATTTATGCTTAAATGGGGCATATCTTTTATGAACTGTTTTGCATCGTGTAACTTAAAATTTATTTTTGTAAAATCATAGATAAGTTTCTTCAGCATAACATTATGAAACAAGTTGAACTTGTACAGATTCTGCTCTCTTAAGTTTCTGGAAATAAGAGTCTGCACTAGAAAAGTTGATATGCCTTACAAGGTGCTATTAGGTCAGTTAAGACTGGTTTCAATTGCTTTTTCCCAAGGCCTGTTAAATTTTCTCCTGCGAGTGCTGGTTCTAGAAATAATGTCAATTTTAAGTCATCCTGAATGTGGAATTTTCTTCCCTTTCTGTAAATGGGGTATATATGCTGTGAAAGAAATGTGTTCATTGTGTATTGTGTTTGCTGTTAAAGTACATCTCTCTTTTTTATTACTTTCTTTACCCATTAAAGGGCAATAAGCTTCCCCTCACTTCGGATTTGATTATTAGGATTTTATGCTTCCCTGTCCATAAACCATCAATGCACAGAGGTTCAGCAGAATAAGTTTTGGTAGCTGTGATCTTTATCTCTGAATTCTGTTTCTGGCATAAGTGGATAGGTAATAGAAGGAGAAGAAAGAGAATATACATGATAATATCTTTAATGAAGAATGACTGGTAAGGTGGTCAGTGAAAAATAGGGAAACAAAGCCTGTGTTTTGTTCAGTCCTTAGTGTGTTACAGACTAATGCCTTTGGTTGGAGGAAAAGATGCTGCAGCCTCTCCAAGTCTACTTGTGCTCCTCTCAAAGGCAATTAATTACTGCTGTCAGAGTTGAGTTCCCAGAAGGGCCAGTGCAGTGGTATTTTATTAATGATACTCTGCAGTAAAATGTGTAAAGAATTGTGCTCTTTGATTAAACACAAAATCTTCTCAGTTGCTCAGGGTTTATTTTTCTCTAGCAAGCTGGTACTGAGGGTGTCCTGGGTTCAGCAGCAGCAGTCATGTTTCTCCTCCTTGGTAGCTGGTGCTGTGCTCTGTTTTGACTTTCAGCTCGGGAACAGAGCTGATAACAAGGATGTTTTGGTTTGGCCAAGGACTTTGTGAGCCTCATGCTCTGCTACGGAGGAGGGGAAGCTGGGAGGAAGCAGAGACAGGACACCTGACCCAAACTGACCAAAGAGGTATTCCATACCACAACACGTCATGCCCAGGATGTAACGGGGAGTTAGCTGGAAGGGCTGGCAGACTGCAGGGTGGGAGGAGGTATGGGTCTGTGCTTGGTTGGGCTGGGGGGGACGAGTTATCAGTCAGCTGGTGCTGAGGTGTTGTATTCTCTTCCCTTATTATTTCCTTTATCATTATTATCATTGGTGGTAGCAGTAGTGATGTGTGTTATACCTTAGTTACTAAACTGTTCTTATCTCAACCCATGGGAGTTGCATTCTTTTCGATTCTCCTCTCCGTCCCTCTGGGAGTAGGGGGAGGAAAAGAAGGGGGGGAGTGAGTGAACAAGCTGTCTGGCTGGGTTTAAACCACAGCAGAGGGTAGCTACTTCACAGAATGTCCCTTCAGTTTTTGTGTAACAGATATGAATATATATAAATAAATGTTTCTAAATATACCTACCCATAATTTTTAAATTGCATGTTAAAGTTGGATTAGTAAAAGCAAATTTGGTCATTCATCTTACATACAGCATAATCAAGAGGTCACCAACACAGAACTTTGTATAAATGTATGCGTATTGAGTGTTTTTATATTGAATTGGTCCCTTATTCCATTGCTTAATGTTTGTCTCCCAGAAGGAATTCAGGTTCCTCCAGATGCTGAGTGTGTAGATTGGGGTAGGAGGAAGCAAGAGTGAATCAGGCATTTGAGACATATGTAAAAGAGTATCTACACAGGAAGACATAGACAACCTCAGGTTCACCCAGAAAAGTCCATTGATCTCTAAAACTCAGTAGGTGAATTACGATGACGTCCAGTGTGTGCTTTTATAGACTACTTTGAAAAATTACACTGGAATACCATAGTAAGGACATTACCTTATACTGTGTAAATTTTGGTTTAGTAATATGAGTTTATTGTCATAACATTTAGTATTTTGCCTCTTTTGTGCATAATCATGGCTTCTAGTGATTTTCCTTTGAGAACTGGAGAGAACTCAACACATTCATGTCATATATATAAAATCACCAGATGATAATTATATACCTATGATTTAAGCTGGTGTAGTGAAGTGTCTCTTTGGCAATGCAGAGAAGAAACTACTTTTTTTTTTTTTAATTGCTTTTTCTTCAAAAAAAGCAATTGAATAGTCCCATTGAATTTATAAATACCTTTATGTACTTACAAGGCTTGTTGAATCAGAATGAGAAACTTTTAACACTTTGTAGGATCAAGCTCATTTTCAGTGCATTGCTTCCAGGAGCAAACTATGCACAGAAAGCGTTCTGCAGTCAGCAGTCAATGAACATGAATGTGACATCCTTTCAAAACCATGTAAACAGGAGTAGTGGTATGTGGTATGTAGTTAATATTTCCAAACTCTATTACAAATTTTCAAATAGTTTTAGATATTTTCAATCAATACATCTATGCCAAAGGGAATGGTTGTGTATGATAAAGCATAGATTGCAGCTCCAGTTTTGTAACTGTGTTTTAAAACTTCTTTCACCCGTGTTTTCTATTGGAACAGTTTCAAATATTGTCCTGTGAATACAGCAGAATTAGTGTAAATTATAAACATGTCTTCAGCATTTTCAAAACTACAATCTTATTTTTTCCTTCATTTTTAACCACAGGCAAAGATTAAATAGCTGTCTGAGCTTTTCAATCAGTAGACAATCTTCTGAATTTCTTAGAAACAATGTATTTTACAGTATGGGTTAAAAGGGACCTTAGACCAGGGGACTAGTAGGATGACTGTATTAAAAACTCCAGGAGACAAATACATGAACAATATGCGAAATGCACCGAGGATGCAAGCGCATCTGGGAACAATCTAATTATCAAATTGAACATGTTGAGGCTAACAATATGCTCAGTATGTTCTCTTTATGGGAAGGATACTAACTACATCAGCAGTACAGTCAGAGAAGGGAAGTTCCCTGAGGACTGGTTAGGTCATCTGCAAATTTCAGCTTGAATATTTCTTGCTTGTTTTTTTGGGGGGGTGAATTTCTCTCTCTTTCCCACACACATTTCTTTTTTCTTTATTTATTGTGTGGACATGGTAAAATGAAATAAAGAATGGGTATCAAGATTAATTCTGCTTGTTTATGAAAACACACATGAAAGTAATATGAGTGTGATACAAGACTACAGACGTAGAAATCAATAGCCTGTAGGATTAGAATGGTTCACTGTCTGATCTGGGACTGTATCTCCTGCATTCTAGGAAACTGTACAATTTTTCTATCAACTCTTATAATTGCATCAATTTTCTTAAACCTTTCATTTTTTCTTTAAAGATTGGCAGCAGATAGAAAGTCATCACATTTCAATAATGTAATATATAGAACATCATGTGATAAATTCATCCTCATCAGTTGTAATCTATAGCTTGTCATCTTGAATTATTCCTGGAATGAATTTGGCTCAACCATAGTTCCATAATTTTTTTACAGAATCTACTTAGCACTGTCCAGGAAAACACTATGATAATGAGGCTTTCCAATAGAAAAATGAGTTACTATTACACTACCAATCATTGTAATTACAACCTTGATAACAAAGTGTTGTTTTTATGGTCAGTTGTATAGTTTGCCCTTGAGGATCTGGACCTATCTGCAGTATATTGTTGAGACCTAGATGCCACAATAAGTGTAAATCCCTTGATTTTAAAAAGGACATATATATGTCCTTTACTATGTCACCTAGGAAACTGTTTATTTATATATAATTTGGTTGCTCTTTAATCACAAATTCATCCTGCTTGTTTTTATCAGTGAGACTCTGAATTAAGATGCCGGTGCCCGCAGTACTCTGTAGTTCAAAGTCATACCTGATGGTTGAAGTAGATTGACCTCCTCTTTATATTTGTACTAGATTATACTGTTTGTAGCCATTGAAGTGAGAAATTGTTCCAAATGTTCATGTTCATTAGGCACTATTTTTTTTTCCTTGTTCTTTAAAATGTTCTGATACTTGTCCATTCCTGCAACTGTTGACTATTCTGTGATTTTCCTGTGACATGAACCAGTTTTGTTAATTTTCCCAAATAATTGTTTGAAAAGCTAGTACTATTATGTTGTTTCTGGCTTCGCGTATATATTCAGCTTGCTGATAGCTGTATTTCTTACAGAAGATGCAATGCTCTATTTCACTACTTGCCTTTTTTTTTGTTTGTTTTTAATACAGTAAGAAAGCTTCAATTTTTTTTCTTATGGAGAAAGAAAAGTATAAAGTTATAAGAAGTATCAAAGAAATATGTTACTTGGAATGCAAGTAGTTACAGACTGAAAAGAGCAGGAAATCTTGCTCTTAAGAAGTTTGTTGCTTAAGAAGTAGCAAAGAATATGCTAGTCCAGGTTCCTTGGTCAGTATCAATAGTTTCCTTTTGCTGATAATTACGTATAGCTACGTACATTTTTTTTGAACTTTCCTGCATTTAGCAAAGTCAATTAGAATTGATTTTGAAGGTCTGGAAATAAATGCTGTTTTCCAGTGTAATTTTTATGCAGCTTCTAAACAAGTTTATTTCCAAATTGATGCGGGCATATTGGAAATATGGAATTTGGACAAACATGCTCAAGTCCTGGAGCTACAAGTGTTACAGATAGGCCAGAGTCTTGGACCCACAAGGCTGTGTAGTGATGGTATTCCATGTACTGACAATATGCCTCTTATGGAAAAGGGTACTTTCTCACTTTATTTCCTTTCATTGTAGTAAAAATTGTGCTTCCAAATATGTACAGCAGGAGTACTGTATCCCCATAAACTCACAAGTGAGTCAATAGTAAAAGTGACTTGAGAATTACACACTGGTCAGTCACATCAAAAACTACCAAATCTGAAGAAATTACAGATGGGAACAACAGTACCTGTCACAGTGACATATTTGTCCTTTTCTGATTTAGGAAATGTTTATTTAGAATGACAACTGTCTACCAACAGAGTCTTAAGTAGCAAATTATACTAAATCTTTGAACTCTGAATTTTGAATTTAATAAAACTTGATAAATTCCCTATATTAGTGTCTATTAATACATACATATTTTAAATACATTAAATATTTATGTTAAATGGACTTCTAAAAATTAAAAATTAATTTCCAGCACTTAAAAGCTTTTCAATAATTTTTTCAGGAAAACATGGAACTTTTTTCCATTACAAAGGATTATTTTGAGATGAAAACATTTTGTAAAATCTCTCAGAAAAAAATTGAAGGAAAAATCTACCATAAATATTGAAATACTAAAGAGAAATTTTAATTTTGAAATTATTTTTCCTTTCAAGTGGTTTATATGAACATATATGAACATATGTTCCTTGTGTAATAGAAATGCAAGTATCTATATTTGTATTTCAACTAGTAAAATGCACTTTAAAACATATAGACTGTATTACATACTTTAAAATCTCTTCATGCCATTTGTGAAATATAGGAAACACCTAAGGACATGAATTGCATCTCTGCTTGCTTTACTACTCTGACACTGTTAGACTGGGGCAAAATGTGACTTCAAAGTAAACAGAAAGTTAGTTAGTTAGTTACTTAGTTAGTTAGTTGTTAAAAAGCTTCAAAAATACCATCTGTTCTTATCTGCCACTCTAGTGTGACCTTCTGTCCTCCTGTTGTCATTTATATTATACATTAGCTGTAGCACAGTTGTAAAATTGACTTTGTTTCCTATTCATCTTTCAATAGAACACGAGTAATGTGGCATGTGATGCATGATCTTTCAAAAGTGCATTCCCACAAACTATGATCCCATAATCTGTCCTCATATTCCTATAATCTGTCATCATATTAATGGTTTGCTTTGGCTCTAACAGAGTTAATACATAGGAGACTAGCCAGCCTAATCCTGTCAGTATGCCACCTGTTACAAGTGACTAGCCAGGACATTCCTAGATAGTGTTTTTTCATTTGTGGCTGTTTGCCATGTGAGAGTGTCAATTAGCTGGAACACAGGTATTGTTATGCCATTTTGCACATTAGTGAACTGAGCAATGAAATAGTGACATAATGTGCTAAAGGTCACGTGTGAGTGGCAGTGGCAGACACAAAAAAAAAAAAAAAATAAATTCTAGGTTCCAGTGCTAAAAAAACAAACAAGCAAAAAAGTTACTTTGAGGAAGATCTTTCCAGTAGAGAAGGGTGTAATGAACTTAGGTGGTATCTGTGAAAGAAGTAGAAAAGATGCTGGATTGTCTCAAATAATTCATACATCCGATCTACACTGTGATGAGCTCTTTTATGACATTTTAAATTAAAACAGAAATATACATATATATATGAACGTGTGTATAGGTGTATATGCAACTAATATATATTCAGTATGTGTGTGTGTGTGTGCGCATGAGCGTGTGTTTGTGTATGTGTGGTAGGGTTTTTGTACATGTACTTCCCCTATAGGAGAACTGTGTTTATTACACTTATGATTGTCACAGATACATGGTGTGTAACTGAGTAAGACTACAATTGAGGGGTGAGTGACATAACATAATAGAAATGCAGTTATTCTTCAAGATGCTGCATAATTTTACAGGGAAACCTTACTGGTTTTTAAGAAATTCAGGAAGGTCACTGTAACATTGGATCACATTCCTTCTGTACATTTTCTGATTATAACATCCTATGTCTATAAGGACTTCAAAAATATAGAGAGTATGTGATTTGATTTTACTTGTGAGCAGCAACATTTTCTGTGTATTAATCTCTTTTCCTGCTGGCTTCATTTTTTTTTCTGTTTCTTTTGTCATAGTTCCTTTTGGGGGTTTTTGGTTTTGTTTTGTTTTTTTTTTTGTTTGTTTTTTTCCATTTACTTAATTGTCATTATTTCTCTGAATTCTTCCTCTTGATAGCATTTGAGTGAGCAAGGCATGTTATTTGCTATACCTGTAAGGCTTTGTTTTTCTCAAGAAAGTTTTAGCACAAGTAGAATGAGTTATCTAAGTATTCAGTCTTGATATAGAAGGTCATGAAAGCACAGAACAAAAATGGTACAGGTAATGTCAATATTTATTTCTGTGCACATGGCATTATAAGATGTGAAGGTAGTCACAGAGGCAGCAGCCTCAAGAGAATTATAATAGATTATTTTCCCACACTCTAAGATATTGATATATGCGGATGCAGTGCTGTATTCTATTTAACCTATTTTAAGTGCTTGAAGCAGGTAAGTTATTAATTTTTCAGACTGTTCTTGTAGTTTATTGGTACTTACTTTAATATGGTTCTAGAAAGTAATACAGTGTAAATTCACCCCACAGGTTAAAAAGCCAACAGAAATGATGTATGTTAGTTGTTTTTTTGCTTGGTTTGTTGTTTGGTTGGTTTGTTTGTTTTTTTTTATTTTTTTTTTTTTTTTTTTTCCACAGCAATAGTGGTTTGGTACTGACCTGAATCCATTTTAACAGGGAATGTAGTTAGGTGAATCTTTGTAGGTAAATATACTTCTTATTGTCATATTTGACCCTTTGAAAAGGGTCCACAGACTGCTATTTAATACCTGCATCCCTGGTTTTGTATCGTCTGTTGCTGGTTGCACAATTATCTTGAGTTATTTTGCAGATTTTAAATACCTTTCTAGCAGGGCTTGTTTTATTCTTCTGAAGGGGTTACTCACACTCACTCCAAGCTTCCTAATTATGATTATGACCACAGTCATCTTCTAGATGGAATGATCATAGAATCGTAGACCGGTTAGGGTTGGAAAGGACCTTAAGAGGATTTAGTTGCAACCCCCCTGCCATGGGCAGGGATGCTTCACCTAAACCATGTCACCCAAGGCTCTGTCCAACCTGGCCTTGAACGTTGCCAGGGATAGAGCGTTTGCCATTTCATTGGGCAACCTGTTCCAGAGCCTCACCACCCTCACATTAAAAAACTTCTTCCTTACATCTAACCTGAACTTCTCATGTTTAAGTTTAGACCCATTACCACTTGTTCTATCACTACAGTCCCTGATCAAGAGTCCTTCTCTGGCATCCTTCTGGGCCCCCCTCAGACAGTGGGTAGTTCATGCAGTCATAGAATGGTTTGGGTTGAAAGGGACCTTAAAGATCATCTAGTTCCACACCCCTGCCATGGGAAGGGACACCTTCCACTAGACGAGGTTGTTTAAAGCTCCATCCAATCTTCCATAGTTGGGCATGGGGAAAAATACTATGTTAGATAATAGCAGGTTATATAATTTCAGTTAAGCTTCTGGGATTGGTTTTCACTTTCTAAGGAAGAAAAAATAATCTAGATTCTCATTCTTTCTCATTTTTGTTCCCACTTATTCTGTCTGTTCTCAATGTCCTTTCTAGTCTCAGCCTTCACCAACCCTCAGATGCTTGTTTCTTTTACCCACCTTAGCCTTGCTTGATGTTCTTTTCTCCAAAGACATTGTTTATCTATCATCTTCTCTCCCTGATTTTTTCAGTTCATATGTGTATGTTTCTGCTTCACTTGCATCTCTCTTCTTCCTAATCTCTATTCCTGTTTATTCATAGTAATTTGTGACAAGCTGCTATCTTGTGTCACATATGGTTGACTGGCAGCAATGCTTTGCTTTCTGCAGTCTTGTGTTCTGCCTTCCTGTTTCATTCATTACTAAGTAGCTGTCACGTAGAGGTAGCTCACATGGGTCTATTCACTGTTTTTGTGTGAGCTCTCCTTTTCCTAGGCATCTGTGAAACTTTTTTGATACACAGTCACCAACGTTCTGTTCACTGTTCATTATTTAAGAACTGATTCTGAGTTCTTGCAACATTTTATTTTCGCTGTCTACCTGGAGACTTGAATTTAGTTTCAACAGGAGCGAGGGAGCTCCATAGCTTTAACTGTAAATAAATGCATTCCAGTACATTACAATTACTGTAAATTAATGGATTAATGCCGACCTATACTAGGCAGGATTCTGACCCCTACAAGATGCTTAAAAGCAAGCATGCTTGGAAATGTGTAACTGTAGCTCTAGTAGTATCATTTTGCTTAGATCACTTCTCAAATATTGCATTCTGTTTTGATTTCAAGTATAAAACATCCCAGTGTGAGTCAAATTGTCTAGTAGGTCACGTGTCCTGAGTGGATTTAGAAGGAAGGACTCTTTTACTGATAATATTAGGGAGTGTTTGGCCTGTTAGATTTTGTGTGTATCCTGATACTGTTGTCAGTAATTTGCTAGTCTATTGCCAGAATCAGTATATTTTTCCAAGAACTGAAAGTAACTAAGTGTCTAACTAAAGTCTATAAATGGCATTGTAATTTCCTTGAACCTTGCTCTTTGCTTACATAGTAATCACCATGTTCCTTTTTATCACTTTCTACCAACCCTAATTTCCAAGGCTGGATAGGTTGACTATTGCTGGTACGTACATATTATGTAAGTCTTTGTATGCACTGAAATAAGAAAGTGGATGATAGATTTTCTCATGCAATGTGAATTTTCTCACAGTTAGTGTAAACAAAATCTCTATGAGTGCACGTATCCTTTGCATAGTACCATCTTCAAATAAGCTGTTGCCAAAGCTGATGTTCCAGCCACTCTTAAGTCAGTAGCTGTGTGCAGTGAAACAGGGAGCATGTTCTGTTTTCTGCTTCTCCAGCACAAATTGTAACTGTGTGATAGTCTTCTTTGGCAGTTAGATTGTTACAGAACTTGAAGCAAGTAATAGAATCTGTGTTTAAGCAGCTTGTTTCAAGACTTGATTTGCAAAAGACTGTCTCAGATCATTGACAAGTTAACTGCAGAAGTTTGCAGTTGAAAGTCAGTACATATCTGTGATTAACTGTTCAGCAGGGTGACTTCAGCATCAGGACCGATGAACCAGCTCAAGCAAAATCACCTAGAGCACTGGAGTTTTCTCAGTCTGTGCTAGCAAGCGGCAAACTTGATTTCTAGGCTTTCATCAGCACTTCTTCATGTCAAGAAATTGAAAAGTCTTCAGCACTTTGCGTACAGATAAAGTTCTGCATCCTCTTTGCATCCCAGCTAGATAAGAACATATGAATTACCATAATTCATAGTTCAAAGTGCTTTGAATGAGTTTTATGTTTAAAAAGATTTTAAAAAGATGCCAGTATACTCAATGCACTGAACTGGACAGCATAGTGATGTCAGTTGGAAACTGAGAATTCTCTGGAGCAAAAATTAATACAAATTCCATTTATGTTCATTCTGTTCCTGTTTCCACTCCCTAGTTTAGGTTCATTCTTGTAATATATACATTGTTACCTCTTATTTCCTTTTTCATTCTGTGTGGAGAGTCTTTCTAATTTACTATTTTGGGAAACATTTTTTTCCAGTTAGTTTAAGATAAGATTTTTTTCTTTTCCTCTATATTGTGTAGCACAGAATAAATGATCTCATCTAGCATTTGGAATCAGCCTTGATTGAAAACTTTGGCTTATTTTTTTCCTGCCTGGTTAATGAGCACAGGCCTGCAAATCCTTATTTATTTATGTGTACTGTACTCTATTTAAATTTCTGTCAAAGGAGACTTTGTGGTTTATACCTAAACTTGGATTTAAGTATCATTCCTGAACATAAATGGGATGTTGCCTCCAGGCAGGAAAACACTGGAAATGAAATACAAATAAGGAAAATAAGATTTAAACAATGAAGTGTTGATGTGGGTGAATAGATAACAGGCATTGCCTTTTCATTTGTTTGAAACAATTTGGAACCAATTTAACTTACATTAAATAAGTGTGGATAATATCGTATCATATGTACCTTGCTGCATTTTTTCAATTAAAGCCCCAGTTTTCTGCAGTACTTTACTGGCTTATGTTCAGGAGCCACCAGATGCATACTACTTATAACGTGACTTAATCAGAATCAGGACCAGTTAAGAATCAAAATGGATGCCTTCTTGTGAAGTGTCATTCCTTGAAATTTTGGGAAATTTGCAGATGCAAAAAATTTAGATGAATACAAATAAACTTCAGATAAGCATCCAAGCCTTTAATATGGGTTCACATTAAGTATGTCATCCTTTAATAGTCGGACAAATGATAGTTTCAATATTTGATATTCTTTCTTTCATCAACATTTTAAAACATTCCCTTTGTTTTGAAAGTATAACTAGTGGGAGTAAAATTTCTCTGCCACTAGCAGCCCTCTCTCTTCTTATGTATCTTACAGCTAAAGATGAGCCAAGGCTGAAGGAGATTGCTGACTACCACTCTGTTAACAAAATACAGTAATGAATCATGGCCAGTCATTAATCAGAAAACATTGATGTGGCGGAGAAGCGTCCCCAGTTGTTACTCTTTTCTTCATTAGTTCTTTGAAAGTAAGTATAAAATTTTTTTTATTTTCTGTAGCTTTAGGCAGTAGCTCCAGAATATCTGCCCAACTGAAGCTGGCAAGTATCAGTTACTGTTGATATCAGTTACTGTTAAAAATTTTCAGTAAGATGACTTAAATGGGAAAATCCAGGATTTTAAATGTGTTATTTATGTAATTAAATTATTTGACCCTCCTGAAACTACTAGACAGCCAGCAATGTGTGGTGGCAGCCCAGTAGGCCAATCGAATCTCGGACTACACAGAGAGATGTGTCCAGTGGGTCAAGGGAGTTGATTCTCACCCTCTCCACTCATGAAATCCCACTTTCATCCAGTTCTGGGGCCCCAGTACAAGAAAGGGGCACAACAGTGGTCAGAGGGCTGGAGCATCTCTCCTGTGAAGAAAGGCCAAGAGAGTTGAGTTTTTCAGTCCAGAGAAGAGAAGGCTCCTGGGACACCTTATTGCAGACTTTCAGTACATAAAGGGGGCTTACACAGAAGACAGAAGAAGACTTTTTACCAAAGCCTGCAGTGACAGGATAAGAGGCAATGGTTTTAAACTGAAAGAGAGGATATTTAGACTGGATAAAGCATTTTTTACCAGGGAAGTTATGGATGTCCCATTGTTGGAAATATTTAAGTTCAGGTTGGATGGGACACAGAGCAGCCTGGTCGAGTGAAAGACATCCCTTCCCACTGAAGGGAGATGATCTCCAAATGTCCCTTCCAACCCAAACCATTCTATGTTTCCATTAAAAAAAGTGCAATACTGGAAAGATGCTTAAGGTTGTCCTCTCAGCTTCAGCACTGATGGTGTCTAATGCACAGATAGTATGAAGTCAAGACAAATCATCCGTTAATTGCAGAAGTATCATGTGCCACTTCCCTGGGGACTGCTTTCTAGATTTCTCATGTAGCTATGCAAAGTAGGTTGGAAAACAGTACTCTACCTTAGTGCTTGTCAAGCAGAATTAGAGTCCCTGCCTCCAAATAGTCCTAGGCATTAGGGTTTTTTACCTTCTTTCTATTTAGGGGACACAGTTTCCCAGTTTGGTCAAAATGTAGGCAAAGATCCTTCTTCCTCACCAGCCAGACTTAATGAGAAGTGTTACTTTCTTTTTTTTTTTTGTAGAATACAGCAACTTAAATCCTCTGCTGTGTGGGATGTGAGGTACAGGAAATGCACTGAATTATCTTATTTACTGTACTGATTACAAGGCACAGTACAGTTCTCTAAACCACGTTTAGTACTCATTACATGGCATCCCTGTTAGCAGCACGTAAAAACATTTCCTGTTATATTCAGAAGCAACTAGATTTATCAGGTTTATGTACTCAGAGAACTTTAAAAAATAGATTTATTTATCACCATTCTCCTTTTACTACAAATGTTAGCAATTAATTCCATGTGAGCAAGCTTATTAAATGATAAAAGTGAGAATTTATCTGCAGAGTTGAAGTGTGGCTCCCAAGGAACAAAAAGCAAAGGTAAACTCATTGTCATGTCTTCTGCCAGTCTCTTCCTCCAATGGTAATGGAAGTTCAAGGCACCCCATTTTTAAAGGCTGTTTTTTGTGAAAGTGAGAAAAGTCTCAAGGGGAGGAGAAAGAGCATATTTGTTTTCAAAACCAATTAGATGCCTACCCTCTATTGTAATAAAGTGAAGGCAGATACTTACAAGAGTAAGTATCTATACAAGTGTTTGAACCTCTGGGTTTCCAAAGGCTTTAATATATCTGTTTTGTAAGTGCCACAGCCATGTTAAAGCTGTGGGCTTGTAGATGCAAGTGAGCTTGGACTTTTTATGACTTTTTCTTTCCTCATGAAAGTGTCCCCATTTCAAATGTTCACAATGCTGTAGGCTCCCTTGCACTTTATTATGTAGATATAATCAAAGCCAAGATTTGTAACCATAATCCAACACTTGTAATGAACTGAGAATTGTTAATGCAATCACCACTCCATTCCCCATGTTCAGATATCATAACTTTAATCCAAGTTAATAAATCTTCTCATTTGTAGTAATGAGGCTGGTAGACTGTTTTCCCATAATATTAGAGGATTTAAAACAAATGGGAAAATATGCACAACTGAATCCTTCTGGCACTTTAAGCTGCCAAAAGCCACTTATCTGAGGGGCTCTGATGTTCTTCTCAAAACCTGCATTTAACTATAAATATCACTTTACAGTTTAATAGGACTTCAAAAGCAAATATGAGGTAACATGTGCCATGAAGGGATCCAAGATCCAACTAATCTCTTGCTTTTCTTCTTTCTTTTCTTTTTAAAAAAATTACATAAGAGGGTTTTTAAGTCAACTATTACTTAATTGCCGTGTGTTTGCCCTGCTAATATTCAAGCAGTTTCTTACTCTGTATTGGTCTGCATAATTTCTGTGGGCCATCTGAATTTCTGTCAGTCCATTGAGATTCCTTTTTTTTTTCCCCTGGAAGGAAACAGAAATACTGTGTTTTGAATAGAAGCACATTGGGAAAAATAGGATGGGGTAAAGCAGTGATTAGTACTGAGTACTATTTTTCCAACTGGAGAGTGGGGATATATGTTTACTTTTTCAGAAAACATGAGTGTGGCACTTCTCAGACTAATAAATTGATTGCAAATCTGCATGAAATCACCTATTCCCTTAAAAGCTTATAGTACTTGTATGAGCAAACAAAACAGACAAAATGAGGCCGTAGTTTTTCTAAGACAAAGACCGCAAACCTGGCACTTATTCCCCAGTGGTACTGTTGGCCACAGGATGAATGTCCTGGATCTCCTTTTGCTTGGTTCCTTTACAGTCACCTGTTCTTATGTCTATTCCAAATGCCCTGCTTTGGTTACCCCATGCTTGACACAATACTGTCTTGGGTTTTGTGTCCCTCTGGCACAAATCATGAGTAAGAATGGTAGGCAGGAGCAAGTTTTGGAAACGTATGTAGCTGCTAAGAGTAATACTGAGGTGATTACCTAGGTAGTGTCCTTTAAGTGTGTTTAAAGGCACTAAACTAACTTAGGCTTTTATTTTTTCTTTAAATGCACTAGATTGTATCTTATTGCTGTTTTTATTTCTTCAAGTCAGTATTTCTGTATTGTTTTCTTAGGTAGCTGTCAGACCTTTGTAACCATAGTATCCAAGTTCCTCCTCATCTTTAATGTATTTCTTCTTGTAAATGCAGTCATGTCATGCTATTATCTGTACTATTTTAACTGAGATAAAATAAGACACTAACTTACCTCTGTACGGTTTCAAAGGAAGTTTATGGTGGAACAGGGACTAAAGCTTCTGCTCCCGCATTTTTCACTATGCATTATTAGCTACTTGACCATTGCTTATGCATCATACTTAAATGTGCCAAGGGAAATTAGTGGCCTGTCTCTTCTTGGGAAAGAAACTCCTTTGTTTTGAGTATGAATAAGAGATTTTTCTTCTTCACCCTTGGACTCTCCTTGAGGAGTTGAATATGCTGGTATTTCATTACATGCTACTTACAAAAGAGACATTGTAAATATAATGCTTATGTTAAGTTTTCAGTAGCACAAAAATTAATCCCCAGTTATCTTGAAGTGTGAGAAAAATTGTGTCTGAAGTGTGAACTGGAGATGCAAGAAAACTTGGCTTTGGTTTGATGTCTTTGGTGACATACAAATAGTTTATCATAAGTTACCAAACAACATTTTTTTGTTTTTACATTCATTAGCAATGTCAACACTGTGCTTCTTCTAGCCTCCAGTTGAGTGAATTAGTTCTGTTTAAGGACATCTATGAATGTGCTTAATAGCAATCAAAGTCAGTTGGAGCCAAACAAGAACTTAATTACTTATTCAGAAGAGAGACTTTCAATTATCCTCACAATTCTTCCCAGGGTTTTGAAGAAAAGGATTACAGTGGCTCAGTTTCAGCCTTTGTGATTATCAGTGTCTCCAGATCCAGTGTAAGTGCCTCAGCTTTGAGAAGATTCAATAGCCAAGGTATTTCGAAGACAGTATTTGGTGGCAAGTTCCAGAGAAGATCTGAAATAGAATATTTGAAGAGAGAGAAAATGTTCTTTTTGTTCCATCACAGTTCATTTTTACAGTGCTTTTATCCTCACTTAGTATCTTAGGAGCATTATTGGCATGTAATATACTTTGCTTCTGCTTCATTTCACCATATATAAACCTGAGATGGGTAAGACAGAAGTAAACATTGAAAAAATTCTGAGAAAAAAACACGATGATGTAAGAAAGAGATGTAAAGATGACAAACTGCAGGATTTGAAGTAAAAAGCTGAGGACTCCAGGAGTGAAAAGCAATACTGATTACCAAATGGCTCAGCTTAAGTAGGGTGATAAGAAAAAAAATCAAGTTCCCTCTCTCTTCTGTAACAGAGAGTTTTCAAAGACATCATATACAAGTGTCCAGATGTAATAGCTGTCCTTTAGAAAAGTAGCTGTTAGTAGCCCTCTGCTCCTTAACCCATGCAGAATTACTGTCCTTGCGATATTTCCCATATACAGAAGTAACCATTGGATACACAATCACATTGAGTTCTGTTCATTTTCTGAAATATAATGATGATTTGTAAAGTAATCTCACTACATCATTTCAGTGTTGAACATTTGAAGCAAATATACATATTAAAGTGTCTCCCATTATGAATTTTTTTTTTTGCTTTAAATAGGAATTAATTCATGTAACCTTAATTTTCTTCAGCATGATCCATAATGTCCAATAAACCCAGTGTCATTTTGCAATATGATCAGTTTGCTCCCTCTGTAGTAAATGATGCTTTCAGACCTATTGGAATATGCATCCGTCTACTTAAGCCCATGAACCACCTAGTGTAGACTCATTTGCTCATCTAGTTAGACTTATTTACTAGTCTACACTAGTGCTGGTGCTGCTATCATTTATATGGGCCAATTCAATGAAAATAAACTAATTACAGATCTGATAAGCCTCCTGTACCACAGATGATGCTAATTTAACTGTGTTTTGATTTTTAATATGTCTATGTTGACAAGTCCTATCTAATCACAGCATGAGATAAACTATGAGCGGCTCTTCAGTGTCTTTAACTAAGGACAGAGATTCTGAATGCTTGTAGATGGGAGTAATATCTTGAATGCTTGAGTGATATCTTGTATTTGTATTTAAAATTAAAGTTAAGCAATGAAAGTACATAAGAAATAAAATAATTCCTTGCCATTTTTCCCCTTTATCTGTTATAAAAGAATTTTGCAAGTTTATTTTGGTTTTAAGAAACAAGAAATTTTCTCTTCGCAAGGAACAACAGCTGGTTGGCTATCAAAACCTTCTGTGAAATTCAGCTCCAATCCAAAACAAAATTTTTCTATATTAAAAAAATTAGTTTCTTTGCTTTATTGAGCGATATCAACTTCTTTTGTAATGTCTGAGAACAGGAAATTGAAATATTGTGCACTTTTATTTTTCCATTTTATGTTCATTTGTTGCAGCATTATTCTACTTAGCATTATTCTCCACATTTCTTTTTTTTTTGTTTGTTTTCCATTTAAATGAGTTTCTAGCATCTGTTTGCTTTCATTTGTTTTCCAGAGGGCTGTGTTCTATTGTATAAATCGTACTAACCTTTCTCCTGTGCTATCCTTAAAAGGCTGACTTGTAACTGGATTGCCACTTTTGCTGATTCCACCTTTATGTTACAGTCTTTTACCTTAAGGTTCCCAAATAATTTTGTTTCAGGTAACTGTTGTTGCAGTTTGTTTTGAAATCGCAGTTATTCCTTATTTCTACTTCAGTGCTTCTAGGTAATTAGTAATAACACAGGCAAATAGTAGTCAACATCAAGCCTCTAAAAAGCATAATATTCACAGTATATAACAGCTCTAAGGTTCTTTCTTGCTAAGCAGGATTGCTGGTTTAAGCTGTTGGTTTCAAAGAGATGTCTTTTAAATGAATGACATATATCATTAAAAAAAAAGAAGACTGCAAAAGAGACAAAATCATCTTTCTGTAACAACATGGAATATTTTCTTTAAGGTGATGAAATTAATTACTGTTCTATTAATAATTATAATTAGGCATCTACAGGCTTACTTCATTTTACGTCTTGGTATGTGTAAGCCTTCATTTTAGTGGGGATGTACAGATACCATGTATAAACGATATACAGGATCTAAAAGGAATGGGGAAAAGCCTGTTTAGCAGTATCATTCTTTTAAAGGCTTTTATCAGCATAACATTTGGGCGCCATCAAGTAACTGATGGATTGCATGGCTGACCTTAAACTGTGTAAAACAGGGAAGTAGCGTCACAATTTCCAAAGGGCAAAGCAGCTGTCTTTAAAATTGCACAGCAGGTATCTCTGGCTGGGGCCGAACTGTATGTTCACTTGTTACAGTAAAGATGTTGTGTTAAGATAGCCTTTATAGGAATATGAACTTCTTGTTTCAACTTGAGTCATTCTGGTCTTTAAAAAAAAAAATACAAAACCCACAGTATCTGAGAGGAAAATTGATTTCCTGAAGTGGCTTAGATCAATCATAGAATCAACTAGGTTGGAAAAGAACTTTAAGATCTTCATGTCCAACTGTTCCCCCAGGGTTGCCAAGTCCACCACTAAACCATGTCACTAAAAGCCTCATCTACACAGTTTTTGAACACTTCCAGGAACAGTGAATTCCACCACTTCACTGGGCAGCCTGTTCAATGCCTGATCACCCTCTCTGGGAAGAAATTTTTCTTAATATCCAATCTAAACCTCCCCTGGTACAGCTTGAGGCTGTTTCCTCTTGTCCTATCACTTGTTACTTGGGAGATCAGCCACCTCCTGGCTCCATCATCTTTTCAGGCATCTGTAGAAAAGTTAGGGTCAGAAGGAACCTTAAAGATCATCTGGTTCCAACCCCCTGCCACAGGCAGGGACACCTTTCACTAGACCAGGCTGCTCAAAGCCCTGTCCAACCTGACCTTGAACACTGACACGGATGGAGCAGCCACAGCTTCCCTGGGCAACCTGTTCCAGTGCCTCACCACCCTCACAGTAAAGAACGTCTTCTTAATGTCTAGTGCAAATCTACACTCTTTCAGTGTCAAATCAAATCAATATCAAAGCTGTTTATTGTTAACAGCACATAATTAATTGATAATTAGTGAATTATACATTTGAGGCCAACAGCAATAACAAAAAACTATACACCACAATACTAAACACAAAACATTAGTAAATACCTACAAATTTCCAGGCATCCTGCTGTAGCAAACCACAAAGAGATACACACATACACATGAAAGCATGTATGTTTCCCTGCACACCACCTCCTCTTACAGGCTCTGGATGTTGCAAACCTCTTTCCTGGCTATGTGGGCCCCTGCCACACACTCTGCCATGGCAGAATGAACACTGCAGTGTACCTGCAGTGGTACCACCCTGAAGCCCACTGCCCCACACACCACAATGTCCTAGATACATACCTCAGTGTGTGGTCTCTTCTCTGTGTCCTTGCACCATGATGGCTCTTAGTGGGGTGAAAGTAGCCAGCAGCACTCCACAGGAAGGCTTCTCTGCCCATCCCAGCAGTGCTCAGGGTTACTCTTCTACACACAGAGTTCCTGTGTTAATGTTCTTTGCTTTTGCTTCCAGATTTAAAAAATCGCAAAATACATTTCATTTGTCTCAGGTATTTTAAGGTATATTTAAAGCAATAATGGGTGTACAGAATAGAAATAAGAATGTGCAATAGGCCTGCATTTGACTTTTTTTCTTTCAGAAGATGCTGACAAAATTGCAGTGATGTTAGAAGCTTACAAAATTTCTGCTAAAAATCAATATATACAAAACAGCAAGACGTTGTCTTGTACAGTAGCAATATTTGGACAGTGGTGGGATCTTAGGTTAGGGGCATAAATGAAGATTAAATAATATTCATTTGTTTGGCTTTATAATAGGAAGGATAGCACACGTAAGATGGAACAATGTAGTGTGATGGGAGAATACATATATCTTCCTCTAACAAAGCAATGAAAAATAGTTATACTTGTATACTTATGATCTTTGCTTCCTGAAAAAATACACATGCCTTCCCTGGAAGCCCCATTATATGCAGCTATGTTCTAAGTAATCTAGTTATGTATACTGGAATACAACAGTTAGAAAGGGAGGTGAGCATTCCAGGGAGAGAATGCTCAACAATAGCAAGTATAACCCTGTTCAGCAATTTTAAATAGGATTCATTATTACTGTTTTCTAATAATGCAAGTTAATAATAGAAACCCATGCACTGATACAGTCTTCTCAATGCTTTTTTAGGAGCAGACCCCAATGAACTTTGATTATTACTTTTGGTGCATTACCATGTAGGTTGTTCTCTGACACATGATTTTTTTTTTACATTGAAATCTTCTGTTATTTACAATGTTGTTTCTGTTTTGAGATTGATTTTACTTTATTCACCTTTTTTGGTTATTTTCCTTCTGTCTGTTCTATATTTTTCTCCATTATTTGCTCTCTTTATTAAAGCAAAAAATACTTAGCTGGGCAGCTTCCAGATATAGCTGTAGTTTTGATTCCATTTCCAGTCAATCTCACCCTCATGTTGATTTGTGTTGAGAGCTCATTTCTAATAAGCAAGCAATTCATTTTGCAGGTCCAAATAAAACTACTTTGGGGAGGATTGAATGCTTTTGTATGTTCAGCTCTTAATTTCAAATCTCATAAGTCAATATGTGTCTGTGAGGACAAGTTTGAACATGGTATTCTGTGTTTTATAGTTGTCCTAAATTAATTGCTCATGCTAAACGTTATTCAACTCAAGTTATGTGCTGACAGAAGCCAGACAACTTTGATCTGATTAGTTAGGCTTATTGTCAATATGTTGCTACCACAGGCATAGGGGCTTTGTTTTATTATATATAGTATACTTTTTATTGTGGTGGTTCCTTCTGGGAATATGGGGATTAAAGGCTTTTTAGTTTTGTAAATTCTTCAGAAATTACACACTGCTTATTATTCAAAATGGGCAAATTTGCTTTCAAATAGCACTTTTCACTTAGATAACTTCAAATTATATGAATTTGAAGTACTGTGAAAATGAAAAGTCTTATTCTCATACCTGAAGATTTTGGTGGAAAAGGTACATGAATCTAGATTTAAATTGCCTGGGATTCAAGTTAAAGGCATGGATGCATCTTAAAAGCTGTATATGATCTGTTTTAAGAATCAACAAGTAAGACGATTATCTGACCAGCTCCTTTTCCTAAACCAACTAAAATATGTCTGTTTACAAAGACCTCCCCTCTGCCTAATTCATCCATTTTTAAAGGCCTCTGACGCAAGTCTTCTTCATTAGCAGAACATCTGGGAATTAAGTGGGATTTCTTCTTCACATGACTTCAGCACCTGATGCTCTATCCCAGAAGAGGTTCTCAGGAGCTCAATAAAGCAAACTTTGCTGTTAATATAATGTTACAGGAAGGCAAAACATGTTTTGGTCAAAGTTATGTGAGAAAAAGCAGAGCTGAGATTTCATATGCATGATTCTCAGTTCTTTGTTCCTCACTCAGTAAAACACACTGATTGTAAAATAATATGTTTCCTGCAAGGACTGAAACATGAAATATTGACTAAGGACAGGAAATAAGAATAAAGGCAACTCTATTTCATAACATGATGCCTGATTATATCTCAGTTTGCCTGCTTCATTCTTTCCTAACATTATATAACTTCATATTATCTTTTGCTTCCCAGGAAAAAGGTCATGTCTATATTTGTCATGAATTAATGGAGTCTGTGTAGATATAAGAAATATTAAAAATCAGTGAATTGGTATGCATTTATAATTGTGTGAAACTGAGATGATGTCAGGACAGAAAATATTCATTCCTTTTTCTTCTTTAATCTCAGAATAGCCCACATCCAATATCTTAGCTGCTTTTTTGGCTAGTCTAAACCACCTTCAGTAGAGGCACTCTTATTTATATACTCTGGGGACAATAGTATTAGGACTTTAGTCCTGATCATTCATCAGCTGTATTAGGATGAATTCAACTCTACACACCTGGTCCAAAAAAGGAGTAGAAGTAAAAAAGCAGAAATGTGAGTAACCCATAGTCATATCCCTCTTCTGTCGATTTTGAATGAAAAGAGATGGAGAAATTGATCTAAGTCAGTCAGCAAAACTGTTTAGTCAGACTGCTTTTAACAACTTACACTGAGGCTATTGGCCAGCCATTAGTCTGTCGATTGACACATATATTCAATTCCAAGCAAAGTAAGATTCCAGCTTGTAGTCAGTACAGACTTTATTTGTGCTTTGAAAAAAGAAAGTCCAGACAGCTTTAGTTTTCATTTGGAAGTAGAATTTAAAGCAAACTATGGAACCTCAAAAATTATTGTTGAATGAGGTCATTATTCCCTGGTAGTCTTTGCTAATGACTTTGCTAATAACACCCACTTCAATCCAGTCTAAGGGAGCACAGGTAGGATTCTGATAATCCTTTTATCCATTAGTTGAACTCTTTTACCTGATAAGAATTTGAGACGTAGGTCTTTCTAAACTGTGTTTAGTGACTAAGCTTTCCAGAAAACCTGAGAGATGTAGAGTTATGGTTGCATAATTGCTGTGTGTGTACTTTGGGAGGGAGGATTGAAATATTAGCCCCAGCACATGCTGATATACACTGCTGAAACAGTTCTTATAACTGAGTGCCGGAGGGCATTGTCTTTATCATGCTTTAATACCTCTCAAGCCAGGTGCACCTTAATCCATCAAGTTTTTTGTTGTGAAGTTTTTTATGTAGCAGGAGGAGATATGTACTATTACGTAAAGTCTCATCACAGGTAGAGTTAGTAGTTGTTGCAATCTCAGAATATCTGTTGATGCCTGTCAAGCTCAGGTGTGACGGAGCAAGGTGTGTTTGTGACAGCACTTGTAGAGACAGAATTGAAAACCCTAGAAGCAACTGCTTTTGGGAGCTTTATTGATAAAAGGCTCTCAAAGTAAGTAAATCAGTAAGTAACAGGAATATCTCCATTTAAGAGCACTGGAATAGCTACAGTAGTCTTTTTGTTTACAACGTAAATATCAGGTTTTACTTCTACTCCCAGTAGAATGGAGTGAATTCTGGGGTGATATTAAAGAAGGCAAGAAAGGTACAATGGTTTCCCTTTGAACAGTTTAAACTGATCTACTGTGAGGTGTTAGCAAAAGGCGTAAATTGAAGTTCAGTAGGGAATTGTTACAACTTGCCACTTTGAATAACTGTCCTGGGTTCAGCAGTAGCAGTCATGTTTCTCCTCCTTGGTAGCTGGTGCAGTGCAGTGTTTTGACTTTCGGCTCAGGAACGGAGCTGATAGAGATGTTTTGGTTTGGCCAAGGACTTTGTGAGCCTCATGCTCTGCCAGGGAGGAGGGGAAGCTGGGAGGAAGCAGAGACAGGACACCTGACCCAAACTGACCAAAGAGCTATTCCATACCACAGCACGTCATGCCCAGGATGTAACTGGGAGTGAGCCGGAAGGGCTGGGAGACTGCAGGGTTGGAGGAGGTATCGGTCGGAGCTTGGTCGGGCTTGGGGGGCGAGTTATCGGTCAGCGGGTGGTGAGGTGTTGTATTCTGTTCCCTTGTTATTTCCTTTATCATTATTATCATTGGTGGTAGCAGTAGTGATTTGTGTTATACTTTAGTTACTAAACTGTTCTTATCTCAACCCGTGGGAGTTGCATTCTTTTGATTCTCCTCTCCGTCCCTCCGAGAGCAGGGGGAGGGAAAGAAAGGGGGGGAAGTGAGTGAACGAATTACCTGACTGGGTTTAAACCACGACAGTTCTTTTTGGCGCCCAACGTGGGGCACGAAGGGTTGAGATAACGACAGATTTGACTGGATTAATAGTCATTCGTCACAATGCTGATTTATTGGGTATCAGAGTTGTTTCTCTTGATCTCACAGCTTCAGAATGTTGTAACTTACGTAGAGCCGGTATTTGCTGTGTTAGTGTTTATTAAGTGTGGGGCCTGGGCTAAGGTTCTTGTCTCACTATGCTTTATGGCAATGGCTTGTAATACGGGTGGGCTCCAGCAGCAGGGCGGGACGGACGTGGCCGTGGACTTGTACCTGGCCGTCCGGCTGCTCTTCACCGTCCTGGCCCTCGCCCTACTCGCTTGGGGGGCGAGTTATCGGTCAGCGGGTGGTGAGGTGTTGTATTCTGTTCCCTTGTTATTTCCTTTATCATTATTATCATTGGTGGTAGCAGTAGTGATTTGTGTTATACTTTAGTTACTAAACTGTTCTTATCTCAGCCCGTGGGAGTTGCATTCTTTTGATTCTCCTCTCCGTCCCTCCAAGAGCAGGGGGAGGGAAAGAAAGGGGGGGAAGTGAGCGAACGAATTACCTGACTGGGTTTAAACCACGACAATAACCTTTTGTTAACTGCATCTTTGGCCACACACTTATTTTCTGACTCCTCATCTTTGCTTGCCCCGGCTTAGGATGTACAGGATGCCATAGATATGGAAATTTATTTCTTGCCCTCCTCCAAATTCCTGATTCAATTAGGTGGTTTCAGTTACAGTTATATTACTCTGATAAAAGAATTCTCAAAACTAGGTTAGCCAAGGAGTGGTATGAAAAAGGCTTTATAGAAGTTGTCATTTGTGATGGTCTTGTGTTGTCTGCAATACTGCGGGAGGAAAAGATTCTAGAAATTTGCTGGGATTTAATTTTATTTAAAAGTCAAAATACAATGAGAAAACAGATGCTATCAGCAGCAGTTTCCACTTCAGAGCATCATGCAAGCCTGATTCTAGCAATGAGATCTTTGCTGTGACACTGAGCGTGAAAGGGTAGGAAAGTATTTTCTGCCTAGGGCAGCTCCTTCACGCATACACAACCCTTCCTTCTCACATATTGCTGTAAGCTCTTGAAGACTTTCTATGAAGCTCTGAAGGGAGAACCTTGTAGTCTATAAGGGACATCTTCATGCTGCACATATGGCCTTTATCCTCCCTGAATGCACTGCTGTCAAGTCACTGAAACGTGTTACATGTGCACTGGTGAGCAGGTGAGGTAGCTGACTTTGCTATAAGTCACAGTAGCACTCTGCAGAAGCTGGGCAGCAGAAGAGAAATTGACGTGCTCCTCTTTTACTTATTTCTTCTGGGGCTCTGACTGGGTCAAAATTTCAGAGTAGTTAAGTAAAATTTCAGTCTGTTTTCTCAAGAAATTCCTTTCTGGCAATGCATGCTTTACTTTCATGAAGAATTTTCCTGTGGATGTAGAGTTAATTAGAACTGAATAATGCTCATCTTCCTATAGCTGCAAGACTCTACCCACCCTTGTATGCTAAAAGTGAATCCCCATGTTAGTCCATGAAATAAACACCCAAAATTCTGTTTTTTTTCTTGCTTATGTAATGAACATGCTAGACATGGTTATATATAAAAAGAGGATAAAAAAAAAAAAAAACACTGATCTGTAATTATGTGATCTCATTTGGCATCTAACTATATGATAAGAAATCAGTGATTAAATTTCCATTCAAGGTCTTTGTTCATCAGTCACAAAACAAGTTCAGTAATTGCCCCTTAGTTATTGTGAGAACTGTGCCTTCATTATTACATTCCTAATTGTTTTCAGTTAAGGAAATCTATTTTTATAGATCACTCTGCTGCCTCTTTCAGACTGGGTGAGTCTCCATTTTTTTCAGTGTAGAAACCTAGGCCTATAGATTATGTTAAAAGAAATTCATATTACCCTGCTGGTATATGCAATTGGACCATACTGCATAAATAACCTGAGTACACGTTATATTTTGTTCTATGTTCTATGAGGCATCTCAATTCAAAATGTTTTATGAAAATTCACAGAACTTCCCAGCAGAGACCTGTAGTCTACCTGAAAGTGACAAGAGTTTCATCATCAAAGAAAAATCAGTTTTATGTTGTAACTGTGGGTGAGATAAAACCATCTTCTGTGTGGAAATGCCATATTTGTTGTCCAGTCGATTCCGCAGACAGAATGTGTATGGTTTTGACCACTAACTTGCAAGTTTCTTATCGGGAAATTTTCATTGTATCCCTTGAAGTGAATTAAACACGTTTGTGCTTAAATGTAAAAATTTTAATGCACATTGCACTGGACACCCTACCAGCATGTGCAGCTTTACAGGGAGTCTGAAAAGGTGTGTCATAAGCCAATTCCTTATGTGCACTTGTACAGGCACCAACCCCATGAGTGTCAGCAAAGGGTCCCTCAGGTAACATTGGATCCATGCAGCAGCCCAGCTCTGTTACTCAAAGATGGCCCCTGAGGTCATTCCTGGGTCAGAAATTACCAGTGCTGAGCTGCTACAATTTGAATTTCACCTTCACTTTACTGGTGTACACACAACACTTACAACTTGACTGCATATGCTAGCTTTCGAGAGGATTAGTAAGATGGCAGTTTTGTGGCAAAACAGCTGCTCTTTCAGCAGATTCTTTGAAGAATAGGGACACTAGAACTATAACCTGACAGTCCTTGGTGGAACTTTCTACCAGAGCCAAATCAGGTGCTTCCTGAAATCTAAACCACCCTTTTAGTATTAGTCCTGAATGATAATATCATGAATTAAGAGTTGTGGGGACTTTTTGGGAAAAAAAAAAAAAAAAAAAGGCAAAAGATATAAAACTCTGTTTGGAAATACGGACTTTAAATTAAGGAGCCTGTCACATATGCAGCAGTACTGGAAGAAGCTTGACATTCTAAGGCCTCTGATTATAAGGTGGTAGTTAGAGACATGTGAATTCTATGAAGTATCAATTACAGCTAAAACAATATATTCTGCAAATGTTTTCTACCTTTCATAGTTGTCCTTACTTGAGGGAGGGTGTTTTTTCTTACTGTTGTAACTGTTCTTAGTATGTTTTCCCCAATCATTCCATGTAGAAGGAGGATGTACCATCCTGACTTTAATGTGTTTGTTTCGAATACAATTTCGAGCTTATTAATTCAAATCATCATATTTTAGGTATGGGCCTGTTTGGGGTCTTTTGTGCTAAGTATCACCTTTTAAAAATTTGGAAAGTTTTTTTCTAAGTTTCAATTGACATTTTTAACAGATTAATTCCATTGAAAATGTTTGTCAGAAGTTGCAGTCTCTTTAAAATCAAATAAATATTGGTGTGTTGATCTGTACACACAAGTATATACTTGAGAAGAAAAATGCAAATCGGAACCCATCTCTAATAAGCATTCTATTGAGACAGAAATATATGGTTTATTTTTGAGTGAGCTACCTAGGAAATACATTCTCAAAATCAGTTTCACAGAGTTTCAGGGATTATCTAATAAACTGAAGATTTCAGGAGATTTGGGAATGATACAAGGTAGGATCTGAAATTTTGCAGATTACTCTTAGACCACTCATGGTGCAAATATGCAAACCTCCTATATCTAGCCATATTCAGTATGCTTTTCAGATTGCCTTTTGTTCCCTCACAAGGGGGTCACAAGTCAAGTTACTGAAGATGGGAAAATACACTTTTCTTTGTGCTAGCCAATAAAGCAACACCTATTGAGACATGGTTACTTGTCTTAATGCACCACTGTGATGTGTTCCTACAGAGATCATTTAATGATCTGAACCTAAAGCAAATATTTTGGGTGATCACCATAAGTTGTGTATTTTGCTATAAAGCAATTAAACCTGTGAAATTAAGATGAATATGTTGGTTGCACTATACACATTGTGATAAGGCTAGCTCTCTAGTTAGTATAGCAGTACTGTACTTAGACTATCTCTCCTCATGCTTCAAGGGTGACAGGTAATTTCACACTTCCAGAGAACTGAGTATAGCAAGTCCAAAGTTTTATGACTTAAGACATTTTCAAAGTGGTGAGGAATAAACAAAAATTTTCAGTCACAATATGTCAATTCTAGATACATATATTTATAGGTGTATAAATATGTAAGCATACATTTAAATATATACATGAGGTGAGCAATGGTTGGCAAAGGTAGGCTACCATAGGAGTAATCTTCTTCCTAATCTCAGAAAAATATGTGACAGTTCTCTGTCAACAGTGCTATGATGTCTTGAACTTAAGGGTGAAATCCTCCAACACTATAAGCTGCTATCAATTTTCTCAAATCATTCTAGATTTCGAGAAAAAGTTTCTGCTCCAGAGATTCTTTCACATTAGAGTATGAGAAAGGATTGTTTTATAATAATACGTGAAATTAACAGAAGTTAGAATGGGAAAAGACATCAAAGTTTTCCTGTGCAAAATAAGATGGTCCCAGTGCTCAGTCTGTAATGCTTTCTCCAATGTATTGACACCAGTATTGGTAAAACAGGAGAAGTTCAGTTGTTATATTCCCCTTCATTCCAAAAAAGCTGAGTAAGAGGTTGCTGCAAGCTATGTTATTTTCTGTCATCTGTAAGACTGGTATTTATTTTTGAACTATTTGTTACTGCTGCTGCAGTAACTAATGCTGCAGATGGAGTACAAAATATTGTTGATTCCTGCTTCATAAAATATTTGATTTAGACAGATTTCTTGCTAGACTTCGTAATGCAAAATAAGCTGAAATCCAGGTCGGGAGGCTGCAGTGGTCAGGAGTGTGTTTTACAGTGGACCTTCTTCTCAGAAACCTCAAAAGAGGAACTGAAGGACTGAAAAAATTACACTCATCTTTTGAAGGTAGCTTTATGTCAGCAAGGAGCATGCTGTTGGTACTAAAGAAGCTTGCAAACTGTGCTAAGTAAAAGATTTCAGATAACAGGATTTTTTGTCTTAAACTGAATTACAGAAGTTTTAACAGGTGTATCTTATTTCCAAAGGTGCAGCAATTATCTCCAGGACTTGAACCCACTGAGTCTTAAGGTACATTATTTTTACTTTCCATGGCAATACAACTTGATCTAATATGTTTTGTGTTAATGCTTGTGGTTATGTTTCAAGAAAGTTAAAAATGAAATGGTTTTAATCATAAGTTTACAAGTTAAGATTTTTTTTTCATATGTAGAAGAACTGGGATGTATATTGTATTCTTTTCATTGACCGATGTAAGTTGATATATGACAGGCCATATATCTCACCATTGTTAAATGGATAAAACAGGCTTAACTGATTCACGGGCTGGTAAGTTTTGCTCCATTTTGCGGCTTCCACTCTGAAGTCATGAAATCTGAAATAGGTAGGAAAGCATAGGACAATTTCTGCATTTTATGAAGCCTTTTGTTATAGAAACTTAGTTTGGACAGAACGTGTATCAAAGCTGGAGTTTCTGCAACTCATTGTTTTAGAACTTCACCTTTCCATTTTATATAAAATGAGGTTTTAGATCTAAGACTATGGAGGGGAAAAAAAGAGGAATTTTAGAGAATTAGGAATTTAGCAAATAAAAATGCAGCAACTTTTGAAATCAAAAATATCATCTCTATTTTTAGTGTTTGATTTTATGGTTGCTGCTGCTCTTTGTTCATGTCTGTGGATTCTTGTGGACAGGGAGTGAGAGTATAGAGAGGTTAGAAAGCATACATGCATGCACCTGGAGAGCTAATCAGTGAATTCTTCGGTGTCTTTTTTATATTACTTGTTAGCCTCCAGGTATGCTTGCTCACACACTTCCACTCTTCAAGGTTGAAAAGACTATGAGGAGTCTCTGCTCTCCCCGGCCCATGCTAGATTTATTAGTAAAGGTCTCCTCCCCTCTTTATGTGCGTGTTTCCAGGTGTCTTCTGGTAAACCCACCGTCATTATTAGAAACAATAAGTGTCCATGTTCAGAACTTTTGCTCATGCAGTATCTCCAATGAGACTGGGATGTCACAACTGTTTCATGAAGCAAAAGATTTGCACATACAGGTAATATGCTTCATTCATGATCCACTGGAGTTGCTGCTACTGTTCAGAGCAGTTGGCAGCTCCTCTGATGCACCCCACATCAGTCACTGTAGAAACATCTGTTTTCATTCCACCAACAAGCAGTGAACTGACAAGCAGTAAAAAAACAGCCATCAGCCAGTCATAACACTTTTTATCCATCAGTGATAGAAAAATTCCTGTTTCCAGTGTTGCTACCTGAGTATTTCCACCTAGCTGGCATGCTGCTTTTACCTTCAGATTAACTTCTGATAACTGCTAAATATGTGATTTCACTGGGTTTGGACCAATTTTCAGTAGGTGACTATCCTAGTAATTTTAGATTTGGTTAACGTATTTTGTTGGCTAGTCAGGGAGGACAGAAGTCAAACAGGTTGTGGGGAACAGCCATGTTACTCTCAGGGTTGCATATTCTGCCATGCAACAATTAGCTGGTATCAGTCTTCCAAACCAATAACCAGGACTGCAAATGCAAATGATGCTCCTAAAACAGAAGACATTTGTAGCCAGTAGCCTTTGCATTTGATGTTTGAAACTGACCTGTGAGCATGCATACACTATAGCCACCCCTAAATATGTATCAGTACAACACTGAATTTTGTTTCACCCTATACTGTAGCTTCAAAAGTCTCCTAGACATACAAGGATTCAGATGGCACCTTCACACTACTTTCTTTTGGAAGCCCCCGCTTTCTCTTCTAGCACATTCTCACTTTACTCTGTGTTTTGTTGCTACTGCTGTTAATACCTCTGTCACAAACCCACTGAAAGTACTGAAAATCCAGTACCAGTATTTAAAACAAGTCATCAGAACTGATGTTTTATTGATTGCTATGTTCTTCTCGCTCCAGTAGATGTTTCACCACACTTTGCCTGTGATCTTGATTTAAATAGTAGACCTTTGTGTCAGTTAGCGTCTTATACATTTATATGGTGTGGCACAAAAGAAACTCTTTGTCCTGGGTTCAGCAGTAGCAGTTATTTTTCTCCTTCTTGGTAGCTGGTGCAGTGCAGTGTTTTGACTTTCAGCTCAGGAACAGAGCTGATAACAAGGATGTTTTGGTTTGGCCAAGGACTTTGTGAGCCTCATGCTGTGCCAGGGAGGAGGGGAAGCCGGGAGGAAGCAGAGACAGGACACCTGACCCAAACAGACCAAAGAGGTATTCCATACCACAGCACGTCATGCCCAGGATGTAACTGGGAGTTACCCGGAAGGACACGGGCTTCTGGGTCAGACTCATTTCTTGGCCGGTGGTATTGTACTCTCTTCCCTTGTTGTTTTCTCTTATCATTGTTGTCGTTGGTGGTAGCGGTGGTGACTTGTTTGTACATTGGTTGCTGGACTGTTCTTGTCTCAACCCGTGGGAGTTGCACTCTTTCGATCCTCCTCCCCGTTCCTCCGGGAGTGGGGAAGGGGAGAGCCCCGGGGGGAAGGGGGGACCCTCTATTGCTCTCAGCCCGGCGCCACTCACTGTGAGTGAGTGAACAAGATGTCTGGCTAGGGTTTAAACCACGACACTCTTATGCCGTCCTCCTTTCCCATCGGCATTACTGGGAAAAAAAAAAAAAAAATGGAGAGAGAACTCTGAGTATCTCCTCACAAATTATACAGAGTCAGCCAAAGAGCAGTTTCCCAAATCCCTAATTTCTTTCTTCGAGACCTAGGCATAGTCATGCCATTGCAAAACAAGACTAGCAAAATGCTAATACTGCAGTTTGAAATGTGGTTCTCAGACCTGAGCAGGATTTCAGGACATCAGAGAGTCTAAGCTCCCAAGGAGCAGAGACAGGGCAGACTGCTGCCACCAATAATATCATGAAGCCTCTCAACATGTGGAAACTGGGTTCTGCTTCAGTCACACATACCTGAACAAAGACAATGCAAAATATAACCCTTTCATTTATAAATTTTGTGTTCATAATGGTGGAAAGGCAACAGAAGGTGGAGGCTTGTGAGTGCTTTGCTTCTTTGACTTTACTGACTGTCATTAAATAGCACACTTAGATATTTGTTCTGTGGGACTGTGCTTTTAAAAGTATTCTCCAGATTTTAGCTTTACAGTCTCCTCAGTGTTATTACCTCAGTTCACTTTCAAAAATTGTACTGTGGCAATGGTAAAAATGAACAAGTAGAGAATGAAATTGATGTTAGATATTAAACCTGTCTGCTTAATAGGGTTCAGGGGGAGTTAGTTATACTGGCATGTTCTTTTTGTGCAAATTCTTTGTTTAAATGCCAGTTTTGCTGAATGTCTGTGACTTTAAAAGTCACAGCTAATATTATTGCACTGAAAACACTGTCTTAACAGAGTAGAGACAAAATAAACTTTCTTCAACCCCAATAAAACAATGCTATTATTACACAGGTTACACTTATGTGTCTCAAGGTACTGCGAAGTAAGCAAACTGTTGCTGTTTTTTCATTCTTTTGACCATTTTATAGGATTTCACAGAATCACAGAATGGTTGAAGTTGTCAGGCATCTCTGGAGATAGATTATTTCAATGCCCCTGCTCAAAGAAGGACCAGCTAGAGTAGGTTGCCTGGGACTCTGTGCAGTCAGGTTTTTAGTATCTTCAGGGACGGGGACTCCACAATCTCCTGGGAAACCTGCTCCAGCCTCACACAAAAAATTGGTTTTTTATGCTCAAACAGAATTTCATGTACTTTGGTTTGTGGTTGTTGCCTCTTGCTTTTTTTCACTGGGCACTGCTGGAAAGAATTTAACTCCACCTTTTTCAGTGGACTTGGGTTAGCAGCTTTTGCCTGTTCCTCCATCACTGGTATTTAGAGACAAATAGACCTCATTGGCTTAGGTACTGTTATTCGCTTCTTTTTCCAGTCCAAGTTGCCTAGTTTTAAGCAGTTTTCTTTTTCTTTACAGAAGTGGTTGGCCAAGATCAGGCATAAGTTCTTATCTTAATAACTATTTCATCCCAGTTTCCCTTATTCTGACTCAGGAATGCTCCTGCTTATGTATTAGCAAATTCTAGTTTCTGGAGATCTTACCTTTATCCAGCTGATTTATCCTATTACCTTCTGTCTTTCTCAGTTGCATTACAGATCGAAGTGTTTCAGTTTGGCCATATAAATCCTGAGGCATTCAAATCTGAAATCTTAGATGATTGTTCTCTTTGCACTATAAAATACAAAAATATCATGCAAATATAGAGGAATATCTGGAATAGTTAACTTTAGCCAAATGCAAACTGACATATCCTAAGGATTTTACGGCCACAATTGAATAAAACTTTTCCATTGTCTTACTGGAAGATGTTCCTAAAAACTTTGTGTCTTCTTTAGACTCCTTTATGTGCCTATGATATTACATTTTTAAGGAAATCTTTCTTGCAGCCCTGTCAGAGATTTTATTACGGAAATCACAACCAAAGAAAAGCATCCTTTCCCATGTATTTTGAGTTTGGTAGGAGATTTATTCTAAGACCTATTAGTGTATTCCTTCCTCTGTCTCACTAAAATTCAGTTCTGCATTTGATCATGAAGAACCATACATCAATCAGTAACTGATCTGCATGCACTGGATTGGATGGAAAAGATCCATTAATTTCTCAATGCAAGATACTCAATTTTCAAAGTACATTCCACTAACTTCACATTTCCTGCATACATCTGACCTGGTGTATGATGGGAGATCAGAACTATGATTCCTGATCATTTATTGAGGTACATTCCTAAAACTCTGGACATGGTCACTCTCCCATTTGAAGTCATGGAAGATACGGTATGTGTTGTACACTTGGAAACTTTGGTATTCATGGTGATGCATCATGCCTCAGATGCACTGAACTCTAACATTAAACTGGGTTAAGTGCAGTTGTGTCCCTTATTTAGAAATAGCTTGAATAGCAGTTTCTCTTTCAACCTGCCAGTTTCAGCTCAGTTGTTGCAGTCTTAACAAATTTTATTTGTTGATAAGTTATACTCTATGTTAACCCAGTAGTGAAATACTTTGCAAAATTAGACAAGAAATTTTCTATCTTTTTACGTAGGATATTTATAGATTTTGATAAAATGTTTTTATTTTTACTTTGCATACATATGTATGCACGCTTACATCTGTGCACATATTTCCCTGCTGTCTATTAAAAAAACAGATGCAACTCTTGACAAGGAAAGTTAGGAACATCCAGAATTTTTGAGATGTTTAGGAGCAGTGCTTAGTCAGTCTGTATATTTCAATAGGGACTGAAATAAAAAGTTGAGATTGCTAAGGAAAGCCTAGATCAGTGTATCTTCTGGATGATCTGGCATGATCTGGATGCTGTCTGATATACCCCATGATAGCTGTGAATTGAACTGAAGATTTCAGTGGTGGAGAACAAAGATGAGAAAAACATCTTTATTAGATAAATTCAACTCACCTAAATTAATCATCATTTTAGTGAAGCAGGTAGATGCACTGTAATTTAATGTCTGAAAAAAAAATAAAGGTTTAGAGATTGTAACAAAATTATTGACTCGTACTTAGAATGCTAGGAAATTTTGTCAAGAAACCTTAAAACTATAAAGAATCAGAGGGCTAGACAAAATTGTAAATATCCCTGGCTACATGAAAACCATGTTGAAGTATGGTACCTCAATACTTCACTTGTCTGCATGTCTTTTCTTAGTAAAAAGAAGAGCACATGATTGGTGTGGGTTTGCCTTGCATCCATTTACAGGTTGTCTTTCTGTAAGAATGGTACTTAGCAAAGTTTTCATGGAACAGCTAGTCAAAATTTTACTGAATCCTTTCCATGACCTTTCTCAGGTAAGATTCTTGGTGGTTCAGGATATAATCTTCCTTTAGAAATTCATATGAAACATGACTTAAAGGTCTATGTATAAAAAGCTGAGTTTGTTTTGTTGTTGTTGTTTGGTTTTTTTTAATTTAATATTAATCCTGACAGTTTTAATGGATCAATAAGCACAGCACAGCTTCATATATTTAGCAAAACCAGGTTTTCTGGAACATGAGCTTCACAGTTTCTGGTCTTGATGTTTACCACATTATATTTATAGGTTTGTACTCACTCCTTTATAATGTAGTCATCAACTAAGTGCTGATAGTTCCTCATCTCAGGACATAGTTAAATATATTTCAACAAAAAAGTAAGGATATCTGTGTCTTCCAGGTGTGTTTCAAGCACTTTGAGTATGGTGCCATGAGAGATGCTGTTGTCCATGACAGGTTGGGATTATCATGATCAAGTGCTCTATTTTGATTTCACCCAGTGGCTAAAAGATTTGTGTGGCAAAGAGGAAGTGTTGGACTTTTAAAAGCATTAAACAGGTAAGTCTATTCAAATCAGTTTGTTTACTGACAATTTCCAGGCTTATTTCAATTGCAGGTGTTTTTTGAATCATACATCTCTGATTCTTTCTAACAGGGTTCCCTCTGAATTTATCATTTCACAGTAATAGCTGTGGCTTGAAACAAAAGTTTGCTACTAAGTGCAATTTGATAAAGAGCAGGTTAAAATATAATTTCAGTCACATTTCTCCAAACAGAAGGGAAACACAAAAAACATTGCACTGAATTGTTTTAAAGCAGATACTTGTTTCATTTTATTCGTCTAGAGTATTTGCACAATCCTATCTAACCATCCCAAAAAAATCTATATTCCACAAGCACAAATGCAAACAACCATTGCAATTTCAGTTCTAAGCAGCAATTTATTTTGTGCAGTAAGCTGTTTTATTTACAGAAAGCATGTTTTTTTTCAAAAAGGGACTGACTTATTTCCCTTACCCAGTAGCATTGCACCACTGTGAAAGAAATGGAAAAAATATGAATGAGGCTAGCATAGGAATTTAGTGGCCACTATGTAAGTTATTGTATTGGAATACTGTTAATTGTATGAAGGTTGGGCCTGAGTGCATGTTTATTTCAAGGTTATTTTAGCATAATATTTTGTTTTATTAGTACATCCTAAGAATTCTCTTTATTCTTCAAATAAGACTCATGTTTTGGTCTCTAAACAATGTATCTCATTCTTTATATTGATCTCTAGAAACCAGGTAATCTAACATAAAGCAGTGTGCTATGGACACTTTTGAACATTACCAAAAATAATTCTGTCTTGTCTGATTTTGGTGGATGTTTCACAAGGGAGGGAGAAAACAGTGAACAGTTTGGTTTGCTTCTTTTTTAAGTATGCTGCTGTAGCTTTTCTCTTTTCAAGCCAGAATCCTAGAAACAATGCAGCAATATGGCACTCTGGGAAAGAACTGAACTGATGGATGGAGACTGGTATGGAAGCCATGCTTGTGGCTGATTAAGGGTTTTCATATCCATATTTTCCTTTTTGGTTTGGTAAAGAATAGGGAGCGATGTTTTATTTTCTAAGGTTGTATTCAAAACTGTCTTGGAATATCTCTAAGGCAGCAGTAGATACCACTGCATGAATTCCAAACTAATGCCAATATGATCTGAATATATCATTTGTGTCAGGAAATAGTAGAGCAATGTTTAGGTGACACCATACCTTGTAATTTTGACTGATTCCAGACATGGTAAACATTAGCTTAGACATAAGTGCAGGAAAGTGATCTTTACATTTATTTTCCCAGACATCTAGTTATAGAGTACACTCAGATAAAGAAATTTCAGGTATATCTGTATCTATATCATAGCTGCACTACCATTGTGTTCTGCCTCTTTCCAAAAAAAAAAACTTTGCAACAGAATTATTTTTGTACCAGATGGGAAAAGTACGTTTTATTAGCTATTTAGTGCTGCAGCTGAGTTGTCCTCTGAATTTGAAGGTAGTGATTTAAGAAATAGGCTTTTTTAAAATATTTTTACCACCATGAAACACTCTGCTTTTTAACCTTAAAAAACTCAGAAAAGAAAGAAAAAATGAATGGACTAATGACTAAAATGAGATGACTGCCAGTTTCAAAAACAAAGTGTTGCAGCTTAACTTTGAGATACAGAATTGGGAATTGTTATGCTGATATACAGTGATAAAAAAAAAAGAAATGTAGGAATGTATTTGAAATGGCATCTTATTCTGGGTTGTGTTTCTAGCTTCATGTTACTTTTCCACAGAAATCTCAGCCTGATAAAATATTCTACTCCTAGGCCTGTATTTCTCATGGTAACTTTATTCTGATGATGGACATATATCATCTCTATGTCATCTGATGATTGATACACATATAGAGTTGGAATCACTGTTGAATTAGGATTGTTTATGCTTTGTTAATCTTCATCTCCTTACAATCCAGATTTTTATTTTTAGATTTATTTTTAGAATAAATTATACTATTTAAAAGAAGTCAACACAGATAACTCTAAATTATACTGCTAAATTTTAGGAGTATGTGGTAAATGGGCAAGAGGCAAAAGAAATATAACATTCTTGTTTTGCCTTTCAGAAAATACTGCTTTTTCTTTCTGCTGTCCCTCATTTGTAAAAGTCTTCTGTAGCCTCTACTGTAAAAACTCAGTATATTTATAACATCATTACATTTATCTTCTCAGTAAGTGTTCAGATTTTTCTCCATTTACATCAAAGGCTAAATGATGTTTCCAGCTTCATATCTTCCCATGCTACTCTGCTGGCTGAATACATGGGCAGAAAACTGTGAGCTTTACAAACAACTAATTCTGAAATTGCATTACTAGCCAAGAAAAAAAAAATTGTTTGTTAATCGAAGACCTGTCATGACTTCCAATAAACTTCTTTCTGTGCTCTACAAAATCTTGCCCTCCAAATGTCATCCTTAGACTTTTGTTACCTGCCAAATTGAGATCTTCATATTTTCCTCTCAGTTTTTGCATAATGGTACATGCACTTGGTGTCTTGTGAAGGCTCAGTGCTTTTTTAGGGACTGGAGGGAGAGCAGGGCAACCCTAGCCACCTAATGCACAACCAAGATATTTTTGTAAGAGGCTGTTTTCAGTGCATGGAAGCTTAAAATAACTCCTCAAACAGTAAAAATAAGACATTGCTTTTTAGAGTGCTTTATTTTGTGGGGAATCTTTGCAGAGAAAAGATGTTTTCTATAGTTTGGTGCAATAGAAGTAATTGCTAGCATATGAGAAGTAAAGGCTTTGTCAGGAAGTTTCAGTGTTCTTATGACCTGCTTATAAAATTATTTCACCAAGCCTAAATCAGAATTATCTTACTCTGTTTCAACAAGTATATACCTGTGAAAATTTCTGCATAATAAAAATTAAAGCATAATACTACTATGCATGGCAAACTCAGAATATTTCCATGAAATGTAAAGCTTTCCAAAAGGTGATAAGTTCATATCAAGAAAGCTTTGCATTTACCATTTGAAACAAAGAAAAATGTGATATGGAAACTACCTAAGTACACTGTGCTTTCTGGAAAGGCCTGAATAAAAATACACATTTATGTCTAGAGGTTTTAAGTGACTGATAATAGCACCACATCCTTCCTTCAGGGTTATTATGAGTGTGTAATAGGCTGATAACTCCAAGACAATGGGAGACTGTTTACAGTAGTCTACTTACAGTATGATATGAGAAGTGAGCATGTCTAGGAGTTCAGGGATAAATTGATCAAGGTTTGGTTGTTGCTCATTTGATTTTCTGAGCATATTTTGAACTTAGCATACTCAGTGCTATTGCTACAACTTTGTATTCCTCCCCATTTCTTCTTTCTTCTGACACTGAAGTATTTTTAATTATTCTATTAAATAACTTGTGTTTTCTTAATTTCATTTAGAGACTAGTGTCTTCCTGGAATACACGGTTGCTAAACCATATAAATACTCAAAAATATAAGGTTCATCTTTTATCTAAGGTATTCTGTGATCTGCAGTGGGGAAAAAAAAAAAAACAGTACTTAAAGGATTGTCTTAAGAATCAGAAGGCAAACCAAGTGAACCTAAAATCCATTGCAATTTTTATATTTAATTGTCATTATATTGTTGGTCTCATGAACTAGGGGCACTGTAAGCCACATCTTTAGGTTTCTGAATCACAGAACGTTTTGGGTTGGAAGAGAACTTAAGACCATTTAGCTCCAAACCCCTGCCCTGAACAGGAACACCTTCTACTAGACTAGGTTGCTCAAAGCCCCACCCAACCTGGCCAACACTTCCAGGGATGGGGCATCCACAACTTCTCCATGAAACCTAATCCAGTGCCCCACCACTCTCATAGCGAAGAATTTCTGATTTAAATCTACCCTCTTTGGTTTAAAACTATTCCCCCTTGTCCTATCATTGCATGCCCTTCCAAAAAGTTCCTTTTCGGGTTTCTTGTAGGCCTGTTTAGGTACTGGAAGGTGCTCTAAAGTCTCCCTTAAGCCTCCTCTTCTCTAGGCTGAACAAGCCCAACTTTCTCAGCCTTTCTTCATAGGAGAGGTACCCCAGTACTCTGATAATCCTCATGGCCCTCCTCTGGACTCTCTCCATAACAAGTCCTTGTTATTCTGGGGGCACCAAAGCTGAATGTAGTACTGCATGTGGGGTCTCCCAAGAGCAGAGTAGAGTGGGAGAATCCCCTCCCTCAACCTGCTGGTCACACTCCTGTTGACGAGGATACGGTTGGCTTTCTGAGCTGCAAGCTCACACTGCCAAGTCGAGCTTCTTGTCAACTGATACCCCCAAGTCCTTTTCCTCAGGGCTGCTCTCAGTCCATTCTTCACACAGTGTGTATTTTTTCTTGAGATTTCCCCAACCCAAGTACAGAACCTTGCACTTGGCCCTGTTGAACTTCGGGAGCTTGACATTGGCCCTCCTTTCCAGCCTCTCAGGGTCCTGGCATCCCTTCCCTCCAGCATGTTGACAGCACCACAAAGATGTTAAACAGTGCTTCTCCCAGTATCAAGTGGAGGTCCCGCCTCAGGATTCCGTATCCACCAAATGGTCCATATATTTAATCCTTATTCCTCCAGTTTAGAGAGAAGGATGTTGTGCAGGACCTTGTCAAACGCATTGGACAAATCCAGATAGATGACATCAGTTGCTCTTCCCACATTCACCAACACCGTAGCCCCATCACAGGAGGCCACCAAATTTGTCAGGCATGATTCACTTTTGGTGAAGCCATGCTGGCTGTTAACAAGTTGCCTTCCCCTTTTCCATGTGCCTTAGCATAGTTTACAGGGGGATTTGCTACATGATTTTGCCAGGACTGAGGTGAGACTGACTGGCGTGTAGTTTCCTGGACCTTCCTTTCTTTTGCTTTTTAAAAATGGGAGTTATGTGTCCCCTTTTCCAGTCAACAGGAACTGCACTGGCCTGACACAGCTTCTTAAATGTGTGGCTTCGCTACTTCATCTGCCAGTTCTTCATCAGTGACTGTACTGATACAAGAAGGGGTAATGGGTTTAAACTTGAACAGGGGAAGTTCAGGCTAGATATAAGGACAAAGATGTTTACTGCAGGGGTGATGAGCCTCTGGAAAAAGCTGCCCAAAGAAGTTGCGAATGCTCCATCCCTGGAAGTGTTCAAGGCCAGCTTGGACAGAGGCTTGGGCAACAGGATCTCGTGTGAGGTGTCCCTGCCCATGGCAGGGGGGTTAGAACTAGGTAATTTTAAGGTCCTTTCCAACCCTAAGCATTCTATGATTCTATGATTTTTAGCTGTATAATGTGAATACTTTCTGTAAGAAATGATATTTCTATAAATCTTTTTCCCTTTTGAGGTCAGATGATTCATTTTATGAGTTTTTTTTTTGTTGTTGTTTTTTTTTTATTTCTGATAGGGAAAATCTGATCTGATAGTTAAATCTGGGCAAGGTTCTTCAATAGAACTCTGAGAAAAGTGTTGCTTCTGCTGTGTAAATGCTATCAGACCAGGGCTCACACTTCACTGATCCTTTTAGTTAGTGTACTGGCTCACTAGAGAATGGAGGACAACTTCTTCCTCTTTGATCTCTCTCTCCTCCTTTTCCCCATTTCAGTCCTTTAACTGAATTTCCTGCTTCTGACAGCTTATGATGGGAGCAAATGGGTTGTGAAACATGCCCTCTGTGCCATCTCTGCCAACTGGGAATACATACGGATGCTGACATGGAAGGGTGTGAAAACGCCATGGAGGAGGAGTAATAGGAAGAGATAGCTACCCATATGCCTTCCGTTAAGTCATAAAATGAAAATAGAAAAGTGGAGGGGTGAGGAAGGACTCCACAGTCTGAGGAAATAGTTGATCAACTAAGACGACTGTTCCCATCTCCCCACTGTTGAATGTAGACAAGAAAGTTAGGAGTCATCTGTGAATGTGGGCCATGGGCATTTTCTTCTCACATCAGTTGCTCTTGGCTGTATGGGGTTGAGGGTATAAATTAGGCAGAATAAGGGGTGCTGCTTTAGCCCAGCCTTCCTGAGAGCTAGAAAGATAGCACAGAACTGCTCTTACCTGTTCTGTTGGGGGTCCCACCCAAATGATGGGATGACAAAAATAACTTTCATACAGCTTGATCAGCATTCTCTGTTAACATGAAAAGGGATGGCTAAGGTGATGCTTGCTTTAACCAGAATGGTGTATAATGGAACTGGCAGTTTCTCTGCTTTGCACTATAGACTGTCAACCCCACTGAAGCCTTTACTTCCCTTAGATTACTTAAATACAGCTTTGCAAAGTGGCCCATATCAGACCAGGATGGGTCAATAGTCAGCATTTGTGCCTCATAAACTCACCCTAATACTCATTTGTTGAAATGAAATCTCATAATCCTGTTCCTCAAATTTATGTTTCAATTAAAATCAGTCACTTCTTCAAAACTTTATTTCTTTTTCTTTGCTTTTATGTCTCAGGTTTTATCCTCCTATTCATCATTTTATCACCTGATCAATCAATAAATTTCAATTCTCTTGCAAGTTCAGCAGGCCAACAGAAGAAACCAAATGTAGCTAACACCAACAAATGAGCTCCTAGGGAAAGTTACCAAAATTGTTTCATTAACAAGGATCTTGCAAAAAGATGAGACAAAGCCATGACAAATATAGAGAAAGGCTTAGGGAGATCCTATGTGTGTCATATAGGGCCCTCTTGCTGATAAGGGAAGCTAAAGCTGTGACTTCTGTAAAGTGTTCTCTGTTACAGAACAAGTTGCAGCTGAAAAGAGGAAAACACCCAATCTTGATCACTTTAACAATCAGTGCCTGAATCTAAGCCTCTTTTGAATATTTTCCAAGTATTCTGCAAATCTGGAAACCCTTCTGAATATTTAGCACTTCAGAAAAATAAAGAAATGAGAGGGAAGGGAAGGGAAGGGAAGGGAAGGGAAGGGAAGGGAAGGGAAGGGAAGGGAAGGGAAGGGAAGGGAAGGGAAGGGAAGGGAAGGGAAGGGAAGGGAAGGGAAGGGAAGGGAAGGGAAGGGAAGGGAAGGGAAGGGAAGGGAAGGAAGAGGGGAGGGGAGGGGAGGGGAGGGGAGGGGAGGGGAGGGGAGGGAGGGGAGGGGGAGGGGAAGGGAAGGGAAGGGAAGGGAAGGGAAGGGAAGGGAAGGGAAGGGAAGGGAAGGGAAGGGAAGGGAAGGGAAGGGAAGGGAAGGGAAGGAAGGGAAGGGAAGGGAAGGGAAGGGAAGGGAAGGGAAGGGAAGGGAAAAGGGGAGGGAAAAGGGGAGGGAAAAGGGGAGGGAAAAGGGGAGGGAAAAGGGGAGGGAAAAGGGGAGGGAAAAGGGGAGGGAAAAGGGGAGGGAAAAGGGAGGGAGAAGGGGAGGGAGAAGGGGAGGGAGAAGGGGAGGGAAAAGGGGAGGGAAAAGGGGAGGGAAAAGGGGAGGGAGAAGGGGAGGGAGAAGGGGAGGGAGAAGGGGAGGGAGAAGGGGAGGGAAAAGGGGAGGGAAAAGGGGAGGGGAAAGGGGAGGGAAAAGGGGGGGAAAAGGGGAGGGAAAAGGGGAGAGAAAGGGGAGGAGAAAGGGAGAAAGGGGAGAGAAAGGGGAGGAGAAAGGGGAGGAGAGGAGAGGAGAGGAGAGGAGAGGAGAGGAGAGGAGAGGAGAGGAGAGGAGAGGAGAGGAGAGGAGAGGAGAGGAGAGGAGAGGAGAAAGGAAGTGGAAGAGAAAGAAAAAAAAGAAGAAAAAAGAGAAAAAGAGGGTTATTTGTGTCAGACTTATTTGTGTAGTTCTGTCTAGTTCTCCTAGGCAATGTGTGCAGATAGATATAAATTTATATAAAGATATCTTCTTATTTCTTGGTTTTTTTTAATCAGAGTATCCTACTTGGGTTAGGTTTCTACCCTACCGTAGTCACCTTTTGAAAAAGCCTGCTCTTTTTCAAGAGCATTTCTGTACTTAACAAAGGTTCAGGTTATAACCCAATTGGGGATTTTGTCAAAATCAAATGACACTTTGAACTTTCTGTCTTTACAATTCCATGTTTTTACAGTTTGGGTTTTATGAAAATTTGCTTTTCTCCTCTTATCGACTGATCAGTTGTGACATTACAAAGAAGCACGAGCTTGCCTACATCTGAGACTGCAAGAGCTTCATCCCATGATGAGATGTGAATGAACAAGAGACTATCTTGGTATGATGCAGCTGGATGGTGCTATTCTAGCTAGGAACAGTTTTTTACAAATTGGAAAAGAAAACATATTTAGTGAACAGTGTACATGGAGATAAAAAGATCCCAAACTAGATGTGCACAATATCTCACGGTCTGTCAAACAAATAGCATGTATTTTAAGAAGTCTCTAAATAAGCATTGGAAGCAATGCATTTTAACAACTTCAGATGAGCTGTCCAAGTCAGTTAAATAATATCCATCCTTTCCTCCTCCAAAAAAGGCAGGAGATAGCAGGGAAAACTTCTACATACAATAAAATGTCCTTTGCAATGTTCTTTGCAAACTCTTTAGTTTGACAAGTGAAATTTCATGTATCTTGTAACAAATACTGTATTCAATAGGGTTTGTGAGTGAAAATAACTTTATGCAAAAAACTGGAAACAATCCTCGTAATGAAGTTATTAATATTGCAGTGCAAATTCTCTGGTTCAAACCTACAGGGAAGTATATATGTTATGGAGCATCTTAATTGTGAACACTGAGGTAAAGGCTATAAAGACATTGTGAGACATTAATACATAAGGCATTATGTATGATATATATTTAACAACAGTAGTTTATTCAAGTATTTCTATTTTGGTCATTCATGTAAGATTCCAGTGCTGTTTTCAGAAACTTCAGGCTAGGCTCTGACACTTTTGGTGACCTTGACAACTACTTTAGCTCATGGCTGCTGCAGTTAAATTGGAAGTGCCGCTCATCAGCTTGCAGTAAGAAAATGCTAGTCCTCATATCCTTTATCCATTTAGCCATGTATATTAACAGCAGCATATTTTTTAGTATTAACTGAATACAGGATTTTATATTCTTCTCTTTAATGAGCTATGTTCAAGGAATGAAAGATCAAAGAAGTATTTTGAGAATGGTATATTGCTGTGAAACTAAAGCATAGCCGTAACTAGAGGTATATAGTATATGCTATATATACTGTTTATATGTTTATATAGGCATCTTTACACATTATACCAGGATGCAGAAAAATGCATTCAAGTGTCTGCGTGACAGTGTTAAAAATTCTGGCCACAGACTTTGTGAAGATACATTTAGTTAGTGAACTTTGGACAGTCTCTGTCATATTCTCTGTGTTGCAGCCTTATCCCACAAAAAAAAACCACATATTTGCAATTGGAAGACAAAGAAATGATTTGTTGTAACTGAGTCTGTGAAGTTAGAACATTAATCCTAATATTATTTTCCTGTTTAGTTTTCCTCTAGCAAATGAGTGTGTTGGAGTTCTCTTTGTTTTGAGGGACTTTTCTGCTCTCTGATCCAGATAGTTCAACTGTTGTGGGCAGAAACAGCTCAGGAGCTTCTTCAGAAGTGGTAGTTACTCCAAAGCTAATCTACAATGGTTCCATTAGCTAGATGCAAGATGCCCACACAGACACTCTCTTACTCACCCTCCTCAACACAACAGGGGGAGAAAATGAGGTGAAAAAATTCATAGGTTGAGATAAACAGGGAGATCCCTATCCAATTATAGTCATGAGCCAAACAGATTCAATTCAGGAAAGTTTCATTTAATTTTTTTTAGTAGAGTGGAATGGAACGGCATGGCTTGGAAATGAATGGAATGGAATGGAATGGAATGGAATGGAATGGAATGGAATGGAATGGAATGGAATGGAATGGAATAAGGAGGGCAGCCTGCCTTGCCATGGGCTGCACCATGGGCTGCAGGGGAATATCTGCCCCCAGTGCCTGGAGCACCTCCTCCCATCCTTCTGCACTCACGTTGGTGCCTGCAGGGCTGTTGCTGTCACATTTTCTCACTTAACTATCTCACAGTGGTTATGCAGGAAATTTTACCCTTTCTTAAAAATGTTTTCACAGAGGCACCACCATTGGCCAGGCTGATAGGCACAGCTTTAGCCAGCGGTTGGTCCAATTTCAGTCTGCTGGAACTGGCAATGTTCAGCAAGGGCAGCCCTGGTGTCTCCTCACAGAGACAACCGCTGTAGTCCTCCTGCTACTAAAACCTTGTGAATTAAACGGAATATAAATTTTAATGAGTTGTAATGTAAACAGACCCTGTTTGCCATTAAATACTGAAATCTTTAGAAAGATAAAAGAAAACAGAGCAGGTAACAATTTCTCAATTAATTATGAGTGCCGGAGAGTAAGAAATTCTCTTTCTGGAGTGTAGGTAGGGTACAAGTAGCTGAATTCACACACAGATTACACTGCTAAAACTATTCAAATTTGGGTAAAAATTGTGATTAATATTGTTTCCAGTTTAGCAACATTTTTGAAGTTGGGAGTGAGCAATTGCACTCATACATTAGCATCCATTTAATATGACTACAAATAGCCATTGTGCATACACAAATCAGGTATTTATGTATGTATGTGACCTAGCAGAAAACTAGCTGGCTATTTGCTTATGCAAATATTTTGAGTTTCCATCCCTCAACTGGGAATTTGCACAAGAAAATAACCATGTGTTACTGTTTAAGCTAATTGTATACACCAAAGTAAGTTTACAACTGAAAAATTAGATTTTTCCCACAGTGTCTCAGATTAGAACATGTGAACATCAATGATATTGTTCTATGAGAATTTTCCTTAAAATTAACTTACAGTATTTCTTGCAAGTTCTCATCTCTTAAGGTTAGTTTAGGCCAAACTTCATATGTTGTTTATATAAAATAGAAGATTATACGCAAGCTTTCATTGGTCTAAACAACTGCCAGAACCTGACATATTTGTAGGAGAACCATTCAAACATTTGCAGGCCATGAACTTTTTCCATAACCCAATGTCTGGAAATAGCATTCTGTGAAATCCCCCCAAAAAGTAGCTGGAAGATATTTTTTAAAAGTCAAAACTAGAGAGATTTAGTAAATTTATAACCTGTGTTTGCCCAAGGCAAAACATACTAATAGTCTGTATGTCATTTTTGCCACAGTAGCAAATGCACTCTATAAATCTATGTTTTGTTAGGTACGCCTTACACAGGAAATGTTATCTTAAGAGATACATATATTCTTCATAAAGCTGGGACAAGATTTTCAAATCTTTGTATGACAAAGCCTAAGGAGAGGAAGCCTAGTCTATTATGGCTTCTGAAATCTTACCAGAATCATAGAATCATAGAATAGTTAGGGTTGGAAAGGACCTTAAGATCATCTAGCTCCAACCCCCTGCCATGGGCAGGGACACCTCACACTAAACCATGTCACCCAAGGCTTCATCCAACCTGGTCTTGAAATGGTATTTTATTTTTTATGGTTTACCAGGAGTGTATAAAATGCAAAGACAGATTGTATGGAGTCATTTCTTTCAATTAGAAGGACTGTTTAATCAAATCAAATGCTTTTTCATAAGACCACAAAAAAAGATACCCAAGCTAGCAATGAATCACACGTTGCATGTGCTGTGAACTGTAGGAAACGTACTGATGCAGTCTTTTGAATTGTGAACTTTTAAAACTTATAAGATAAATTCAAAACTTTGCAGTCAATGAGATGCATTCTGTGACAGATTTTTATCTTAGAACTGCATTTGTTGTTTTGAACCATGTTTTGTAATCACTCAGCATCCAGGTATACACATTACTTTGACTTCTAAGAAACTTCATCGATTCAGCATCTTCAAAGCCATGTGGGAAACGGACATAGTAATTCTTTCAGAAATATTTTGACATGATTTTGTTTGATATTCATTGATATGTAACTTCTGCAATTCTTAGCTCATACATTAGCATTGGAATGATTCACCATAAGTTCTTCCTGAAGGAAAATTGTATTTCTAGTCTATAAAATGAAATATCTTAACAGTCAGTGAGTATCTTATAGCGGGTCCTGCACCAATACATTTTTTCCTTTCTACCTATATAAGGTACAATTGTGCTTTCCTTTAATGAAGATTTGACCGAAGTAAATGATGTCTTTACTTAATAATACATTTTTTTCATCTACAAAACATCACATTACTTACTTTCATTTTGTATATGGAGCAGGAAAAAAAAAGCCAAATTCACTAAATTTGTTTCATATGTTTCACATGATTTTTTATACAGCTTTCTTGGGTTTTTAATAACCAATTTTTTGCCAATTTAAATGATTCACATAATCTAGGGGTAAATGAGATCTTAACATAAAAGTTAAAGGATTTTTTTTTTACTTGAAATTCATCTAATTTTATGTAGAACATCAGTTGACCTACATTTTGAAAGAGTAAAATAGCCTGTTTCAAACGGCAGATAATACATTTAGAAGCTTTCAGGTATCTTAGTAATACAGTGTAATGAAGCTACTAATTCCTTAAATGAAAATTAATTGTAGAAATATCTGCTCTAAGAAGAGAGAAATGCAAGAGTTAGGATTCCTTAGTTACAAACTTTCAAGAGAATGAGGAACACCCTGGGTTCAAAGTCCATTGGATTCATACAGACTTTTTTACTGGTTCTGGTTTTGGCCCTAAAGTCTATAAGAATATATTTTTTTTGCATATTGAGATATGTGCATGTCCTGGTTTCAGCTGGTATATAGTTATTTCTCTTCCTAATAACTGGCACAGTGCTGTATTTCAGCTTCAGTCTGAGAACAATGCTGATAACACATGGATGTTTTAATTGTTGCTCAGTGGCACTTACCCTGATCAAGGACTTTTCAATCTCTCATGCTCTGCCAGTGAGGAGGGATACAAAAAGCCAGGAGAAAGCAGAGACAGGACACCTGACCCAAACTAACCAAAGAGGTATTCCATACCACAGCACATCATGCCCAGTATGTAAACTGGGGAGATTTGACTGGGAGGGACCAATGGCTACTCAGGGACAGGCTGGGCATCAGTCAGCAGGTGATGAAAAACTGTATTGTGCATCACACAAGGGAGGGTGTTGGGACCAGTCCTGTTCAACATCTTTGTTTGCGACATGGGCAGTGGGATTGAGTGCACCCTCAGCAAGTTTGCTGATGACACCAAGCTGTGTGGTTTGGTTGATACTCAGAAAGGAAGGAATAGTATCCAGGGGGACCTTGACATGCTTGAGATGTGGGCCAGTGCCAGCCTCATAAAGTTCAACCAAGCCAAGTGCAAGGTCCTACACCTGGGTTGGTGTAATCCCAGGCACAGCTACAGGTTGGGTAGAGAAGAAATTCAGAGGAGCCCTGCAAAGAAGGATTTCGGGGTGTTGATTGGTGAGAAAATGAGCATGAGCTGGCTTCAATGTGTGCTTGCAGCCCAGAAAGCCAACTGTATCCTGGGCTGCATCAAAGGGAGCGTGACCAGCAGGGCGAAGAAGGTGATCCTGCCCCTCTGCTCTCATGAGACCCCTCTTGGACTACTGTGCACAGTTCTGGTGTCCTCAGCATAAGAAGGACTTGGAGTTGTTGGAGCAAGTCCAGAGGAGGGCCAATAGGATGATCAGGGGACTGGAGCACCTCCCGTATGAAGATAGGCTGAGAAAGTTGGGGCTGTTCAGCCTGGAAAAGAGAAGGCTGCGTGGAGACCTCATAGCAGCCTTCCAATATCTGGGGTGGCCTACAGGGATGCTGGGGAGGGACTCTTCATCAAGGACTGCAGCAATAGGACAAGGGGTAATGGGTTCAAACCTAAACAGGGGAAGTTCAGGTTAGATAGAATATAAAGTTCTTTACTGTGAGGGTGGTGAGGCACTGGAATGGGTTGCCCAGGGAGGTTGTGCATGCTCCATCCCTGGTGGTGTTCAAGGCCAGGTTGGACAGAGCCTTGGGCGACATGGTCTAGGGTGTCCCTGCCCATGGCAGGGGGGTTGGAACTAGATGATCTTAAGGTCCCTTTTAACCCAAACAATTCTATGATTCTATATTATCATAAAAAGATACTTAGTAGTAGCAATAGGACAGATCAGAAACAAGGATAGAAGTTAAGCTAACATTTGAAATAGACTGTGCAGGGAGATAGTCACCACCATGGATACAGAGGCTTCCTGAGGGTCTGTAGTTGACATTTTTGGTGGTGGGTGGCCACACTGGTGATTACCTTTGTCCCCTTTTATTAAGTGTTACAGGGAAGTAACTCTGTCCTTATCATCAGTTTCCATGGCAACTACTCACCCCTGGTTGAGCACACACATCCAGTTTTGCTGATCTTTCAACCAGCTCTTCAACTGTGAATGTCTGTAGTCAGGCCATTTCTGATGAGCATGATGATTGTGTGGTCTCGGGGCAGTTCCCACCACAACACAGTATCAGCAGTCCTTGAGACAATGGACCTCAGTTCCTCACACCAATCCTGGAGACAGTGGAACCTTATCTCAGTTCCTCACTTGGCAATTTTTGAGACAATTCAGTCTCTCACATTGTCTTAAGAGGAAGAGGTAGACAGATTAACAAATTTCAGCTTGATGATGCTCATTATGCTTCATCTGAAGATTAGCATGTTTTCCTTTAGGATTCTTTGACCTTTTTTTCTTTACCTTAGATTCTTCTAAGGCTACTGCTTGAAGTGCTTCAGTGTAGTCCACTGGAAAAGCAGTGTTGTGTATTTTTGCTGCTGCGTGTCATTTTTTAGGAGTTGAAGCTGCACTGCAGTGTCTTAAGACAAGCATTACCACAGCCTGTGTGCTACAGTTGGAGTCAGAAGGGGGTGAGAAGGCTGAATCTGTGGATTTTCAGTCAAGGACAGCTGCCAACACATAATCACGCACCTCTACTGACATCTACTCTGTTCTTTCTCAATCTCCATGTCCTGGGTTCAGCAGCAGCAGTCATGTTTCTCCTCCTTGGTAGCTGGTGCAGTGCAGTGTTTTGACTTTCAGCTCGGGAACAGAGCTGATAACAAGGATGTTTTGGTTTGGCCAAGGACTTTGTGAGCCTCATGCTGTGCCAGGGAGGAGGGGAAGCCGGGAGGAAGCAGAGACAGGACACCTGACCCAAACTGACCAAAGAGGTATTCCATACCACAGCACGTCATGCCCAGGATGTAACTGGGAGTTAGCCGGAAGGGCTGGGAGACTGCAGGGTTGGAGGAGGTATCGGTCGGTGCTTGGTCGGGCTGAGGGGGGCAAGTTATCGGTCGGCTGGTGGTGAGGTGTTGTATTCTCTTCCCTTGTTATTTCCTTTATCATTGTTATTATTGGTGGTAGCAGTAGTGATCTGTGTTATACCTTAGTTACTAAACTGTTCTTATCTCAACCCGTGGGAGTTGCATTCTTTTCGATTCTCCTCTCCGTCCCTCTGAGAGTAGGGGTAGGGAAAGAAAGGGGGGATTGAGTGAACGAGTTACCTGACTGGGTTTAAACCACGACACTCCACTACTTCAGAAGAAGCATATTTTAACCATGCCTGTGTAGGATCACTCTAACTCATAACTCCTTTTTCTCTCATGTTTTAATAGCATGACATTTTCAAATGCTAATCAGCATACATGTTTGCTGCTACTCACATTTTACATAGCCAGTGAAAACTAAACTTTCTGTTATGTAACAAAAAGTGGGGAATGGGAGTTTTGTGTTTGCTTCCTGCATGTGAAATCTTTTATCAAATTCCAGAACAGCTACTTAAGCAAAATCTTCTGAGCTGGGTGTGTCTGGGATAAGATTTAGCCAGTCACAGATACTTACAGATACTTCAGGCAATGGGAAGGAATTTAGTTTTGTCTCACATCCAGATTTTGTTTCAAAACCTTCCTCATTTCGATTGTGCTCTAGTGCTAGAACAGCATTAAACACATGCACACTCATGCACAGTTTCACTTCTCTGGTGCTGCAAGCAAAATGTGTGAAGAAATATCTGTGTGACCCAGAATTATTCGGCTTTAACTCACTTTTATAACTATGACCCAATACTCCGTTTCATCTCCTTTCTCTGCAGCACATTACCTATGTGATCTTAGATCTATTACAATGTCTCACTGAGCCTCATGCCCTGTCTGTCAAACACTGATAATGGCGCTTCTTGCCTCCCACATCTCTCCTGTTTGTTTTGATGGCAAGCATTTTGGAGAGGGGATAGTTGGGCACGGCATCTGCACAGTACTTAGTGCAACAGCACCTCACTGTCTGAAATCTTGCATGCTTCTGGAATGCAGTCAATAAAGAGTGATATGTAATAACTCATGTCTAAATCCTCCCAGAGGACTTGCATTTTCTATTTCATTTTAAGCGGAGGCAGTGAAGGCACTGGCATTTAGTAGAAGAGACACACTTTCTATCTGTAGAGTGAGTGAAAGGAGGTGCATTTTTCTCAGTCTGACATGTGCCTCACCTCTGGCTTGGAGGATTGACTTTTATGGGTTGAAAGGCAGTTTATTTTCGAGGCATATTCAGTCTTGGCCTCTCAGACATGGTTGCAATCAAAGATGTCAATCAGCATTAGCTGTAATTGTTTTATGATAGAGAACTGGAATGAGGCCACCAATTCACTTCCTATAGGTCCCAAAGCAGCCATCTAATTGTCACAATTTGCAGTCATTACTGACCTCAGGCAATTTCATGCTGTTATCTGGAGGTAAAGAGCTCCCTATGTCATTACCTGGCAATAAAGCCATCTACGCCTTCAGATTTGCTCTTCTGAAAGGATCTATGGCCTGTCTATGTTTTCTCATGTGCTTACAGCAGCTGTTTAATACAACAGAGTAGTGTGATCAGTGAGGCCCCGGTTTAGTCCATCTTGCTGCCACCTGCCCCTCTGCACAGCTTCCCTGTGCTGTGTGGCCGCAGGAGCCGCAGTGGCTTTACACCATCTGAATCTCACCCAAAGAGAGAGCTAATATTTACGAAAATATCTCAACAAGTAACTACAGTTTTCTTACCACTGTTCTGGGGACTGGCATTCAAGAAGCGCAGGGATTAATATCAGACCTCTTTCCATTAACTTGGTATCAGCTTGATAGTAAATCAATATTGGCTTGATATTGTATTTAGGAGGATTTACTCTTTGGGGAGTGAGGGGAAGGCCATTGCATTTATATGTGGGGTTTTTTGTTCTTTTTTGCAGTGAAATATTTGTTGAATGTTGCTTTCACATTTAGTTTTCCATTTCACTTGGAAAGGTGTCTGAAAAACTCACAGCAAATTTCACTTCAAGAAACTCTCTTGAATATAGACCATGATATTGTCTTCTTATTTCCAGTTCCTCTATTGCCTTTACATGATGCAGCTATCAAGATTTTCTAAATATAATGCCATTGTTTTAAAAGGTAGAGTTGCTGATGTCTCTGGCTACATTTACTAGTATTTTATTGCAAAGAGAGATCCAATGAAATGAAAAAGAGTGGCTTGAGAGGGAAAACTCTTTCCTATGGAAATAAAGGTAGCAGGATTTAAGCTTCAAATTATTTTGGATAAAACAACCAGACTACAGACAACATTATATTTTCATTTCTTGTGCAACAGAGAAAGAGAAATCCAAGTTAATAAACCCTCAGAACACCTGAGGCTGATTTTATATGTGTGTATATATTCCAGCCTAACATTATTTTAGAATTGTCTTGTCTGAAACAAAAATTAGAGTAGAATAGCATGTAGGAACTCCTGTGAGAAACTAGAATATCATACTAACTTTATCTGGTTTGTTAAATTAATATAAACATAGTATAAGACATAAGACCATGTTCTTCTAACTACTTTTTTTTTTTGTTTACATAATGCACCAAACAGATGACAGTAAAAAATAATTGACATCAAACTAAGATCAAAACAACACCCTCCAATAAAACAGTTTTAAGTCAAAGTCTGTGGTTTGCAACACCACAAAAATACTGAAATGTTATTTGAAATAATTAAACTACTTTTGTCTCAGCAAATGTTTAAATAGCTGGGAGGGAGCAGGCAGAGAGGTACTAATCCACTAGTTATGAATGCTTGCAGAACACAGCTGCAGATAGTATTCTTCCTTGTTTTTTCTTCATATAGCCACTTCCAGAGAAAGAATGTTGGATGCGAATGTACCACTGGGCTGACTTAGTAGGGTACTTTCAGGGTATAGGAAACAGGATCTTTTGAAAACCTCCCACCACTAGCTTCTAAAAATAAAGTACAGATTTACTTGGTTTATTTTAATGCATTTTATTAGGTCAAAATATTCTACTTATATATTTCTTTGCCTTTTCTTCACTCCACAGAGATGCCTTCTCCTTATTTATTGTCGTGAATTTCAGATTTTTTTTTTGCCTTTAGGCATGAGTTACTATTAAAAAAAAAACAAGCAGTGGGATGAAAACAAGAAACTATACTTAGACTTTATTGGAATATAAGTACCGATAAACTTCTTGACTAATAGCTCTACTGACTGAAACTGAACTTTGGCAGCCAAGCAGATATGTCAGAATACAGCATTTAGAACACAAAAACCACTTATGATTGGAAAAAATAAGTTATATAAATATTTTAGAAATATGTACTGCCTTATCCCAGAATGGACTTTTTATATCTTTTGATGGGAACAGAGAAACTAATGTCTCCTCAATGTTGCAAAGTGCTGAATGATTTCTGGTTGACAGGGATGGATGAGGAGGCAGAAATCAGGTTAAAAATTATTCATAGTGACTCCAGTTTCTCTTTGTCTAGTCCTGTCTTTCTCTTATGTCCTCTCTACTTTATTCTCTGGCAGATGCATGGAAATTGAAGACTGAATGGCTTTTCTTTAACCAAAAGTTCTAAGAAGTGTAAGCATCTTTAAGTGTCACTATATTTTTTGAGGCTGAAGAGTTAGAAAAGGAAAGACTATGCATTCATATTTTTGGTCCTTTTTGGGAGAATAAAAAGGATTCCTATTGATTTCATCAGCAAGATGTTCAGAAGTATCTGATACAGTAGCACAATGGAACCAGACATGGGAATAAGAAAGGCTCATTTTCCTTTCTCAAGCCTTATCTTTTGAAAGTTCTTTTTGCTTGCAACCTGAACTGCATTTGTGAGAACTCTGGAATAGAACTGAAGTCTAACTCAGGAAACTCATACTCCTTTAGATTAAGGATCCTCTAAAGAATATCTTTCTTAATAATCATGAAATGAGAAAGAGTAGGAGAAGTGATAGGGATGTCTAAATTGACTGTCTTTACTATGTCACCTTGATCTCAGGAATGCATGTTGAATCTTGGCAGTGACCTGAACAAAAGTGGCAGTGTGCTTTGTAGTGCTGGCCTCGGTCATGCTCGGTTAAGCTTTCCATCCTGTCTCTTTTCTGGCCTGTTGAATCGTTTATTATTAATGGTGCTCTGGGACTGAAAGTGCCTAACCTGAGAATCATAATTAACATCCCTGATTTCCACCCCTACAGCCAAGACCAAGTCCCAGGTTGAAAGACTCCTTCCATGACTTCAGCATTAATTTAGCTGAGCTCAGTAGCAGCACAGTATCTGTACACTAAAAGATGCCTGAACTGCGAACCATAGAATCATAGAATCATAGAATATTTAGAGTTGGAAAGGACTTTAAGATCATCTAGTTCCAACCCCCCTGCCATGGGCAGGGACACCTCACACTAAACCATGTCACCCAAGGCTTCGTCCAACCTGGCCTTGAACACTGCCTGGGATGGAGCATTCACAACCTCCCTGGGCAACCCATTCCAGTGCCTCACCACCCTAACAGGAAAGAATTTCCTCCTTACATCCAATCTAAACTTCCCCTGTTTTAAGTTTTAACCCGTTACCCCTTGTCCTGTCACTACAGTAAAATCATGTTTTACACTAGGAAAGTCACAAGTTTCCTTGTCAGGACTGAAAGGAAATGTATTTGATGCTTCTCTTATCTTGATTCTAACTTCTACTAACACAAAAATTCCACCAGCCGTGGCTGAAAAATGGACTTGTCTCCTCACAGTGCAGTGATGATTAGACTTCCACCCTGACAGAATAGACTGAGTTTCAGAGAAAGAGATCCTAGTCATTTAAGAAAATGGGCCTGAAGCTTTACATTTTGCTATTTATGCAGTCCTTTATACCCAGATAAAAGCAGGTATAAAATGCAATCAGTTCAGTCTTGTTCTCTTACATCTGCTTTGTACAGGCATAAATCATGCATGAGTTGCTTAGTTGTGAAGAATCAGGTCTGAAATATCTATGTTTTACGAACTTCAGTACTTTTCTGTGAGTCAAAGCTAGGCTGGGAATAAAAAACCTATTAGTCTGAACAAAGTACTTCAAGGGACTCCAGGCAAGTAATTGTTGCAATCTGTTGTGTAATGTAATGTATGAGCTTTGTCAACAGTGATCTGAAACCTTACCTGCCCAGGTTGTCAGTTCTCTGGCATTAATCATTTCTGTCTTGGGACAACATTAACCATCACCTCCCTGTGCTTCCCATGGTCAAAACGAATTAGGAGCACATCAGTGTGCTGTTAAAAACCTTTTCCCTCTGCTCTTTCAAGTAGCTCAAGACAGTTTGAGTTATTGCCATACAAGTCACAGGTTTCCTGGGGATACGTATGGCCACAGTCTGTTCTCCTTCTCACATGTACAAAAGTTAATTTTGAAGAGTGGGAAGTGAACCAGGGGAGAGGAAAGGGGCGGGCAGAGTCTCAGCTTTCCTTTGGTGTCTCTTTCATGGAAGTTGCTGAGCTTCATAGCTCATAAAATATTTATCAGATTGTTTGAAGAATAAAACAACATGTATGTGTCTGCTCCCAGCCTTTAGGAAAGAGAGAAATTCCTCCTGGATATGATCTGTATTCATTGTGTAAGCTTTCATGTGGTTGGTAAGTCAATGAGAATAAAGATGGGGTGGAAAAATGGTTTGAAAAAAATGTTCTGTGTTGTAGCTCACAGCTCTTATCCTGCTGCAGAAATCTGATTTATTTTCATCCTTCACTAACAAGACTTTCTAGTGAGATTGATGTTAATCTCCGCAGACTGCTCTTCCCCTGGAAAAAAAAATATATTCCTAGAAGATATTTTTTAATGAGCTATAGGAGCAGCATATCTTTATTTATGCTGCATATTAAAATGAAGGCAGACAACTTCTTAAGATGATTTTACTGCACATGTTAAAGAGATACAAGCACTCAAAAATAAGGAGTGCTGGTAGAAATACTCTTATACATTACTACCTTTTAATTCCAGAATTTCTATTCTGGTTTCTCTTCTGCTATAGGAAGGAGGAAGAAGGTCTCAGGAGCAGTTATGGCAGAAGCAGTGGCATCTTCCCACAACTTCCTTGCCTGTTGCTCAATACATAATACACACACAAGCCCTAGTGTTACAGCAGCTCCACATCTTTTAATTTATTTGGTAACATAGTCTTGATTGTTTTTCAGTACTGGCCAGTTAAATTTCCTTTATGTGAAAATATTGAATTTTTAAAACAAATCACTTTCACAGATAAGGTCCAGTGGTTTGTAAATTTTGTCTTAGTGAGCACCTCTATACAATGCTCATGAAGTTAGTGAAAAAAATCCAGGTGACCCCATACTTTTGATTGTGCCTATAATCTATTCTTTCAACCAGTGCCTAATGCTGTACTAATCTTAGGATAATTAACCCTTTTCTTTAACATAATTTTGTCTGTTATTCTTCAAAGGATGAAGATTTCCAGCCCCAAAAATCTGTTCTAATAGAGGCTAACCCTTTTTTTTTTTTTTTTTGAGGCTAAGCCTGGCTATTTTCAAATAGTAAAGATAATGCGGGTTTCCTAAGGATCACCACTGCATCACAGCTGTATATTTCATGACATCATGTGGTCCTTGTGTCAGTACCACTTATGATAATGACACATGACCTAAGTTGACCTGTAGCATGGTCAGTATGATGGCTTGGGAATGTGATTTCTGGTGGTGGTTGTTTTTTCTAAGAATTCCTCATGGCCATGTCAGTATTGTTCAGGGGTATTTTCAGGGTTGTCTGCTAGCCCCAAGCTGTGGTCATCCTGGACCAGGGGAAGCATAAAATCCTTCAGTGATCATTTCCACTGTCAGACAGCTGCCATTGTAGTTTTATTCGTCCACTGTAATTGGAATTTCAGAGAAACTTGCTTTGGGAAAACTTAATTTTGTGCAGGTGTAAATACACAGTAATAACTGTTAGATGCTAATTCTAATAAAATGTGGTGTTGGGCAGAAGGGAGAAGACATTTTTTGGGTGATACAAAAGAATCAGAATCTATATAGTTTGGAGGCTTCATATATAAGACAAAAATAATTGCTTCAGACATTATTTTGCTTTGTGCTATTTTTTTATACCTTCTTCATGTAATGTGTGGTATTTGTACTGTCATCGTACCTTGGCCATGGTCCAGGACTCTGTTACACTAGGTAGTATATGAGAAAAGAATAGGAACTTTTTCCTGTGGTGTTTACAATGTGTGTTTAAGGTAACACAACAGTTGAAAACAGACATGCTGAGGGAATATAAGATAGGCAGTACTGATCAATTCACTAGACAATGATCTCAGCAGTACCTAATTGATGCTAGTGTTTTGTGCAAGCAGCACAACAAAAGAGAATTTTAAGGAGGCTTTGAATGTATTTATAGTCAGTTCTTAAGTTGTGAGAGAAAGCACAGGAAAAGATATGCTTTAATAGGGAGATTATGGTCGCGTTAAGATAATTTTTAGTAGAGCTAGGGCAATGCAACAGCCAATCTGAACTGAAATATTTTCTAGGAACAGTTACCATAGAGGGGCTTGGCAATAATTTTTTTAAGCTTTCAGGGTTTTACAGGACATCAAAGGTTACAAACACATTTCATCTCAGCTGGCTCTTTCTGTAGAAAGCCCTGTCAGATGCAAAATACCTGGAAGGCTCTGCAAGCTCTTCTGCCTCAAGACAGGCTGACATTTTGCTCTTTATTCTAGAATTTCACGAAAGTGAGTCGATTTTATTATGTATGACCACAAAATGGGAGAAATGTAGTTCCATTTTCAACCAAAGTGGTAGGTAGATCTCTGGTTTCAGAATAATAGCTTTACCAACAGAAAAAAAAAAAAAAGGAACACTCAAACATTTATATAATGAAAAATACAACAGAAAAAAGTTTGGCATGTTTTTTTTTTTAGGGTAAGAAAGAAAGAACAAATTTCTTAGGTCAAAGCAGATGAAATTGACCACCATAACTCTAAGTTATATCCTCAAAGAAGAACCAAGAATAAGTAGAGGATCATTTATACACATTAAAAAAAATTAATCGTAGAATCACAGGAAGGTTTGGGTTGGAAGGGACCTCAAAGATCATCTATTTCCAACCCCCCTGCCATGGGCAGGGATGCCTTGTGCTAGATCAGGTTGCTCAAAGCTCCATTCAGGCTGACCTCAGACCAATGATGGGGTATCCACAAAATCTCTGGGTAATGTGTCCCAGTCTTGCCATCTTCATAATAAAAGAATGGCTTCCTTATATCCAATCTAAATCTACCCTCTATCAGTTTAAAGCCATCGCCCATTGTCCTGTCATTATAGGCCTTGGTAAAAAGTCTTTCTCTACCTACCGATGTGTGCACATCTACGGGGGTATGATATAATAGGCATCACAGAAACATGGTGGAATGGCTCCTACGACTGGAGTGTTGGAATGGAAGGTTACAGGCTCTTTAGGAAGGACAGGCCTGGCAGGCGGGGAGGGGGAGTTGCCCTTTATGTTAGGGATAGGCTGGAGAGTATGAAACTCTGTCTGGGGACAGGTGAGCAGTTAACAGAGAGTTTGTGGGTCAGAGTTAAAGGGAATATAGCTATGGGAGACATTACTGTGGGGATCTGTTACAGACCACCTGATCAAGGAGAACCTGCGGATGAAGCACTCCATAGACAGATAGGAAAAACCTCGCGCTCACAGGCCCTTGTTCTCATGGGTGACTTCAACCACCCTGACATCTGTTGGCCCAGCACAAGCAATCCAGGAGGTTCCTCAATTGTGTGGAAGAGAACTTCCTTCTGCAAGTAATAGAGGAGCCGACAAGGAGATGTGCCATGCTTGACCTCGTGCTCACCAACCGGGAAGGGCTCATTGGAAATGTGACTCTCCAGGGCAGCCTTGGATGCAGCGATCACGAGATGCTCGAATTTGGGATCCTCAGGAGAGTGAGAAGAGCGTGCAGCAAGCTCACTGCCCTGGACTTCAAAAGAGCAGACTTTGGCCTCTTCAGGAACCTACTTCCGAAGGTTTCATTGGATACAGCCCTAGAGGGCAGAGGGGCCCAAGACTGTTGGTTGATATTCAAGTATCACCTGCTGCAAACTCAGGAGTGTTGCATCCCAACCAGAAGGAAGTGCAGCAGGAGAGCCAGGAGACCTCCTTGGATGGATAAGGAGCTCCTGAAGAAAATTCAATTGAAAAAAGAGGCTTATAACAAGTGGAAGCAAGGACAGGTGCCATGGGAAGAGTACAGGAATGTTGTCCGAGAAGCTAGGGACCAGGTTAGGAAAGCTAAGGCTCAGTTAGAATTAAACTTAGCTAGAGGTATTAAAGATAACAGGAAGGGATTCTACAGGTACACAGCAAATAAAAACCAGACAAGGGAGAACGTAGGCCCCCTCAGGATGCTCTCGGGAGAACTGGCTACACAGGATTTGGAGAAGGCTGAGGTTCTGAATGACTTCTTTGCCTTGGTCTTCACTGGCAAAGGCTCTGACCAAACCACCCAAGTTTGGAAAGCAGATGCAGGGACTGTGAGAATGAAGACCTTGTGCCCACTGTAGGAGAGGAACTGGTTCGAGACCATCTTAAAAATCTGAACATGCACAAGTCCATGGGTCCTGATGAGATCCATCCGTGGCTCCTGAAGGAGCTGGCAAATGAAGTTGCGAAGCCGCTGGCCATCATATTTGAGAAATCATGGCAGTCAAGTGAAGTTCCTGACGACTGGAAAAAGGGAAATATAACCCCCATTTTCAAGAAGGGGAAAATGGATGACCCGGGGACTTACAGATCAGTCAGTCTCACCTCTGTGCCTGGCAAAATCTTGGAGCAGATTCTCCTGGAAGGCATGCTAAGGCACATGAAAATCAACAAGGTGCTTGGTGACAGCCAGCATGGCTTCACTAAGGGGAAACCCTGCCTGATCAATTTGGTGGCCTTCTATGATGGGGCTACAGAACTGATGGACAGGGATAGAGCTGTTGATGTCATCTACCTGGACTTGTGCAAAGCATTTGACACTGTCCCACACAACATCCTTGTCTCTAAATTGGAGTGACATCACTTTGATGGATGGACCACTGGGTGGATAAAGAACTGGCTGGATGGCTGCATGCAAAGAGTTGTGGTCAATGGCTCAATATCCGGCTGGAGACCAGTAATGAGTGGTGTCCCTCAGGGATCGGTGCTGGGACCGGTCTTGTTCAACATCTTTGTCACTGCCATGGACAGTGGGATTGAGTGTGCCCTCAGCAAGTTTGCCGATGACACCAAGCTGTGTGGTTCGGTTGGTACGCTGGAGGTAAGGAATGCCATCCAGAGGGACCTTGACACACTTGTGAGGTGGGCTGATGCCAACCTCGTGAGGTTTAACAATGCCAAGTGCAAGGTCCTACACCTGGGTCGGAGCAATCCCAGGCACAGCTACAGGTTGGGTGGAGAAGAGATTCAGAGCAGCCCTGTGGAGAAGGACTTGAGGGTGCTGGTTGATGAGAAAATGAACATGAGCAGGCAGTGTGGGCTTGCAGCCCAGAAAGCCAACTGTATCCTGGGCTGCATCAAAAGGAGCGTGACCAGCAGGTCGAAGGAGGTGATCCTGCCCCTCTACTCTGCTCTCGTGAGACCTCACCTGGAGTATTGTGTGCAGTTCTGGTGTCCTCAACATAAAAAGGACATGGAACTGTTGGAACAAGTCCAGAGAAGGGCCACGAGGATGATCAGGGGACTGGAGCACCTCCTGTATGAAGACAGGCTGAGAAAGTTGGGGCTGTTCAGCCTGGAGAAGAGAAGGCTGCGTGGAGACCTCCTAGCAGCCTTCCAGTATCTGAAGGGGGCCTATAGGGATGCTGGAGAGGGACTCTTCATTAGGGACTGTATTGACAGGACAAGGGGTAATGGGTTAAAAGTTAAACAGGGGAAGTTTAGGTTGGATATAAGAAGGAAAGTCTTTCCTGTTAGGGTGGTGAGGCACTTGAATGGGTTACTCAGGGAGGTTGTGAATGCTCCATCCCAGCAGTGTTCAAGGCCAGGTTGGACGAAGCCTTGGGTGATATGGTTTAGCGTGAGGTGTCCCTGCCCACGGCAGGGGTGCTGGAACTAGATGATCTTAAGGTCCTTTCCAACCCTAACGATTCTATGATTCTATGATTCTGTGATTCTACCTGTAATATAAGCTCTCTTTAAAGATTGAAAGACCGCAAGATTACATCATTTTTTCTCAGCAAAGCACTATATACTACAATCACCACGCATGGTAAAATTTGTTGAGCCTTTTGTGTATAAGTTACAGGATAAATATAGTAGAAAAAAGAGGCTCCCATTCCTATGATGGTCAAAGTGCAACTTTAAAGGCATCAAGCTCAACAAAATATGATGTTTTTTTCACTTAATGTTGAAATTCATACACTTCTCTGCTAATGTTTGCTCCATACTGAGGTTTAGAACCAGTGTATTCAATATTAGTGCAACTTTTTCACCTGAAAAAAAATGTTAAAAAGTGTACTTAGACTTCTAAACTTCACAGAAAAATTTAAACTTTTTTCCAGCTGATGCCTGAAAAGAATTCAGTAACACTTCAAAGAGCGGTGGTGGGCTTGTGGGTTTTTTTTTTTGCTGTGCGCTAAGGTGAAAAATTTTCTACCATTCCCATTGAACATTTCCAAAATGTAAAATATTATAAAGTATTATAAAGAGAAGAGGGGGAAAATACTTGCTTTATTGGAAACAGTTATTTTTTCTTCCTATTTAAAGCTCAATTTAAACATGCTGCTTTATTTGAATAAAAAAGCCAATTTAATGTTAATGATCAGGGAAGAATTTTTATTTCTGACTGAAAGAAATATAGCTCATCTTTAATAGGAACAGTAAGTAAAAACAATTATTCATGCGTGCTTGCCATCTCATTAGGCATTTGATGTAAAAAAAAACCACTCCAATAAAAACTCTTAAGTAGTTTTGTTTGTTTTTTTTCTTTTTGCAAGGTTAGACTGAATAAGGTTCATTATTTCTATTAGGACTTTAAAATTTGATTATTCAATCAACCTTCTTCAATCCAGGAAGTCACTTAAGGTCCATTAATTTAGTGATGCTCCTTGGTTTGTTCTATCTTTGTTTAAAGAAAAAAAAATATTCTCATTAAAAAACCCAACTTGTTAGTCCTTTCCAGCTTCACTTTCTTCTGTGACTTTTGGCACTCTTACAGCAAACCTTGCATGCAGCAAAGGAGAAGAATCTTAAAGAATATTAACAAGACAGAAGAGACAGGGGATACTTGTAGCTTTGCTTGAGGAAATATCAGTTTGGTCAAGGATAAATTAGTAATATTTTTCTTTACATTTAAAAGCACCTTTTTTTGTCATTTCTACACTCTTTAAGAGTTATCCTTTACACTGACTTATTTCTGTGCACCTGTCTGAAGAAGATCTTACAATGAAATTGAGATTGTAGGAATATTAGAAGAGTTCTTATCTACAAATTCCCAAACTCTTTGTGATGGGTTAGTACAGGCCTAAAATCTTTATAAGGGCACACACATAAGCTTTACTTTACATAGCTGAAGTACAGGGTTCAGCCACCCTCCTGCATGCTTAAGACTTGTTTATTTCAAAGGTCCTCAAAGCAGCTAATTGTAGCTACAGCTGATGAAAAGTTCAGTGCCTAAATAATCTTGTCGAATTGTTCCAATAAGGCTATGAAATGAGGAACTATGGATTATATAGCTTGACTTCAGTAGGCTGTGGTATATTAACAGGATCATTTGAAATATCTGTTTATAGGTAGAATTTATGGTTATTTAATGTAGATTTATTGCAAGGGAAATTGACAGCCCAGTGCTAACAGTAACAGTAACAGAAATTTTAGGAGTTCCCCTCTTACAGTAGGAGATCTGAGAGGGACCACTAACCTGTTTTCGTGTCTTGAGTTTACAGCTGAGCCGTTCTACCGTGGCAAGTAAACATGCTGAAGCTGCCAGCATCTTTTATTGATTCCCTGAAGTCTGTGATTGGAAAGGGATGCAGAAGTGGGGTAAATGAACTCTTGTGGTCACTCTCCATTTGCCTGTTGCACACCTCTGGAGACCCTTAAATATAGTTTAATTCTGCTTGCACTGAAAGCAGGAGCTTTGGTCTAAAATCAAAATGCCGAGATGTAAGCTCTCATGTGAATCATAAGCACCATAAAAGATGCTGAGCATGGAAAGACCCCAGCTATTATATTTTGCCGTGCTGGACTGCTAAGTAAACTAAATAACTTAACAAAGTTTGAATGTTAATAATTGACACTTTAAAATAAACAGCTTTACCCAAATTAATGTTTTGCTCCTGGTTCTGTGGTTACGAACATGTACAAATTTATGCTCATGGATTTGGGCTTATTCAGGGACCTGCTTGCCCCTGGAGGGTGCAGGGTGATCTTCAAGGACAGCCTCTTCAGAGCACAAGAGTGGTTGATAGCAGTGTGTGAAAAGTCAGGCAAGAGTGGCAGAAAAAGCTAGCAAGGATGAATATGGAGCTTCTGAGCTCAAACACATAAAAGACATACAGTAGGTAGAGGTGGGCTTCTCTGTAAAAGGAAAGCTAATGAAAATGTGGGCCAATTGTTACATGGGGCAGGGTAACTATTGTCCAAAGCCATGGTCGAGTTAGTCACTGTTAGGAGTTTCTCATGATTGAATCTAAAGCAGCAGATGGCAGTTTGTCTTTGTTCTCTGCTTTGAGGAATGTTGTTGGTATAGAGAAGTCAAACTTTCTTAATATTTGGTATATATTATAAAAAACATTGTAGTTCAACCCTACATGCCAGTCTTAGTCATACTTGATGGATCTGGCTTATGATCAGTAGTGCACAGGCAGTTGGGTAGCTCTTAACATGGCTTAGTATGAGCACACAGTAGAAAAATTCTTGCCAGAACTACACAAATAGTAAGCTTCTGTCCAGATCAAATTAAAGTATAGTTTGCAGACTTTACCAAGTGTTGGGATGCCCTTTCTCCTTTGCTCCTTTTTCAGGAGGCAGCTGCAGGTGGCTTGATGCTGTGCTTAGGTGTGCAGGTTTTATGCAATGTTTGGTCTTCATACCAGAGCAAAAGCTGGTGTACTGCTTCTTCTAGGGCATCAATATTGTCTGTCTGACTTAAAGGGGCATAATTCAACATTCATTTGTTTTTCTGCACATCATCTTTTTTATTAGAAAAATACCATAGCTCACATGTTCCATGTTTGCCGTTAACTATCTTGACGTTACAGTACTGCCTCTTACTTTGTCAGTATTCTGCTAGGCCAGACAAGGAAGTTGCTGATTAAAGTTACTTCTCCAAGCACAGTCTGGATCTGCTATTAGATCGTCAGAAAGCAGAACCAGATTAAAACTTCTTTCGTGTGATCTTCTTTGGAAAACTAAAAAAAAAAAAAGAGTAGAGTTTGTGAAACCACAAAAGTGAGTGGCTACAGATGTGATTTCAAAACTTCTGTGGGGAACATGATTGTGCTTCTCAAAGGTGGGAGCTTAACAGACTATGCTGGGTTGATCCTGGCCACCAAAGCCATTCCATCACTCCTCAGCTGGACAGGGGAGACAAAATATAACAAAAGGTTCATGGATAAAGATAAGAACAGGGAGAGATCACTCACCAATTACCATCACAGGCGAAACAGACTCAAGGTAGGGGAAAATTAATTCATTTCCAATCAAATCAGAGAAGGATAATAAGAAAATAAATCTTTAAACACCTTTCTCCCCACACCTCCCTTCTTCCCAGGCATAACTTTCCTCCTGATTTTCTCTACCTCCTCCCCTCCAGCAGTGCAGGGGGACAGAGAATGGGGGTTGTGGTCAGTTCATCACACGTTGCTTCTGCTGCTTCCTCTTCCTCAGATTAGGACTCCTCACACACTTCTCTTGCTCCAGCCTGGGGTCCCTCCCAAAGGAGACAGTCCTCCATGAACTTCTCCAACGTGAGTCCTTGCCATGAGCTGCAGATCTTCATGACCTTCACCAGACCTTGGTGTCTGCAGAGCTGTTTCTCTCACAGAATCTCACTTTTATCTCTGGCTGCTGTTGCACAGCAGTTTTTTTCTTTCCCCTTCTTAACTAGGTTACCCACTGTCGCTGAAGGACTCAGCCTTCGCCAGTTATGGAGCCAGCTGGCATTGGCTCTGTCAGTCAAGTCACCGCTGTAAGCTTCCCCCACTACCAAACCCTTGCCAGGCAAACCCAGTACACAAACTGATTGATAGGACTGCAAGTGCTGATGCTCCAAGGATTTTAAAATGCAGGTCAACAGCTTGTCTGCTGTTCAGTAATTATATTTTTTCTTGCATTAACCATTTTTTTGGGTTGCCTTAAATGGCTAGACAATAAGGGTTTTCTTGCTTCTAAACAACCTAGTACCTATGAGCACATAGATACGGGCTAGGAGCTTTTAAAATTAAACCATGTATAGCACATGCTTCATGGGAACACTGCTTAAATAAAAAGCACTCAATTCCCCAGAACACCAGAAGCAATTCATCTGTTGTTGTTCTTTAGACAGAAGATCAATAAATATGAATAACTTGAACAACTTAATACCTTTTGATGCCCACTGTTGGGGAGTCAGAGAATTGACTTTGCATTGAGAGAATCACTGAAGTTGATAGCTGTCTTTATTCATTACTGGTGTCGGTGGGCAGCAACTAAGGTAGATGTATTTGGGAAATAATGATGCTTTTGTATAACCATTCCCACCTTCAGTGTCAAGGCTCTAGACTTCGCGTAGCTCAAGTATGTCTGATACGCAAAAGAGTTGTCCCAGATGGTTTCTTGGAGTTATGAGTAAACAACTGGAACACCCTTTTTGCAATCAGCACCTTTCTTCAGCAACAGTTCGGACACAAAATGGAACCTATTAAGTATGCATGAAAATAAATTAGTAGCACATCTCCATACTTGTAAAACTGACCTTTCTAGTAGTATGCCACTCCAGGGAAACATCCATTTGTGGCTTGGTACCACAAATTCACCTGCCTATGGTATTTTTATTTATGTGGGATTTTGATTTAAAAAAAAAAAAAAAAAACTTTGATTTTATTGTTACAGTTTTCATTGGGAGCTGCTAAATGTTTAGCATTTTTGAAATTTTGGTCTACAAAAGCAGTACTGTGAAAGATAATCAGTGTTATGCTGATGTAGAGTATTTCTTACTGCCTTTGTAATATCAAACTGCCTTTGTAATATCCTGTGCAGCATAATTAATGGTTAACCCATTTTAAAAAAATATATTAGTATCTTACAGTCTCTATCCCATTATAATACTTGTTAACATGTTTTTGATAGGGGTCGATTCATATAGAATGGAGGCAATTAGCAAATGATGTAATGACAAACCCATTCTGCCCTATACATTTGGGATATTATACAGTGTTGTAGTAATTTTTTTTTTACACTATACAGTGAACTAGTAGTTCTTAATTGGAGTGAGGGACACACTAGGGAAAACAACAAAGGAACTGTTGTTCTAAATAAAAACTTTAATAAAAGGTAAAAAATTAAAGATATCAATTGTATTTCAGTCTCACTGGCAAATCTCCTAACTCAGCAAGACTACTGACAAGAGGCTGAAGTTGTTTGTTCAATTACATGCCTTTGAAAATCACTCTTTGTGATTATGCATGCAGTTAATTATTATTTCCTTGTTGTGTGTTCCCTCACTGTGCTTGGAGGTGCAGTTTAGAAGTGAATGGAAATCCTTCTTTATTGAATTCTGCTGTAATTTTGCCACTGGCTTCAGCAAGGAAGTGTGTACTGGTTTTACCAAAAACAAAAAAAGCACAACTGTCAAATTTGATCAGTGACATTTCACTTTGACTTTTGCTAGGATGCATATCCCTATCTGTACAAGGACTGTAAAAACAGAGCCTGTATTTTCACCTTAAGTACAGTGATAATGGTAATCTACCTAACAGAAATGCATGTGGTCAATGATATTTGTTGCTGAAATGACAGTAAATTATGACATTGATAAGTTAAATTCATAATCCAAAACACATCAAGTAGGGCAGAAGAAAGTATTGTCCTCATAGACAAAAAGGTAGAAAATAGTGTCCCGTACTAAATGTGTAGAAAATAATTTTAATTCTAGTGATAGTTAACAATAATTAATATCAGTGATATTCATATGACTTAATAGGGAATAATGCTGGTCATTTGATGATATGATTTTTCTCTTGGAAGACTGCTTTTATAAAAAGTAGGCTGTAGTTTAAAACAAAGAGTCTAACGTTCAAAATACCATAAGGCTTTTTGGTATGCTGGAAGTGAACAAGGTAATATGTACAAGCTATTTAATTGCTAACTGACATGTATAGGGTTTTTTTTGTTTGGCTGATGCTTGCTACCTTGAAAATACAGTACTTTATAAATGATTTATCACAACAAATTACGCTGTGGCTCTTTCAAAGGTAGTCCTTCCAACCGCTAAATTCTCTATACCTGTTGCATGTGGTGTTATAAATAATATGAAATATTAACCTTTTTAATAAAATTCATACATTTAAGTCTAAGATTGATATTCCAAAACCATTTTAATATTCCCATATGCAGAGGAAAACAAATAAAAAATTCTTCATAGAAAAATATTTCTGAAGAACTAAGTAATTTGCCCATCAAACTAGTTTTGGAATATGAAGGAAGTCATCAGTAGATTGCTTAGTAGGCAGCATTTGGATATTCTTAGCTGCATTTGGATGAATAGGAGTCATTATGTCAACTTAAGAGACATCAGGTTTTTATTTGACAGAAAGAATTTTGGTTGGTTTTAACGCGGAAATTTGACGCATCCTACTTCTACATAAAAAAAAAAAAAAAAACAAAAAAAAAACCAAAACCTCATCTTGAAATTAAATTCAGACTTAACATTAGAATGGCATCTATTGTTTATCAGCTATTGTTGAAGTTTAGCTATATACACTTTTCTGGAGTTGTGCATGTACAAAGAAGTGTTAATAATTATGTCATGGCTTCAGATCATATAAAGTCCATGTAAATGCCATGTAAGCATAGATATTTTTTTTTTCACTGTTTTAGAAAGAAGTGTAGCATCTAACAGCAGCCTATTTTATAAGAAAAAAACATAAAATTATGGAGGGCTCTTGTTATTTTAGGGCAGTTGCATTTGGTGCATTGTTGGAATATATTTTTTTGGTGTTCTTATGTTTATATCTGTGCTTATAAAAATAAAAAATATTTAGAAGTCCAACATTTCCTACTCTTTTTTTGCTCTATAGAGGTTCTGGATCACTGATCACTGGAAGACAAAAAAAAAAACAAACAAAAAACATATGTATGGTATTAGTGATTTCTGCTGAACTTCTGGGGAGCAACAGCTAAAAAAGGGGTAAAGTACAGTAGAGAAACTAAATAGCTTGGCTCTGGTAATTAACAATTATAGCAAAAGAAAAGTGGGTTCTGTAACAAAACAGTGTGGATAAGAATAGTAAATTCTATGGAATACATGATATTAATCTAAGTAATCACAGGAAATTTTGCATAATAAGCCTGTTACTCTAATAGGAATATATGCCTTTCTGTTAAAATTATTTCTGTCATACTACCTTCTCTAATGCACTTGAAAAGCCCCCTGACTTTCTAATAGGCCTATTCCTGTATGTTTTAAAGGACTAAGAAAACTGCCTTTATTTTTCCTGAAAATTTTACACTCTGAAAGAGTAACACTGAAGCGTTTAACCTCCTCTGAGGAAGCCATCTTTTTTTTTCCCTAGAAGTAAGATATTTCTTCATGCATTTATGTTTACGAGGAAACTTACAATGGCAGCAGAAAGAGCATCTGATGCAGAGAGAAAGAAAAAATAATCCATAAAAAAGATAAACTAGATAAATCTGATGCTCAGTGAAACATTAAATAGTCTGCAGAGCTCAGCAGAATCATGAAGGCCTTGTATTAGCCTATTATTAAATGTTTAATCTTATTTGTTGGAGTCACATTCAAACTGCGCACACTACATATAATCTACTGTGACCTTACTTATTTATTTTGCCTGAGATTTATTTGAAGACCAGTCTAGGAAGTACTAAAATCGTAAATGTGTATTTTGCTTTGTTATATATGAAGAGCCTACTGGGTGAAATCCCTGCATATAAAGGGAAAAAAGCAAGGCTTCACGTGCTGCCCATGGGACCTACAGAGTCTTGGCATAACCCTGTCCAGAGGAGGACTCGCCACACTGAATTGGTTGTAATGTTGACTAGACATCTAGTATGCATTCATGTGTAGCCCACTTCAAAGGAAAGTGAGAGGACGAGAGCTGTGGGTTTTTTTCACCAAGAACTACAGCCTGATTCACCTGGTTCCCACATAAAGAAACAAATTTATTAATTGGTTTTGTTTGTCTTCTTTAAGTGACTATTTCTCCTCCTAAAAAGCTAATTTTCCTGCTTTATTCTCTGGTGAAAGCTGCCTGTCTCCTTCTTTCAGACTAAAAGCTTTTCAATCAATCAGCTTTGGAGAGTTTGCTTTCAGAAATGTATTATATAATTCCAAATGACAGTTATGCCGAGTATGGACATTACCTCCCACTTAGAGTGAAAATACTTGCTCTCTTACTGCCATAGCTGAAAAATCACTGAGTGCTTTTCAGGTTTGGCTGATCTGTGATCATTCATGGGAAAAACAATTTTTCTCCTAACAGTAATATCCTCATGAGGAATTCTTTAGGCCAAATTAAACTCACACTTATTTTTCCATTTTTCCTGGAAACTTTTTAAATAAAAGATTATGGAGATAATGGGGACAATTAAAAAAAAAAAAAAAGAAAGAAAAGAAACCTACTTAAAAAGTAAGTCTGTATGAAATTTCTTTTTTATGTTGTTTTGTATTTCTGAGTAGATAGATTGAAGAAATGCATTTTGACAGATAAAAGTGGAAGGTAAGGCCTGAAGTTCTGAACTCTTGACTCAGAATCAAAACACAGGCTGTTTTCTAGCCTTCATCTTGGAATTAGCAATAGGCTAAAAGGAAGAAATCATGGATAAATAAGTTTAACATTGCTTCTGCATAAAAATTAACATGTTAATTAAAAATTTATCAATTGACTTAAATGCTTTATTTGATGAATTTTTGACATAGACCTTCAATTTTCCATCTGCATCATAGCCATGTAGTATTTATTTTGAATTTGCCATGATTCTTAGTGCCAGTGTGGCAGATATTTCATGCAGTAAGAGATCACTGGAGTCCTTACAATGCAAGTTAATAGTGATTTATATTTTTTTTTTAAGAGCTAACTAGTAATACTTCATAATAATTTTACAAAATATTTCCACAATTTTCTGTTCCTTGACCTGAGGAATACAAAAATTGCTTCACTATTGCTCTACTATATAGAACATCTTTTTTTTCTTTTCACTTGCATCAGTGCACGCTAAGGAGAAAATATGACACAATGCGTACACCTTTAAAGTCATGAAAATGGGGTCCAGGATCTCCAAAACTGAACTTCATATCTTGTTTACAGCACACACACACACACACACACACAAAAAAAAAAAACAAACAAAAAACTAAAACCAACCAATAACCATTAGTAGATCAGCCTCTTTGATTCTATTTTCTGTTTTAAAGTAGGGGAGGAAAAAATCACATCAAGTACATAAACACTACCAGATAGCATGAAAGTTTAATTTTTTCAAGATATGTTTTCTGGTATGCAGGAGTGAGGAAAACTGAAAACATTAAAAACCAACTGAATTATTGCACTGTAAATTCCTCTATATAAGTTGAAAAACTTAGATTGATCTTGTAAAAATATACAAATAAAGTGGAAATGGATTGTTTTATTCAAATGATATCATTACATGTCAGCAACTAAAAAAACAACCACAAAGCAAAACAAAAAAAACAAAACCCCAAACCCAACATTTATTTGAATAGGAAATGTCTGCACAGTGATTGTATAGAGACTTCTGATATATAGTAGCTTCTATTGCAAGTGTGTGTTTAAGGATAAATATTTTATTTAAAATTAAATAACTTGTGTAAGTGACTGAAACATGGTTATAAAGAATTGAATTAAAAGTCTGAAATGAAGGGTATTGTTCAAGAAAGTCTTCATAAACTATATATATTTTAGTATTTCTCTGTCAATTCTAGCTCTTTTCTGCTCTAATAAAAACTTTCCTTCCTGCTCTGGTAATGTTATGAAGCCTATGCAAATAGCTGTTAGATATCCACTAGAAGGAAATGAAGTGCTCTGTTGCCACTTGTAATGTAGTTTACTTTTTCTGTTGAGAGGCCTGCAACATTACCACCCACATAGGGTAATGATCCAGTACTTCAGACATAAACTGGGCCATTAACTTTCAAAGGATCTGTAACAGGAGGCACGTCTTTAGATTCAGTCTTACTGTTCTTTTTAATGGTGCTGTCTATCATCTGTAGTATTTCAAGTGTTATGTGTAGGGCTTTTCCTTGTGGCTAAGAACCACATGTACAGTCAGAGAAAATGCAAAAATGTAACTGATTTCAGGAAATTAGATCAATACATTTGCGATCTCTGAAGCTGAGGGCAGTGCATACACTACAGTCCACACTACCAATGAGACACACAACAGATCATAACATTCATAAGTTCAGTGTCAAATTTGACAGGAAATAAAATACAAGAATATGAATGTACAAGCATACGTATTTTGTTACAGGTTTCCTTAAGCCAGGTCTTGGCAAAAAAAGGATTTCTATTATGAACACAGAATGCTGCCTTTGATAAGCCCTTTCCTAATTTAGCAAAACTGTGTTATCAAATGGGAGCTGTATCTCCAGGAATTGCTCTGATAAAGGGGACCCCAGAATCTGGAAGATTACCAACTTTCAATTTGTACATATTTAAAGCAAGGATGATGACTAAGGATATCTCTGAATGACTAAGATGTTTCTGATAGCATTAGGAAAACAGAGTGTGAGAGTGTGCATGTGTGTGCAACAGATTGTTTCTCTTTCTCATACAAATAGAAGAATTGTGTCTGTTCTTAAGTTTTGTGGTGAGTGGAGGCAAGGACCCTGGTGTTGCGTTTGGACCTGCTTGCTTTCCTTCCTTTCTTCTTTTCTTCTGTGTCTTGTTTATCTCTCTGCTGTGGCTGTGTGCAGACCCTATACTTACAGTAACGGCTTGCATTGATTCCGATTGGATCATTTTGGGATTGACATGTGTTAACGACAAGGGGCTCTTAACCCAGAAGCTCTGTCTGGGGCAGTAGCAGCAGAGAAGAAAAGACTGCTGTTAGTCCTGGGCTGAGTCAGGGGAGCAATAATTCTTCTGCTGGGAACTAAAGAGAGGCTCCAGAGAGACATTAGCTTGGAAATCCCACTCAGAGCAGGATCATCTGGTGCAGGGCTTGTCTACCGGAGGAGACTGCATAGAAGGAGAATTGCATGATAATGCATTGCCATCACACAGTCATCAGAGTAGTGTGATCCCTAAGATGGCATCAGAAGCACCTGAAATTGACAATCAAACTCATCTGATCTTTACTGCTAACAGCTTCTGCCCAACTCACTGTTAGGCATGGCTGGACAAACCTTCCCATTTAGCTGATGTAGCCTTTGATCTGCTTCAGCTGGGATGCCTGTGAGTTGTTGCATTGCAGGAGAAGAACAAATGGGGAGCTCCTCATTGTGAAAGGCAAATGCCTTCTCTCAATTATCTTTTCTTGACTGGAACTGTCAACAAGATAGCCCTTTTAATGTCTATAAATTAACAAACAGTAATGATTATTGTTTAGGTGCTGCTGTTAACCTATCTTGCATTTTACTAGGGTGCATAACAATGTATAGTAGGATAAAATATGTTAAACATAAACATCTCAATGTAACTATTACAAAGAGGTAACTTTGAGGATTCAGAAGGTCAGAGTTCAAAACAAGTGGTGTGGTTTTGATATTACATTGCACTTTAGCTTTGTATGCTTGTAAGCTGTACACTGCAGCATCTTAAAAAAGAGCAGCTGTTTAGAGAAATTTCAGGGTGAAGAGACATAATTCTTAGAAGGATTTATTGTCACAGAACATAGTTAAAAGCCTACTGAACTTTCTAAACTCTTAAAACTTGGCATCCTCAAGCTACAGCTGGAACAAAAGGATTGTGCATTCCTGCAACATAGCAATGTTATTTCTTTGTATAAATGACTGTAGCATGCTTAGCCTGACCTCTTTTGATCTTCACAGCTCCAGTAAATCAGAACCTTACTCATCTGCACAATTTGATGACAATTCTCTATAAGCTGCCCATCCAGAAATAAGAAAAAGGAGTTAGCTGGAGCACTAACATTCATTTACTTTTGAAGAGTTGCCTTGTGAGAAAAGAGGAAGGTAGAGAAGTCCAGAGTAGGAAAAGCATCATAAATTGCTCAGGAACATCTCAGTATATACCATCACAATTCAAATTGCACTAAAAGAGAGCTTTAGCAGAAGTTACATATCTTTTTCTGTAAACAAGTGTGTGAGTGTGTATGCATCTTTGTATAGATGTAGATAGAATCCTCAATCTTCCAAAAAACATTAAGTTGTTGAATATTTTCTACTCAGGGGTCACAAGAGGCCAGCTCTCTCTTACCAGAATCTCTTGATTCACTGTATGTGCATCACTGGAAGGAAACACTGGTCATAAAGAGAAACTGAAGAATAAAACTTCCTTTTACCATCTCCTCCATTTTCAGGAGTTACTTGACTAGGCAACAGAACTATCATTTACTAAAATGGTGCTTCATATTTGCGGTGGGATATTCAGAGAGCATTTCTGCTGCCATGCAGCATCACACCCATAGAGGGTGAAGTAAGACTAGAAATAATATTTTGTACCAGCACAGTGATTTTCACTCAGCATCAGGAAATTTGAATATTGTACTAAATGAGTTAAACCTAAAGGAGTAGCTGCAGTAAAGCTTGGTGAAGTGTTGATTGTCACATGCTTGCAGAAACTTGAATATCATTTAGTGCTCTGTCATGCAAAACTGAAACAAGAAAGACAGTTATTTAAATAGTAATTTAAATACCTTTTCCTGTACTACACTCAGTCCTACTCTGGATTTCTGTATCTCAGCCTTAAAAGGCAACTCTTCAAAATGAAATGAATGTTAGTGCCTGAGCCATCTTCTTTTCAATACCTTATTTCTGTTTTGCTGAACCTCTGAGTTTCTGATGCACCACATTCCTGTGGCATGTAATAAAAAACATGGTTAGCTTCATACATTCAATATCAGAGTATTCATACCTTCAAGTGTTTAAGGATTCACCAAATTACCCTCTTTTCCCTGTTCATTATAATTTTTTAAATAGCCAGAATAGCTGTCTTCAATGTCTATTACATATTTTTCTTCTGTTCTTTGTGCCCAATACAGCTACTGTTTTGACTTCTGAAAAAACTTCTTTATGCTTATTATATGTGTGTCTGGCCACTTCTTGCTTGAAGTTTCTCTCCATTCTTCATGACCAAAGCAATGTCTTGAGGTTGGGGAGCATTATCATAAGATGAAAGTGGAAAACTGGGGGATAAATTTAAAATAAACAATGGAGAAACAGATGTGTCTCCTTGTTTTGAATAAATGTTTATACAAACCAGAGGTCAGCCATGAATCCATATTGTAAGAATGCTGAATATTCTGTATATTAGTTAGAAAAAAATAGAGATACCTGATGATATATACATTCGTTGAACAGAATTCCTGCTGAAAACACTGAGGAGTGTATCATGTGAAACATAGAACATCCTGAAATATTTACTGGCTAAGAAGGGTAAATCATAAAATCATAGAATTGTTTGGGTTGAAAGGGAACTTAAAGCTGATCTAGTTCCAACCCCCATGCCATGGGCAGAAACACCTTCCACTAGAGGTTGAGGTTGCTCAAAACCCAGTCCAGACTGGCCTTCAACACTTCCAGAGATGGACAACATATCCCAGTGCCTCACCACTCTCATAGTGAAGAATTTCTTCCCAATATCTAATCTACATTTACTCTTTTGCAGTTTAAAGCCATTACCCCTTGTCCCATTAGAACTAGCAACCTGAACTATCATTTTCTGAAATGAACCTTCATATCTGCTGTGGGAAGTTCACTGAGGATTTCTGCTGCCATGCTGCATCACTCCCACAGAGGGTGAAGTAAGACCAATTATTTCAGCCTGTCTTCACAGGAGATGTGTTCCGGCCCTCTGATCATCTTTGAGGCCTCCTCTGGACTTGCTCCAACAGGTCAATGTCCTTTGAAACATTGGGAGTCCCAGAGCTGAAGAGGGTACTGCAGGTACTGCAGGGGGTCTCACAAGAGTGGAGTAAAGGGGCAGAATCACCTCCCTCGACCTGCTGGCCATGCTCCTGTTGATGCAGCCCAGCATATGTTTGGCTTTCTGGGCTGTGAGCATAAACTGCTATCTCATGTTGAGCTTCTCATCAACCAACACCCCCGAGTCCTTCTCCTAAGGGCTTCTCTCAACCCAGCCTCCCCCAGTGGTGTATTTTTACTTGGAATTGACCCAACCTAGGTGCAGGACCTTTCACTTGGCCTTGTTGAACTTCAGGAGATTTGCACTGGCCCACATTTCCAGCCTGTCAGGGTCCCTCTGAATGGCATCCCTTCCCTCCAGCATGTGAACCACACCACACATTTTGTCATCACCAAACTTGCTGAGGGTGCACTCATCACACCGTCCATGGTGCCAACAAAGATGTTGAGCATCTGTTCCAAATAACAACCCCTGAGGAGCTCCACTGGTCACTGGTCTCCACCTGAACATCAAGCCATTGACTGCAAATCTTTGAGTTCAACCATCCAGTCAATCCCTTATCCACCAAGTGGTCCATCCATCCAATTTATGTCCTGCCAGATTAGAGACAAGGACATTGTGCAAGACAGTGTCAAATGCATTGAGCAAATCCAGATTAGTTGCTCTTCCCTTATCCACCGATGCTGTGGCCCCATTGTGGAAGGCCACCAAATTTGTAGCAAAACTTGCCCTCATTGAAGCCATCCTGATTGTTACCGATCACCTCCTCCATTTCCATGTGCCTTAGCATAGTTTCCAGGAGGATCTGCTCCATAATCTTGCCATATCTGAGGTGAGATTGACTGGCCTGTAGTTCCCCAGGCTTTCCTTCTTTCCCTGTTTTAAAAATGGAGTTATATTCCTCTTTTTCTAGTAAATGGGAACTTCATTAGATTGCCACAGTTTCTCAAACAGGACTGATAGTGGCTTAGCCATTTCATCACAGGCCCCTCAGGGCCTGTGGGTGTATCTCATCAGGTCTCATGAACTTGTTAATGTAAATGTTTCCTTTTTAGGAAACATTTAGTCCATTTAAGCACTTTCTAGTTTTATTTTCTGCCTTTACTTCCTCATGCTTTGTATGGCCTGAATTAAAATAATTGTTATGGTGATACAGTAAAATAAAGGAGAAGACGAAAGTATAGAAATGCCTTCTCTGTCTGAGTTCTTCACATTTGCAACATGTTCACAATACACTTATTATACTGAGAAGCCCTTTTATCCTCATTTTGTACATGGAAGGCTAAAAGCAAAGAGATGGAAGCTCAGATCGAGAAGACTTTTACAGTAAGTTTCATTTTTTATTGAAAGTTAAAAAAACTTAGTCTTTGATAATCCAGTATATGAGATTTACCAGGGAAAAACAAGGTATCTGTAGCAGACCAAGTTACTGAACCCTGGTTCTTGTGTCTTAGCCTGCCCACTTAACAAATAGAACATACTTTTCTTCTGAAATTAAGACGCTTGTTTTTTCATTACTACTGAACTGAATATAAAGAATAATATAAAACTGAAAACCAATAGAAACCTTTCTAGGAAGATTTCTAGCTTGAAACTACTTCTAAATAAGAAATACCTACCTACACGTAGGATTTTTCCTAATTATAGAAAGTAAATAACTTCTGTAAATCGGAGATATAAAAATTTTAGAGCAGCAGTTCAGCAAGTAAAAGTAATGAGAAAACATAAGAATTCTGCACCTGCATTTTAATACAAAACACACTGAAATCAGAAACTTGCTGCTGAAAAGTATTCCTTCATATTAGCTTGATCTTGTGTGCTGATCACAAGTATGCTTTTGTGTCTCTATTCTGTAATTCAAATGACTTCATCTTAAATTAGGTAGCCATATATGGCATTTTTTATGAAGGAAAAAATAAACCAAGCTTTGTATTTGAAATCAATTCTCTTAATTTAACTAACATTAACAAACAAAGAAAAATTGATTTTGCTGATTTCTCCCCGTAGCATAATTGTGTTCCATATGCATACTTTACTAGAACTGCAACTAGTTCTGAAGCAAAGTGTACTTTTTCAGACATACTATATTTACTAAACTGGCTCTGACTGGACTCAAAGTAAGGAGAATTCTGACTCCAGGACTTGGAATTTAAGATTCCAAGAGATAACTGCAGGTTGTGCTGCACTGATGCTGATCCCCATCTGCCTATTTTTCTACTTATTGTATAATAAGTTTAATCTTCAAATCTAAGGAGAGACAGTGGGTTGGCCCACAAGCAAATACAGGTGATTTGGCCACTCATACTTGCTGAGACAAGAAAGAAGGACAGGTCTGAGGGAAATATATTGATTAACAATGACCACTGTACTGATAGCAAGTTGGCAGCTCATGTGGCAAATCTGGAAGATAATAGCAGAGCTAGGACAGATGTGGGCTGAGCTGGCTTCTTAGCCAACAAGTCAATCTATATGTGCTGCTGGGAGCTGTCAGGTCAAAGCACATTGGGGTGATGTGGATGCCCCCAGATGGGGCTGACCAGGACTTTGTAGCAGGTAGCACCTTGCCACAATGGTAGTCTGATCCTGATTTCTTCATGCACAGAAGTGAGGGGCTCTTCCAGCGAGAACCTGTTGTCACTGGGCAGGGAACTGAGCTGTCAGCTGAGCTGAGCTTTTGTGGTAGGCATTAATTCATTTGACATTAATAAGAAACTGAATTTGTTGCTGAAAGCCTGGGGACTAGGAGAATAGGAAAATGCCAAAGACAGGATGTGTGCAGGGCACAGGAAGATGGTCTCTGTGTATCAAGCAGGGGATCTGTGCCAGCCTGCTGATAACATTTTTTCACCATTGGTCTGGAGGAGGATCCTTGCAACATGACTGCTTTACTCTGTAAGGGAGGTAGGAAGCGGAAGGATGAGTTTGCACCTGAGTGAGCAGTGTATGAATGTCAAGGTATGCAACCTGGGAATTCCTGTTTGTTCCATTGTGCGTGAGACCTTTCTGGATGGCTAGGCTTTACAGAGTGGAAAATCCTGTGGGTTGTCAGCTTGACTCAACATGATAAAGTCTTGAATCTGTCATGTATCTTCTAGTACTTATGAGTGTGTAGAATATCCACTTTTCTTCCCTGGTTTCCCTGAATAGTGCACAGCTAACTGACGGAGAAATCAGGCTCTTTTGGAAAGACAGGCCAGGCAGATGGGGAGGGGGAGTAGTTATTTGTGTCAATGTTAGATTGGAGAGTATAGAACTCTGTCTTGGGATGGGTGATGGGCCAACAGAGAGCTTGTGAGTCAGGGTCAAAGGGAGAACTGTGATAGACATTACTGTAGGGATCTGTTACAGGCCACCCAATCAAGAGGACTGTGTGGATGAAGCTCTCTGTAGACAGACAGGAGCAGACTCACGTTCACAGGCCCTTGTCCTCATGGGTGACTTCAACCTGGTATCTGTCGGAGGGATGGCACAGCCTGGCACAAGCAATCCAGGAGGTTCCTGGATTGTGTAGAAGACAACTTCCTTCTACGAGTAATAGAGGAGTTGACAAGGAGAAGTACCATGCTTGACCTCATCCTCCATCCCTGGCAGTGTTCAAAGGTCAGGTTGGACGAAGCCTTGGGTAACATGGTTTAGTGTGAGGTGTCCCTCCCCATGGCAGGGGGGTTGGAACTAGATGATTTTAAGGTCCTTTCCAGCCCTACCCAGTCTATGATTCTGTGAGAGTCTGTAGACCTTTGCCTTTGCATGTTCCATCTACCTGGTACCTTCCACAAAAGCTCACATGGTTTCTATAGCTCTTCTAGTGATGTGTTTTAATGCTCACTTGATCCGCCTCACTTGACACTCAAGACTCTTCAAAGGATTAGTGACCTTGTGCCAGTCTCCATCAAAACAGGAATTCTTTATTAAATCTAATCAAAGATGAGATATATTAGAATCATAGAATCATAGAATCGTTAGGGTTGGAAAGGACCTTAAGATCATCTAGTTCCAACCTCCCTGCCGTGGGCAGGGACACCTTATGCTAAATCATATCACCCAAGGCCTCGTCCAACCTGGCCTTGAACACTGCCAGGGATGGAGCGTTCACAGCCTCCCTGGGCAACCTATTGCATCCATATTGATCCATCCCTCTGTTACCACATACAAGAAAAAGGGGTTAGAAGCATGCAGTCTCCAGGGTGACTGAACCAGTATTTTTTCACAAGCAATGATGTAACTCTAAAAGGGGAAGGAAAGGTAGAAGACTTTTTAGTGCCATAGGTAACTTGAAAAATCAGTATGAAAAACAGAGTGAGGATTTCTACTTGTAAATTAACTTCCACTTGTAAATTAACTTATGTGGAACACCTGGAATAAAATAAGAATCTGTGAAATGGCTAAATGAATGTTTTTTAAGATAACAATTGATAGGAGCTGTCTCTGTAGGGTTTTATAGTTAATAATTGCTAATGTTTCATATGCTTAGGATTGCATTTATAATTTAAAATTTCATTTTTACAATTATAGGAACAATTTAGAATATGAGTTCTAAGTGCATGCAAATATTATGTTGTTTGACCTGCTACATAATTTCTAAACTGATTTGAGATGTTAACTATATTCAGTTAGGTGGTCTTAACTGATTTTGAAAATGTTTTCAGCAAATTTCAGGCACTGCTTCTAAACTTTTGGGGTTTTTTTAAATTTTCCATTCAGCTGGAAAAAAGAAATATCTGAGGCAAATTTCTGAATTTGGTACAGATTTTATTCACATCATTGCCCAATTATTTCAAATGTTATTTATATTGATTTAGCTACATTCATTGAAGTATGTAGGGTCACTCTGGGTTTGCAGTTATTTTTGAGAGATAGAGATATGTCCTAGTAATAAATTGCAAGTCAGTAGCAGTCTATTCTAACTTTCACTTTGCTGCTATAGGAAACCTGAACTCATGTAGCGAAGTGTATACTATAATCGAACATATACCTTACAGTCCCTCCAGTGAGCAGCTTCTTTTGTTTATCCCCGTTTTATGGACATTCTGAGATGTGAGCTGTACATGCTAGGTCTTGAGCTTAGATAGCTAATAATACCAAGCTGATACATAAAGAAGGAAGCATAAACTACATTATGATGGGTTGAATCTGGCTGCACACTAGGTGCCCACCAAGCTGCTCTATCACACCTCTCCTCAGCAGGATGGGGTGGTGAGAAAACAAGATGGAAAAAAACTCATAGGTCGAGATAAAGGCAGTTTAATAAAGTAAAACCAAAGGATGGGTGCGGAAGCAAAAAAAAAAAGTAAAATGTTTATTCTCTGCTTCCCATCAGCAGGTGATGTCCAGCCATGTCCTGGGATGTGCTTCTATGATTCTATGTATGGCTTTGGTATATGTAGCAGTTGCTCCAGAAGACAAATGTCATTATAAAAACTGTCTCCCCCCATCCTTCTCCTTTCTTTTCACTTTTATTGCTGAGTATACATCATATGGCATAGAATATCCCTTTGTTCAGTTTGGGTCAGGTGTCACCACTGTGTCCCCACCCGAGATCTTGCCCACCCCTTATAAGCCTTTGCTGGTGAGGGAGACAATGTTGTATAGACAGCCTTGATGTCGCACATGCACTGCTCAGCAGTAGCCAAAACACTGGTATTTTAGAAACACCCTGTAGCTACAAATACAAAGCACAGTGTTATCGGGAATGCTATGAGGAAAATAACTCCACCTCAGCCAGACCTAGTACATGTGCAAATGAAAACATCAGATTTTGGATGTAAATTACAAAACTTGTCTCTTCACAGGTGCACTGGACTTATTTTTCCTGTGCCCATCTCTGCTACTCTTTTAGACAATGACAACTTGCCTAATTTTAAATTAATGTATAAATTGCAACAATAACAACAAAATTCACTTAATCCCAGGCTATGCTTTTGTGAACTGGTAAATATTAGGCATTAGCCTAAGATACTTAGCTATTAAGGGATAGTGTGTTTTTTCCCCTTCAAATGTGCACTCATTTACATTGAAGAATATTGACTTTATTTCTAAGCTCCTTAATCACTTTTGAAATGCCCAGAATAAAAGCCATAAAAATGTTCTGTAGGATTCAGGATTAAAACATGTTCATAAACACAGTCTATGAATTAAAAATGAATTCATAAATTGTCAGCCACAAACTGTAGTTTTTTATTTCAACTACCAGGGAGAAAATGTGTCATTCTGAAATTATGTTGGCATTTATGTATTCAACCTGTATGTTACCTTAACATCCTGTTTTATATAATGCTTTCAGAACTGGGGATTCATTGTTGTATGTACAGAACTTCCTATGCAGTTCATGCTGAACAATATACTGAGGGAAAGCCAGAAACTTTCCTATGCAGTATTTTTTGCCTTTTTTTGCACTCAGGCATTACAAGGATTTCTGAAGAGTAACTGGACCAACCAAACACAAAAAATTAGAATTAAACCAAATACCAGAAAAACATTTCCCTTTAATGATATAAAATAGCATTTGTGGCAGTAAAGTGTATAATATCAGAAGGGAGACCCACGGAGCTCAGTTTTCTTGCTGACTTAGGTCTACAACCTAGAGGAGGTGCCAAGTTACTAGCATGATCAGTTGATTTTCCCACTTATTTTTTGTGTTCTTTACCTCTATTTATGGTTTGCCCATGAAGATATCTAATGTTATTCAGATGGATTTGTGTATTATTGAAATATAAACCTATTTTCCTTCGATGCAGATGAACATTCTTTTATGACATGTGTGGCATCTTAATGAGTTTATCCAAGTGTGGCTCAATATAGTTCTTGTCAGATGTACTTCAGGATTCCTAGATTTTTCAGTGTCCCTAAAAATCCTAATCAGATAACAAAAGTGAAAAATGTTTATACATACACCTTCCACACTCACTATCCTTCCAAGTACTTATTACCACAATTATTACCATGTAATACATTTATATGTTTGAATTTGATTATTTTCAGGTTACAAAACTTTGCAGGCTTCATTAAGATACGAGTTATGGCATAATGTTGGTCATTTATTGCATGTATTTGTCAATAAGGAAAAGAATTATATTCTTCAAAAATTATTTTTTTAGCTGGCATTTAGAAAATACAGTACAAGGTAACCAAAGTAAGTAAGCCATTTTATAAAATACTGTAGCAAACAGTAATTAAACACACAAGACATTGCCTCTATATTCATAGAATCATAGAATCAGCTAGATTGGACATTTATCAAGTCCAACATTACCTCAGCACTGCCAAGACCACCACTAAGCCGTATCACTGAGGGCCTCATCTATATGTTTTTTTAACACTCCCAGGGATGATGATTCAGAAGGCTGTGTCTTTCTTTACTTAAAGTTTTTTTGCGTGTCATAATATGCATGTTAAATACAGCACCTTTCAAGCTAGAGTCAAAGTTATATTGTACAGATATATAGGATAGGAGTAGAATGTATATTTCCTTCTTGAAACTTCAGAGGAAATTCCTATCAGTATCTATGAGATTCTTTTCTTTCAGAAAGCCACAAGATGAGCTTGGCCTGCTTCCTGAGTGATATGCACAGATCGCAAAGCAGAATTGTGTAACTTTTACGTGGAAGTTTGGCAGAAATTTCCAGCATTTGGGTGGAAAGTCTGGAAAAGTGAAGCTTGATCAGTGACAACCATGCAGAGGTAGCCTAAGCTTTTGCTATTTAAAAAGTGATTCAGGATTGGTTGAACTTTGCATTCTGAAAGGCAATGAAGCCAAATGAATGAGGTTATACCTACTTTCCAAGCAGGAGCAGGACTTCAAGGTATCTGCTGTCAGGTGTAGAGCTCATGGTGATGAATACGTGTATGAATTCACTACAGTATGAAACCCAGATTTTCTTTCTTCTTCACTAAATTTGCAGACATGCTGGTATGCATGTATTTGACTCTAGTTTTGTTAACTCTTTTGGGGTCTATATTACAGAGGTATATAGGAGTTTAAATTATTAAGCAGTTTTTAAAAGTGGAGGTTGTGCTGAGAAACAGAAGTGTGAGGTGGTATGACACTTGCTATGACACTTACGTTAGTTGCGTTTTCCTGGAAACAAATAGGGCATAGCAGTGGAGACCCATGCACAATGTAGGCCTTTTTTTCAGTCTTTCACTTGAATTTTTGTATTTAAGGATAGTTTCCTTTAAGTAACTGTATTCCCTGGATACCTTATGCAGCTGTTGTGCATTGTACTACAACCTAAAGTTGTAGTATGATTTTTCATAAAGCATATTAAATAATGTAGTATGATTTTTCATAAAGCATGGTTGACTGGATAACTTCAACTATCTTGTAGCACCTTTGCTTTAAAACTAGATTTTAACCCTTAACTACAACATACCTTATCTATGTTTGTTCGATGTCCCTCTGAACTACATTTTACCTTTTTCCTAAAGTTACCCTGTGAGTAGAGTGTTTGACATTGAAGTAGAAATGTGGCAAGGAAGAAAATCATACATGACAGAGGTATGCAAAGATAGAAGGCTATTTTCAGGACAGTGTTACGTATCTCTTCCTGTTCAACTTTATTCAAAACACTCTGCCTCTCTATGTAGCTAAGTGTTATAGAATGCACTTTCACATTTGCCATAAATAAGTATGAATCTACTGATCAAACTAATGTCTTCCTCCCTGCTTTTTCCTTTCACTAACAATTCAACAACCTATGTTAATTGTGTCTGTACTGCTTGTGAAAGGAAAATGAACCTTTGTTATCATCCAGGTCTTGGGTAAGCCTGGGACAAATTTTAAGTTCAGGTTCAAAATTTGAACAGATTGATGTCTTTCAAATTCTCATATGATATGAATTATGAAGTTTGTGTCTCAACCTGATTATCTTTGGAATGAAAAGAGCTCTTATTCACACTGAGGGGGAAGAATGGGGGGGAGGGTTTCTGCTATTTTACCTTTATGTACAAGCACTTACTTTGTCTTTTTCTTCTTACTTCTAAGCTGAGTCACACTAATTTCCTTATTGGAACTTAAGTTCCTTTGTCCGAAAAGTTGGTTTAGATTTCCTCGTATTTCCTGTCTTCCATGACTCTAAGACTTCCTCTAGTGGAAGGTGAAACTAGATGATCTTTAAGGTCCCTTCCAGACCAAACCATTCTGTGATATCTCGCAACATGACATCATGAGAGTAAGAGGTGATTTAGACATACTTCTCATCCCATCTCCTCTACAGTCCATGGCATTTGGAAGAATTACATTGTAGGTTTGCTGTACTACAGCTCTTGCTAACCTTTAAAATTGAACAATGATAGACATCTTTCCTATGAATATGCAAACATGGGCAACTCTATCACCTACTGCCCTTGCATTTTGTTAATCATTCCCAAACTACAGCTTCCTGGTTCAAATGAAACCCTCTATCTTGTACATAGACTTCTTGATTTTTTGCTGCCAAGCGTTGCATAAATAAGTACTGATGGAGAGGAAGATGAATGAGTTCACTGAGAATAGTGCTGTTCTTCTTCCATAGGCTTGTTCAGGAAACTGATATCAGTTGCTGGAAAATGGAAAGTTAAATTCCCTGTGAAAATTAAGTTCTTTATGATAGTGATACCATGTACTTTTTATTATCCCTCCATGTGCTTCTATTCCAGGTTCCAGCTCTGGAAACTGCTAGGCTTGGTGGTAGAGTCTAGGTGAACAGGTCTTATGATTGACATTTAATTAACAGATCTGTTGATATGGGCTTCAAGGTACATTTCTACATTCTGCTCCCTACACAGAAAGCTTGCTGAATGTAAAGATGGCAAATAAATTAACAGACCCACAAGAACACTTGATCATACTGACAGGAATGAGGCCCAGGAGGCAGATTTTAATAGTCTAGCAGCCCAGAAGATTACTTGATTTTTGACTCTCAGATAGGGTTGTTTCAAAATAGATGAGTGTAGTGTGGTTCCCTAAAGGGAGTAGGCCAACTCACTGCTGTCAGAAAAGAGAGATGTTCGAGGATCTGGGTTTTCAGGATGTTTCATTTCTGGTTGTTGTTGTCGTTAAAGTCACACTGTTTTGTTATTTGATAAAAATAAAATGTGTATGGAGAGCCTGTAACATTCATTTTCCAGGATAGCAGGAGGCTCAAGCAGCCACAAACACTTCAGTTTTTAGACTAAGCTGATGCAATTCTGAATTATGGAAAGTGAAGCTGCATTTCTTAAGGATTTTAAGCCAACAGAATGTATCTGGGATCCTGTGGGAAAAATCCAGCCTAGGAAAAGTATCAGCTGAATTTTTCCCCTGTTCCAGAAAGCACATTGTGACATTTAAGTGTCATCAGTTGGAGCCAAACCTTACCAACTTGCAGCCTTGTGAGAGGACAAGTTGGTGGCGTGAAGGTAGGATTCTTTCTTGAATTGGTTTTCTTTAACATGAGGCAATTTCCCAAAGTGTTATCTGGCTTGTGTGTGTTGTTTTTTTCCAGATTTTCTAGAATTATATCTGTAATTTGCTCATTTAGCTCAGTCCTCATCCTTTATTCCTACATTCTTTCCCAACTAACTTTGGAACAGTCTTCTCTGTGTTTGCATTGACAAAAATGTCCTGAAATGAGGCATATGCTTTCAAAGGGAAAGTAAATAAATCACCTAATTTGAAATGTGGAATCCATGTTATGCCAGTTTTTCACTGCCACTATGTAAAGATGTGGGGCAGAAGAAAAAAGTCAAGGGACATTCTGTAATAGAAAGTGTCAGAACAATTCAACGCTTGTTCTCTCACTGTGTCTGGTGAATTTGTATAAAGTGGAGGCTTAAATAGGGAAAACTTTAAATTGTGGAGCTCTTGAAGTTAAACACTATTTTTCTTGAAAGCTTTTACATGTACAAGCAATTGGAAATGACTCCCTGAAACATGAGGACAACTTTAATAACTGTCAAGTGTCAGTGAAGTAGACACATAAACAGAAGAAATGACATAGTCCATCAGCTTTTCCTTTCTTCTCCAATTCACTTTCCATTGCTTAGTCACCTAGATGTATATAAAGACTCTGCGTCAGTTCTACACTTTATCTGCTGCAGAAAAAGGTTAGTTCATCTGCGTTGCGCCTTTCCTGTCTCCACACCTCCCACATAACATTCAAGTTGGATTTTCACTTTAAAAATTAACAGTAATCAATCCTCGATGTATGATTATGTTAAAAAAAAATTTGCATTGGTATTCGATATTTATTCTCCTTCAGTGATTTCTATACTGGATCTGTTCACTGCACATCTAAAACCAAAAGTTTTCTAGCTGCTGTGCAGGCAAATTCATTTTGATACCTGAAAGTAATGCTGGGGGCTTTATTACCCTTCTTTGTCAATTTTGCCAATGGAAAGCGCTATTTTTAGTGACACTTTAGCTGTGCAAATCAATAGGCAGATCAGAAGCACTGTTGAATTTCAAACATTCAGGAAAAGAGGGAAGTAAGTCACATCAGAGGCCATACCCTGTCTGAATTCAAGGGATAATCTCCTTGTTTGCTTCATACAAAAGTAAGGACTGCAGAATTTTACTTTTAGTAAGGAAATTATTAGAGGTGTTGAGGAAAAGATATTTGCCAAGATAGGGGTTCAACTGAAAGGGGAAAAAAGAACAAAAAAAGTTATAGAAATACAACTGCATTATTCTAGTCAATAAGTAAACTGAGAACGTCCATTTTGAAGTATCTAACCTTCTGCCTCAACATTCTGATTTGGCTTCATGTAATGTTTTCCTCCACCCTCTGACAAGCGATCGGTTGTAGTCTTTCAGTAAGGATCTGCACTGAGGAAGAGAAAAGAGTTAATCCCATGTTTTCTGAATATTAAAAGGCACAGCTACTATATGTTTAGTGCTTGTTTCCATCAAAAGGAATAGAATAGTATTTCAGCTTTTCTGCAAAAGATACCGATAGTGTCCTACTGTTATTCCATCAGAGTCTGAACTCCTGGCTCAGCTTTTAGACTCCTGGAGATCCCATGCATTTCAGTTCCAACTTGTGGCAGTGTATTAGAGACAGGTAGGCTATATTTATTCTTCTTCTTCCAAGGGTGAAGAAAAGAAAAAACTTTATATGTAGAATATATAGCTTTTTATTTAGAATATATAGATCAATGGTGAGGGAGCTAGGTTGTTAGTCTAAGTAGAGGATAATCTCCCTTAAAAACAAGGAGGACAAGCCCCTAAATGAAATATTATACTGTTTCTTTTTAAGATGTGTCAAGGTCTTTTGGTTCTTCAGAGTTGCAGGAAAACCTGAGAATAAGCTACAAATGTTTTTCATCTAGTTCCTATTGCAGGGCTGTTGATGCTTCGTATCTGTCTCTGTAAATAGTATTCAATAGCCAGGGCTAGCCAAGACGGAAGACAAATTCTGTCAGAATTTAAAGGCTTAATCCTTGGATTCTGAGATAATCACATTTTAATTTTCTTGCTCTGTTCATAGATCAGATACTATGAGGTATAATAGAAACATAACTATGCAAGAATACTTCATCGATTTCAATAGTCTTACCTTGGAGGCAGGAAGAAGAGGGAGAAAAGAAGGAATATTTTTCAAATATTAGAACCCGATTATAAGGGAACAAAGAAACATGAGGGAAGACGACATTATATTACATAAAATTTCAAGTTTGAAGTATGAAATTCAGCAATGCTATGCAAATCCTTTTCAGAATTTAGAGAATTTCAATTTTTCTTATGAAATAAAAATGGCATATACCTGTATGCTTTCACTTCTTTATGCCCTCATATTTATTAACGACAGGACAAGGTGGAATGGGTTTAAACAGGGGAAGTTTAGGTTACATATAAGAAGCTCTTTACTGTGAGGGTGGTGAGGCCTTGGAACAGGCTGCCTAAAGAAGTGGTAAATGCTTTGTTCCTGGCAGGGTTCAAGGCCAGATTGGATGGAGTTTCAGGCAGCATGGCCCAGTGTGAGGCGTCCCTGCCCATGGCAGAGGGGTTGGAACTAGATGATCTTAAGATCCTTTCCAACTGTCATGGTTTAAAACCATCCAGACAGCTCGTTCACTCACTCCCCTCCCCTTCTTGCCCTCCTCCTCTATGAAGAGGAGAGTCAAAAAGAATGCAACTCCCTGGGCTGAGATAAGAACAGTTTAGTAACTAAGGTATAACACAAATCACTACTGCTACCACCAATACTAACAATGATAAAGGAAATAACAAGGGAAGAGAATACAACACCTCACCACCAGCCCAACCAAGCACTGACCCATACCTCCTCCCACCCTGCAGTCCTACCAGCCCTTCTGAGTAACTCAGTTACCCCCCCAGGAATGACGTGCTGTGGTATGGAATACCTCTTTGGCTAGCTTGGGTCATGTGTCCTGTCTCTGCTTCCTCCTGGCTTCCCCTCCTCCCTGGCAGAGCATGAGGCTCACAAAGTCCTTGGCCAGGCCCAAACATCAGTGTTATCAGCTCTGTTCCCAGGCCAAAAGTCCAAACACAGCACCAGCTACCAAGGAGAAAAATGACTGCTACTGCTGAACCCAGGACACCAACCCTAACCATTCTATGATTCTGTGATTTTTGTTTACCCACACAAGTGATCTTTAGCTTTAAAGAAGGGATGGGGTTCAGGTTTGCTTAGAAACTTCTTCTGGTCTGTCCAGATCTCTATACAGGCCCTCCCCATACACTCCCAGCCAACTTGGTGTCATCCACAAATTGGCTGAGGGTGCACTCAATCTCCTCATCCAGATCATCAATGAAGACATTAAACAACACTGGCCCTAAAACCAAGCCCTGAGGGACACCGCTAGTGGCTGGTTTCAAACTAGTTGTGACACAATTTATCACTACACTTTGGGCTCTTCTATCCAGCTATTTCCAACCCAGTGAAGAATCCATCTATCCAGGCCATGGGCAGCAAATTTCTCCAGGAATATGCTGTGGAAGACTGTGTCAAATATTTACTGAAGTCTAAATAAACTTTAGTTCTTCCCCTACCTGTGTATTTGCTGAGGTGGATCCTTGCTTATGGTTAACTCATGGCTGTCCAAAAGGCAGTGTATTTTGTCCCTAGGAACAATTACTTCCAATCTATTTTTTCACTCCTTGCTCCTCACTTTAGTTTGTCTCTCAACAAGCTGCAGTTTCCCAGCTTCAGGCTGGGTTTCTTCTGTTCGCTGCACTCTGAAGTTTCAACAAGTTTCCATCAAAGCAGTTTCAGCAAATCTCCCATTCTTCCAGGGGTTTAGTTTGGCTTACTGTTCTCAAAGGAATATAACAGAGAGCACATAACACAGCGCATTGTACAATAGTACATTTGTTATTTCAAAGTAAACGAACTAATGTTTTAAGCAAAGTAAATAATAAGTCACATTTGTCTTGAAAGCTTGAGAAGTTATGTAATTAATTCCAAGAATCATATAAAATCATACAGAGTAGCCACTTTTTTCCTTTCCCTGCCCCTACCCACCCCTCCCCCCCCAGCACCCCCAATTTGGAAAACAATTTGAGTTTACTGAATTCTTGTTTGTCACTTTGGGGAAAAAAAAAAAAAAGAAAACACAATTATTTCAAAGAGAAAACTTGAAAATGAGGAATGAAATTGATGTAAATGTTTTACAGCTCTGAACTAAAGAACCCTGTTTGATTCATTGGATCAAATGATTCTCATTTTATTCTGTTTCATTTCATGCTTATTTAAGAAATGAGGAGATCAGAAAGATGCTCAGATCTACTACTAACATTTCTATTTCTTAGCGATTGTTTTATTATTATGGCTTATCGATTTAATTTCACTTTATAGTGGAAGCAGCTCTTGTGGATATGAAGCTGAACATTGTGTCTCACGTCTTACTAATTTCAGCTAGAACAAGATATATATAGGTTCTAAATTATTTTCTTCCTTCTCTTCCCCACATTTTACCTTCCCTGGAGGAATCAACTCTACAGGGTATTTTAAACAATGAGGAAGACTGATGCAGAGGCAGCCCCAGGAGTATTATGTAGCAGATTGTCTGAGTATGATTACATTGGGATGAACTGTAAGCGTGACAGCGCTCTGCTGATAGTATAAGCATGACAACAAGATGCTTTAAAAAGTATGTAAGCATCAAGTTGACTTGCTATTACACAGTTGTCTCTGGATTGTAAGGGTAGCAGCCTGAGAACAAACTGGGGAAGGTTCTGAGTTTTGTTTAGTGGGCTAAAATTTTCTGGGTCCATCTCATACCTTTTCAGATAAATTTTGGGAAGCAGTGTAATTGTTGCCTATCAATCATGAAAACATCCACTCGAAGTCAAATGGAGTCTACTTCAATGCTCTTGGAAGACTGTTGCAGTCCTCCTTGCACTGCTAAAACTCCTCACCGCTCAGTCAACAGGAGAGTTCTGTGCACCCTGAGCACTGTGAACTGTTGCACATCTCTGACACAATATGCCAGGGGAATCTGAGCTCTTTGTTTAAAATCCAGAAAACTCATGCTGGGTTCATAGCTATATTAAAAGTAGAAAATTGGTCCATTTAAAGTGTACACTGCCACCAAGGGAGATTGAATATATAATGCAGGTGTAGATAGGTATTGTAGATATTTTAGATATTGGGAAGTTTGGAATATAGCCAAGCAGATGTGTATCATAAGTAAAAGTTTCATTAACATGTAAATAAAAGACAGATACGAAACAGTCATGCCATAAACAGATATATCCTGACCTTTTGGCAAGTTCTGATATCGTTAGAAAAAGGACAAATAGGCACTGACTCTACTGCAGTAGAATGTAGAGCTTTTCTTCTACCACATTTTTAGGTAGGTTTTATGTAATACTGTCTTCTGTGATGTTCAGAGGTTTATAATTACAATATGTTACTGACCTTACAAGACGAAAATAAAAAATCACTTTTTTATTGTCTAAAGCACATAACCTATACATAGTCCCCATAAAGGCAAAATTTTGTAAAACGTGGCATTGAAACTAAACGTGACAGCGTACCCTACTACTGCCAAATTTAAAAATAAACAAATAAATACATAAATATATACATACACAAATAGATTGTCAAAATTATTCTGTTATTGCCCTATTCTTATACGAGACAGGAGAAATGAGGTTTGATTGTAATAGAATAATCTATTCCCATTATTGAGGAACCTCTTGCCAAATAGGCACTGCATCAGCGGTATCTGTCTCCCTAGAATATGTTTAATAGAAGGCTTGAAGGATAATATATCACAAAATCTGTTGCTGTAAGAAGAGAATGACAGGTTCACATGGGAATTAAAATATAGGGACCTTCCTCTGCTTATATTTAACCTCAAATCAACAAGTGGGGATATAAATCTCAATCTGGGGAATTGAAAAGTCAAGTTTTAATACATTCTTAAATATATGGGCACCCCAAAAGAGGAAACAGGAGGCAGTTCTGATGACCAGTGTTGTATGAATGGTTTCTATGCAATGGTCTAGTGTTCATCATAAAAATGTCACATAATATCACTTTATAGGCATTTTTAAGGAAAAATACAGTTAACATGTTTAGTCTCTATATTGCTGTCTCTGTGTGTTATAGAGTAATGTAAGAAGTGTCTGAACACATTTTCATGAGATGCTGTCTTACAATTCACTGAGCTGTATATGCTGTGCATCGGTGGCCTAACCCATCAGTTGTATGTATCTAAAGAAGCAATCATTCAGAATTTGTTGCTTTTCCTACCCCTTGTTCCTCCAGTAACTTGGACCTGACCGGTTTGAATCAAATGCAAAGGAGTAGATGCCTCACAGAGTGAAATTTCTACAGTTTTGTTAGACAGTACTGGGTAAAGGGAAGAATTGCAGATAAATGGTTCATGGAGAAAAAGGCTGAAGTGAGAGCCTAATGGACATCTGCTTTGCTTGTTACAGTGCATATGAAGGTATGGTGAGCTATATGGCATGAGCATTTTTCAGCTGTAATCTTCAGACCTGTGGGAAGACATATTGGACACATGGGGCAGGGAAGGGACAGGGAAAAGGACGATGAATACTGGAGTTCCTACAGTAACAGAAGGGGCTAAGGCACCAACTGGAAACCACGCTTCACAAGCTACATATCTTTTCCTCTGTTTTATCTCTGTCCACCAAATTTTGTCTTTTATTATGTACTTTACATCTGTAAGTGTGTGAAAGTGGTAAAAATAAAAATTGATGACCCTGAAGTTTTTTTAAAGGATTTGGGAAAATTATTCACACAGAATGCAGAATTGCTTTAGCTGCCTTAATAATGGTTGAATTTCATCCACATGTATTCAAGTTCTCCTGCATTTGTCCAGGCCCCAAAATGCAGAAAATACTTTTTGATATTTTGATTTTTGCTCTGCGTCTTCACTTGTAGTCTGTCTTGGGAGGGCTGACTGTGCAGCTTTAAAATGATTGCCAGGCTCTTGAAAAACAATGCTTTGTCTCAAAAGTTGAAACCAGTTAGAAGATACAGTGTAGCAAATAAATAGTTCACTTCTGGGATTGGCATGGCATCATACTGAGTATATTGTGTGTATTGTGGGGGAAAGACTGGCTCTTATGGGAAGAAAAAAACATTCAGTTTTTTACCACAGTAAGACCTCACTGATGACAATCTAGCACTAACTGTTTTTTGAATTACCTCATGAGAAAAACCCACACAATTGCAAGCTATCTCTGGACCTACACAGAATGCACTGTAGGGGAAGCAGAAACAATCTTTCATGCAGATATTCATTATAACCTGCACATTTACCCTATATATTTGAACATTCTCAGAAATACGAGATAGATTTACATATAGCTGTTCTTTTGAGACTGTTATCATCTGATTTTGACTTGCACACCCAGAGACAGTCTCCAATAAGCTATTAAAAGCTTATTAGCTACTAAAAGCTTAAAAGACTGCGCAGTTTTGCACATTCTGCACACAAGTGCAGGTAGCATTCTGTCAGATAGGACTTTAAAGTAATTAAATATTTCTATAGTAATTAATTACTGAATGATTTTGAAGACTATTGAAAGGAGGATATAAGTTGACAGGCACCAGCTTGCTCTATACGTCAGTGAGTAAGACCCTATTCTCTTGAAGATAACATTAATGTTTGGTTCCCCATAGCATGAAACAAACTTAAAACTACCTTATCTGTTAGGGTACTTGGACATTTTCCCTGTCTCTGAGACTATTAGTATGTCTTCATGGTGAACCCAGTGCCGACAGTGCTGAAATAGCTCTGCTGATCACTCACCCACTTTCAGGTGTGCTATTCATAGCTGTGACTTATTTGCATAATTAATAAAATCAAACCAGAGTTGCTTCTTTCTCAGATGGCTAAACGTCATATACAAAGAACACTTGTACAGAAGCAGAATAGTATAGGCTTAACCTACTGTAATCTTCTGCTTACACATATGCAAGTATGAAGAATTCCTCATGAAAAATTTTCTTAGAGAAGGGAAAAATTCGTGCTTCTTTCCACTGTACAACAAACCAGGTCAGTACTGACAAACACCTTTCTTGACTGGAGGGTAGACACAAGATCTATACGAAACATATAGCATATAATAGCACTAAGACAATGATTTGTCTTAGTGGAACCTACAATAACTTAAAACCACCTAGATCTTGAAATACTTTTTGGCTTCCTCTTAAGCTCCTCAGTCTTCAGTGTCTGCCCTTCATTTTCCTCTCATTTGATGCCTTCTGCAGGAAAAACTAAAAACCATTAATTCCCTTTCAATATAGCCATTTTCCAAGAGGACATTTATCCTGACAGCAGTTAGGAATTAATGGCACATCCACACATCATTAAAAATGCTTTCTGAGTAGCTCGTCTTCAAGTAAGTTTTTCTTCTATCTCTCCATGTGCAGTTTCACTGTTTGAAAAATTGCAGGGAACAGTTGTTTCTTCTTGTCTCTCTTATGACTAGCTTGCATGCATCGCAACTTCTACTTTCCCTAGCAAGTAATGATCAGTTTGATTTAGTTCTCTTGTGTTACATTTTCAGGAAAAATAAAAAAAGTCCTGGAACAAAATCATGCTTTGACCCAAAATTTAGACTATCTGTTTAGCAGAAGGAGATGGAAGAGAAAAATCTCTACAATATTTGAAACTGCAATTATGATGTATAAACACAGAATTTTACTGGTCATGTCTATAGGCATATTTTATGAAAATGCTGTTAGGAGAGCAAATGAAAGCTTTCTCTTCCTTCTCCTGTAGGTTACTGTTCTCAGTGGCAATAAGAAAATCTGTCATTTTCTGGATTTATACAACTGAAGGTACTAACATCTATCATTCAGTAGAACCTATCTAGATTTGAAGAATTAGTCTGCAAATCAAAATGGATAAATAGGTCATTGCACATGTAAATATTTGGACTGGAAGATAAAATTTCTAATTTACAAATGTGTAAACCTGAAGAGAGCAAAATTTTACATGTGGACTTGCACGTGCAGACTGAGTGCATTATTTCAAACTTGTGTAAGGACTTGCAATGAAACATGAGATTCTAATGACCAAGTCAATCTTGTGAAGAATCTAGTAAATGAAGAATAAAATTGCAACATAGAAATAGTAAGAAAAACTGAAACAGATATGAGAACATAACAGCAGATAAACAAGTTCAGGTTGAAGTTCCCATTATCCCAGTATGACATCCCCATTGACGGCCAAAAATAATTTCTCAAGCAGAATGTAGATCCAGAATGAGTATATACAATAATTCCCCATAGTATTTGCTCAGCATCCAAACAGCTGCAAATTAGGAAGATCATGAGTTGGAGATATTCCTTAAGTGCTTGGCAACCCATAGTAATTTTTTTTCAATAAATTTCTTCCATCTTGATTTGAAGTAGTGTAAATCTATTACCACCTATAACATCTGATGGGAAACCTTTCATAGCTTATTGACATATTCTACAAACAGCCACTTCTTTTGTTTGCTTTGTACCTGTTAAATAAAACTTTGTATGTTGCCTCCTACTTATGCTTTATGAAATTATGCCAGTATTTTTCTAGATGAGATTATAGAAAATTAGGCATTTTTATGGTTAACTTATGTTATTGCTTAAAACAATTCAGATATTGAAAATCATGTATGATGTGGAAATCTTTGCCATTATCAATACTATCATCTTCCAAATGTGTCCTATCCCATATTTTCCATCCTTTCTTTCTTTCAGAATTCAGATGAAGGACTTGAGACAAATTTGTTTTCAGCACATTACTCTAGACAAAGGTGCAGGTCAGCACTTGGAAGGGACATAATTCTCTTTTTCTCTATTTAATACTTACAAAAACTACGAACACAGGTTAAAAAGTCCACCTGATCACAGTGATTCAAACCCCAAACAACTGTGCACCCTGACATATCTTTGACACTAAATTAATTCAGTTTAATTGGATTTTTTAAATTGCTGCACATTAAATAAGATACTTAAATTCTAAAACATTGCTCCAGAACATAAAGGTCTTAATGAGGCAAGTTATCTTCCTGTAGAGCTGTATATGATAGATGCAGAGAGATGAAATACATGTAGAGCTAAGCTCTCAGTAAGAAGCAATGTGTTGGCATTCTCGAGAAAGAAACTTTAATTACTTTTCTCCTTTCTACTTTTCTTCCAGTCATTCTTGATAGATCATGTTTACTAGACTTCTTGATGATTCTTGTTGATTTATCCTCTTCAGTTGCTTGCCTCAGCTTTCTCTTAATCCTGCATCTTCTATGGATGAGCACTGGCTGTGAAAGGGGCATGGCCAAGCTATTTCTTAGTTGATCATTCAAAAAGGTTAAGAATCTTTCCAAAATGAGTAATTGGCAAGATTAATGACCTCTCATCTGTCGGGTAAAATACATTGTACCATAACTAATCTAAGCAATCTATAAAATAGTAAGCTTCCACAAACTGCCTCTGTGCTGCTCTCATCCTTGCCTGAGATTGAACACCCAGCATCTCACTGCTTATCTTCTGCTTTTACAGCACTGATATTAAGATGGTGAAAAAAAGGTAGGTTTTCTTGATGCAGAACTATGCAGGTCTTTTGTATTTACAATCACATTGTGTCAAATTTGTATGAAATAAGTGTACCATCAAATTATTAATTTAGATTTAGTATGTTAATAAAATATATACATGCAGTAGCAAATAATACAGTAAATTACAAGTTCTAGCACAAGGACATTAAAAAAATCTGAAGATGGCTTCAGCTTTGACTTTGACATAACTGTGTGGTAAGTTCCAACAAATTTTAAATATTTTTTTTAATTTCTAAGATACAGTAGAGACCCAATCAGATGTCTTATTTCAGAAAGAGCCCCTGACAAAATATCAATTTACTCCAGGTACAGCCTGGGTTCTTTGGCTTTTTAGTGGTCATTCAAAGGGGAGGAAAAAAAAAAAAAATCTAATTTGAAATCATGAGTATATGAAATACAATGATAAGTTTGTCATAAAATGTCATAAAATGTCATAAAACTTTTTTTTGCTTGTCTGTCAAAATTTCAAGCTCACAAGTCTATATCATTTTCTGCTAAGTAAGGGCTATTCAGTTTAATGCTCTTAATGATCGCTATGTTGAGATAACTTCCTGTGAAGTTCTCCAAATGTCAGAATTAATTTCTCTTATCAGTATAAAAAATAAAAAATCCAGAAGTAATTAAGATTTACTGAAGATTTATTTTTTGCCACTGTAAGCAAACTCCCAGAGAAAATAACTACTTCTGTTGATCTCTTGTTTCCTAGCAGAGAATAATGGTACATATATAGGATAGCCAGCAGTGAGCTCATTTATCGTAGAAGTCCTAGTTTAGTTAGCACTGCTGAGCTTTGTCTACAGTGAAAAGCTTAACCAGTGCTGACAATGCTTGTGAGAAACGCCTGTAATAGAAATTATGCTAAAAATAGTTTTATTGCAAGGATAGGGTAAAATACATTGCACTCCTGAATTTCTAAAGCAAATAAATTTTAGTGAACCACATACTTAAGACGTGGTTTACATAATGAAGACATTTATAAATACTGCCATTTTTGAAATATCGTATACCATTTTACAAAGTTGCTCTTACAGCTTTCTTAATAAATAAGTGTAATAAAAAATTACATTCTACATGTTGGATTGCAAAAGAGCTATGGACAAACCTTCCTTTTCTCTGCTTTATTTTACAAATTCAGAGTGGATTGTTTTACAAAATTAAGCTCTTTACAGCAGTTTTCCAAAACAGCAAAATTATTCCTCTTTTAAACCACATTTGCTCTTCTGCTATTCTTATACAGTTGTAAAACCTCTGAAGGAAGAACTCTAATTTGTATTTAACCCTTTTCTTTCTGAAATGGAAAGCACTTTAGACATTACAGAATTAATACTGTAATATTTGTCTTAATGTTCAATGAATGGAAGGATATGGGTTTTTCCTCTCTTGCCAGGTGTGTAAATGCAATTGGTTCAAACCACTTACATCTTATTTATAGTGGCCCTTGGCAAAAAGGAAAAAATAGGTTTTACATAAAAATATCTTGATTGCCTATCTATTTTCTAATCAAATACAGTAGACAAAGGTTACAATTAATGCTAAAAGCATAATGAAGCCTAAAACCCGTGCCTAAATAGGTCTGAGTAATGTTAAATCCTCCAAAGCTAAAGAATGTGGCTGTGATGCATTATCGTCTGTCCTCTACGTTGCTGTCTCTGGTGGCTGAGCAACAAATTGCACAGGCACACCAGGCTTGAGTAGTTAAGCATTGTTTTAGCCTCTGGTTGTGCAGACTGTATAGCCTAACTTTGCCTCACATGCTGTTTCTGTGTTGCGTTTTGCCTCATAAAGGGACAGCTGAGACTTTGACACATCTGACATTGAGAATTACATCCATTTAACAAACATTTTCACTAAAATCTGTGTTTATAAACAAAATTGTTTGCTGTCTTATCAGAAACTTGTGTTTTATTTTCCACCAGTCCTATGTTTTCAGTTTGTCTTCATCAGCCCTGAAATACTTGTTCACCTGAGTGTCTATAATCTCTTTTTCTAACCTTGGGTGTCACTCCACCGCTGCTCTGTTCATTTTTTGGAGCATCATCACCAATATGAATTTGGTAAACTGGTAAACAGTTTGATAAATTCATGTATTATTTAGAATTCAAAAAGGTACTAACCTAGTCCTGAGGATCCTTGAATTCATACTACTATTAGAGTGTTTCTTAAAAGCTTTTATTTTTCTGGAGTTCAGGGTTTCCAGGTTGAGAGAGAGGCAAGACACGATAAAAAAACTAGTTTATTATTGTAGGAAAATATAGGGAGGAAGAGCTGGCAAAGGGTAAAAAAAGTGGCAGATGTTTTTGGTGAGTTTTTATCTTACCATAGCCAAAGACCATGTGATAATGATCAGTAAACCAGCTCCAAGAGACATCATAGTTTTGGCTATTTGCTACGACTGTGCAGTTAGTACAAAAGAGTCTCTATTCGGGGATTTCCAAAGTAGACTGCATGACTTTTAGGGGAGGAGCCACTGCAGACCATTGCCTCATGTGTCTTGCAACTGGTATAAGACTCCCCTTTGCTAACAGCGGTGTTAACTCCCTTATTTTCAAGGTTGCATTCCCACAACCCATGCCAAACAGTACTGCTTTATTTTTGTGTGTTTGACCACGGACCATTCTCTATTGTCACTGACACAGGCCACCCTGTGGTCTGTGGTTGGAACACACAAAAATTTTACCATCTGTACTACAGTTTTTTACAATATGCTCTCTACAGGGGAACAGACCAGCTCCGAAAGACAAGGAACGTAAAATACATAAAAACTCAATACCTATTACTGCTATATAATATAACAGCTTTCCACAGCCAGTTCCACCCCCATGTCCATCCCTGAAAGGGGCTCCACCTTGCGTTTTCTGCTAGCTGGCTAGTGAGGGTCTTTAGCTTTCGTATTTGTGCATGTATTGAACTGGACTAGTCACTTAAATTCATGCAACATAACACATCAAAGTCTTCACACCCATGCTTATGTACTAAAGGCAAAACAATCAATCACTGCCCAATTTTTGTTTTGAACTATCAAGGCGGCGAGCACTTTGGCTCCAGTTCTTCACAAATTGGTAACATGTCTCTAGATGACATGGAGGAAAAGCAAAGCAAAGTGGTGATGTCCGGGCTCCAAAAACAAGGTTTCACAAATGCTTTGGCCAGATATACTGGGAGTCTCAGGAATCTGGAGATAGATGCTGTTACTTCCAAAGACAAAGTCCTTCACTTTCTTTATACCCTTCTCTGCTTAAGGAATCTTAAATCACATGAGAGCAGCTTCTTGGCATTAGCCTTGGAGAAGATTCAAATATGATAGTTAGTTATTATAATAGTTACTTATTCTAATGATAAAACCTACTTTAGATCGCCCTGCTTGAGCAAGGGATTTGGACTAGATCCTCTCTTGTGCCAGCCACAAGCTGCTTGGTCTGCACTTCTGTCCTGGATGGTTCTCTTATAACAGAGGATGCCATCCCTCACATCAAGATCTGGCATGGCATATGTCCCCACCACTCAATGCCTGCTGGCTTGCAGCCAGCAGCAGTGCTAAAGGTTCTTCTTGGTGGCAAACAGAGGCCAACCAGTCTTGCCCTTGACTTATGGTAGGAGGCATTTGGCCAACTTCAGTCCTTGCACCTCGTTGTCAATGCAGAGTTTCACCTGCCTGACCCAGTAACAAGTTGTTACTATGGCAAAGCACATACAGATTTACATTAGCAGTATAACTATTACAAGGTGCAGGAGTGCGTTAAGGATGCTGGTGGCAGTGGGGGACCAGCCACAGAAAGAATTTCCCACCAGTGGGGTTCTCCCACCCTCTTAATTGGTTCCATTTACCTGCTTTATAACACTAGCATTGTCTTAGAATCTTTCTAGCTTCTGCCTTAGCATTTTCTATGAGCTGCCATAAATTTGCATGCTCTAACATCTCTTTTACAAGTGGCAAATCCATACAATACAAGGCGTAGGTTCTCATTGGCAACTGGCTAGTAAATATAGGTGGTTTATACACAAAATCACAGCCTCTAATAATAGCCACATTGCAAGCACATATTCACGTTGTCACTTTTCAGTTGCCCCTAAGTGAGGTTTTGCAAATCATTCCCTTTTCTCTTCTTCTGTTGCATTCCCCTCAGGGGTCTTCAAGGTCAGCTCCTGCAGCTGAGGCATCAGGTTCTTCAACTTGTTTGTCCAGCTCATGGTGTGGCTTGTCAAACTTTGCAGGCAGGTGCCATGGACCTGTAGGCAGGGGGGCACAAACATACCCCCTCCCTCAGATTATCAGTTCCACTGGCAGTTCCGTTTCTGCAGGCCCAAAGGATCACAGTATCACATTCGGCTTTAAGCCACAAAGGTTTACGTCCATGGCAGGTGAGGACTGAGCTGTTGACTGACAGCCAGAGCAAGATCTGACACTTTTCTTTGCTTGAGAAGATGACAGGTTTAAGTGTTTCTTTAAAGAAGAGGCATTCTGATGAAAAAGGGAATGTGAAGCAGCTGTAAAAGTAAACTGCACAGTATTAACAGTCAAGGAGTTTGCCATCTCATTACCCGCAGTTAAAGGGACAGGCAGGTTGGAATGCGAGCTAATATGACCGATAAGAATGGAATAATTAGTGCAGCAGCCAATACAGAAGCCCTACGAGCCTCTGCTCTGACATCTCAACATGCCCGAAACAACTCGACAATGTCTCTCCTCCGAAATCTCAACATACTCCAACCAACTTGACAATGTCTGTAAACTTTTCCTCTGACTGGGGCTAACACAGCCCTGCAATCCCCACCTGCACTCTCATATGCTAGCCAAAATGAAAGTGCATGAGCAGCCTCATGACCATCAATCTGCCTTTGTATAGTATCGTCCAGTCATTCTGTAAAAGACAAATAGAGCTCCTGAGACCCTCCCCCCCAGCGAACACCCGCGAAAGAAGCAGTCTTCCCTCCAACGAAGGCACTTGCCTCCAGGCCCAAGCAGCCACATGGGAGGCCCACTGGAATATCAGAGGGTTTAGAACTGAGCTAAGAAGCCAAACAGAAACCGCATCAATCACAGTGACTATCTTCAGTCACTATAAATTCGGTTCTATAAACAGTCACTCATCAGGCTGTTTCCCAGCCCGACCTTGTACCTATGCACACAAATACTCCCTGGCCTGCTCAAGACCCATGTGCACTATCAGCAATTCTTATTCTTCTTTTTCTTTAATTATCCACATAGCGGGAACAGGACGGCTTGCAGTTTTTTGATATCTCCCCCTTTCCTACTCTCCCCTTATCGTGAGCCGCTTTGTCCATGGCCAGCCCCAACAAATCCCCTAATTGGCTTAGCTTTTCAATCACCTGTTCAGTGGAGTTTCCTTGTTCTGATTGCAGTATGGGGCTTTTCGCATCCACCCCATCTAGGAATACAGTGTCTGCTCCTTCCTCCATGAGGCAAACTAGCCAGTTCTGGGGTTTCTCTCCTGGTCTCTGCTTGTATTTATCCGAACAGTTACTAATCTCCTTGGGACTATAGTCTGTCTATTGGTCTCTTCTTACTTGTCCATTTGCCCTATTAATCATCTTGCGTTTAAACACAGGAGCTGCGCAGCCTCCTTCCTTTTTCATGTCTGCCTTGGCTTCAGTATTTGATTCTGACTCTGTACCCCAAATATCTCCATTCCATGTCCTAGTCGAGATCAGATACAAGGGCATGGACCTGTCACCTTTTATCCTTGTATCCTTTTTATTGCTCCGTTTTTTGGCAACACAGTGTATTTTTCTGATAGGGTGGCACGTTGTTTTTTTTTCCCCTAAGTCGCTCACCCTACTCTGCAGCAGCTATAAATGCCTGCCTCTGCAACAGTGCTTCTGTTTTAACCCTTTCTAGCTCAGAATATAAATCTGCTACTTGTTGCTTCAACTCTGTGATCTTATCTACCATGCCTTTGTTTGGCAGGCAGCAAGCAGCCTGTCATGAGTCCGGCATGATTCAGTAGCTCCCTCGAGCAGGTATGGGGGGTTTCTACATACTCACCCCAGTACTTTAACACTCCCATGGGGTCCCTAGCTCCCCATGGTTAGGGTCCTACATTAGTGCAAGTCTCTATCTCACAACGTTCTCTGTGGTTTCTGCGTCCACCCCAGCCACTCCACAGGAGGATCCATGGCTCAAGGCTCTTTCACATCTTTCTCCCATTCGTTTCCATCCTCCTCACTATCCGATGTACTCCAGATGTCTCCCTCCCATGTTTCGGGATCCCAATCTGATTGGGTTACTACTGTCCGTACCTGTGGTCCCATATTTGTGCTGGGCTGTGGGTGTCTCTGCCACCGCCGCAGTCTGCACGGCATACAATGTTGCTAATTCCTCTAGCTTTTCCTGCCCCCCCGATGCTGCTTGGATAGTGGCTAATAAAGCTTGTTGTTGCACTGCCCATCTCGCTTTTTCAGTTAGCAGTTCTTGATTCAACTAATCTACCTCTTCCTCCAGCTCTTCGAGTCACCCCCATCTAATTTTAAACACATTAAGTAGGGCTTCTCCCACGCACCCAGCATGTTGCAGGCACTCTTTGGGCTTGCTTTGTGGAACTTCCACAAACTGTCCCAAATACTTCCATAGATCAAGGGGTCATGTTTCACTCCATGGTTCTGGCCCCATCTGAGTACAGGTTTCCCACCTATACCACAATGTACTCCACGGCTCAGGTGTCCATCCTGGCCATTCCAGTGATGGGGCACCAGGAGCCGAATCACAGGGCAGCTTCTTTTTGAACATGGTTACTCACAACTAACAACTAAACAACTTAGGCATAGCGCAATCCAATAGCTGTGCACTCCACTACATGGCCCCACTACACTCAAAGATGCAAAACATGGAACCTGGGAGCTGTATACCACACCACCTGGCCCCACTAATATTCATGTATACCCAAATGTGTCTACACACGAATACATGGGACGTGGAACCTGGTGTGCAAAACCCAGCCCCACACAAAGATGTGAGACATGGAAGCTGGTGTAAAACTCAAAACTTACTCCCTGGCCCCACTAAAGCTTGTTATACCCAAATATCTCTCACAGTCTCTCAGACCCGGAATCCCATCCTCATCGCCAGTTATGTTCTGGAGTTCAAGGATACCAGGTTGAAAGAGAGGCCAGACACAATAGATGAAAAACAACTAGTTTATTATTACAGGAAAAGATAAGAAGGAAGTGCTGGCAAAGGGTAAAAACAAACAGTGGCGGATGTTTTTGGTGGGTTTTTATCTTACCAACCCCAAAGACCATGTGATGATGATCAGGAAACCAGCTCCCAGAGACATCATCGCAGTGCAGGGTGGCAGGCTCAATCTTAGTGGGCGACCCCGCCAAGGAAATGCTGATCTGGGTGGCATAAGGTTTTGCCTTCCTACATTGCATGAGGCTCAGGTTTTCATGCTAGTGAAAGGGCACAAACATTCCAACACAGGGGGCCAGCCTACTTCAGAAGGAGTGGCCACTTATGGCTATTTACTACGACTGCACAGTTAGTACAAAAGGGTCTCTGTTCGGGGATTTCCAAAGTGGACTGCGGGACTTTTAGGGGATTTTAGGGGAGGAGTCACCACAGACCATTATCTCATGTGTCTTGCAACTGGTATAAGACTCCCCTTTGCTAACAGCGGTGTTAACCTCCCTTATTTTCAAGGTTATGTTCTCACAGTCCGTACCAAACAGTACTGCTCTGTTTTTCTGTGTTTGACCACGGACCATTATCTAGTGTCACTGACAGATTTATAATTTTCCTGTGATTCTAAGTAAACCTCTGAGTGTGCTATCTTGCTTTGCACTTCAACTTTTTATTAGGCTTTGTGTGGGTTCACTAATTTCCAGTAACACTGCCAACATAGCATTAACCAGTGTTGGGGTTTTCTGCTATAGTTTCTGCAATATTTTTGTCCTATTGCAGTCTTAGAAAAACAGCTTCTGCTTGGTTATAAATGCTTGGTTGGAAATAAAGATCAAATAATCTATTCACCGGTACTTCAGAAGACTTTACTTCACTGGAGGTTTTCTTTTCTCCTGTCCTGGCATTTTGAAATTGTTAGATTTAAAACTCCTTTGAGAATCAGTAGTGCAGACTAGAGAGAGAAAATTAGTTACTGAGTAGTGGGGGAAGACTTTGTTTTTTGCAGAAGGGTGAGACCATGGCAATTGGCTAGGCTAGCGCTAAGAGCTTATTGATGTAGGCGTGATGTTGGAGGTGTGAGATGCCAATCACAAACTGAGTGAAGTTCAGAAGACTAAAAAACAGATGACAGGCAAAAATGGCCTTTTGGAGGGCGGCTGCAAAGTGATCAGAATCTCAGCTGAGAATACAAGGAGAGTTTCCCAGATGAGGGATGCTGTTTTGACTACTTAGCAAAGGCCTGAGGCAGCCAGCCTCAGGTGCCTAATGGAAACATTCTTTCTATGTTTTTACATCTTTCATAGAGTATCTTTAACAGAAGTCTGCTGTGCCTTTCAATGCATAAAACAAAAGGTTTTCATTTACTGATGATTTTCCTTTGTTTTTTCTCGCTGCAGTAATGCATGTAACAGGAGGAAGAGTATGTCTTGATTATATTTGGTCTGAAATTCACTATTCAATCAATAACTGATCAATTCACTTATCAATTTTGGTGTCATATAATAGGAAACTGAATAGCTAAAAAAATACCAAGTTAGAGGAGGAAACCGATTTCAATCAGTGCAGTCAGCTAGTTGGAGGAGGCCTTTACTTTGACAAAATTAGGAAGTTTTCTCTCAGTTCTTCAGAGGGGGAAAAAAAAAAAAAAGAAGTCTGTTCAAGTAGGAAAACAGCCTCTAGAAAAGAAAGAAACAGTATGATTGCTGAATGCTGAAATTAGAAGTCTCAGTTTTATTCCCAACCTACAGCTGAGGAAGACAAACTGTACTTTATTGCTTTCCATAGCAGAAGTCTAAGGAATAAATATATGTGGGTTGAAACAAAGATAGGAAGCAAAATACTTAAGAAACTGGGATAAATCACAGCTACTGCCTTCATTCATGACCACTGCATTTCTGTACATAATATCTTTTTTCATTTCAAATTCATTGCTAGGTAATGTTCACAATGATTAAGTCTGTGTTCTCTAATTGGATTTAGACGTGAGTAATGAGGTAGACTTGCCGTCGTCAAAACATAGTTGCATGTTTATGATATACATTCATAGTTGTTAGAACGGAATGAGCAGTGAATCTTATAGGGGGAAGCGCATGTTTACTTGGGTTGTTTTCTTACTGTTGCATCTTACTTGCTAGAAACACTACCATGGCTTCTAACCAATAAATACTAATTAGACTTTTTCACTTCATCATACTTATTTTTAGGAGAGTATACTTTCATTAAGGGAGAGATTAATCATAAAAAAATGGTCAAAATATGATATCAACTGAACTTTGTTTTTTATTGAATTCATAAACTATATTAAAGTTTGTCAATTTGCTGATGTTTTGGGTTTGGGTTTGTTTTGGGGTTTTTTTTCCCCTTTATTTCTTGTTTACTGACTAAACAGTTCGTTTATTTATTTTGTTTTACATATAAAATGAACAACTATGCTTTTGGCCATGTCCCTAAATGAATGGAACCTACTGCTGTGGCAAACCTTGAGACTGTAACAGCAGGCATTCAGTTGCTCATGCCCAGCCTGCAGTGAGCCCGGACTTATTTTTTATCCCTTGCGTGCATACTGCTCATGTTTAATTTGTGTAGTGTTTTTATTTTTAATGAGGAAGAGATACAAACTATTTACGCATTTCCTGTCATATTGCAGGCAGACACATGATTAAAACCTTATAATCAAGAAATAATTTTTCACAGTCAGAAAGTGCTCATCCTGCTGCTCAGGACCTATTTTTAATTAAAAATCTGAGCTCTGGTACATATTCAAATATAATTATGTTAACAGGAATAGCTACAACAACATGAAAGACTCATCCGCGGTCTCACTAGAGCAGAAGGGGAATGCAATGGAATATCTTATGCCTTTCTTAACTTCATTAAATAAATTGTAATGGACATGGTATAATGTGAGGTATTTTATCCCTCCCTTGGCAATTTGTTGGCCGTACATGGAGGAGGAAATGGTAAGGCAGAAAAAGTTTAAAACAGTGGATACTTTTTAAAAACATAGTAAAATAATACAAATATGCAAATAGTACAAATATAACCGATTCCTCCATAAATCGTGCCATACTTAATACTGGAATCTCTTGCTTGAGCAACGAAGGCTACATTGGAAGTTCTTGCACTTTTAACTTCTGTTTAAGCAGGATTAACATTTGAAAGCTAAGCTTATAGTGCAAGAGTAATGAACTTCATCTGAGGAACCAAGGAGAAGCTCTCCACAGCTTTGGACTTTTCTGATAATCACATCTCACTGCATCTATACTCCGCAGATCCTGCTAAGCCACGTGGTAAAGCAGAGCCTCAGCAAAGTCTTGACACACCACTAACTATTAGGTATGGTTTTATGTCAGTCAAGCACAGGTTTGTTGGGCATGCTTCCTTTATTTATACCTGTAGTTATTTATTTACATCCTTTTATTTATATATTCTAGTTATTAGTTCTTTCTGCAGAATGTGATTTTATGAAATATATTTTTAGTGGTTAGTGGCTAATATCAAGTCATTACATGTGGGGGAATATATTTGATTTGCATGGCTTTGCTGTAACTGTATGGACTCAAGCTACTGGCCTTAAAAAAGGAGCTAAGTGGAGGTGAAGTTGTCACAGCTGTATTGTATGCAAATACTTCTCTCTCCAAATTAAGTGCCAGATTGAATCTTTGAGGGATCTGTCACAACTATACAGTATAAAGATGCAGAATGTCTGGCTGAAAGCTTTGTGTTTTCTTTTATTTTTCTCTGGTGTATTCTACACAGTGAAAGAATGCTAAAATAATTGTACAATCGAATAAGTAAGCAGGTATGTATTATCTGAGAGGTATTAAAAAGTATTGGAGGTGAATAAGTAGGAGGTGTTCATAGGCAGAAATAGGAGGAAATCTATTAGTTTTCATTCCTGTATATTTTAATGGCCCAGTGAATATACATACTTATCAACATATGAGTTGGTCTAGGCAACTCAGGAAACATGCAGGTTTTTATATAGTTGTTTTCTTGCATGAGATGTTAACAAATGTTGGTACTTAACTATTTTGTCTTAAGTCCTTCCTCCTTCTATTCTTTCTATGCAAAAAATAAGCTCTCTTGCTCATTCTAAGTTCAGGTATGCTCTCCATTTAACTAAACAGATGTTCTCTTCAAATAGGCTTCAGGTAATACGGACATCTCAACCTTTCCTTAATGAATCCGTTGCAAGCAAATTACATATGCATAAATGCAGGCTAAGTCCTTCAAGGACATACTCATTAGCTGTGTCGTTTGGAATTCACTCTTTGGAAAAAATATTCCCCTGTGGCTGTTTGAAGCATTTAGATTCACTATTTGAAAATACCCATTTGATATATAATAACTATATATTGCTATGTACACAGGAAAAAAAAGAAGCAAGATAGTTATTCCCAAGATTATAAAATATGTCCTTTTATATTCTACAGCCCTGTATCCTTTTTGCATATGTAAAATAACAAGATGAGGATCCAATCAATCATCTCTATACTCCTAATTTATTCACAGTGATATAACTTAACTTACTGGATTTTCCTTATTCATAATGAAGTGACAGGAAATATTTCTAGCTGTAGTAATGCACAAATATGAACACTGTAAATTATGGGAGAATTTGAGTTCTGTCAGTGTAGGTAGAAGTTATTTTTAATATATGGCATAAAGTAACATAGTTTGGGATAAAACATGGTCAAAGGAATGTCTGATACCTGGAAAACATAGCGAGATTGATCAGCACCATAAAAGATTTAAAGTGCTGAAGCTTTTATGTTGAAAAGAATTTTAGGGATCTTAAACAAATTTTGTGTAAAATAGACAAAATAAGGAGATGAGTTTGGATCACTAGGTATAGTGATCTTCAGTAAAGAGGTATCAGGTTATCAGCTGCCCAAGGTTTGTGACACAATTCTGCCTCATTAATCAGCTGTGCCATTTTAAGCTCTACCTTTTACACTGTTGTGTTTTTTTTTTTTTGCAGTGCACTAATTCGCACTATTAAAAATGAAGAAATGGTGGTTACAAACAATTTGTTCAGGGCTGATATGAATCATGGGACTTAAAATAATTGAGACACTCTTCTTTGGAGTCAGTGCCAAGCAATGAAGACCTCCATGGTTTATTTCATGACCAAAATGTAGTAGTGCTGGTAATTATTGCATAGGACATTTGGAATCATCATGCAATTGGTATTTCTTTCTTTTCTCCTTTATCTAGTGGCAGCATTCAACTTTACTTAGCTGGGGTTTAGTTGTCTTTGTTGCAATACAAGGATCTCCTTTAGAAACGAGCATCCACACTTTGCTTGGGCTCTAGGGAAGATAAGAGAGCCCACTACATGTAGTTGCAATCTCCTCTGAATTTTTTCATAATGTCAAGGCTATAACTGGTTCCAAATAAAGGACTAACTTCTGCTGTCTTTACTTTGGCCTATCTGAAGCACTTGTTTTGCTGCTCAAAAAATATCCAAAGAATGTGGCTGCTCAAAAAATAACCGTAGTATTTTGTGCATTAGTGGTGGCACATCACCCAAAGAAGGTGGCAAAACACCTTTCCTGTTACCATTGAAGTGCAACAGGTATCCATGATTTGTAATGGCTGCATAAGGGAATATCCAAATGAGAGTGAGGGCTTCCACAGCTGAAAGAGTTGATTTTGACCTGCCTTTATTTCTAAATGAGAAGAGGTCTACCAAGCATTTGCAGCCAAATATTTACCTAGTAGGTCAGGGTGACTGATGCAACAGAAATAGTTGGATTGCCTGTTGGAAGCTGTTATATGAGAGTGGGGAATGGAGCAATTGCAGATTGATAATGTTTGATTATAAATTATGTTTGAGTGCTCATTAAGGAACAAGAGCATGCATTTCATTACAAAAACACAAGGATTTAATACAGGTAAAAAGTCATTATGACACTCAAGGGCATAATAAACTGTAAGCAGTGCAGCATTTCTTCATAACAGTAAACTAAAATATTTTCCGTTTCAAGCTTTACCCTCGTAAATAGGCCCCAATGCCAGACAATGCTCCAACCAACCAAGAAATATAAACAGAGTATTTACAGATTGGCATTTCTCCCCTCTGTTGCTTGGCCTGTACTCAATTTTTATTTCAGAATGTTTTTCTATTGAAAGTTGTTCTGAGAAGAATTTGACAGCATTACTGCCATACTGGTTTTGTAGAAGTTATGTAAGGTGTCAATAATGTGACCAAAGAACTGTTCTGTTCTGCCCTTTCTCCCCTGCCAAAAAAGGGGTAGTCCTTCTTCATTAAAGCAAAAAGATTATGCAGTCAGATTACAAATACATGTCAAAGCAGTTTTTTGGATCACTGTTCCTGCTGTACTGTATATGTGTTAGAAGCATCTTTTAAAAATAAATGCATCTTTCCACTACCAATAAAATCACTTCCCACATTCCTGTCATGTTTTCTGGCAAATCATTGCACATCTGCACTGCTAATTCCACTGTGCAGAGCTTTTCAAGTTAGTCTGAAAAACTGCATAGTTGTATGACTTCAGTGCTCCATGGTACTTCTCAAAAAGGCTAATTATACTGTGTCAAGCATGTTACTAGGGGAGTGGTGCTAATTACCCTTTTTCTCTATTTGTTCAACTAATGAACTTAATTAGGTTCAAATTAGGCCCATTGTTTTTACCTGTTCTTAGCTTGAAGTTTGCTGCTGCTTTGTCAGCTCTAATGAAGAGACTTACCTTTTATTCCCCAAATGCATTAGATGTGTCATTTAAACATGTTAGTCTTCTGAGAGCTGGCAGGGGTGCCAAGGACTAAGGGAACAGCACAGCCTCACTACAGCCCCAATACAGCCCCTGTAAAAGTCATGGAGCAAGTCCTCAAGGGGCACATTTCTTAGCATAAGAGGAAGAAGGATGTGATGGTGAGTTTTCAGCAGGGTATGGCCAAGGATGATCCATCCTGGTTAGGCCAGAGGAGGGGGAAGGAAGGGCTCAGGGGAGGCCGCTGGAACAGCAGGGCTGAAGAATGTGTCCTGTGAGAAGTGGCTGTGGAGCTGGGTTTGGTTTAGTAGGCACAGGGACAGCCTCATAGCACATAACTGCATCCTGGTACCTACAGAAGTGGATCACAGGAACAGGGACAGGCTTTTCACAGTGGTGTCTGCTGGGAAAGCAAGAGACATTGGCTGAAACAGGAGAGGTTCAGGCTGGATTTAGGAAGAATTTTTTTCTAAGGAAAATTGTTGCAAGGACAGCCAGGGTGCAAGGTCAGGGTACAGGGAGATGTTACCTTCCTTGGAGGATTTCCAGACCACACAGGATAAAATCCTGAGCAACCAGGTCTGATCCCGTGGCTGAACCTGCTCTGGACAGGAAGCTGGGCTTGGGACCTCCCAAGGTCCCTGCTGGTCTCAGGTGTTGTGTAGTGCTTTGGTCCCCTCATCACTCTGACTGAAAATGGAAGATGCCTGCATGACAAAGTTGAACCAGCACTGCTTTACAAGCTTGGGATCTGGAGAAATATATGTTAGCTGCTGGCACTGTGCTGCAAACACCTGTGTGGATAGATTACCCTCTCTAAGAAGACCATCTGTTCACTGTGGGTTTTTCCAGTGGAGAAGTAACATAAATTCCTTTAATCAATCCATTTTCCATCTGGGACAGTGAGCTGGGATACTAAAATAATGATCTGTACAGTAGTCAGTGCATTTTCTACTGCGTCATACCACACTATTGAGAACAAATTCATAATAATCCACTTTGTTAAAAACCTTCTCTAGACCTGTCAGTTACGGAGTTAAAAAATCTGTCCTCTATTCACGTGACATACATAGAACATTCTAACACAAGAGATGAAAATGGAAGCATGAATAGCTCAAATAATTTATCCAAGATCATAATGTCTATAACATATCTAGGAAATAGATCCATTTCTGTGCTCCTGATCTTACAACCTAGACATGGGACTCTTTTTCTTCAGATGTCACCACTAAGTATATAACAAGTAAAAAATTTGGGGTGCTGCAGTGAAAGTCCTTTACTTTCTACTGTTCAGGACTGTTATCAGGAGTAGAAAAGAGCAGCCCTTCCTTTTCACCATTTATTGTAGATTAGAAATTTTCATACTATGGTGGTAAAAGGGAGGGGAGAGAAAAAAAAAATAAATACAGAAAGAAAATTAAAGACTTTTCCAGCTGAATCAAACTGGACGTTTGTCTAATTCTTTGTTACAGAGTCTGCACCATCAGATTTTGACTGCCAAATCCTGACAAGCATTGCACATTTTCCTATCATAAATATGCACAGAAAAGTACTGCTGAAACCAGCATACCTTACGGGACCAGAGTTAGGGGTGGCAAGACCAGATGGGAATGTGAAGCAGCTTTTGTAACTGCAGCCCACCTCATTCTTAGCTAGCTCAAGTACACTGCCACTGGTGCCACAGCCACAGAACGGACATTTTTTTGCAGTAAGGGATCAAAATGATGCCTTGATATGTCATCATTTGAACAAACTTCAGTGAACTCAACAAACTTCATGCTTTGGAAGAAAGGAAGTGTAACTTTTTCCTCTCCTACAGAGTTTCTTTGTGCTGTGTTTCTCTGGCTTGTTCCTTATTACCAGAAGATCATCCTAGAGCACTATAAATAATACACGATTTGAAGATCTGCCTTTACAAAAGAAACCAATAGATACAAAGATATTAATCTTAGCAGTGGATTTCCCCTCCTTTCTGTAGACTTTCATTTTAGTTAAAAATGAAACACCTCTGACAGAGAAATCCTATGCAGATGCAAAATAACATTTTCTTTTATTATAGTCTGCAAAACTCAGTGAGTATAGAAGATGCAAGCTTTGTGCTTTACATTCTTTAACCTCCATTAGCTTCAATTTTTGGCTTCCATGAATGATTTTTCCAGTATCATTGGATACCTCTTCATCACAATGTTTTCAGTAACATCAACAAAAACTCTGAAAGTCAAGCCCTTTACAAAGTATTAAGGACTATTCTTCAGGAAAAACATCAGTTCTACAGCATTCCAACTATGAAATATGACACTTGCAAGCAAATGTAATCGTTGAATCGATTGTAATATAAGAAGCTGAGTGATTTATCACATTGGGCATGGCAATAGTTCTAGGAATAAAAAGTCATGATCACTTGCTGCTATTAGGAAATAGAAATTCCGTCCCACATACAGGAGGAAAAGGTTACCTTCCTGAGTGAATGGTATGTGTCCACATCAGCTACTGACAGATAATCTTTTGCCACAGTAGGTTAAGTGAGTGAACCAGAGCTAATGTGTCCTCGCTTTTACCTTTGATGTTTTGTCAGTTTTAAAGGTTCTGCATAGATAGAGTTCTGCATGGGTAAACAGTATTTCCCAAGGGTTGTAACCTTTAAAGTGTTTGGGGTTTTGTTTTTGGTTTTAAGATTTGCACCATCTGTTAATGGGCATTTGAAAAGAATGTAAATCTTGTTTGAGTAAGTAAATCAAATTGTGGTGAAACGTGCAACTTTGAATTATGCCACATTGCAGCTATGCTATTCCCAGTCAAGTCCACATGAATAACACACACTTATTATACAAGGTGAACAGTGTGTGTGTGAGAAAAGGAAGGAATATGAAGTTTCGTATCTTATGTATAGTATTCAGTAATCATTTAAGTAGCTGAATAGTAATATAGATGTTATACTTAAGATTGTGACCTGAGTTAGCAGGTAGATAATGTTCAGCCCTCTTTGAGGGTGTCTTACTTCAATGTTTCCAGAATTTCATGAAGAGGTTCTTCTTCAGCTGCATTTTGCAGTTTTGGACAAGCAGTCAAGGTATGCTCCTCTACTTGACCTGGAATGAGTAAGATTTTCATATGCTATGTTGTTTATTTAGGCTGACTGGTATTAAAAGCCCTTAAATGGAAAGCATTGGGAACTCCAGACTACACTTTCTGTGTGTTACCATTACTGTAGCTCCTACTGCATCTGCATTGATGTCTTCTTTATCTGTTGTCAGAACTTTGTGAATTTTTTTTTTTATTTAGTTTTGGTTCAGATTTTAGCTATACCTGTAATGTCAGAAGATTACACTGAATATGTCTAAGGATATTGGTAAAATTTATCTCCTTAAAATATATCTATTCTCTCATTCCTGAACCCAAATATCTCTCGATTTCTCAAATGCCAACAGCAAATTAATCTGAACAGCAGATATTTGAACCCAAATATTTCATGATGCCAGAATAAGCTTTGGATGATAGTTTCTTGCTCTGAGAGGAATTTAATAGCAGCATAAATAACTAAATGATTTTTATGTTCAGTGCAAATTACTCAGAACACAGAATGAGTAAAGCCCTGGGATGATTTCTGAGGAGGAATAGAAAGAGATTATAATAACCTGAATAGTTAAAGGTATATCAGACCTGTTAGTTTGTTTATATTGACCCATTATTTCCCACATGTACCCTTCCTGCTGGACACTGTGTTTGCCTTTCCTTCCCTTGACGTACAAATTGTCTTCATCTTTTACACGCTAGATGCCTGAGCACTTCATGTTACATTTTTCCACAGGATCCCATTCAGATTTTGAGCAATATACAAATATTCCAGATTTTTTTTTTCCATTGTGCTGGTTTAGGGGCTGACTTAGAACTTAACTATCACTATTTACATTATTAATTACTTTTGATTTTGGGTTTCTTTTTGTCTAGATTCTAAGCATCTGCCTGTTCTGCTTTCCTCTTTTTCTGTGACAGTATTGTTAAATGCGAATGAGATATGCACAAAAAGTATGCATTACACTGTTAGCTCACTTCAAGACCTCTGAGGTCTTGACCACTTGACCAACAGAAATGTCAACATGAATTGACATAATATCACACAGCAATTACAGTTAGGCACTCTACATTTAGTGCTCTTTGGCTGCTGTGTTGGGTTTTGCCTGCTTGATATGGAAGATTTGTACCAACTTATTGGAAGAGAATTTTCAAATAGTTTGATTAAAAAGGAACAACAAAAAATTTGCTGAAAGATCTGGCCAGAGAAGAAAATAATTCTTATGTTGTTGATATATCACTACTGCTTTACATTATTATGTCTTCAGAGATGGAGATGCATTATTAATAATTTATCATGTAATCAGTTATTAAGGTGTCATTTGTCATCAATGGTTCTCAGCCCCTAGTTTCTGCATGCTTTTGCTTTTCCTCAAGTAAGCTGACCCAGCAGGGTCAATATGATGATTTTGATGTCAGTGATCTTGTGCAGGAAGTACAGAAAAGATGGCTTGCTATGGAGATTTTTAAAAGCCTTTGTAATTCTGAAGCTAAAAGACAGTTACACACATGCAGTGAAAACCTTTTGATGAGCATTTCCATTTAGAAGGATAGCAGAGAAAGGTGCAGGAGGAAAAAAGATCCTTCTTGAAATTGGGATGAAACTAGTTGTTCAAGCTTCATACTAAAAATATCAAGGAAATTATCTGGAATAGCCTTTCATGGAAAGGCCCCATTTCAAAGCCCTTCTTATGATACTTCACAAACCAGCTAAGTGGCATGGTTTTGTGTGAAAGCCTTTTGTCCCTTATTGAAACTGGCCCACTCTTTATTAATGAACAGCTGCTAGACAGGAATTTATAAGGTAAAGCTCCCAAAACGTACTAATAACTTTCTCCATATCTGTTGGACTTCTTGCCTTCTAAATGCATCCTGTACTTGAGAAATCATTTCTTAAACTTTTTTATCTGAAATTACATGTTTCCTTCAATAGCCTCTCTTCCAGGAGCATATTTGATTTAAAAAAATGTCTGGTAATCTCTATGCAGGAGCATGTCTTCATCCTTAAATTCTCCCTACTGAATCTTTATAGATTTACTCTGATGTCAGGAGACATCAATATTAGCAGTAATGTTGAAACACATGCATAAGCCTAGGAAAATGATGGGTGCATTTAAAAATATTGTTTATACAGCTAAATACATTTGCTACTGGAACATCTTTGTTTTGCCTCCCAGCCCCATCAAACTTGCCTTCAGACTTTAGACTATAATAATTTACTTCTGTCTTACAGCTTGAGGGGAGGAGAGAGGCATTCATCTCTAAACTTGTAATTTTAGGGAAAATTAAGTTTTACTGGTACTTCCACCAAAATTATGCAGCTTTAGTTACATTTTGCCATCTGCAATTACATTAATCTTCTCCAGCTAATGAAGTGTAATTTGTAAATGAACTGTTTGTTTCGCTGAAAGGATCGCTGCAGTCATCTAGCTGTTGAGTCTCCTCCAAATGGATGCATTGTTAATCAGGGATGTCAAAGTCTAGCCTTTTTGAATTAGATTGGCTTTCTGGGGTTGTCACTTGGCTTGGCTTTTTGACAAGGGCTAGGGAGTGCAGGAAAGGCTTCTGTTTTTCCTCAAGGCCACAGCGAAGCAGAGGTGTGTGCTACTGTATGTCTTCCACCCATCATTCAACAGTGTAAAAAGGGTCTTGGTGATTAGATCTCCTTGCACAACATTTTCCTGTTGCACGTTTATCATGCTGTTGTGAATGACAGAGGTGAAAGCTAAGAACCATGGCTTTATGATTATAAAAAAGATCAAATATGAAAATTGCACAGTACACTTTGCACAGTAATGATAACGTCGTATAGAGCTCTGGGACTGCTTACCCCTGAAGAGATTTAAATTACCCTTTTTTCAGTCATCTCTTTCTAATGTTGCTCCTGTTAGTGGCTCTGATTCCAGAAATGTCAGGTTTTAATGGTTCTTTCAGCTTTCATGTAATATATCCTCATTTTTCTCAGAAAATATTCTTCTCACAAGCTCTGATATACTTATGTGTGTCTTGGTGCTTGTGTTTGCTGAAGGGAGGGGTCTGAGTTTTTTTCAATAACTGCAGAAGCAGCTAATCTTGTTCTGAATACATATATACCCCTCGTAAGAAAGCTGAGCTGGTTTATACACTTCCAATAGGATTTATCTAAATGGTTGAGCTGAGCTAGATTGTGCTTTGTGGAACTGCAAATGCATGCAGAATGTGTAGTTCAGGATTGCAAAACTAATAGTCAGATCACATGAGTTATATCAGTTCCTTATTTCTTCTTTTTCTCATATATCTTAACACTGAGAGTGAATTGCTATAACGCAAGCTCTGTTGTTTATATCCTGATCTGTGACAGTGCACACAAGCTCCAGAGCAGCATTGCAGATTTTTCTGTATTTGAGTGAGTAAACAAGTTTGCCAAATTATGTCCAAGATTTGTAATGTTTTTAAAGATGCAGGAGCAGTTTGGGAATACTTTTCATTTCCAGATCCAGTAGTTTGGGATTACTTACACCTGGCCTTTTTACTCACAGAGAAAGGTGTCTTTGAAGGCAGACATAGCAAGTCAATAAATAAAAATAATGCAGCAAGAACTGATATACCAGTACTTGAAATTTTGGCCTTGTATATCTTTAGATGATGCTGCTAACCAGAAATCAAAAAAGAAGCAGGAAAAGTGACATTTCAGAAAACAGAACTTACTGATGTAGACTCTCCTTTTTCCTTTACTAAATTAAAATGGCAGGTTTTTTTCTCTATAATAATTTGATAACAACTAAATTACAGTTTTATCTTTCTATTAGTTTCTTAACTGCCCACAAGTAAGTTACTGTATTCTCATCTCTACCCTTCCAATCCCTTTGTATATTTCTGGGGCACAGTCTCTTTATGCATAGATAGTTTTAGTGTTATTTTAGCCAAAGCTACCAAAGTCACATCACTCTTTTACCCCCATCACTGCCCCACACCAATTACATTATTTTAACAACATCAAACAAGGAATAAATAGCAGCTCTTAAAATCAAATACGTATTTCAACTGTGTGAGCAATGAAACTTACAGTTCACTCGTGTTTGTTCATGCTAAAATGGTTTGAGAACATAAGTCTGCAGAAAACAAACAAGAGGCAATACAAACATGCCAAGGTGAAAATTAATTTTGCATTTGAACAGGCATTTATGAAAACTGTTCTCTTTGCTCTGCATCCTGTAGCAGTTCTACCACATTCTTCTGCAATGTCAGATCTGAACTTTATGTTCCAGCAGAGCCAACTCAACTTTCCTGATGGGCATCCCACTTCAGTTCTGTTAGCATCAACATTTCTTAAGAACCACCTTTGTGTTGATGTGCATACAGTAACTTCTTAGATAGCAGATAGTTGTTCTGTTCCAGGATCAGATAAAGGCACTGTGTGAATTGGTGACATTTTTTTCCTGCTCTTCACCTCCAGTTTAGACTCTGTCAAAGGAAATGGAGTAAGTTATCCCGCTTGTCCTCCTTTAACTTACCATGGCATAGCTTATTTCCTTCTTGTGCTCAAAGGCAGCTACTTTTAAGAAACAAGTCTCTACCTTTTCCCACATCCAGTCTGTGCTGTCTCCAGCTGTTTTCATCTGCCAAAGAACATTAGGCAAGCATTCCTTCTGTTCCCTGCCACGTCCAAAGCTTAAATAGCATTTGTAAACCAAGTTAAATAACATTTGTAAGATAGGGTGGGTGAAAATAAAAGCTATGGTATTAGTCTGGGCCACTAAGATTTATGAAGAACTCAACTCAGTACCATTTTGATAGGCTGAGATCACATCCAGAGGCCAGCTGATGGGTACAGGGATTTTCACAACGGACCATTTACTGCAAATGAAGGAATAAGTGTGTTAGCAATTAAAGACTTTGGGGGAATGTAAAAGCTGAGCCCCTGGAATTGGATTTAAATGTGACTCTTCTGTTTTCTGTGATTGATCAGGCTTGTGCAATGCCTCAGCTTTTCATTAATGTCACTGGCTAGGTTCATGGGCTCTGCCATTTCAGCAGAAGAAAGGCCACTCAAATTCTTCTTCCATTCTCCTTTCCTTATTTCCCTGGAGTTCAAGGCTCAGCAATCAAAGTGCACATCAACCAGCTGGAACTGAAACTTTTTCTGTCTCAGTGCTCAGAGTCTGAAAAAACCCTGCTTATGCAGATCATTTGTATTGCTATTTGCCATTGCCATTTTTCTTACAAAAAGAAAAAAATAAATCACCCACATTAGTCCTGGCATCCTGTAGGATACTGTTTCTCATGCCTGTGCAGACAGGTATCCCTATCATGTGTTCATCCTATAACCATTCATGATTTCATTGGTGCATGTGTCTCTTTCAAATATATATAATTGCTCTTTAGACAGACTGAAAGATCTAGCTTAGGTCAAGGGTGATCTTCAGTTATGGAAGAGACTGAGTCATTTATTTCCACATAAGCCAAAGGATTGTCATACTTACTGGACCATTGAAGGCCTTTCAGAATTTATTGCCAGAGCTTCCCTTGGATCTTATGAAATCTTTAATCATGACAGTATCTTAAAAATAAACAAACAAACAAACAAAAACGCAAAACACCAAAAAAAAAACCAAAACAAGAGTAATAAAAATAACAGAAAAGTAGCACTTATTTTCTTCGTAACATTTTAAGGAGTCAGCTGGCTAAAACTAGAGAAAAATGAAATTCTGGCCTTTTTTAAATTGACGTCATGCTTTTTTTGCTTACTATAAGTATGGGTATGTATAGGCAAATACTTCTTTCATCTATGGCATTTGCAGTGTAAATAACACATCACTATCTTTAAGGTCTCTTTCAGTCCAAACTATTTTATTATATTTTCTGGCATATATGAAATCATCTTCTGAGGATTTTTTTCTTACAGTATTGCTGTTAAGAAAAACATATGTTACTTAGGCACCCCATGATGTTTGCCTGAGTGAAACTGAACAAAAGGAATTGGCATGTTATGAGTGCCAGAAAGGGCAGGTAAAGAAGTGATATACGCACTTATTTTTCCTCCTGCTTTTCTCTAGACCACCTGTCTTCAGGAGCTGCCCCTTGCTTTGTGCTGTCTCTCTGGCTGCTAACGAAGTCTGACAGCTGCCCTGCTAGCTACCTTATTCTTCGGTTAGCCAGTTGGACATTGTTGATGGAAGCTGCAGGTTTGAACGCAGAGGCATACCTTTTCACCTTCATGGCTGAGGCTCTGACCACCAACAATCCACATCCAGATTGCCAGCTGAATCTTTTATTTTATTTATACATATACACATAGAGGCACACAAGCTTGACAGACCTTCTTTTTTATTCCTTAGTGTAATAAATGATCAGAAAGTTCAGTATGCACTTGTGTAAATTTTGTAAGTTGAAGAAAGATAAGTTAAAGATTACTTAAAAGTGAGAGCACTCACAACTGCCTGTGCATGATAGTTTCTTTTTGCTCTCAGTTTTGTTGTTGACATTTTGTTTAGATGATCTCTAAAGAAACATTGAATTAGCTCAAGAAATCAACACAAAACTTTAACTTATGTCAGATAATGAGTCTGCAGTTGCATTTGGCCTCCCTGTGTGATTTAGCAGAACAGCATTATGTTTACTTTTGGCCTTGGAAATCCTCAAGCTTAACTCACAAACTTCCACTTGGGCACTTACAATAATTGCTATCTAACTGATAAATTAAAAATGACAGAAGAAGAGAAATGGCGAATGAGTTGACTAATCTAAGTTCAGCACTATAGAACAGTAGCTTGGATGATTCACCTTCAAGGACCAAAGGCAAAAACAGCATCCGTTTAGATGACGAAAACTGAGTGCTCTCCCTGAAGGGATCATAGAATCATAGAATAATTAGGGTTGAAAAGGACCTTAAGATCATCTAGTTCCAACCCCCCTGCCATGGGCAGGGACACCTTACACCGATTCATATCACCCAAGGCCTCATCCAACCTGGTCTTGAACACTGCCAGGGATGGAGCATTCACAACCTCCCTGGGCAACCTATTCCAGTGCCTCACCACCCTTACAGTAAAAAATTTCCTTCTTATATCCAACCTAAACTTCGCCTGTTTAAGTTTTAACCCCTTAACTGCTTGTCCTATCACTACAGTCTCTAATGAAGAGTCTCTCTCCACCATCCCTATAGGCCCCCTTCAGATACTGGAAGGCTGCTATGAGGTCTCCACACAGCATTCTCTTCTCCAGGCTGAACAGCCCCAACTTCCTCAGCTGTACAACCCTGTGAATTTAAAGGATATAGCATCCAAGGATTGATTTCCATTGAACCATGAGGGTCAGTGCTGATCATTTGGGAAGAGCCTCCTGCCAGCAGGAGTCTGGCAAGCAGTCGACAGAGGTGCAGGAGTACAGGCAAAAGCACTCCTTGAGTCATCATGGTTGGACAGTGCATGCACACACTTCAGTGCTGCAAGATATACCATATATTGATCTTGGCCAAAACCAGAAATTAACTGTATTTTCATCAGTAAAGCAACAAACGGTTCCTTTGGTTCTTTTTCAGCACTACATGTTATCTACAAAAATGCAAAGAGAGGAAATATGGTTAGTCTTTCTTCATACCATTAGCCCAGTTTGTTACAGTGCTTTAAATCCCTATGGAATTTTACCTGTTCTCTCCTTTGTTGATCAGTAGAATATATCATATCTGCTATACTACAGTTTTTGTTTGGACTTCAGGGTTTGCCTCTTTTTTCACCTATTGAAAATTACTTAACACCTCAGTCTCAATATGGCATAATTTACCTTCTCTCTAGAGGATGAAGAGGCAAAAATACTGAAACAAAGCAATATCTTCATCAGTTTGTTAGGAAAAAATGCATAATAAAATACTTTATCTTTCTTGTAAGAATGATTTGAAAAATGGTTATGACCAAATAAAGAATTTTTCAGAAACAAAATGTATTTTGCAGACTGGAACTTTCATATTATTCTCCAGTCAGGATTTATATTATTTATTTAGTCATATGGAATTTGTTTCCAAAAAAAATGTTAAATTGGAAATTGGATTTCTCAAACCCTACACTGTATCATTACCATAACTCAGATTAATTTCACTCTGGTAATTTCAATTCATTTGATATTTTTTTAATGAAAAAGAAGGAAAATTATTTCTCCCTGTAACAATGTGTCATTGCTGGCTATCAGTGCAGTATCAGAGGTTATAAATACTCTAAAGAGTGCCTACTGAGTTGGCTTAAAAACTATATTTATCAAATGCTAGATGAAGTCTAGCAATACAGGAATGGTGCTGAGCACACATTAATTCATTCAGCTAGGTGCATTTCCAGTGTTTAACTCCTTTCTCTCATGCGACACCATTTCTAGCACTGAAGTTATTTTAGTTATATTAAATATCTCTGTGCAACTCAAGGAAAGTGGCATTTCAGATCTCTGCTGGATTTCTTAAAATCATAATCTCTCTGGCCTTTCCCAGTTCAGAGGAAATGTACTGTAGAAAGGTACGTGTTTTTGAAAAGTCATCGGTAGGGGTAACATGAGTGAATGTTATTTTAGATTGTGTCATTTTCTTCCATTTTAAAAAATATGTATTAGCAGCTATGGGCATGAAGGTATGTATCTATATATACATAAATATGTTTAAAGTATTAGTATTTATAAGCATGGCTATAAATATCATGTTAGCAACAGCCGTTCTCATCCAGCTGTTACACAAGGTTTTGCATAAAACCCCTGTATTGAGGTCATCAGGAGGTGGAGGGAGAATATTGGATTGCTTTCACTTGTGCCCCAGGTGGCTGCCTAAAGATTAGTTGCAATTTAGTACAAATTGCATTATATCAAATTTAATTCATAACCAAAGTATTGCAGGGTGCTCCAGTTGATTAATAAGTGTTGAGGAAGAAGGATTTCAGAACATGTATTTAATATGTCATTCTCATGGAGTAAAAAAAAAAAAAAAAGAGAAGGAAATGAAGCAAAGATGTGTGGCTTCACTCTTTCATAATTAAATCATGACACTGTCAAGAATTTAAGGTGACAACTGCTATCTAAGCAAGATAAAATGGCCACAAAGTTGAAGTTACTTTATAAGCTTATTCAGTTACATAGACTAAATTTTAGCTACTGTGAATGCTAAAGAACTTAGGACAGGTATTACTGCCTAACAGCACCCAGAGCAAGCAAAACTACTTGCACATACATGAAATCTCTGACAAATGCTTCAGAGCATCAACCACTGTGCAAATTTGGAGTGGTATGCAGTATGTCACATCAGAGTTGTGTCTGTATTTTAAGTACCTGATGCCAACTTTGAGAACTGGTCACATGAAGTCTGTTGAAAAAGTCTGTTCTTTAAAGCAGAGGGTAAGCCTAATTCCTCCGAAGTAAATTGTTTTTCATCTCAACAGAGCAGTTACCGTCTCTACAAGTATCTTGTCTTTTAACAAGTGATTTATAATTCTTTCAGATATAATTAATACATTCTCTGTTTAAAGATACAGATATAAAACAGAAGTACTGTTTCCTCAAGGTGTGCTGAGCTGTTTTCTTTAAACAGTAAAACCTGAGAACCATTAGCACTTATTAGGAGCACAGAGGAAGAGAAAATGCCAGAAACATCAATGTGGCTACCGCTTCAGCCAAGGTGCTTTTGTATCAAAGCATGGGCCCGTTTGACTTGTGTATGACTTACCCTTTACAGCCTGTGTTTCCACCCTTTCTGTTTAAATGGAAAACAATAATAGTAGTGTCACGTTGCATTTCTTTTATCACAGACCTAAAATTGCTTTTTAAGAGTGTTCAGTATCACTATTTTTGTCATCCAGAGTGGGAATAGAGGCCAGAAGCACTAAAAAACACTTGGGCGTGATTAAACAGCAGAGCTGATAGCAAAATATGGTGTGCATAATCTGCAGACTTAGATTTGGACACATTGGCTTTCAGCATTTTGGGTGAACCTCTTCAATAATGTTGATTGAATGTCTAGTATCCTAAGCATATATCTGCTTCCCATTTGGGCAGCATTCCTTCTACCTGTGGATGTGAAAGTTGAGGGACAAGGCAGCTGCTTACTTTTTTTAGGTATAAACTGCCTACTTTTTTTTAATTTCAGGTGGAAAATTAGTGCTAGTGGTTGAAGAGGATTGATATCTGGCTATTATAATAATAAGTAATAAATACAGCTATAATGAATTATATGATTAATAACTGTGTACTGTGTAATTACATTATACAAATGAATTATACATACTAACTATCATATATAGTGTATATTATACAATTATAACTGTACTTAATTGTAGTATTTCTGGTAATAACTTCCCTTCAGCCTATGTACTTTGACTAGTTTATAATTCATCAGTTTTACCCCCGCTGTATACTCTGTATCATTTTAATACATTTTAAAGGCAAACAAGAGCTGTGGGTTTGCATTTGAAAGTCACTTCTAAAGAAACAAATGTTACATCTCTCATATTCTGCAAAACTTGTCTGAAGAAGTGTCCATAGATTTCAAGGCACCTGACAGCCGATGCTTCAGCTCCCTTTGCTATCGTTGTAGTGCCAGTCATTCCCTCCTAACACGAATGGCTCAGCAGGCTAAAATACAGCTGTTTGAGAGAGAAGTCCAGGAGTGGTTACAGCCTTTTCAAATTCAGGAAATTCTCAGGAGAGATAAGGTGGCAATTAGTTTTCCAGATGTAAATATTTTTAAACTAATTCAACAAATTTTAACTGAGGTGTGCACTATCCAAGCTCCAAAGAGCTGCAAAGACATTTAGCTGCACACAGGTTTGTTCATTTTTCTGCAAGTGCCCTCAGTGCCAGAGATGTTCTGCTTCCAGCTCTATAAAGAATATCTTGAAAAAGATGGGTGAAGTTGTTTGCCTTGAAACAGTTGCCAGATAGTGTTATTTGTCCACAGCCAGCATCTCAGGATTTGTCAGATTCTTAGTATGGAAAGGGTAAAGTACTGAAGTAAAACTGGCAAGCTCAGGAAAGAAGTCATGGTAATCTGAGCACTGATACTTGAAGGCTGGCTTGGCACCAAGAGAAAACATGATCAATGCTGAAGTCAAATACTGCTTTTATAAGTAGAATTTCAGTTCCCTTGGATCAAAACCGATAACTTTTGGCATTGATCTCCAATTTTAGCAGATAAGAGCATTTCTGAGTGGCAGGACTCCTTTGATTGAGGAGTTAATAGGGCCGCTGCTTGGGTAGTTATAAATTAACTGGTTATTGATAAGTTATTTGTAGCATGTCTCATAAAGTGAATAAGGAAATCCGTATATATGGATACAAGCTATCCCTTCCCTTCAATTATACTACTTTTCAGCACATTGTGTTACCTCTAACGTTCTTTTGAAATAGTCTTCTCTCTGATAAACCCACTGTATTTCTGGTTAAAGACAGAAATATAAAAACAGGGAGATATGAATTGCAAACATCAGGGTTTCTCCCTACAGCTTTGGGAGAATGCCCACTCATTCTTTAAGAGGGCCTGAATTTTTATACAGTAATTTATGTTTATCAGTAAATCAGTTTAATCCTGAGAACTGCTGAGCTCCCTTCAAATCATACTTGTTTTCCAACATTTTATTTACACTGGTATCAATGGGAATTATGGATGCTTAGCAGATTTTAGAATCAAGTCCTGCATCTCTGTTATGAAAGGATGCTTTGCTTACTTCTGTGCTCTGTTTCTGCTGCAAAGCTGCTGCAGCAAGCAAATTTAGTATGGATTTTCCTCACAGCAATCAAGGTCTAGCGTTTAGGGGTTTTTCTTTTCCTCTATTCCCTGATTTCTATGGTACTGGCTCATGGCATAGGAAGTATCAGTTTCCATGGCAACATTAACCATATGAAATGTTTTATAAGTTCAGGAGGTAGGGGTTGTAGAAGAGATGGCATTTATCCTCTCTAAACTGGTAACTGAAAGATGGGAATGGAGTTCCTGCCATAAGTACCGGTACTATTCAAAGACATACTGTCTGGTATAACAGACGCTGGGACTTGGTAGTATGAACACTTCTAGCTAGCTGGACTTCTAGTCCCTTCATCAGCCTGACAGTAGTTTAGTTTCACTTAAGAGAGCAGCAACTACCACATTGCCTCTTTTTCCAAGGAAGTGTGGGAATGGGAGGTCATTCTGGTAATTTTTTTATACACAATAGAATTATTGTGATACCCCATTAGGACTGGAGCTTCAGTTTTGTCCTTTGGGTGCTTGTTTGGTTCCTTCCTTTTCTTCATACGTCTTAAAAATCAAATGTTACTCTATAAGGACAGTCCTAAGCGAATAAAAGAAATCAATATTTTCCTGAATAGAGTATTATAAGAATCTGTTTCATGCTGTAGGATAGTACCTGTCATACCAAAAATAAATGGGAGGGAGGAGAGGACTTGACTCCCCTGGTCATCAAACATTCAGAAGCTTCAGGGGGTGCTCTGCAAGCAATCTACAGCCAGGGAATTACATTATATTTCATTACCCTAAGGTTGTGAAGAGGGTCTGTAGCACAGTGAGGAGCGTTCTGGTTTTGCACTCATTAAAGTAAAGCTTTGAGAGGACTGAATAAGGAGAACCAAAAGTTCTTTACATTTTTCACAGCATGGAGAACTGTAGATTATGAAAAGGCAGTACTGACAATGATTTTCAATGAGGCTGCATGACAGCAGGCCTGGAGGTGGTGGATCATGCACTCCCCACCCCACAGCGGAGGTACTTCTTTCATCTAGAGACAGGGGATCATTGGAGCCGAACCTGCCAAATCAGCTGCCACTCTGAAAACAAACTTTTTTCTACTGTGCCTTTTTAAAGGGAAATAATATACTAGAAGATTAGCTTCCTTCATTGTATGAACTATATGATACTGCAACAAACATGTATTACAGCTTTCTAAGCTCTCTCCAGGTTATTAACTGACTTGAGAGTTGTTTTCAGGTCTTAACTGACCTGAGAGTTGTTTTGACCACTTTACATTTTCTGCTCCAAATCTGTCAGATCATTACCTAACCCTTGTTTTTGTAACATTGCTGAAGTTGGTTTTGCCCTCTTGGACAGCTTTATGTTTCTTTGTTTTATGTAAGCAAGAACATCGTTCTTATGATTCAGTGCATATAGAGCAAATTACAGTAAGACTCAGATTTGAATTATCTAGGTCTCAAACAGACTCTGAATGTGCCCCTGGCTCTTCAGTTGTCTCACTGTTACCTCTGACAGTGAAATCTTGTCTCTATTAATCTCACATCAGCATGCCCTGCAGTGAGACTTAAGGGAGAGTCCATCAGAATCAGATTCCTTGTTGAGACTTCAGTGCCTGAAATAGTAGTTGGGTATCCATAATTGTTTGTATCCTCTTACATAAGAAGAATGCAAGGCAAATGTCATTTGTTGAGAAAACATGTAAAGATGTAGGTACTGGGAAAAAGTAATTGTTGCTATAAAATAAGTTACATCCTGAAGATATGAGAGGGATCTATATCACAGATGTATGTACAATTAAATGTATCCCAGGTAAATATTTAACATATAAATATACATTCAAATAACTTTGACCCTTCATTATGATGATTTCTTGGAAAAGAAATTTGTCATGAAAACTGACTGTTATCCCAGAATTCTGTCATTCCTCTGAGTTTTGTAAATCATCTTCAATTTCAGTGATAGCAAACATTTTAAATCTGGCACCCTTCTCCTCAGATGTATTCTCTGGAATACCTTTGGCATAGGTATTTCGTAAAGGGGTCAATAAGAGACTCTTGTCTCAAAATGAAACACATGAACAGAAGGGAAAGCCAGAGGAACAGAAGGCTAAAATGTCATGAAGGAAATTGAAGCAGAGAGATGAGATGAGATGAGGTCGAAAATTTAACAAGACAGATGAGCAGTGAGTTGATTTATTCTGCTAGAAAGTAATCATGTTGTGCTCCTTTGTTTTGCAAGGGCTATCCTGCTTTTTCTGTCCATGATACAATGCCTGTGTAGGCAGTATACAATCCTTCACAGATTGTTTCAGCAGTGACACATCACTCAACTCTGCAAGTGCAGAAAGTCTTTTTGAATTTTTCCAGCTCTGCTTAGGCCAGAGGATTTGCAGGGTGGCCATGACATGCTTTAGCAACTTGTGAAGCTCTTCCAGATATAAGAAAGCCAAGGCAGAGACTATTGTTGTTTATGGATTTTTTCATTTTATATTTTTTTTTAGAAACATAGAATTTTAAAAATACTGAGCCTTAACTTGATAAACATATCCCTAATACCTAGTGTGTATTGCAAATATTTTACATGTTTATGCCAAGCTTTTTTCAAGTATGTATTTTCAAATAACATAAATTACATCATTTTTTCATAGAAAAGTTTAATTTTTGCTAATTATAGAGGAAGATGACATTTCAATACCATTCTCTGATGAATTTAAACCATTTCTCTCAGCAAACTACTTTTGGGGTCTTTTTAACATTTTTCTTTCTTTAGTCAAGGTTGTTTCTTCTTTCTTTAACAATGGTAATAGCTGAAGTGGAGGGGTGTTCATAAAAACCACTGTGAGTCTATTCATTTAGAATGGTGGGGTCTGTGTGGGAATTATAAGACATTTCAATGAAAGTTACAACTTATCTCTTCAAAACCTTTGTGATATTTTGACAGTTTAATTTAAATGATATAGGGAATATATATGCAGTTATGTACTTCCTTGCTTTCCTTCCCACTTCACCACAATGTAAGGAACAAAAAAAAAAAAAAGAAATTTAAAAAAAAAAAAAACAACCAACAAAACCCCACAAACTTCTATTTTCATCTGTTTTCTATAGGAGTGAGAGAAATCAGTTAGTGGCTTTTTTCCTCACAAGTTCATCCACTTCTTGATGTCAAACCTATCTAATAACTGGAGTGCTGTGCAAGTAACTTTTCATTCATTTTGAAATGGTACCTCCCTGATTCTTTCTGTTATAAGTTGTGTGCTTGGAAGTTCAGGCACAAAAAAAGCAATTAGGAGGAAAAAAAAATAAATTACAAACTCACATATTTCTTGTGCCACTCATTTCTCATGGTGTTTAGTTAGTTGCTCAGTTAGCCATGAATATGTTAATCAAATGTGTACTGTTCTGCTTTCTCTAAGTCACCAACTACATTTGTCTCTAAAAGCAGAGTAGCTAAAGGAACTTAATTCTGTTCTGGAACGGCGTTAAAACTTATTTGCTTGCTTTTTTCTAACTGCTTTAGGAAGTGTAAGACTGATGTCAAGAAAGGCTTACTTTCCTGCCCATGAAAGTAACAAAGGAAATGTATCCATCAGCGTTTCCACTGGTACAGGTTTCCACCTGTGACTGAAGTAGGCAGCTTTTACTTTTCAGCTTTTTTGGTTTTCACAGGCAGATATAGGAAGGTCTTTGCATGACGAAAAAGCACATTATCTGCTTTCTAGATCCATGAGCAATTCAAGTCTGAAGCATAGTCTTGGAACTTTTTCTACCTGATCTCCATAATCATGAGAAGTGTATTTTCCCTGAAAAAAAATAATATATATAAATAAATAAATAAATAAAATGAGCCATGGTCAATTCAGAGAATGAACCACTCTCTGAAAGACCTCAAGCTTATTTATGCTCACCTCCCAAAAGCTGCTTCACATGCCCGATGTGTCCAGACAGTGAACCTCATCTGCAGAGTAGTTGCTTTCTGAAGATAGGAGATAACTGTCTCCATATTTTTCTCTAGAACATCCCAGAATCCCTCGTCTTCTTAAAATGCAGCTTGTGGCACAAACCCAAGATCCTAGTCATCTGCATTAGGAAAAACATGAGGAGTTAGTTAGTCTTCTCTTCATCATCACAGCAAAGACATTGAGTTCTTGGAATCACTGGGTGAACACAGCCAAAGCACCTTCATGACTGAACTAAGTAAATTAGCCAGAGAAATGTATGACTAACTACCTCTTTTGCTCATGGCAGGTCAAACTAAAGCTCCTGTTCTTTTCAGTATCTGAAAACAAAGACACATACCGTGGGGCTTGTGTACACAGAATTACCCAGAAGCTTGAGTAGTTTTATAGATCTGGGGCACATGTTTTCCTCTCTCCTGTGTAGGCAAACTATTTTTGCAATGAAATTATTCTGAATATTGAAAGGAAGAAGACATCTCTTCCCCTCTACCTTTTTATTTATTTACTTTTTCCTTTTGGCTGCGTTTGACCATGAGAGAGAGCATTGTTCCTGTCCCAAGAAGGAATTACTGTCTTTGAGGGTAGAGTACTGAGTGACTCGGTAATAATTTCTGTTCTGCTTAAAGATTATCTTTACAGTGCATACAGTGTGTCATTCTCTCCATGCAAAAAAAGCAAACATTTACATTTTTAATCAACCCCACAAAAAAGTCATAATTATGGAATTATCACAACAATATCCTAGGCAGTATATCAGTAATGAATCTGGCATCTCTTTAATAATAAAACTGAATCTGTGTCTACCTCTGACCTTTGATTCACACATAAAGTTAAACTTTTGTAGCATAAATTATACCTGTCTACCTACCTGTATCAATGCAAACTTGGTTCTAATGACTCAGACCTCATTAAATAAGGATTAATATATATTAAATATGTAATTAAATGGTAGGGATAAGGACTGTTTCACTTTTATCATGACCAATCCATCTTCAGCATGTATCAAAATAGTGGTTAGAGAATTTTAATTTGAGTTCTGCACTACTATTCTTCCTTTCTCTTCTATGACTTTAAATGGACATCACTGATAATAGTGAACAGACTTTTTTCAAAAGCACTGAAATTATCTCTTTCAAAAAGTTCACTTGCCTACACAGCAGACTAATGTAGCTGCACTAGGGATGACTGCAAAAGTGAAAGAATCTTGCTGCCTTTTACAATTTACCCTGCTTTTGACAAAGGGCTAGTTTCAGTATTGCTTTTCTGCACTGAATCTGCAGTGTAGGCTTTCCAACAAGCCTCTAAGAATTCAAATAGAAAATCTAGCGGTCTGAGCTGGGTACGTGTTTTATCATGCTAGACATTGGGACTTCAGTTCCTAAATCAGGTTAACATTAGAGGACACAATGCTCACTTCTGCAACACCTGTGAAGGTTCAAGAAGGTACCTCTCTTGAAATTTCTGTTGTCTCTTCAGTTTTGAAACAAGTCAGTGGGCAATAGAGAGTTTTCTTCTTTGTTCTTCAATGTTGGTAAAAATCCTTACTCAGCCATGTCCAGAGGGATGGTAGGAGCACTAAAAATGCTTCATTTTGTCTCTTCAGCCCACCATAGTTATTAAGAAGTCAGTTTTGAGTTAAATTTGTGTATTAAGCCACACCAGCCTTTTCAGGCTGAAGTGTCTGGTTGTTTTAAAAAACATTTGTATCATCTGCTTTGATGGTCTTCTGAGAGATTTCTACTCTGACACTACATTTAAGAGAGCTTATTTTGGAAAAGCACAATCAAAAGAAATACTCCTATATATTTGGGGTTTAAGCTGCAGGATTTAGTTTCTGATTTCTGTTTGCACTCAAATATGTACATATATTTTAATTAAAATAATAGGACTTTTTCTTTATATTACCTGTCATTGTTTGTTTTTAAAGCAAGAGAAATGCTTTTGTATTAACGGCTTTTTTTTTTTGTATTCTTCCTATCCTAGGTATTATTTTAACATCTCTGGTCCTAATGTGATGACAGAATACAAATATATCCTAATTTTTACCTTCCTCCTGGCATTAGAGTCCTAGTCAACTTTTTTTCTGGAAATAGGAACCTAAATAAATTGTTGTTATAATTTAAATGCTGTTTAATGCAGTGTCCTACTAGGGACTTATTTTGCTTGAGCTGGATAAAAGATTTTTTCCAAATTCAGATGAAAGTGTAGGTAGATTAAATGGGAATAAATGAGCTTGAGTTCATTTTAAGGGTAAGGTATTTGTTGACAGATGAGGTAAATGTGTGGTAAATGTGGGAGGAAAGAGGACATGTCAAATGACCTCCCATGGAGGGGAGGGGAAAAAGAACTGAACAGAAAAGGACAGAACAGAACAGAAATTTCAGTTAGAAGGGACTTACAGTGATTGTCTAGTTCAACTACCTAACCACTTCAGGGCTGACCAGAAGTTAGAACATGTTATTAAGGGAATTGTCTGTCTTTTAAGCACCAACAGGCTTGGGTGTCATGATTTAACACCAGCCAGCAACAAAACCTTACACAGTCTTCCTTGGTGGGATGGGGGAAAGAATCAGAAGAGTAAAAGTGAGAAAACTCGTGGGTTGAGATGCAGACCATTTAACAGGTAAAGCAAAAGCCGTACGCACAAGCAAAGCAGAACAAGGAATTCATTCACCACTTCCCACGATCAGGCAGGTGTTCAGCCATCTCCAGGACAGCAGGGCTCCATCATGCATAATGGTGACTTGGGAAGACAAAAAGCCATTAAGTCCCAAATTCCACCCCTTCCTTCTTCTTTCAGCTTTATATGCTAAGCATGACATTATGTAACAAAAAGAGAGAGAAATAAACCCCAAGAAAACAAGTGATGTATATGAAAAATGATTGTGCGCTGCCAACCAACTGATGCCCAGCCTGTTCCTGAGCAACAGCCCCCAGCCAGCTTTCCCCCAGCTCTACATGTTGAGCATGATGCCATATGGTATGCAATACCACTTTGGCCAGTTAGGGTCACCTGTCCTAGCTGTGTCCCCTCCCACCTCCTTCTGTGCACCCCCAGACCTCTTGCTGGTGAGGTGGGGTGAGGCAGAAAAGGCTTTGGCTCCGTGTCAGCACTGCTCAGCAACAGCAAAAATATCCCTGAATTATCAACACTGCTTCCAGCATAGGTCCAGAACAGAGCCCTATGCCAGCAAGTGGGAAGGAAAATTAACTCTGTTCCAGCCAAAACCAGCAGAGTGAAGGATCAGCCACCTTTCCAGGATGTCTGTTCTGGTCTTTGGCTGTTAAAGAAATGCTTCCTATTGCCAAGTCTGAACCTCCCCTGATGCAGCTTTGAGGTATTCCAATGCCTCCTATCCCTGGATCCCAGCAATAACAGCTCAGGACCTCCCTCTCCACCTCCCTTCCTTAGGAAGCTCTAGACAATAATGAGATCGCCCCTCAGCCTTCTTTTCTCCAAATGAAACAAACTAGTCCTCCTCTGCTCTGCACAAGACATGCCTTCCAGCCCTTTCACCAGCTTTGTTGCTCTTCTCTGGATGTATTTGAGTTTCTACATGTCCTTCTTGAACTGTGGGGCCCAGAACTGCACACAGTACTCAAGGAGAGGCCAAACCAATGCTTAATACAGTGGGATAATCACCTCTTTTGACCAGCTGGTTATACTGTGTTTGGTGCAACCCAGGATGTGGTTGCCCTCCTGTCTGACAGGGCACATAGCTGACTTGTACTGAGCCTGCTGCTGACCAGACCCCTTTCTGCAGAGCTGATCTCAGGACAATTCTCTCCCAGTTTATACTTGTGTCCAGAAGCATCAGGCATTAGCCATCCCACCACCCCTCATTCTAGTACACTCAAAAAATTACTCATTCTATCCTTTCATAAGTTTCTTGATCTACCGCAGTCTTCTTAGCCACTCCGTCAAAAAGCCACTCTGCTCTCCAAAATCTTTATACAAAGTCGGGGGGGGGGGGGGAAGGGGGGGGTATAGTATGACTGTTAATTTACACTGCAATCCTTTAATCTACTTCCCACTAGGTAATAATAATTTACCATCTTGGAAAAATCCATGACCTCTCAAAACTGTTTTTGTTTGCTTCAACAATGTTCTTTTACTGTATATCTTCTATCCCTTAGCAAGAGAGACGCAATACATAGAATAGAAACATAGAATGCATTTGGGCTGGAAGGGACTTTAAAATCTATTAGTTCCAACTCCACAGCCATGGGCAGGGACACCTTCCACTAGACCAGGTTACTCCAAGCCCTGTCCAACCTGGCCTTGAATACTGCCAGGGATGGGGCAGCCACAGCTTCTCTGCACAACCTGTGCCAGTGTCTCACCACTGTCATACTAAAGAATGTCTTCTTAGCGTCTAATCTAAATCTCCCCTCTTCCAGTTTAAAACCATCCTTCCTTGCCTATCAATACATGCACTTGAGAAAAGTCCGTCTCCAGATTTCCTGTAGGCCCGCAGTTAGGTACTGCAAAACTATTATAAGGCCTCCCCCGAGCCTTTTGTTTCTCCAGGCGGAACAAGCTGAACTTTCTCAGCTTCTCTTTCTAGGAGAGGTGCTCCAGCCCTCTGATCATCTCTGTGGACCTTCTCTGGACTCGCTTCAACATGTTTCAGTTTTGTCTTGCACCTCTGTACCTAACCCTCTCCAAAGGACAGTTGGAGAGTTGGCCAGATAATAACAATTCAGGTCTGGAAGGTGAGTTGAAGGCAGTACTATGTCCCAGCATGGGGCTCAAGCATCATGTTCATTGGCTGTGAGAAGCAGGAGAGAAGGAAGACGGGATGTAATTGACTCCAGCCACTGTTTGCCAGGACCAGGACCTTCTGGAGAATCCTTCAGGGGTGGGAAGATCCATATGCTTTTTGGCTGTGCTGCTCTTTCCATCTCCACACCCGCAGAGTGAACTGGAGGATGGCTTGACTGGATAATTCACAGGGGAAGATACTGATATGAATTCATGCCAGCCTACAGTGACTTGCTCACTAGAGTCTGAATTGCCTGTGAACAGCTCTCAGCAGCTCTCATTTAAACCACAAAAATGTCAAAATATTTTATTCAGTGGAAAACATAAGTGAGTGATCAGAGCTGACTATTTCTGAGTTCATGCCTTTTAGCAAACTTTTGAAATGAGTTCTTCTCCCTAACCCCAGTAAAAAACTCATATGTTTTCAGGTTTTGAAGGGGGGGGGGTATTTCTTTTCTAAAGCTCTACTTTAAAATAAATTTCTCACATAGAGGCACTGATCCCATTCATAGTAAAGTGAGTGATAAAACTACCATGGACTACAAAATGGCAGCAGAGTAGTCTTTATCTTCAACTTTGCAAAACATCTGGAGTCTATCTGTTATACTACTGGGAAGTGGAAGATTTTAAAACAATAAAGCAGCAAGGAAAAATTGTAAGCAGTAGTGAAGAGAAATTATTGTGATTAGAGCAAAATCATTTATTACCCTATGCCTTCCTTACAGAGAAAAATATTAGACAACTATTACATAAAAAAGCCAAGTTTAGCCTTTCCCTGGAATAGTCTTCTACTACTTACATAGTAGCTAGATAAAATAATGTTTATAATTTAGCAGCAGTTCTTAAGTCCCTTAATTTCATTGCACTGATCAAAGACTTTCCAATACATTAAACAGAAATACTGATTTGGGATTAAGTCTTAGCTACAGAAGGTGAAAAAGGGTGAAAAAAATATTGCTGTCTTTACTGTTCTTATGCTTATTATCACTTCCAATTTTTTTCTTATGCTTCTTTTAATTTTTTTTTCTTACTCTCGTTCTTACTGAATTCACTTGCTCCCTGTCTCTGAGGCTTTGAACATCCACTGCAGTCTTTGGGAACTAGAAGTCATAAATGCTGAAAGTTTTTTTCAGAATCATGTCATCAAGGTATCTTGTATATTAAGGTTAGAGGTTGAAAAATGCAAAAAGTACTGTCAGTGCTTTAAGTAACTTGAGCTTGTTTTGCAGTATTTTGCAAAATTAAAATATAAAAGGAGCTTTTATTATTAGCTGCAGCTATGTGATGGCTGAAAGGAAAGGATTTGTTCAGAAAAGCCTGTGTATTTTTGTATTTTGTATTGGAATCATCCAAATGTTTCCCTTTTAGTTAGGCCTTTTGAAAGATTGATTCAGCAGACAACAGCAGCCATTATTAATTTTAAGATAGCCACTATTAATTTTGTAGCAGCAGTATTGTCTCTCGGTTTGTATGCAATGTGAATTGAAACACTCCCAAAAAAATAGATCAAATTTAGGGTCTACATGCTGATATCTAAGGCTGGCTTATTTTTGGTATGTCATTTTAAGTAATCACCATTACCACCTTGATTTTGTTTGCCCCTCTATTTAAAATACAGTTGGCCTACAAACACCTCCAGAATCTCATTATCCTCCAAATTCCTCCATAATTCTTGTGAAAGCTTTCTAGAGGAGGCAGTGCTCACATGCTTGTAATAATCTTATTCTCTCATGAGTTCTTCAAGGTTGTAATACTAAGCACCCTCACCTGCCAAAGGCATTTTCTGTCTTCTGTCATTTTTTTCAAGCTGCCTTGCCATAGGTAGCTGTGATATCCTTGTTTCCTAAGTGAAGAGGCCTATAGGTGTTATGCTTTCTGGGTATAGATTGATCTCCTACCAAGAAAGTTGGAACAAGCTCCTCAGTTTCAGCCAAATTTGGCAGCGGGCTGTTTCTCAAAGCTAGTAATTTTGCATTAATTTTGTACATATAAGGCTAGAAGAAGTATCCTAATAAAGCTTTCAGCAAAAAGAGTGTGCAGACTAAGTATACTTTTTTTCTAGTCATCGAAGAATGCATATGGGAGCTCAAACATGAAAGAAAACACTGTTTGTTAGTAAGGAGACCATTAATTCTGAAGGTCAAGGAATCGCTTGTTCTATGTTTCAGTAGTTCTTAACACAGTTCATCTGTAATATGCAGGTAGTAATATGTTACCAAAGAATAGTAACACGTGGGAGAATATTTCAGTATTCCTTAGAAAGGAAAGCATAATTCACTGAAGATGAAGACAGCATGAAGACTCCTTTGATTTTATGGACATTTCCCAACACAATATAAATCTAAAATACAGTATAATGCTAAAATGTAGAGAAGCACATCAATCCAATCTAATATTCAGTGACAGACAAAGTTGAATCAGGTAATAGAGGATATATTCCTTATATGTTGTTATGTGAATTTCTAAGATCATTACTCTATGGAACAGCTGTGCCTGTTTGTAGCCCTGTCCTATAAGCTTCTGTGGCAGATATCTTCACTTTCACATCTTTAGCATCTAAGTCCCTGAGCCACAGGAATCCATCTCATTGAAAGACCATGTAGAGCAACCTGACAAGTCTGAGCACCATCAAAATTTCACAGTACCTTCACTTCATTAATATTTTTCCAAAATTAAAATTCTAGATTTTCATCACATTTTAATAAAAATAAAATTCTGCTCTTTACCACAGCAAGACTGCGCTGTCAGAGTAAGCCTACCAGAAATAACTTGCAGTGTAAAAAGATAGCACAGTTCAAATGCGTTCACAATCCCTTAAACCTAAGCAGTTTGGGTTGACCAAGAATTAGTATCATTTCTTTCTTTCCTTAGGATGCCTGTTAGTTATGTTAAACTGAACTCATTTGCATCCTGTGACTTGAATAAAGATAGATAGTAGAACCTTTCCAAATCAGATTGCTCATCTGAGAGGGAGAAAAAAGATGCCCTTATTTTTTCCAGAAACAATGACTACCCTATCAGTTGTAACTTGTTGAATCTGAAAGAGCTTTTATTATTATAATTATCTTCTGATTGAATTTTTTAGACATCTATGATTATAACAATGCAGCTTTTATTTTCTTTTAAATAATATGATTCCCAAAGACAAACACAATGGCTGGAATAAAACAACAATAACACAAAAAAAAAAAAGGAAAAAAAAACAATGGGGATTTTGCCAGAATACAAAGAGAACACATCTTTGTTAATCAGAAAACAGCAAAGCACAGTACAACATCTTCGAATCTTGCATTGTGCTTTGAAAACTGGAGCCCATTTGGGAAATTTCATTTCATTATGGAATGTCATTGTACCTTGGATTCTGTTTTTTCTTTTCCTTCTCTACCAATCCATTTCAAAAGTCTTATAGATTATGTTTCATGTTTTGGTATACAATTATATAAAAAATCATTGTGGCTTATTCTTGGGTAACTATGCTTCCCAGTAGAGCAGGTTACTTACCAAAATCTTTCAGATGGAAACTCATGGGACAGAGTTCCACTCAGATAGAAACAAGCAGGAGGGCCTCTGGGAGTTCCTGCAAGGGAGGAGACAACAGTGACCCCAAAGAAGTTGAAACATTTAGAAGCAGAACATAACCTGCTGCATCTACATCTCATGCACCTGCATTTCATGGACACCTGGTTGACCAGTTTTTCCACAACACAAGTTCAAGCTACTTAGAAAATAGAGTTCCAACAAAGTCCCCCTACAGGCACCCTCTCAGTAAAGAAATGCTTCCTATTGTCAAGTCTGAACCTCCCCTGAAGCAGCTTTGACAAATTCCCATGCATCCTATCACTGTATCCCAGGGAGAAGAGCTCAGCACCTCCCTCTCCACATCCCCTCCTCAGGAAGATGTAGGGATCAATGGGGTCACCCGTCAGCCTCCTTTTCATCAAACCAAAAAACCCAGACTCCTCAGTCCCTTCTTCTAGAACATGCCTTCCAGTTCTTTCCTGGAGAATGTCGTTCCAAAATTCTCTGCTGCTTGTGAGGTAAACCTGGCTTTACATCTTGTGTACAGAGGTTTACAGTGGAATTACATGGAGCTAAGCTGTCAACCCCTGAAAAAAAGAGGGAACCGTGAAAACAGAAAGGAAGCTCTAAATGTAACAAATCTTGGCTGTGTATTGCTCTTTTTCTGTAGGATTTCATACTCAAAGTAAATGTGAGAGAAGATTTACACAGTTTTCACCCAGAGCATATTCCTTCTGATATACCGCTATGAAATTAGGCAGCAGGGCAAGGATTAGCATGTCTTCAAAAATCCCAAGGTACCCATTTCTGATGGCTAGACTGGAAGACATCAAACCTGATTTTTCTCCTCTGGTTTGCTTTCAAATGCTAACATTTCACCTCTGGAGCACTAAATCCATTTCTCATGTACATGTTTTAAACACAGGTTGAGGTTAGCACATGCACTATTGCTTTTGACATAATAAACTGGCTTGCAAGTGAAAACCTGAAAGAGATTCTCTGGCCTCATGAAATGCAGCAAGACCATGAGGAGCCCTGGGTATAGCATTTAAGTCAAGCTCATTTTATTAAAATTTTGATCAAGCCTCATGCACAGAGAGAAACTGGTTGATTCTGGGGTAGCGGGTTCAGACTTAGACAGGGGAAGTTCAGGTTAGATATAAGGAAGAAGATCTGGGTTGTCCAGGGAAGTTGTGAATGCTCCATCCCTGGCGGTGCTCGAGGCCAGGTTGGACAGAACCTTGGGTGACATGGTTTAGTTTGAGGAGTCCCTGCCCACGGCAGGGGGGTTGGAACTGGATGATCTTAAGGTCCCTTCCAAACCTAACGATGCTATGATTCTATTCTATTATTTGATCTGAAAGTATGTTTAAATTACAAAACAGCCTGTTGATGTAGATGATCTTCTGTTATTATTCCATGTCTGGAGTATCGTGGATGGTTCCTTAGTGAAAATGATCTCACAGAAACAACAACTTACACAGTTTCACAGTATGCTAGAGATTGGAAGGGACCTCAAAAGATCATCTAGTCCAATCCCCCTGCCGGAGCAGGAACACCTAGATAATGTTACACAGGAATGTGTCCAGGCGAGTTTTGAATGTCTCCAGGGAAGGAGACTCCACAACCTCCCTGGGCAGCCTCTTCCAGTGTTCTGTCACCCTCACTGAGGAGAAGTTTCTTCTCAAGTTTAAGTGGAACCTCTTGTGTTCCAGTTTGTACCCATTACCCCTTGTCCTATCACTGTTTGCCACTGAGTAGAGCCTGGCTCCATCCTCGTGACACTCCCCCTTTATATATCTATATACACTAATAAGGTCACCCCCCAGTCTCCCCTTCTCCAAACTGTTAGAGACCCAGCTCCCTCAGTCTTTCCTCATAAGGGAGATGCTCCACTCCCTTAATCATCCTCGTTGCCCTGCGCTGGACTCTCTCCAGCAGCTCCCTGTCCTTCTTGAACTGAGGGGCCCAGAACTGGACACAATATTCCAGATGGGGTCTCACCAGGGCAGAGTAGAGGGGAAGGAGGACCTCTCTCGACCTACTAACCACCCCCCTTCTAATACACCCCAGGATGCCACTGGCCTTCTTGGCCACAAGGGCACAGTGTTGGCTCATGGTCATCCTGTCATCCACTAGGACCCCCAGGTTCCTCTCCCCTACACTGCTCTCTAACAGGTCATTCCCCAACCTATACTGGAACCTGGGGTTGTTCCTGCCCAGATGCAGGACTCTACACTTTCCCTTGTTATATTTCACCAAGTTATTCCCTGCCCAACTCTCCAGCCTGTCCAGGTCTCGCTGGATGGCAGCACAGCCTTCTGGCGTGTCAGCCACTCCTCCCAGCTTAGTGTCATCAGCAAACTTGCTGATAGTACACTCAATTCCCTCATCTAAATCGTTGATGAATATATTAAATAATACTGGTCCCAGTACTGACCCTTGAGGCACTCCACTAGTTACAGGCCTCCAATTAGACTCAGCCCCATAGACTACGACTCTCTGGCTTCTCTCCTTCAGCCAGTTCACAGTTCACCTCACTACCTGATCATCCAGACCACACTTCTTCAATTTAGCTGTGAGGATGCTGTGGGAGACTGTGTCAAATGCTTTGCTGAAGTCAAGGTAGACCACATCCACCACTCTGCCATCATCCATCCACCGTGTTATTTCCTCATAAAAGGCTAAGAGATTGGTCAAGTATGATTTCCCCTTGGTGAAGCCATGTTGACTGCCCCTCATAACCCTCTTATCCTTGATATACCTTAAGATGGCACCAAGGATAAGGTGTTCCGTCACTTTCCCAGGGATGGAGGTGAGGCTGACTGGTCTATAGTTACGCGGGTCCTCCTTCTTGCCCTTTTTGAAGACTGGAGTGACATTTGCTTTCCTCCAGTCCTCAGGCACCTCTCCCGTTTCCCAAGACTTGGTAAAGATGATGGAGAGTGGTCTAGCAATGACTTTTTCCAGTTCCCTCAGCACCCGTGGGTGCATCCCATCTGGACCCATGGATTTATGGATGTCCAGATTGCTCAACTTGTCTCTAACCCATTCCTCATTGACTAAGGCAAACCGCTCCGTTGACCTGACTTCATCAAGATACAAGGGTGCAAGGAAAAGTATCAGACACTTCATTTTGCAAAATGCTTCTGGTTAGAAATCTAAAGAGTTGTGACATAACAAACCTGGAAAGATGCATGAAGACCCTAAAGATCAAACCTGCTTATGTTCATCAAATAGGTTCATGATTTGGAGGATAGCATGCAGATGCAAAACTATAGTGCTTACTTGAACTGCTAATAGTGTCAAGGAACAGTAGCTGCAAAATCAGTGCAGGGGCTGTGTACTGAATGCAATCCCTCTGTGCTTCTATCTTGTGTGCAAATTATGAAAATTCTGGGGAAATTGCTGTGTTGGCATGGCAAGGTTTTGATAGTGGGGGAAGCTACAGAGGTGGCTTCTGTGAGAAGCTGTTAGAAGCTTTCCCCATGTCCAATAGAGCCAATGCCAGCCAGTGCCAAGACAGACCGGCGCTGGCCAAGGCCAAGCCTATCAGTGGTGGGTGCACCTCTGGGATAACACAGTTAAGAATGGGGAAAGTTACTTTGCTTCAGCCAGAGAGAGGGATGGGAATCTGAGAGAGCAACAGCCCTGCAGACACCAAGGTCAGTGCAGAAGGAGAGTAGGAGGTGTTTCAGATGCTAGAGCAGAAATTCCCCTGCAGCCTATGGTGCAGACCATGGTGAGGCTGCTGAGGCCCTGCAGCCCATGGAGGTCCATGGTGGAGCAGATTCCCCTGCAGACCATGGAGAACCCCACACCAGAACAGGGGGATGCCTGTGGGCAGCCCAAAGTGGAGCAGGCTCCTGGCAGCAGCTGTGGCCCTGTGCAGAGAGGAGCTCACACTGGAGCAGGTTTGCTGCAGGACTTGTGACTCCACAGGGACCCACGCTGGAGCAGTCTGTTGCTGAAGGATGCATCCCATGGAAGGGACCCACACTGGAGCAGTCTGTGAAGAACGGCAGCCTGTGCAAGGACTTTTTGGAGAAGTCCCTCTGTGGGAGGGACCCATGCTAGAGCAGAGGGAGAGTGAGGGGAGTCCTGCCCCTGAGGAGAAAGGAGCAGCATTGACAACATGTGGTGAACTGACCACAACCCCCATTCCCTGTCCCCCTGCACTGCTTAGGGGGGAGGAGGTAGAGAAAATTGGAAGTCAAATTGATCCCAGGAAGGAGAGGTGGGGGCAAGGTGCTTTTAAGATTTGGTTTCTATGGTCATTGTCTAGCTCTGATCTGACTGGTAAAAAGAGTAATTTTTCCCCACATCGTCTGTTTTGCCTTTGACAGTAATTGGTGAGTGATCTCAATCCACAAGACTTTCATTATATTTATTTTTCCCTGTCCAGTTGAATGAGGAAATGATAGAGCAGCTTTGGGGGGCACCAAAACTAAATCTATTGCACTCCTTACACAAAGTAATATAGGCAGAAAATAGATTCCATTAACCATGAGAGAAAGCAAGCTTAATATGGGTTTAGTCATTTAGATTACCAGATATAAATTCTTTGAATGGAAATATTAACTTAAATATTTTGTTTTTTTCTCCTGAATTCAAAGCGTTTTGGTCTCTAAGTTCTCTAATTTAAATAAAAATATTTTGGATTATATTTTCACAAGCCATAGCTGGAATTATCTAGAAGATCTATGTATCATGTATAATACAGACAGATGTCTGTCAGTTACACTGTTTTAAATATTTGTTTGCTCCCTGTTACATACAGTTTAGAATACCTCTAAATAATACATTTTAATGCACATTTTTTGATACTTGGTATTCTACTTAGCAAAAGATGGAGACTGAAGAACTTACAGTATCTAATTTATTATTCTGTTCATGCCTCATGATACTTGATCTCATGCATGCATGAGAGAATGAATGCAGGTCTGCACACTGCACTGAACAGACAATATAGAAGGAGAAAATTCCATTCCTTCTGTGCACTGAAATCTGACAAAATTAAAGAGTTTGATTTGGGTTGTGCTGGGGCAGCCTGCCTTAGGAAATACTTCATTATAATCCTTCAATACTTTAAATCAACTCTCAACACAGGGTTAAATTCGTAGTGTAGATTATATTGGTACAGAAATTTCCCCTCTTGTCTGTGAAAATGCAGTCCAGTACAAAGCTATGTCAGTGTATGAGCAAACATCACTGTAATATCAGCAAGATGTAGATAAAAGCAACTTTGTATATTACACAATGCTATGGGCTTTCCTCTTCTTTCTTACTCCATTGTGACTACGCTGACATTACAGGCATTATTCCTTCTTTACACTGGTAAGACATGATCCCAAGTGAGTCTCTATCAGGAGCTAAAGCCAAAGTGAGGAAGAAAAAGTGCTCCTTTAAAGGGAGCATCTGAGCAATTCTACAGTAGAAAGTATTATTTTAAAAACATTTAAGTGAGTACAGTTAAAGAGAATGTTATTGTGCTTTAAATCTCTGGAGGAAAGGTGATTAGACATAGTTGCTATTTTTTCTGTAATATATTTGAATAGAGTATGTTACTTGCACATGCTGCAGAAGCTGAGCACAAATTGCCTCACTAAACTCTATTATTCTGGGGAATAGTGAGAATAACAAGCTGAGACACTGATGAACTCAGAGAAATATGAATAACACATTAACACTCAGGATGTATCAATAGCATGCTGCCTGATACTGAGGACAAGCATCTCAGGGATGCAAGGCGTTGCAAGAATGGGTCTCCAAAAGCAGGTCTGGAGACAGGAGATTTTCAAGACCACTTCTGATGGCTCTAGGGAAGACAGATTCTGCTGCAGGGGGTAAGAAATCTTACCAATAAAAAGCAAAGGGATTTTGTCTCTCAGATACCATTATACTCCACATAAAAACTGGGGGGAGGCTAAGCAGGAGGAGTGATTTCACTCACAGAGAACACAATATGGGGATGTTTATGATACTCAAATGATTTTATCTCAGGTTTACTGCTCTTCCAACCTAATTTCCGGCTTAAAACTCATGAGAGTATGATGCATGAAAGAGCTTCAGGGGAGGGAGGGTGAAATGCTTTTGAAAGACATTCCCTGGTTGGGCTTATTATAAGATGTCACAGCACAATACAGCCAGTGCTGTTGCATAGAATTCCAGGCATGGAAAAGGAATAAATACATTCTTCACTGAGAAATGTAAGAATGCAAAAAGAGGATTTTTTTTTCTTTCAAGAGCTTCTTTTTGTCTGCATTCGATGCAGTCTGGTGGATTAACAGCAGTTACACCAAAAGTCCTCTTGCCAGAGAACTGGCAGCCTGCTCCTTTTCTTGAGTGATAGGCCCTTGAGCCATCAGGGCTTAGCTCTATGTCAAGCTACAGTCCGTCCTTCTGAAATTGCCCAGCAGGGTTCAGCAGAAGCTGGACTGAGCACACCAGTTTAAATCATGTAGCTTACAAAATAGCTACAGTAATGCTAGCTTTGTCACTCTCAATCCAACATCCATAGCTCGCTTTGATTAAGAAGGAACTTGAAAAATTAAAGAGATGAATATGCATATCAATGAGAATTTAAGATTCTGTATGCTATAATTTGCCATTGATTATAATCAATCAGAGAGAATTCAGTTTCCACAGTTGATCACTGTGAAAGCTACACTGTACAGGGCAATCTAAGGTGCTACTGAGGAAGAGCAGCAGGAAATTATACTCTAATTCACTGACACAGCCAAATGATTTGAGGAATATAATTGGAGCCAATAAATTTATAGCTCTGATGCTGTTATTAACCTGGATCCAGTCTGAGAATTTCTAGGATTATAAAAACAGAATATTAATGCTCTATCATAGTGAAAAAAAAGTGCTACAATAATTTGCATCTCTGTTTAGTTATAAAATAATTGCTTTTATATCCTAAATTATTATTTCTGAGGCACAAAGAAGAACAGTACATTTGTACCTTCAGAAACTAAAAGCACTGTGTCTGTACATGCAGGAATATGTGACATGTTGGGACATCATGTGAAGAGGGTCCAGCCTTGACAAGCCGTAAGTGTAGGTTTTACTGGTTTTGCCATCAAAGTAACAATAAGTGCAATGTAACTTTCATGCCCCAATTGCAGCATTTTGATATTTTCAACAAAGACTGTGCCAGCCAAAGCAGAGAGAGATTTCTCTGTGCTTTTACCTTTAGCAAACCAGAATTACGCTTTTGTAAGTGTGAAAGAGGACTCTGCAGTGGCCTGGGGAAATCTTGACCTGTTGGGATGTTTGTCACCTTGAAAACAATCAGATGTCATCTGGAAGTTCTTTATTCCTTGGCAGATGAGACAGTCACTGCTGTCCTGAGAAGCCTTGCATCACCCCTAATGCAGGTACAGCTGAGAAAGGTTTAACAGGGGTTTAAAATATCAAACCACTACCAAAACAAAAACCCCTCCAAAATATATCTAGTAATAGTGTTTGGAAACATGAAAATGAAACAATGACTTGAGTTGCTTTGGTTTAGCTTAAGGTTGCGGCAAGCACTAGGGAGCTTAAGTTAGAAAAACAAACCTCAAGTTTGTCCTTTAGTTGTAACTGTGGGGTTTCAGTGTGCTGCCTGTGCACACACACATTGCATTAGAGTCATTAATTCAGGGTGAGGCAGGGACAGCCAGCTGTCAGCAGACATGAGGCCGTGGTCTGGCTGGAGACGACAGACACGCTTTGGACTGGGTGACTGACAGACCTTTCACAATGAAGTGTTTTGAGTAATTGGTACAGGGCCCCTGCAGGTGGGAATTTCAGTCATGTCTCAAGATTTTCCCTAAAGAAACCACTGCTGTGTCTGCTCTGAACTGTATGCTTAAGCATGTTGGTTTAACTTCTTAGGTGGCGTGAACCAGGACTTCCCTGGGCCATTCCTACTGCAGAAGTGATCAAATTGTACATTTGTAAATAGTCAATACTCTATTGAGTATTGACTCAATGGAGTATTGACTATTACTGTATTGTAAATAGTCGAACTTTTTAGAAGCGGTCATGTAAAATAGTCTTTCCAATGTAGCTGAGATAATCTATGACAATAGAGATCATTAGAAATGGAAAATATTTCTGCTGGGGTGGTTTTGTAGGACCACAGCCAGATGGATTACAAGAACTCTGCAGAACACAAGTTTGGGGAACACCTTCTCATCCAGTTGAAGACATCTCTGTGAAGATGCTTATGGAGATACCATGGAGACTTCCATCACCACTAAACAGAAAATGGCCATCTTGCTCCACAGATTACATTTCCATGCAAGCATTATTGCATGTCAAGATCTTAATACATTAGAGTAGGGTTGGGCTTTTTTTACCTTTTTAACAAACGCTTGTCTTCAATGTGCAACAACACGTACCCTTGTCATACTTACCTAGCAGACTACAATGTCAGACTAAGAAGGATTAATTCACACAGATATTATAGGTATTGTCTGGATCTCAAATGAGATGCTTCCTACATGTAGCAACTTCTTTCGGTGTAGAGGTCAGTAAGTTTTCAAGTAACACACTTGGGTATGACAGCTGAGTAAAGTGGCTTTTTGCATCAAGAATGTAGATCTTTGAAATGGACCATGACCTGAAGTAAAACTTTCCTTTACTTTTCCTTCATAGTGTCAACCTACCCATACAAATTCCTTGTAACTGTCAGTAACTCAGGTGTATACTCAGTATACTCAGATGTGTAATGATGCTTTTAAAAGGAAACACATATGTAGGGTGAGCAGGTTTAACATTAGCTGGGCAAGAAGCAGTTAAGTAATGTGACATGGATGAACCTCTTCCCTGATGGTGGTAGGTCTCAAGCTCTTCTGAATTGCCCCTCAACTTTAACTTCATACAAAACCACACCATTAGAGAAACATGCACAATGTCATTTAGTGAATGAGGAGAACAGCACCATTTATGCCTAGCTCTTCCTGAAAAGAGTCATGACTTGCTTGAAGTGTTTTGTATTTTCCAGAACTAACCTGCTCTGGAAGTTTGAACAGATGTGCTTCTGATGAATCAGCTTGCACATGTGAAAAATGAGAGTTGAAGTTTTCTTGTCTTTGAGTAAATGCTCAGTTTGACATGGGAAAACTGGAAAGAATGAGAACAGAGGGCACTACTTTCATACAATAGTAAAAGCACAAAAACCTCCTTCCAGTAAGGCTGATCAGGTCGTGTGCTGTGTATAATTCTTCCATCGTAATATTCAAGTTCACTTTCTACCCCACCACTGACGGCTAATATTCAAGTGCATTTTCCACCCCACCACTGAGTTAAAGAGAACTTCTTAGCCCTTTTTTTGTATCCAGAAGTTGAGATCAGGCATCAAAATACTCACACTAGATTAAAGGTAGTTATACATCTGTTAGTAATGCTGAATTTCCAAATGGGCATTCTTCTCTTTTCAGGTACTTGCTAGTACCTTGAATTCACAGAACCTGAATTAGGTCTGCTGTCACCAGGCCTTCCCACTTCAATGGAGTACTTGGGTAACCTTTTCTGTGAATTCTTTTCTCACCGAAGACATGCTATCTGGAACATTAGTTCATTGCGATCACTTCTTTCTCCCTCATGCTATTACATCATGTCATGTGTGGTACTTTGGGAATACTGTAATAGCACAGCAGTTTGGCACACCACAGAAAGAAGCATTTCTAAAAGGGTGCTATGGTGATGGAATTGATACCAATATGAAAATCTGCCTTTAATTACCAGCAGGGCTTGAAGCACAGGCAAAACACAATCATATATTAGGAAATGCCTTGTTGAGGAAAAGCTAATACTTCAGTTCTCTGTGGATTAATTAGAAAGAGCCCCATCCAGGACCAATGATTGTTTACTTAAATAGTTTTCAAGCAAACTACAGTGTTCCTACTGGGCTCTAATTGTGCCTGATGGACCCATCACTTTATAATCAGAACAATGTTGTACAGTTTTCCCCAATGATTAATTAAACTGATGAGATAGTGCCCAAATCTTGCCAGCAAGCAAGACCACTTGAATTTTTCACCATCTCTGCCAGAAGTGTTGCATGTATATTGTTCAAACCCAGCAGGGTCTTCTACTCCTTGCTTACAAGGTTTACAATACCAAGACAATTCAGACTGGCTTGCATCTTCATTCCCCATATGACTCGGCTCTCCAGTTGCACACAGGGGATCTCATAAGACGATAGAAACCTCAACTGCTTTTCAGTTAGGCTTATTTCCTACAAAGGTAGTTTTCTGAACAAGGTTAAATGTGCAGCACTTGTGAAAATGCCTGTGCCTGCAGTCAAAGGCACTTAAAAGACAAGAAAGCTGTCACTTAACTGCTGTCCACTTCAGAAAGCACTAAGGGCAACAGGAAGCCAAAATGAATGGTAAGATGATTGCATCTTTTACAGTTTCTTTTCATTGCTACTACTGCTGCTGCCCTCTCAGTGATCTGACCTTTTATTATTTGATCTTCTTTTTCCTTCTTTTAATGCTGAGTGCTTCTGCAAAACGATCCTGCCAGCAAATTTGGTTGTATGAGAGCAGCAAATGTAGGGGAGGAAGGGAGGGATAGGGAAATAGAGCTTCTTGAAACTTTGCATGGAGGCTCATGGATGGCTCATGAAAACAGAGAAGAAAAAAGTAACAGTATAAAGTCTTTGTGGCTTTTAACACAATTCTGCAAAGAGGGGGTGAATATTTGCACTATGTGGCTTCTGAGTGAGAAGTTAATGTATCTGCAGACATTGAAATTGTTGTAATATTTTAGCTGAATTTATGTATTTCCATATGTAGTGTGTATAAATCAACTTTCTAAGAGACCTCTATCCCTGCTTGAAGTAGCCTGAGTTATGAATGTGTTTGCTTTTGAGGGGTGCTGGATTTTTACTGGATTTTACATGAAGTAAGAACTTTATGGGAGCTCCAATGTGCATAGGCATGCTACTGTTTGTAAACAGGACCAGCAAAGCCTTAAATGAAATCTTCACCCAGAATGAAGCTGATGAAGACAAAAAGTGTGTTTTGACGACTGATCAATGCTAAGTGCAGTTCAAATTGCTAAGGCAAGGCTGGCGGTGCTGATTTGTGTGTTATGACATTCTTGTAAAACTGGTGTTTCTGCCCCTAACCCATTTGTTGTCCTGTGTGATTTTTGTACCAGTCCCCAAAAAGATATGCAGAGGTTGCACACAATGTCCTGTAGTGCATTATACTCAAAGCCAAAGTTACTTAGTCCATACAGACCTCTGTGTTCACATGTCTGCACTGCTCACAGGATTGAAACAGGCTATCACCTACCTTCATTCTGATATGAGAAACCGTGGTGTTAATCTACTCATGTTTCAGGGGGCGCTTGTGGGATTAAAAGAAGCAAAAACAACAAGTGGGATGTTTTCTGTATAGTTTGCATTGCACACTGGAGTCATAAAACTGTAGGTGGGAAAAGTCGTGTGACTAGAGCTCCTGCTATTATCCAAACAATGGTGGAAGCATTCAAAATTGGTCTGAAAACTTTGCCATAAGGTTTTGTTATTTAAAAGGTTTTCACAGAAGTGGCTATCGTTTATGCAGAACTCTGTTACCTGGGATAAAATTTGCAAGGAATATCAGTGGTGTATCTAAAGATCCTGTTTGAAAATTTTCTATATTGTAAAATACATCTAAATAAAGCACAGTTCATGAAGGAAAGTTTAAAAGAGAGGCAACAGGGGAAAGCTGCCAGTGATGGTACAGAAACAGCAGATTTTTACAACCTCTTCTTTTATTCTTCCAAACCACTGTTTTTGTTCTGTGTTTAATTAAAGCACTTATACAAATAATTATTTATTGTAACATAATGCTTAGGAGTAATACCCATGGATGAGGTCTCATTTACAACATTAAATTCATGGATGATGAGTCTTCTGTGACTACCTAAATTTCTTTTGGAAGGTCAAGAAGTTTGTGATTCAGTGACACTCTACCTATCAAAGCTGTAATGAACTGCAGCAAAGACAGCATGAAAGCAAAAAAGTGTAATATCAATTCAGAATCTGAAATTTGATTTATTTTTTTTTTCAAGCTTTGCAACTTCTGAAATTAAAATTATTATAGATAGTCTTTCTGCCCAAGAAGACTATATGATAAGTATGAAAGCCTGGTTCTTCATGAAAATTTTAAATACAGTAAGAAGAAGCATCTGAGAATGACAGTCAAATTCTCCCCTGAGCCTTTAATGAAAATTGAAAGGTTGCATGAGCTGTGCTCTCTCCCACTTCATGATTCAAATTGGGTCTGTGTATGAGATGACTCACATGAGGAGGGAAGCAGAGATGCATCCTGGGCATGCATTTGGGTAAGGGATTCCCCAGGCTTGCGAAAATGAGCCTTACAAATTGAGCCAGCAAGTGGGGCTTAGCTCGTGAGCTGCCAGCTGCCTGGTCATAGACATAGCAGGGGAGCAGCGGTTTGAGTGATCTCATACAATCGATTTGATGCTGTTTCTTGACAAATGAGCCTGCCTTTTATTAGCCCTCCTCATAGTCTCAAAAGGCAAAGCACTGCTTGTGTAATTCTTCCCTGCACATGCAAAGTGCACTTGTTATCATTCAAAGTGCTCTGTTCTTTTACAGCTTTTAAAAATTAATGATTAAATTTGTTCTCTTCCCCCACATCCTTTTTTTTTTCCTTAAGTCTGTTTGCCTTTTACAATCAAAATGTCCAAGGACACAATTGAAATGTGCATGAACCTGCAAAAATTTCAGAATATGTCCCAGAGTCTCTGTTTCTTTATTTATTGGGACTTTGCTGCAGTTTAGGAAATGTGTTCTCCATGCTATAGAAAAGTGGAGAAGGCTACCAGTTGAGCTTGAGAAGTCTGAAGTATGTTGGTGGGGTCCCATTTTATCCCTGGTGTCACTGCACTCCTTGCCTAACTGCCAGGTAGATGGGGAGTAGACTTATGGAGAAGGGACTCTCCCATTTTCCCATTTTAATGGCTACTTGTGTCTTTTGATCTTGTCTGATTTTATTTAACCTCCTCTGGGAAGGCTGTAATACTGTGAAAAGACTAGACATAGCCCCCCCAGTTTTTACTATCATTGCTCAGTCCCCAGGACAAGCCCACCTGCCTCACTACAAAATTTTCCACCCTTTACTGTCTTTGGTAACTGCCTATATCAATAAAGATGTCAGCTGTGATTCAGTGAAAAGATCTGAATTTCAACTGCTGGGAAATATGCATCCTATTGAATGCCACAGCAGGTATCCTTGTTTCTCAAAAAAAACATAATTGCAAAAAGACTAATTTTGGAGACCAGGGAATCTGGACTAAACACTGTCATTGGTTGGGCTGATGGAACCCCCTTGAATAACTGGAAAAGTATAAATGAAATGTTAAATCCGAACCTTTATGTGATTGCTGTTATAGCAGGTTTGGATGTTAACAAAACAAAACAAAAACCACCAACAGCATATCATGAATGACTGTCTAGCCCTTCATAATCAATTATTGCAATTCAAGTGAACAAAATGCTGTATAAAGATTACAATTCTCAAGTAAGAGCCAGGGTCCAATAACCAGGTATCCCCAAGAAAAGGAACTACTTCCTCTTTCTTTCTTTCTGCGGTCTCTCAGAGAAGAGGTAACAGCAGGTCACTTCAAATTAATTGTAGAAATAGCCAGAAGAATTAATGGTACAGTCCTGATGTGCGAACGTGCAGAGGCTGAACTTCTCAGAAGTCGCTTGCTGCTCTAAAAAAAATTATTGTGATGAGAAGATCTGACACCTTAAAATTCTTGGAAATGAAGTGAATCATGTTAACTGGTTGAATTTGATAACACTAATTCATCTTGAGAAATAACAATTAAGAAACTCTGATAAGTTTTACAAGGATGCTTGAGCATCGATTTGGCACTCAGTGCTCCCAGATTCAGTCTAATACCTGGCACAAATCTGGAAAACAGATTAAAGTTTACAGGTATATAACAAATATTTTTGCATTTACTCTGGGCTGAAGCCTCTCAGTTCTTCCACATCTTTCCCCACTCTGAAGTCTGTTAGAAACAGTAATTTGGAGCAACTGATATAGTTTTAAAACAAAAAAAAAGTGTCATAGCACTGTACCAGGGCAAGGGATTTCTAATTATTTATGCTATGTCCTTCCATAGTGTTTGTGTAGCATAAAGAAACCTGCAAGAGTATGCTAAAGACAAAACAAAAATGTCTTGCAGTTTTGCATACATTGTGAGAGAATTGTGGAAAAAAAAAAGATACACAGCAAAATTCACATCAGACATAAGTTCAAGCATTTGCAGGGATTATAATGGATGTAATGCTCAGTTAGGGGCAAAGCCGAGAACACTGTGTATTTGTAGGCTTCTGTGGCATACTCTGTCTATATTGTTAAATAAAATATGCCCAGCCAGCTAACTGGAGCACTGGATCACTGATACTGTTTATTATTGCTTTCTCTCTACTCTACACCAGCTAACACTGAGAAAACACCCAGCTGTGCTTTCATATGTACATGTACCAGGGACCATCCTCATCAGGCAAACAACTCTATCTACAAAACTTTGTCAAGTTCAGCTCCATCTGTCATACAGTGCCTCCAACCACCATGCCAGTGCTCTCCCTCCACTTCAGCAGTTAACTCTTTTTCCTTGAGAGGACCTGTTTGAGACAAGGAAAAGGAATGCTGAACCAGGAGCACAAATCTGGGCAAGATGATAGAGGCAGCATGAGCCTTAGTCAGAGGCTGGGGTTGGCTGTGCACAAACATACAGCAAGGAGTAGAAATTGAGAACAAAAATTGGTCTAGAGGTGCAGCCAAGTCCTAAGCTTAATCAGGGATTTGTGATAGATGGACACAGACTGCCTGAACAGGAGTGACACTTCATAAATTAAATATTCATTAAGAATGTTGGCTCTCCGTTAATGAGACCCATTAAAAAGATTTAGTGGGAAAAAAATGTTTGTGTTATGAGAGAATCTTGAGTATGTTGGTAACCAAGGCCTGTAGTGATTCACATGCTTTAAAAAGTTAAATTCAAGACAAAAAATAGAAAAGATATTTCTCAAGGAAGCATTTTCTGCTAGTTTACTGAATGATCAATGTTTTTTTGTGGGGAAAAGTATTATGTATTTAAAGACTGTCATAACATACGTACCTAAAAAGGAGGTACTGTGGAGACCTTGAATCTCTTATTTTCTAACTTTTGCATGTTTTTCTTTGCAATCTTGATTTCTTATTTAAATTAAATGATTGTTTGGGTGTTAAAATGAGTGTAACTATTTCTTCTTCAAAATTTTCTCTGTTGGGTTTGATTTTTTATGCAAAATTGAATGTGAAATAGACGTCTTATGTCCATATATGTGTTGGGGTTGTGTATTAGCTTAGGAATCAAATGAACTTTAAAGAACTGTAGAGCAAGTCATTTACCCTACCAGGAATGTCCCTTGCATATAGTAGCAGCATCTTAGAGTTTGAAACAAATTATTTCTGAAGCAGCCTGGCATCAGAAAAGCACAAATGGGAAAATTTTATTAGATTAAACATGACAGCAAGCTCAGAACAGGAATGTCTTTGGTTTTGTTCCGTTTTGTTAAGAAATAAGGTATTCACAGCGTGGTGAATTTTTCTGAACTTTTAGCGCATGAGACCTAAGGGACCACATGTCAGAGAGGTTCAATTAAGCAAAACATTAGTGCTCAGAGGCGCTTGATTATAATGGCCATATTCTTGAAATTTTGAAGTGGGTAAAATACTTTTCAACATTTCTACTCTGTAAGCCACAATGCCTTGGAGAGAAGGATGACATAAGGAATTGCATATTAAGAACACAGTTGATTTTTCATGGGAGACATAGAGGAGCAGCAGTGAACCTAAACTGCCTACAAGTGCAAACAGCTACACAGGTTTCTGGAGATAGTTTGATTCTTCTGTTATTTACATGTACTTTCAAGTTGGAGATGACTTCCTGCCATCTCAGCTCAGTCAGAGTAGGGCTGAAGAGTCAAGATTTTGACTTGGTCAGTTTTTGTCCAAATGTAAGGAACTATTGAAAATACTATGTGAAGCTTTGTTGCTGGGTGTATTCTATGTTATACTGAAAACTCAATGTTATTTGAATTCAGAATATTTATTTCCTAGGTATATTGATATAAGTGTAGACTTTCTGCTTAAGACAAAAGACTGTGTATTCCATACTTGGACATCCAAGCATCAGAAAATTGGTAACGCTGCTATTGCTTCCATCTTAAAAAAAAAAAATCACTGTACAATACAAATATTCAAAAAACAGATTGGGACTGTAGCTGAGATATTTTCAGCTTCTTCCCACTTTCAAAAACTCAAAGTTTAAACCTCTTAGAGCAAAACTGAAGTGCCCACCTGATCCTATGACTCAGGAGGGGTCTGTATGAAAATAGACTTCCATGGCAGCTGTGGTGAAGTTTCCCCTGGGAAAGCCTGACAGAGTTACCTATGTAAGGACTAAAAAAAGAAGAAAAGAAATGAAGGAAAGAGAAGACACAGGCATAAAGCAGGAAAGAAGTTTTGGCTGTCTGCTAACCATCTGCATCTAGCAAGTAGAGCTGCAGCTGTGGTATAATTACAGGATATGCAGCCCCTTCCCCAGGGCTCTTCTCCAAGCGTAACTCTCGATGTCCTCTGCTCCTTTCAGTCGTATTCAGCTCAATCATACAGAATTTAGTCCTGGCATGGCAAGGAACTGAGTGTGAAATCACCTTTTATTCAGTCAGCAGCACTCACTAGTTTCCATGCATATGACATGTAAGGGTGTTTTGTAAACAGCTGCAAAGCATTGATGAGAAGAGGTGGATATGATCTGAATTATCCTCAAGTTGCTACATATCCAATGGCATCTGTTAGTATCATTATGCTTTGCACTACCCAGCGTTATCAGTGAGGATATTATTTCTTCACATTTCACTTCAATACAGAGTTGCACTGATTAAGAGTCCTACTTTTAGTCAACCCAGACTAAACAGGCCACAGTTATCCATCATAGCTGATTCATACTAAATTTCACTTAGTTATAGCAATAATCTTGTCATTGTTTCCCAGAAAAAGAGAGTATTAATAGCGAGTAACAAAGGAAATGTCCTAATAGGGTCAATAAGCATATAGTAATAATAATAATAATAATAATCCTAATGGGTATGCGATTTGCCTTTAATATGGGGATGAATAATAGTTACCTAGTCATAATGAGAAGCCTGAACTTCATTCTGTAGCAGGAGCAGCTATGTGAATGCAGTCTGGTATGTAGAGGTTAAGCCTCTGACTGACAGCTGCTTTCAGCCGCTGGAAATAACCTCCGGGAAGAGCAGCAGCAGCATATGGCTCCTCAAAGGGATTTTACAGACTGAAAAGTGGATTGGTTTTGTTGAGAGTAGATCCCATCTGCTGGAGCTATGTCAGTTCGGTAAAACCAACTATTTAGCTCTAAGTTCAACACTGATATACCATGCTACCCTTTGGATTTCCAGTGTTACTATTTGATCTTTGTGGAGAACTTTCCTAATAAGCAGAAAATTGCTCCTGAATTCCTCCAGCATCATTTCAGCTAGTTTTATCTCTTTGGGTTTTTTTCTTCTATTCACATTTTATAAGTAAATTAAAAATGATAAGGAGGAGGTATAGCATGAAAATGAACAAAAAGTTGTGCCCCCCTGCCTTCTTAATAGAGATGTCCATGAAAAAGCAGTTCTAAAAACTGCAACCACCGAAGTTGTCTGTCATTGAAATTAAAATATGTCTATTTTCATATATAAAAGTGAGATTTTTAAAGGCAGTTTTTACTGGGCATGCAGGTCTCTGAAGAGGAGCAGAATAAGATGAATTCTAAACAAAATTAAATAATAACCAGCACTGATTTCCCAGTACATTTTTTTTTAGCACTTTTTTTTTTCAGCCAGCACAATTGAATAAAAAGATAAGCTTATCCTCCCTTCCTTTTATATATTCTGGTATGTTTCACAAGCTCCCCCTAGATTATATTTTTAATTCTGTGATTTCTACCAGACACTAGGAATCCATGACCTTTCCTATCATGTTATTCTGCAGAGTTCAGTAAACGCTTCTGTTAAACACAAAAGACGTCATGCTTGTGCCTACTACTGCAGTATATGCCTTTGCCACTTGGTACCTGATTTCACTCACAGGCATTGCTAGGTGTGGCTGGAAGTCAGCAGTACATTCTCTGTTTGCCAAAACCCAAATCCCCAAAGTATTTTGTATCTTTCATATGTGTTGCACATCAAATAATTCTTCAGTGAAGAAGACATACCAGTGAAGGACAACCTTCTCACTTGACAAATGGCGTGAGGCACCATAAATAAGCAGTTTACATAGTGGTGTAGTAACCTCAGAGCTGTCCACTTGAGCTCTGAAACCATATCAGAGAGAGACAAAAAACACATTTTTGTAGCATTTTCCTGTCCAGTAACACACATGCTCCTGAAGACACAAAGAAATACACATCCTTTTTTTTTTTTCCCCTTCTTTTTTTTTAACTCTGTGCTACTCAGCCATTTAATTAGATAATCTGTACTTACTGGAATGATGGGCAATGATATTTCTTTAATTACAGCCATCTTCACAATTTTATTCAAAGCAGTTCACCACGTAATTAGTGATATTTGTTAGGAGAAGGAGAGAGGGAAAGGATGAGACATGGTCTTTCCTGCAGATGTGTTAAATGCAGAGAGTATGTTCTGGTGTCACAGAACACTCATTGTGGCAGTGGAGACTGTGAGAGGAGCTGTAAGTAGAGCAAAGGGGGAGAATGGTACAAATATTATAGTAGTTCTTAAGTACAAACATTCTAGTAAGTGAAATAGTAGAAGCAAGAGCGGCAAAAGCAACAGTACGCACATTTTTTCTCCAGGCCTCAACTTTCATGTGTGCCTTTCTTAGTAGAGGCAGGTCAGTCGACAGAGCCATCCATTCATTCCCAACTAAATGTATTTCTGTACATCTCAGATACAGCCTTTCTATCTGTGTGACTAGCCCAACTTTTCAGTTTACCAAACACATTGTAATAGAAAGGGGAAAAAGTGCCTTGTAGTGTACAGAAAGATACTTTAAAAATATATGATTAAAAAATTACAGTCGATTCTTATTATCCCCTAAGACATCATATAATCTTGTCTATGGCTTTCATAAAAGCACGCATGTCTTTCCTGGATCTGTCCTTTGCTTTTTCATAGCTCCTAGTCAATTTCCAGATAACTACTTCAATCTTTCAGATAGTATCAAAAAGGAAAAATTGGACAATCACTCAAGAAATACCTTAAGAAATTTCTTGAGGTTTTTTTTTTCTTTAACTATCAGTTATCTGCTAGTTTTTTCTACCTTCCACCTTCCTGAGCACTTTTAACAGCTTGCTTGTGTGACCTCCACCTCCAACCCAAATGTGGAAGTAGCTAGCTTTTAGTGTAGAGATGCAGTGGCACGCTTAGGTTGCTGTAGGCTAACCGCAGTTGTGATTCTCCTTAGGCTCTGACGGTAGTGTATATATGTATGTATGTATGCATTTATACATATATTCATATATGTATTACGGCATGTATCCTCACTTTCAAACTTCAGAAGTAAACTGTTTTTATCTAAGTGCATCAGGCCAGAGTTCATATGAAGTTCTTCTGTACTTTTCAGACTAACACAAAAAGAAGGAATTTGAAAAAATGCAGAACGAACAACTAATGAGTCAGAGTTTTGTCTGGTATCGGCCTCTGTGAAAACAAAACTCTGCTGCTTAATGAAGCACTATCTTTTGAAAATAGGCATATCTTGGGTATATATGTAGATGCTTATTTGGTTACAGAAAACTGTTGAGCTCTATTTTTCTCAGGAATTGATGGGAAAAGGAGAACATAATGAAGCCTGTTTCCATAGGGCTGTAAGAACCTCACTTTTCTGTAATAACTTTGCTGTGAATAGAATATGAATCTTTCTGAAGCAGTTGCCTAAAACCTTCCTATAAAAGTTAGAAATGTCAGTCAGATGATAATGGGTTGGGTTTCTTTGGGTTTTTTAAAGGAGAAATATTAAACTGATTTATTTAATGCATCAAGCACTGCCTGAATGAAGAGAAATCCTTGCTATTAATGACTACATTGTAAATCTTTTCAGACAGCTAAGTTAATAAAAATGCTCTAAGCAATAAGGAAAATGCAGGTTGTTTCTAGGAAGTCTGTTTTATCTCTGCTATTTCTGGTCAACAGCTGCAGACCACAACTACCTCTTATTTTCTATTAAAAAAAAAAAAATTAAATGTAGTTATTGAAGGTACAAACTAGCCAGCTAGAGATTTAGAGAAATTCAGCTAACTTTAAAAAATCAATCTGCCTTGATAACAAAAAAACGTAATTGAGATAGTAGGGAAGTTTTGAGGAGGTAAGAGTTAGGTTAGAATATTTGAGAAAAGCTACAATTGAAGAGAAAAAAAATGATGCCTAGAACAAAATATTCTGTGTTTAACACAGGGAAAAAAAAAAGAAAAAAGAGCCTTGAAGCTTTTTGAATCAAACTCTGCTCTTAAAAGTAGTAACTTACTGCTAAGAAAGGGACATTTCCTCTTGTCTTTTTATAAATAGCAGTTATGTAAAAGCCTAGAAGTTTCAGTAGGAAAAGCAGTAGGTTCAGGAGGCATTTAAAGTATCAGTGCAGTATGAATTAGTAACTAGAACGAGTGGTTTGTTTCTAATATTTGACAGGAGGTAGCTGATGAAGCCCTGCAAAACCTTGACCCAATAAACTGTAGCAGAGTAGTAGATTTCATACTGTTTCTAATTCCCCTGTTGGTAATTTGTCCTTGGTTACTGCTAGGTGCTTTTTTGGGTGTCTCAGAAAGGGTGAGTGAATTATTTTCATTAGTCAAGTTAAGCTCAGAATCTGATCAAAGCTGAATCCTGCTGTGTTGTTGGATGGAAACTTGGTGTAGACCACTTTAGACATATTTAGGGCTGCTGGTTTATCCTCTGAGGGATTGAGCAGCATTTGCAGGGAATATTACAAACTGCAAATCTTATAGTATGCTTTAAAATAGCCATGTATTTTGCAATTGCAGTTCACAGATGTATAATTCTAAAGTGTTTGAACCGAGTCCTAATTTTGAAGTTCAGACAATACAAAGGCCTGTTGAAATAGAAGTATAAATACATTTTCATTTACTTTAAAAACTATGTTGAGATTCTTAGCTGTGCACTATTGTAAGACATAAGCACACTATAGCACATGCTCTGAACTACTGACTGACACATTGCTACAGTCTACACTGACCAGCAAGAAATGACTATACTCTGCGATCAGTGAAAAAAGTACACATTCTATCGAAAGTGGCCAAAAGTCCTATTTCCACCTGCATTGCAGTCTTTCCATAATGAACATTGCAAGCCTCAAAACTGAGCCTGAAGTGGCTTAAAAATTTTGCAAGCATAGCCCAAGTAAATAAATAAATAAAGGGAAAGCACTTTGCACTTTCCCAGTTGTCTCTCTTAAGAGCTAAGAAAACCCTTGCCTACAGCTGAGTTTATGTCTTTTCAGAGTATTTCCTGGATCAAATTTTAAGAAACACTTGGATTTTTTGCAGTAAAATTCACCAGTTCAAAGCCCATGTTATAAAGTGGTCCTGCCAGCTCACATAAAGCTCCTTCAGTCCAGCTACAAGAATCTATCTGAAAAGCAAATCAGAAGAGAAATCCAAATTTACTCAAGACAAATTCATTGATCAGTGTTCACTAATCATGTGCTTTTGTTGTGGTTTGGGTTTGGGGGGCGGGGGTGTATTTGGGGGTTTTTTTTGTTTGTTCTTTGGGGTTTCTTTGCTTTTTTGTTTTTTTCACTGGGGCAAAATGAAGAGTTCTAGATGTACAGATGCCAATGTTTTTTAAATATTTGGGCTATTTAACATGCCTTTTCTCTAGCAAACCAAAGAAGTACTAATTCTAAGAGCAGATCACCACTTAAGTAATGATAAAAAAGAGTTCTTTGTGGCTAGCACACTATGCTGAAACTTAAAAAACATGGATTTCTTCGCTCAAAGGCGAAGGACTTGAAAGAAGCATTCATCTTACCTTGGTGTCAGTTCTAAGACCTGTAAAATGAAGATAAACGTGTTTTGCCCACTATGTAGTTTAGGTTTTGTCAAGGAGAGTGTGTAGTCTGAGGAATAAAGCATGCATAATGATAGACCAGAAAGAATTTTAATGGAAAGGTGAATGCTCAAAACATTGGGCGCAATCTCCCAAAATCTATGCATTACCTGTTTCTTATCAAACTGTAAGTAAAAACTACTTAATTACTTAATAAAATGAAAACTTGACAGGATTTTAAAATGACCTGAACTAATATTTTAGGATAACTTGGATTTGACAGTTGTCAGAGAAACTGAACCTGAAAAAACATTCAGCTAATTCAGTATATCCTCTGCTACCAATTCCCTGCCCAGCTCCAATGATAACTCTGCTCTGAGCTGTATCAGCTAAGCTGGTGCAGGATAGGTACAGGCAAAGCCTCAGTTCCACTTTTAGATTATGAAACATGTTAAACAAATTTCTTTTCTGGAATTTGGAGGATAAAACAGAAGTCTGATTAAAAAGTTGTAATGATCCCTACCATCTTTAGAATTTAAATCCATTTGGTACATTAAAAAGAAGTTATCGTGGGCTTTGCATTCAAGTAATGAACAAAAAAAATCTACATACAAATTCAGAGGCTTTAAATAAGAAGGGATTTCCTACACACTGTTTAATGAAGTTAGAGGTTGATCCTCTCCGTTGTTCCAACGTATGGCTTAGTATCATAACATTGTTTCCTATTTCAAGTCTTGATGTTTTCTCAACAAGTTATCTGCATCATAATACATAAATTATCACAAATTTATACTGACATAGTTATGTTATGAAAATTCCAGAGATGAATAATTTCAACTACATGTTTTCAGAATTGGTTTCATTTTGTGCTTTTTATTACTTATCAAACCCCACCTTGTAATATCAAGTTCCACTATTAGAACAGCTAAAAGCTTTTCTTTTGAGGGTATGAAGTTTTTTTGTTTTAAATGAAAATGGCAAACACTGACATATGAGTACATGCCACTGGATTAAAAAAAGACCCTGTTGTTTGATTGGCCCTCTGTGCTGATGGCCTTCTTACATTCTACATATCACTTTCCATTATTAAATTATGATAGCATAATTATTTCCATAATTAAATTATTAATATAATCCAGTGTTGTTAGACTATTTCATTAGTTCTCAGCATTCCTTCCTTCAGTGCTGCACTTGAGTTTTCAGTATTTTTGGCTGAAGAGCTTTAAAGAGAAGAAACAACTGTGTCTCATTTAGTAGAGCACAGGCTGGGATCACTCTTGTGAAAGAAGCATTCATCCATACTCTCTTCAGTGTAGTGTTTTCAGAAAGGATTGTTTTGGAGTTTTTTTGCCATATCTGAGTAAGATGTCGACTGGACACTTATGTCACTTAGTGAAAACACAGTTTAAATATTCTTCCATCTTTGCAGCACCTCTGTGCTTGCTTCTTTCTAAAGTTACCTGTTAGAGTCAGCATTTGAACTATTCAGAAGCTGTATCCTGCTGTTTTCTGGGCTTTGGTCACCAATGAAGCTTTACTTGCTTCTCTGTTCCCTCTCTGTGATTGACTGCCGCTTTGAAGGAATAGGAGGCTGCTGCATGCCGTGCATTGCAATAAGAGATGGCTTTGCCAAGTGGTTTAAGAACAGAACCTGTAATATCGCCTTTCATGGATTTTCTGTGATGGATGATTGTCTTTCCTATGCAGTGGTAATAGCATGGCATTGCAGAAGACTGGATTTATTTCTCTCACTCAACAAGCCTAATCAGGTGTGGCAGAAAAGGAGATAAAAAACCCTAACTGGCTCTACAGAATGACTGAGCTACCTGAAAACTGAATAAATATGAAGTCATCAATCAACAGGGGCCATGAATGCAGTCAGTGTTAGGGTCAGACTCACTGACAGAAGTATAATCTTGTGCTTTTGTAGGTCATAAGTCCACAGCTCTTCAGTCTGAATTAGGTTGCTGGATTTTTTCTTTGCATCCATCCTGCAGTTATGGATTTCTCTCTCATTCTCTCAATCACAGTTTGCCCCTAACAAATACTGTGTACTCAGCACAGTGTTTGAAGCTCAGAGTGCTGTTCTCTGAACGTAGAGCATTTCTTCTCTCTGGACAGGTAATAAAACTAGAAAGGTTTGACTTGACCTGTTCAACTCTGAGACTTCTGAAAAAGTGGACCCAGTCACAAAGCATGAGTTGCAAAAAAAAAAGGTTTTCGACACTTCATAGTATCTTTAATTTATAATTAATTGGCACAAGAAATCACACAGGTCCTAACCACGATAGTTATGACAGCACAAATTAGAGATCAACTTGAGCAACAGCGGGCTAGGGGATATCTGAGTATATGCAAAAGGAGTTTATGTGCAAAATACTGATTTTTTCACAGTTGCACAGAGATTGCTCGTATATCCAGACTCATTAAAAAAAAGAAGTTTTAAATATACAATGCCTTGCCCCAGTTTAACCTTATAATTTATATTGCACTGTTGCCATTTTGTTGTAGTTTCTTGTCACTATGTATTCCTTTGTGATATGCAAGTTAACTTGGTCATCAGTTTCTTAATACCATCATTACATAAAAGAACTGATTTGATACCTGTCTTCTTGTCATTTCTGTCCTCAGCTGTTCCTATACATTCAAGCCAGCCTGGGCTTTGCCTCCTTTTTTCCCCCTTAAACACTATCATGTCCTTATTCTTCTCCCCTATCTAAAGGGCTTTTCTCTCACCCCAGGGAGACTAGCGCACCAGCCTTCTTCTGAGTTTCTCTTACATTATTGTCCAGTATGTTGCCTCTCTAAAAAGCAGCTCCCACATTACACACTTCTTCATTTTGCAAAGCTCTTGATCAGACTTTCAAGTTCATCTGTTGCCTAATTTGCATCTATGCTTACAGTTTCATGTTCTTTCATGTGCTCCTGATTAGCAACAAAGTCAGTTTTGACTTAATAATTTTTTAATGTCCTTTCTGTATCTCCTTCCATGATGTCTGATTGCCTAGAAACACTGATTCCTTAATCGCTTTGCATTGTAATCAGATGTGCTTTGCTAAAATCTACAGATGAAAACCCCTCTTCTTTCTTTGCATCTATGAGAAGGCAAGTAGGAAAAGGAGCAAAGTTAACAAAATATACTTAAAACTGTAGTATTTTTGAGTACTTTATGAAAACCTTTGCTGCCTTCTCCCAGGCATCTGCCTTCATTACTTTCACCTATCTTAAAGTTTTGAATTCTTAGAGTAAATTGACTCAATCTAGCATTATTTTTATTGCTGAATTGGACATCAGGTGCAAACCTTTTGGGATGAGGTCTGTATTTGTGGTCAGCTACTACTAGCAGATCAAAAAGGTGAATGCATTGAAGAATATAGTGTTTATTATACCTATTTGCTGAAAAGATTAATGGAGCATTTTCAGCTGCCAATTGTTAAAATTAATATAACTTGAATTATTCATAAGTAAATTCTCAACCTAAGTCAGTGCCCAGTGGATTTTGCTATTTCATTTGTGTCCATGTTGGTAAGTCACAGCTGTTCACCTAATCTTTCATCTACATCTTTAGCTTCTGAATTCTTTCGTATGATAACTGAAATGTGTCTGCTGCTGGGCACTGTCAGTCCTTTGATTTTAATACAAGTTCCCAGCACAGAGGAAGGGAAAAAAAATACCAATTATACAGATTTTTATTATTATCCCTTAAACGGTGCAAAAGGAGAACACAAATGTATGTATATACAGTATATTGAGTGACCTAAATTGCTGAGCATCCTCTGTAGAGGTGCACATAATTGTTGTATTACGATTATTCTCGTCAGCCTAAAGCATGAAAGCAATTGAGTGAAAAAAAATCCTCATGTTATGTAAAATGATTACTGCCTGTGAGCCATAATAAACAATGATATTCTCACAGTGGTGATGTTAAGCAGCAGAACAAATGACTGCAGTCTGCTGATTGTGCAATGTCTTGATCATTATCAATTGCTGTAACCCCCAGTAAGTAAATGATTTAATTATTGGGGTGTTTGCATGATCTACTTCTAAAAGGAACAAAGGCTACTGCTGAGAATGCACCACAGTCACCTCTGACTCCAAGTGACTTAGATATCTACAGCCCCAGGTGTTTCTCACTGTGTTTTGCTCCTGCTCTGCAAGATATCCAGAAGGCATGTTAAATTCAACCCACAAAGGAATGCAATTCCAATTTATATTCAAGTGGTTAGCAATCATGATCCAAAATATAACCGATTAAAAAACATTCAGGAGAGCAGGAGGACGGAGGTACGGGGAAAGGTTTATTTCTTTACCATTCCTACAGACTGGGCTTCATCCAGAAATTCATAGGTTTAATGGCATGATGACTATATTTAGAAATACAACTAAGTGCTACTTAGAGAGCAAAACTGCTGCAAAATATCACTGAATCCATGCAGAAATGAGATTTACCATATATTCCATGAGAATCTTCCTTTATGCAAAGCGGGCAATCATTTGCAAGCTGAATAGCAAGACAACAGTTTGCATCTGTGGTGATCAGATCAACAGCCACATTAAATAGTGAGGGCTGAAAATCAATAAAAATCATTATCTGACTAAGGTAAATCTGCACTAGGAGCTGTAATGCAACATTGAGAAGGCTGCCCTTAGTTTTAATTGTGCTTCTACTGATACAAGAGCCAGATCAAGTATGTTAGTACTGCATTGTAGCTGGCAGCATGCATGTATACCATAATTCCATTTTCAAAAAGACATTCAGCACTTAGGAACTGAAGACTTACTGAAAGTCAGACAACCCTCCTTGTTTCACTTCTTCCCTTCTGGCCAATGTGAGATCACCTCCTAAGTGATGAACACACCCTTGCAAATACAAGTCCTGAAATCACAAGGGTTTTTAAAATGCTTTTGAAAATCCTATTATTCTCCTTACTTAGTGGATATAAACAGCATAAAATGGGAGGATGGAAAAGAAAATGACACTTTTTAGCTGTATCATAAATTTTCTGTACCAGCCTTTCAGTTTTTAAGGACAGACCTTTGAGGGAGAAACTCTGTCTCTCTGTGTGTAGAAAATATTTAGCACTGGCTGGTATTTTAGCTGCCAAGGATTTCTTGTCTTTCTAGGATGGTAACATGCATATAAGGTATCTTTATCAGTCCCAAGGAATATTGTTTTCTCTCGCTTACTCATTTTGTATAGATCACACCATTCTTCCTCATTAGACTGTAATTGCTCTGTAATTATTTTAACTACAGCTGGGACAATAAGTCTTGATGGAACAGTACCTTAAAAGGAGCACTGAGGATTCAAAAAAATCATCCCTTCACTTGATTTTTATTACTTCTCACCCCTTCCTGCCGCAAGTATCACAGAAGGTCACAATAGCAGAAAGGAAAAAGAAAGATTAAAGAATTTGTGTCAGAATGGTCACACACATACTCTTTAGTAACGTCTCCTCTCCAGAAAAGCCATATGAAAAGCCACATTTTGCTGGATACTTTCTGAAGGGGTAAAAACAAAGGGTAGATTTGTGCTTTACATTCTTCATAGTGAAGTAATGAAGTTCTTCCTCCAAATGCATATGCCACTGACACCTCAGTTAATAAATCAGTTATCACAACAAAAAATATTACAAAAGCCTTCAGAAGGCTAGTTTCAGCTTTACCTAGTAGTATTTTCTGGTTTCTTCTGTAAGCTTTCACAGGAGTCTTCAGGCTGCCTCTAAAGATCTATTTGTTTGAAAGGAAGAAATCCATTTTAGCTTTTCTCCTTTTTACACATACTGTTTACAGTTTCAGGACCTGTTTCAGTCAGACCCAGTTACACTTCATAATATATTTCTTTTCACTCAGCACAAAGATTTTCTTCCTGTGACCTAGTCCAGAATCCCTGCCTTTATCCCCTCCTACTTGGCAGCGCTCAGAAAATAATTACCTGTAGCCATCCACTTTAAAAGCAACATGTTCGGGCAGTAGGATTCTGACAGATGAAGGTTGCAAGACACTTTTGTAAGCATTCATAATTTATGAAATGAATTAATGGTACATTACTGCTAGGACTATTCCATTTTGGCAATTCTACATGTGTTTGAATAAATTGGAGGCTATCCTAATCTTGTCCAAAAATGTTAGCCAGTCTTGCACCCTTCATTTTGCCATTCATTCTCTTGTCTTACCTGTTGTATTCTATCCTGTCCGCACCCACTGCACTGTTCCAGTTTGCATATATAGGACTAAAAAAAAAAAAAAAATAGATATCGGATTGCAAAAAAATAAAAACCAAAACACAGCTGTTAGGAATCAGCAAAGTGTCTTCCAAAATCTGCAAGCTAAAATAAGTCCACCAGAGTTGAAGACTTGTCTCTTTATGTCTGCTGTATTCCACACTTGAGTAAAATCTAAAGACCTGGGAATTTCTGATTACAGTTTTACTTTTATGTTTTTTTTTTTCTTTTTTCTCTTTAATAACATTTCAGCTTTTCTTGGAATACAGTTGTGTGGAATTTGCATGGGGAGGTCTGAGGGGTGGGGTGCTAAAGGGGTACCTTCTGTGAGAAGGCACTAGAAGATTCCTGCACGTCTGGTAGAGCCAATGCCAGGTGGATCCAAAGTGGATGCATCACTGGCCAAGGAAAAGACACTGATGGTGGGAGCATCTCTGGGACAACAGAGATAAGAAGGGGGAAAAAGCCCTGCATAATAGTAAACATAGCCAAAGAGAGGAAAGAGAATCTGAGAGCAACAGCCTTGCAGACACCCAGATCAGTGCAGAAGGAGGGGAGAAGGTGCTCCAGGCACCAGGACAGGGATTCCCTTGCAGGCCATGGAAGTCCACAGTGGAACAGATATCCCCCTGCAGCCTGTGCAGGACCCTATGGTGAGCAGGGAAAGAGAGGAGTCCTCCCCTGAGGTGGAAGGACCGGTAGAGACAATGTGTGATGAATTGATCACAACCCCCATTCCTCATCCTCCTGCACTGCTGCGGTTGGAGGCAGAGATTTCAGGAGTGAAGTTAAGCCCTGGAAGAAGGGAAGGATTTGAGGAAGGGGGTTTAAGATTTAGTTCTTATTTTTTCATTATTCTTCTTTGATTTGATTGGTAATAAACTAATTTCCCCAAGTCTAGTCTGTTTTGCCTATGACAGTAACTGTTGAGTAATCTCTCGCTGTCTTTCTGTTGACCCGTGAGTCTTTTGTTACGTTTTCTCTTTCTTCCAGCTGAGGAGGGAAGTGATAGAGCGGCTTTGGTGGAAACCTGGTGTCTAAGCAGGGTCAACCCACCGCACTGGCCTTCCAAGCACTTGTATCAGACACTTAAAAGATTTTTAGCTGTGTACAGCAGTTAACAGAAGCTCAGACTTATGCTCCTTTGTTACTTTCATAAAGTAACAATTTGCATTCTTGTAATGTAGATTTATTTTCCCTGTAACAAGGACTAACAAGTCCCTTAACATGAATTGCATGGTGTGTCCTGTCTCCTCCTCTACCCACCTCTTATGTTTTAAAATTCTGTTAGTGGAGAATTGCTGTCTTACAGCTGCCCCAATTCCTCCCCTTGTATTCCCACCTCATTCATTAACTGCAGTCTGATACCTGTTCTTGAACTGAATTCCTACTTTAATGAGTCTTCTTTAAAATACCTGCAAATCAGGGATATATATATTTGGCATGAAATTGTCAGGTAACTTTGCAATCTGAATCTCTTAATAGCAGGTTTCTTGTAAGTGATTTGCTTTTGAAACGGCTGTGTTTGCAATACATTATTTAATAAGTTGAATAAATCTTTCATTTATGACTAAATTCAGTCATCAGATTAATTTTTGGTGTAACTCCACAGGTTTCAGTGGTGGATTGGCCTAGACAGCTTTTAAGATTCCTAGTCAGCTTTATTTCTTTAGTATGTCTTGGAAAATAGAAAATCATGTTCAGAGAACTGCGGTGAAAGGAGCTTTTACATGATAATGCAAATGCAATTACTTCAGACATCTTGTTTTTCTCCTGTGCTGCTATAACAAAAAGAACAACTGTGCTGAGTAACAAGGATATCAGTGAAAAAGGTCCTTCCAATTGCAGTTACTTTGCTGTGATGCAAACATCGCTGTAAATAGCTACTGAGCAGAGCCTGCTGTGGAACCCCACCTGCTAATTCTTTTGAACTGCCTTGTAAAGCAATTATGGGATACACCAGGTTTCTGCAGAACTCTGTTTGCATGGCAAGGTTTTGGTAGTGGCGGGGGCTACAATGGTGGCTTCTGTGAGAAGCTGCCAGAAGCTTCCCCCATGTCTGATAGAGACAATGCCAGCCAGATCCAAGATGGACTCGCCACCGGCCAAGGCCAAGCCCATTGCAGTGGTGGTGGTGCCTCTGGATAAAACAGTTAAGAAGCAGGAAAGATGATGCACAGGAGCAATTACATCCAGAGAGCAGAGTGAGTCTGAGAGACCAACAGCCTAGCAGACACACCAAGATTGGTGAAGAAGGGAAGGATGTGCTCCATGTGCCAGAGCAGACAACCCTGCAGCCCATGGAGGTCCACAGTGGAGGATATACCCGCTGCAGGCCATGGAGGTCCACGATGGAGCAGATTCCACCTGCAGCCCATGGAGGTCCACGATGGAGCAGATTCCACCTGCAGCCCATTGTGGTCCACAGTGGAGCAGATATCCCAGTCCATGGTGGAGCAGATTTCCCCCTACAGCCTATAGAGGTCCACAGTGGAGCAGATATCCCCCTGCAGCCTGTGGAGGTCCACACCAAAGCAGGAGGATGCCTAAAGGAGGCTGTGACCCTGTAGGCAGACCATGGTGGAACAGGCTCCTGGCAGGAGCTGTATTCCCATGGAGAGAGAAGCCCACACTGGAACAGGTTTTCTGGCAGGAACTGTCACCCCACAGGGACCCACCCTGAAGCAGAGACAATGTGTGACAACCCCCATTCCCCCTCCACTGCTGGTGGGGAGCAGGTAGAGAAAATTGGGTGTAAAATTGATCCCTGGAAGAAGGGAGGGATTGGGGGAAGGTATTTTTAAGATCTGGTTCTTAGAAGAGAAAATTGGGTGTAAAGTTAAGGCCAGGAAGAAGGGGGAAGACTTTTTTTAAGATTTGGTTTTACTGGTTATTATCTTACTTTGACATATTAAACAAATGAATAAATTAAACTAATTTCCCAAGAATAGTCTGTTTTGTCCATTAACGTAATAGATGAATGCTTGAATGCATTCTCCCTGTCCTTAATTTGACCTACAATCCTTTCACTATATTTTCACTCCCCCACCCAGCTGAGGAGGGTAGTGATAGAGTGGCTCTTGTGAGCACCTGGCATCCAGGCAGGGTTAACCCAGCACAATGGCACAGCTGCCTGAGATGCCACAACCAGCATGCTTCATGCTGGCCTTATTCAAAGTGCAATACATGTGTCTGTGGTGGTTGTGATATGATTTGTTGGTGGCAGAGGGCTTTGTTCTTTATCAAGAACACGTTAGGGGCATTCTGAGTGCTTATTTAACCAGTGCTGAGTACTCAGTTTTTAAAATAAATCAGTTCCCTGAGTTAATCCCATTTTTCAGTTTATGCTTGCCTCCAGCTGATTCCTTATTCTTTGTGTTTGTTGTGCAGTCAGTGGATGCTCACCAGTCTATGCCATGTTGTTTCATGTAGGTAGTGTCTTTCCTTTCCTGTTGCACCAAAAGGTGGTTTCATATTTCCTTTATCTACTGTATTATTAAAGAAAATGCAAGTGGCTCACTCGTAATTGGTACACTCAAGCAAACACAGTGCACAGAGTCCCAGAAGCTGTCTTTAGCCTACCTACATAACTGAAAAATAATGCTGCATCCCTAATGCGCTTGAGAGGAAGTAAATTTGAGAAGTGTTTTGACTAACAGCTGCATGCTTCATACAAGGAAACTCATAATTAAAGAAAAGACATTTGTGAAGAGCATATATGTGTCCTACACTCCTAGTCTCATAGTCCTAGGAGACAAATGACTTCTAGTCATTGTATCAAGCACCATGGAATGGAAGCCAACCATTAGATGTAACACAGTAGAGCTGGATATCACATGGACCTCTTTGTAATGTGGCAAGAAAGAGGCCTCAAAACAAAGCTTGAGTCAATTCTGTGTGAAAAGCACTTTCTTGGTTGGTTCCATATACTGTTTTCTTGAAGTTGCTGCAAAATGTACGGTCCAAGAAGCCAGAGGTGAGATCCTCTTGCCAGCCAGCAATACGCCAGATGCTGGAAACAAGCTAGCAAGACAGAGCCACAGATGACATGAAAGCTGTTTGTGTTGGATGTGCTGATCCACTGTTTAAACCACGTTGCAAGACGGTCAGTGAATCTGTAATTTTAATAAGAATGAAAGAGATAAAATCTTGTCTTTTTTTTTATATGGGCCAAGCATCACAGGGAACTCTTACAACTGATAAATGTCCTTTCCCCAATGGAAGTGCTGCCAGCCAGGAAAAGTTAAGTATCCATAAAAATTCTTCTCCCTCAAACTGACTGCTAAGATTTTCAGATAACCTACATAGCAGTTCTTTAGAAGTGTCACATATTAGGTGGGAGGTTTTATGGATGGCAGGCAAAAAAAAATAGAAATCTGTGTGTAATTAAAAGCAAGAGTGTACCACTGGTTCTTACCTTGCAAGTGTTAGGAGAAGAGAAAATGTTCCCCATATCTGCAGCTGTCACTAAATAGAGTTCTCAGCCACAGCAAATCTCTTCCCTTTTAAGTGTATATGATTATGCCTCACAGACAGAATGTGGTCTAGAAATATGGACAAACCTGGATGTGGAGAGGCTTAGTATAGCCCTTGATCCAAAACCAATTAGTCAATGTGGTTCTTGAGTAGAATTGAAGTACCGAATCTTGCTTAGAGTTTATGACTGAACCAAAGCTCTACAATAATTAAATTATTCCTACCCCTTCTTCATTGCAATGAAGTACTGGCAAGCTCTGAGAACATTAATGAACTAATCCCCTTTCAAATTGTTTAGTCCTCTAGAGCCAATGTAGAATCTGAGCATTTCACTCAATCATCTTGTATTAAACTGGGGGGATAAAATAGTTATATTAGACAAACTGCTTAATATTTTTCAGGCTAAAAAACAGCTTTATTTGCAGACATACAAGTTTCAGCTTTGCTAAAACAGTTTTTGTGTAGGGTTTCTGGTGTGGGGTTTTTTGGTGGGTTTTGCTGTGTTGTTTTTGTTTCACTTTTGGGGGGGGGGATTTTGTTTTTTGTTTTGGTGGTTGTTCTTTTTTTTTTTGGGGGGGGGGACAGTTTGTGTGTGTGTTTTGTTTTTTTTAAATAGTGCTCACAAAAAATAATAATAAAAAAAAAATCCACTGTGGCCTCCCAGAGCTGCATTACAGATTGCTGTGAAATTCCTAAATGGAAAAAAAAAAAAAAAGCAACCTGGCTTTGTAAAGAAGCAGGCTGTTTTGTGCTGATGAAATCCCTCCAGGATTCTGAAGGGCACCACCTCATTTTTTTTTTGCATACATATTATGCCCTCCTACTGATTCCATTAGTGATTCATGGAAATTATACCTACGAAACACAAAAATACCCATGTATCTGATTGCTGACATGAATATATTGGTTACAAAGACAGAAAGATACCAGCTGTAAATTGAAAGAGGCTTTATTGTATGAAGTTAAAACATGGTAATAGGATAGTTTTATCTTTGGACTTTTGCATCACTGCAAGGTAAAATTCTTTCTTTTAGAAAACAGAATATACTAGTTTAGTGTGTTTTGTTGTGATAGTGAATGACAGAGGAGCAGATTTCCTAACTAGCATTAATAGCACATCTCTGAAGGGTGTAATGGGTTTCCATCATTTCACCTGAGCTGGGTATGGGTTCCTTTGTAATCAGTATATGCAGACACTTGCAGCCTTGCATCAGCTGCCTGGGCTCTGAACAGAATAGCAGCAGCCTTTCTCATTTGCAAAGTAGCACAAAAGGCATGTAAGAGTGTAAAAGAAAGGGTGGGAAGAACGCATTAAAGTATTAATAATTACTAATTAATAAAACTAGTAAAAAAATATAGTGGGTGGGATTATGACAGTCTGAGTAAGCAGCACTGTGCACTGAATCTGCCAAGAAACATCTTCATAGCAGGCAACCATGACTGTTACTGCCTTCCTCATCTTATAGGAAGATCTTCTATTTTGGTTTGGCTCTCTTGTCTCAGCTCTGTATGCTGATGATATCAGGCCTAGCAAGGTGTCCTTCGTTCCCAGCTTGACTGGGACTCTACATCTGGGATTTCAAACATTCCTCATTTTTTCATTTCTGGGGCTTGAGTCCATTTCAAAAGTAGAGATTGATGTCTTCATAGTATCTGAATTACCTGCTAGGTAATTACAGCTGCATGACTTTCTCTAATCTTCAGATGCCATGGAAAGTTTCTTCTAGGACAAAAGATGGGCCTTATGGTCACCTAACATTAGACTGAAGACACTTAACCAACCTGAAAATGCCAAATTTTGCAAAGCTGAAGACAAACATTTAGAATCAGCTAGGTTGGAAAAAAAGCCTTCAAGATCATCAATTCCAACAGTTACCATTAAACAAATGAGAGCCTCTATCTGAAAGCTGGTTCTGTTATATAGCATATATAACACCTTTTCTGGACTTATTTCTGTAACTCTTGGCAGTGTAAAACTAAATAAACTGAAATAATGGAAGTGACGCAAAAGCAAATTTGTATAAAGTGGCATGCTAGTGAAGCTAACCACATCATATGTGACAGCTATGGTGAGTCTGGATGCTAGATTGGATGCTAGGATGCTGGTTTACCTTGCTCATACATCCTTGCACAGGCACAGCCAGTTCTGCTGACCTTGCTTATAAGAAACTGATGCCTAAGCTGCATAATTTCTGGCAGTACGTCTTGATAAGAAGTGTTTAGCTAGATTATACCAATTCATTAATTGCAATCAAAGGTATAATCAGTTTGCTGAACTAAGCATAATATTCTTACTGAAAGGGCTCTCTCAAGGAAGATGGTTAGTGTGAAGTCCTACATGTCCCGCAGCAGTAAAGGCAAGCCAGCACATGTGGATTTTGCATATCTTGACCACTGCTTTTAGGAAGGCATTGGATCCATGTATCATGCCAGATAGATAAAGTGACTGTTAGTGCCTACACTGGATTACATATAATGTTTTGAGTCAGAAGGTGTGTGATACTGGAGCACAACAACTTTCTAGAACATTTCCATCTCTGAAGTTACTCACAGGAAAATAGTTTTTCTTTGGCGTTTTGTTTAATTTAGCTTTTTTGTTCCATTTATTTGGTGCCAGGACTAGTGTTTGTAATTAGGCTTTTCTCTCTGAAGAGGCTAGAACTTTGAGAAACACTGTGGTCACATATCATATGTAGAGATACTGTGACCTCTCAGTAGAGGAATTACTGAGATACACACAGGAAACTAAAGTATTTTAAACAGGAAAAAAGTGAATATACGCTAATACCTGTGCAACAACTTCTCCTAAATTAACAACGCATTTAAATTTCATTTGAAATTTTTTCAAGTTGAGAATTTGTACTGTTTGACATGGCTTTGATTTAATCCCAATCTGAATGTAATTCTGTAAGATTTCTAGCTTGCTGATCTTTTCTAAATATTAGTTGCATAAAGTATTTCGTTTTGTGTGAGTACTTTTCTTCATACACATGGATTATTTTTCGCATCCTTTTTTTCTCTATCTTTTTATTAGCCTTTCATTTCATGTGCTGTTGCTGGTCATGAGTGTTGCTGGTCCAGCTCCATTTAAAATCAGGAGCTGGACTCTGCTTTCAAAAAGTCCAGAGGAATTTTCTTTCAGCTCATGAAAATATGATAATGGATTCCTTTCTTTGTGGATTTATTTAATTTGCATTCAGAATCCTTACTGTGTTAGATAAATATGTTCAAGCAATCTAACTTCCCATGTGTTTGCTCCTCAGAAGTAACTACCCTGAAATACTGATAACAGTGAGGGGAATGGTACTGTGTTTCTGTCTTATAGACCAAGACTTTATCTTCTTTCATCTCAGTCATAATTGCTTATCAGCAGTAGCAGACTTGGTGTGACTCTGAAGCCACCAAGTTTGTGGTCCCCAGCAAAGGCATATTAGGAGCTGAGCCCAGTGTATCAATTGTAGTGGTTTAATAGGAAAAATTAAATATTGTAGACTGTGGTGTCTAAGGTTGATAAGTCCCTTCCGTTAGGCTTGTTTCTCACTTCTTTGAATCCCTTTCCATTCTGACTCTGGTCAGATGACAACACAGGAAAAAGCAATGGGAAATATACTCAATGGAAACAAAAAATAAATATTGCCTTCCTCATTTTCCTGTAATAATGCTTCTAACTGCAATGCAGCTTTCACCCCCTCACGGGACCAAAGGCACAAAGAAACATCAGAATACATATGGTTCATGTTAACAAAAATGCCCTTGTGGCATTGTGCGCAGCAAAGGCATGTGGCTTTGGTGAAACAAACCAGCAAGTTTTCAGTTCAGAAATAGTCACGAGATTTAAGTTGTCTTTTGTAAATGGCAACAACACTTGCATTTCACCATACTAATAACAAAGAAATCATTGCTGTCTAAGTACAGGAAATCAAAAGTTTCTTGGAAATTAAAATGGCTGGAGATGTGAAGAGGCCTTCCCCATTCTTTAGTTCACTACTACTTAAAGTCAACCAGTCCTGACCAGTAGCCGTGGCCCCTCATATGGGATCTTAGCCATGGGGTAGCTTACAGCAAAAGAGGAAAGTATCTCTCCTTCTTGTTCTGCAACCGCTCTGCAATCAGGCATCCCTTCCCTAAATCTCAGCTGGCTGCAGCAGCTCTGATATGCCGCCACCCTATGAGGGATGGGGAGAGCCAGGACCCATCAGGGGAGGAGACTCTGTGTGGAACGGGGTCTGCACAATACCATTTGTGAATTGCAGTACCAGTCTACAGTCCATTGCCAAGTACATGCCACATATGCTGAGTGGACAGGAAGAGTAATTTTATATGAGTTATGGGATTGTGAAAAGGCAGCAGCTAACACTTAGCTGAGAGCTAAAAGGCTCTCAGCAGTGTATGCTCTCATGGCAAGAGACTGTCAGTTCCCAAAGAGCTTACAGATCGATTACACAAATGAGGGAAGGGGAGAGAAGAAGGCAGTGTTGAACTGAGAATGACCCGAGACCAACAACTGCTAATGACTCTGACCCAGGTGGAGCACCAGTGACAGAGGCCAGGCACATGCCTGTGTTTTCTGAATCCCAATCTGAACCTTAAAATCTTCTGCACATGCCAGTGGCCTTGCTATGAGACTCCATCTTTTTTTCCAGACCTGCAAAGGTTTGCTGTTTAGTGGGAAGGATTAACATATTTTAACTTCTGTTTGAATTATAGATTTTGCCATAAACACTCTGCTGTTAAGCAATAGTTTTCTTCCTTTTCTTGTTTAATTTAGCTAAGGTGGTAAGTCCTGTTTTATGCATGGATCGTTACTGAGTTGTATAGAATAGAAATAGCTTCTCAAGTAGAGTTATAAATTCGGTGTTGAACCTTTCATCTCTTTCCCTCACTTCTGATCTTTTTGTAGTTTAGAACAGATACTGTTTTCTCTGACCTTTCTTTTCCCCCCAGATCTTCTATTTTTCAGTCATAGCCGCACCTGTGTTCCTATGTTCTTTCTTTTGATTTTATACCCCCCACACCTCTTTTTTATTCCCTTTGCTATTTTGTTTTCCATCTGCATCCTGTTGCTCTTAGCATGCAGCTTCATTCTTTCAGAAGGGCTGCCTCCTCTCCTTACCTGTTCGGTAGTCCCTCCCCACAGCTCTGCTCCAGTGAAGGCCACAGAAATCTGCCCAGTCTTTGAAACACAGCACCACTTAGAGGTTGTCAGGCGTGTCTTACTGTGTGTGTGTTGCCTGGAGCAGCAAGGCAAAGGAAACAAAAAGGAAAGAAAATAAGAAAAAAAAAAAAAAAAGGCTCTAGGAACTATTCTTCTGAGCCTGTTTGTAAACCATTTCCTCTTCATCAAGATTCAGTTTCTTTGCAAGGTTAAAGCTGATTCCTAGAGACACTCCTTTCTAGTGCGTCGACTTCAGGCTGTATGGTACACTGATAGCATATGAGGCATTATGCTAACACTTGAGCTCACCAAGCTGCTGAGATTTCATCCTATTCTTTATTGTCTGCTGTTATTCTTGTTAAATGTTATGATTTGAATTTTACTTGAATTCGATAGTGTTGCAGTTAAAATATTCTGCCTAAATATCTCAAGATTGATGATGCATGAATGTTGGCAATGAACTGAGAGAACATCTTCATCCAGGACAGGAGGGGTGGCACCAGGTTGTTTGTTTGTATCATAATATAGGAAACAGTGATTTAAAGAAACAATGGTGTCATAACAGCATGCTGTGTTATAAATATCCATCAGGAGCAGAACAATCTAACTGGCCATGGCTCTGAGTTAACCACCATTAACCAAAGTAATTTTTGCATAATGTTCATTTCTGGTCCATCCTAAAGAGAAGAAAGAACTAACAGCAATAAAAGCTTTGCAAGTATAAAGGAAGATTTGTGACGTGGGTTTTTTAAGACTGTTGATACAGGAATGGTAGTAGTCTGTGTAATAGTTAAGATTTTTTAAGTTAGGGTGTCAAACGTAAGTTTGGTTTGGTCACAGTTGACCAGTAGCATCCCTCTACATTATAGAGAGAAGATAATCCCTTTGATTGGATAATGCATCCTGTCTGCTTCCTTGCTTTGGCAACATAGAGAAGTCAAGGGGAAGATGAGCCTGAAGGAATGTGTTGGCCTTTGTTCCTTTCTTTTCTTTGACAGTAGTTGAAAGTTTTCTTAAATAATAGTAATTTCTTAATTGTTTTAGTATTCCTGTTCTGCCTGAAAACCATCTGTTGCAGTATTGAAAATCTGAGAGCACTCATTAAGTACTTACCCTCATTGCCTTTCGCTATTGTGCATGCATTAAAAAGCATCAAGGGGACAACCAAGAGTAGAGAGTAAATTGTGGATTGTGTGTTTATAGTCATGGCATTAAATTGTACTGTGGATTTAAAGGCCTGTAATGTTTTAGAAGGAGTCGGTAACTGAAGCTTGAAAAACTTGCACTGGATTTTTTCAGAATTGAATCTCCATAGCAAATTGCAAAAGTTAGAAATGGGAATTTGTTAGTGAATATGGGGAGATTTTTGCAGTAGATTAAGTGTAGGATATAACTAAGAATCATCACTGATGAGGACAATTACAGAATAACTTCTCAGGCCTGGTATCAAATATCTGAAACTCTAAAACCAAATGACCATATAAAAGGGGGGGAAGGGAGAGAAAACCCCTTCAGCTGAGGTATTTTTGGAAAAAAGATGCACAAACAAACAAAACCAAACCAACCAACCAACCAAAAAAAAATAACATGTTGTAAATAACATACATATATTTTCAAATGCCCTGTAAGAAAACTTTCAGCAAAACTACCAAATGTTGCTCTCTTTTCTTGGGGTGTGGGAGTGGATGTACAGTTCTGTTGTGTTACATTGCAATGCTTTCCTGTATCTTCTTCTTTCTGTCAGAACTATTTATATCACGGTGTAGCATATTTTATTATTTTCATGAAAGAAACACTCTCTGTTCAGGAAGAGATAGTGATGCATTGCAGAGGGAAGCACTCCAGCTTGTAAAAATCCCAGCTCACAGGAGCAGAAGCACAGAATGGTTTGGGTGAGAAGGGACATTAAAGCTTACCCAGTTCCAACCCCCCAGCCATGGGAAAGGACTCTTTCCACTAAACCAGGTCGCTCAAAGTCCCATCCAGACTGGCCTTGAACACTGCCAGGAATGGGGCAGCCACAGCTTCTCTGGGCAACCTGTGCCAGTGCCTCACAACCCTCACAGAAAAGAACTGCTTCCTTATATCTAATCTAAATCTCCCCTCTTTCAGTTTAAAACCATTCCACTTCATCCTGTCACTACATACCCTTGTAAAACGTCCCTCTTCAGTTTCCTGTAGGCCCCTGGTTGGGTACTGCAAGACTATTAAAAGGTCATCCCAGAGCCTTCTCTTCCCCAGGCTGGACAAGCCCAGCTCTCTCAGTGTGTCTTCATAAATGTGCTCCAACTCTGTGATCATCTCCACAGCCTCCTCTGGACTCACTCAAACAAGTCCATGTCCTTCTTATACTGGGGCCCCAGAGCTGAAGGCAGTACTGCAGGTGCTGTCTCTCAAGAGCAGAGGGGCAGAATCATCTCCCTCAGCCTGCTGATCATGCACCTTTTGATGCAGCCCAGGATACAGCTGGCTTTCTGAGCTGCGAGCACACACTGAAGCCAGCTCACGTTAAGCTTCTCATCAACCAACACCCCCAAGTCCTTCTCCCCAGGGCTGCTTTCAATCCAGTCTCCACTCAGCCTGTATATTTACTTGCCGTAAAGTAGGTGCCCTGCACTTGGCCTTGTTGAACTTGTAATTCCAGTGAGCACCATTGTGTTTAGGCATTTTGGGCATCAGTAAAAATGTCAAAGATATGGGGAAAGAGGAGCATAATTTTTGTGCTGTTTGGGGTTTGGGGTTTTTTGGTTCTGTTTTTGGGGGTTGTTTGGGTTTTTTGGTTTGGTTTTTGTTTTGTTTTATTGGGGTATTTTTGTTCTTTTTTTTTTGTTTGTTTGTTTGTTTTGGTCCGGGTTTGTTTTTTTGTTTTTTGTATGTTTGTTTGTTTGTTTGTTTGTTTTCCCATTAGATTACAAAAGAGTTCTTCCTTAGAGTAAAAATAGACCATATACAACCTGTGAATAAAATATTTGTTTTTGTGAAGCTCCAGTTTATAAAAAGCAACTTAGAGAAAGGTATCTGCTGTTCTATTAAGCTGACAACACTACATTCAAAAAGTAAACATCCTTATTTTTCTTTCAGTACCGGAAGAAATATAGACTACTCAATGGCTTTGGTTGCATAGAGAAACACCTAGAAAGGGGAAAGAGTGGAACACTGGCTGAGCACTGCTCCCAGTAATGCTAGTAATAAAAATCTTAGCTATCTGAATGTAAAAACGAGCTCTTTAAAAGTAACATGCTGCAATTTTTTACAGCTGCTTAAAAGGTGCCTAAATCTGCATTCTAAATACTGCAAAACCTGTTCCTTCCCAAAAATCAGCCTTTAAATGAAATCGTACTTGACTCAATTGTTTTAAAAGAAGAGAATGGATAAAATGAAGAAGCAAAAATATAATCCCTTAATATATTTGTCTTACTTAGCCAGTACTAAAAGAACAGCATCTGTGCCCTTTGCAATAAATGCCGCATTATTCAGTTTGATGCACCATGGAATACCATAGAAAACTTCCTGGCTTTTGATTGGGAACAGTGTGGTCTCAGAAAGCCTGCAGTCTCAAAAAACATTTACCAAGGACATACCTGGTTCATTTAATGAACAGGAAACAGTATGGCTGTCTAGTACTGACCTTGCCTGCAGGTACCGCATCCCTGAAACACTGCGAGAAAAAGGAATGGACAGGAGGATGAAGTGATGCACAGCTGGGCAGATAATGCTGCGAAGAACAGTTGCCTGATGTGGTAGGGCTGTATTTTCTTTGGACAGGTTCGTGAAGTGCGATTGTTTCTTGCAGCAGGTCTTGGGAGCGCGCTGCTTCCGCAGGGTACCAGGGACACCTAGTGGCTTTGGTAAATTAAGCTAGGATTGCTTCTGCCTCTAGCTGGTAAGTCGCAAGGTTTTTGAGGAAAGGCTTTCTGTGCCTCTCTGCTTCACTGTTATTTCTCAAAGCATTTTGCATCACCTTTCTGTGTACCTGTAGTTCTTGTTGTTTAAAGTTAACCCTTTTAAATGTAATTGTTTTCTTTTGTCATACAGGTATATGCAGGACAACATTTCTGTCTTGTGGGACTAAATAATTCCCAGAAAATCAATAATACTTATGAAGGTGAGGCAATCGAAATGACATTTGAGGAATCTTTATATGTAAAATGCTTTTCCTATAAAGCCACGGGTTGACTTGTAGGTGAAATCTAAACCAGTACATACTCCATGTACAAGGTCACCCTGTAGCACAGCAGATAAAAGCAGCCCTCCCAGGTTAGGCAGGGATCCATTTCCCTCAATATGATGTTCATTTGTTGGT